>NC_135815.1:90248374-90983437 GCF_964213995.1 Mustelus asterias | reverse complement strand
GGCCGCCATTTTGTTGTGACACCTGTTCCTTCTAGGACAGTGGCCGGGGGCAGGGGGTTGGCAGGGAAACGGGAGTAACGCTCAAATCAAGGAATTTGGATGGAAAGAAAAAAAGAAAATGCCCAAATGATGCCCAGGTCGCCTAGAACTGGCATCAGATTCTCTGAGGTTAGAGTACAGACTGGAAATCGCTCTTTGGCAATGTTAAATTTAGTCATGCATGTATAATGTGCAATTAGGTTTGCAGTCACACATAAAGAAAAGCACAGCTGTTCCCAAGTTTTATGTCCTCACGATAGAAGCAAAGTAAAAATACTTTGTTACCTCCAGTCCAGAATGCTTGGGACCAATTAATTCCCGGATTTTGGAATTTTCTGGAGTATGGAATGACATTGGAATGCCGAACCAAAGAGTGTGAACCAATATGCACAGGACATAGGAACACAGGAATTAGGAGCAGAAGTAGGCAAATTCAGCCCTTCGAGCCTGCTCCACCATTCAATCAGATCATGGCTGATCTCTCCCTGGTCTCAAATCCACCTCCCCACCTGTTCCCCATATCCCCTCATTCCTTTTTTAAATTTAGAAATATATCTATCTCCTTCTTGAAACCATTCAACAATTCAGATTCCACCACACTATGGGGCAATGAGTTCCACAAATTCATCACCCTCTGTGGGAAGTAGTTCCTCCTCATCTCAGTTTTATATCTACCGTCTCTCAACCTATACGGGGCGGCATGGCGGCACAGTGGTTAACACTGCTGCCTCTCAGCGCCAGGGACCCAGATTCAATTCCTGTCTTGGGTCACTCTCTGTGTGGAGTTTGCACATTCTCCCCGTGTCTGTGTGGGTTTCCTCCGGGTGCTCCGGTTTCCTCCCACAGTCCAAAGATGTGCAGGTTAGCTGGACGGGCCATGCCAAGTTCTCCCTCAGTGTACCCAAACAGACGCTGGAGTGTGGTGACTAGAGGATTTTCACAGTGACTTCATTGCAGTATTAATGTAAGACTACTTGTGACTAATAAATAAACTTTAACTTCAATTCTACCTGTGACGTCTCGTTCTCGATTGCCCCATAAGAGGAAACATTTGGTCTACATTTATCAATCCCTTAAAAAAATTTATATTCCTCAATCAGATCCCCTCTCATCCTTCTAAGCACCAGCAAGTATAAACCCCAAACTGTTTAAACTCTCCTCATACATCAACCCTTTCGTCCCCGGAATCAATCTGGTGAATCTCCTCTGAGCTGCCTCCAACGCCACCACATCCTTCCTCAAGTAAGGAGACCAAAACTGGACTGATATTGTTCTAAATATTTACCTGAAGCTTGGAACAGGGTAAAATGCTATAGGGTGGTAATAAAAATTGTTTGACGTATTTGGCCGGAATTCTCTGGTCTCACGCACCCTGCTGCTGCCACAAAGTATTAACTACAGCTCACAGCAGCGGGACTGGATAACCCCAGCTGCCAGCGAGAGTGGAGAATTTGACGCTCAGCCTTAGATAGAGTGGATAGTCACAGGTTTAAGATGGGAGGCAGTTTAGGGAAGACGTGCGGGTAAACTTTTTCACATTGACTTTAGCAAAACAAGTACTTAATGATAACTCCTTTTATGATTAGAAAGTCAGCAGAAGTGGTTTTTCTCTCCTTATCACTTCCAATCACTCAGAATAATTGTTTTTCGGGTGTGGGAATTTAATTGGTGAAGGTGGTTGCTATTTTATTGTGACACAAGTGAAGATCTTGACTGCTCTCATGCCATGCTTCATCCCAAATCTCGTTGCCCTGAGAAACGCTCATTCCTTCAACATAGCCTCTGTGGCGCATGCAACCAAAAGTCAACGTAGTGGGTGGTCTGTTTTTGCAACTGAGTTTGGAACCATTTAAATTCTATGATCACGATGAGTGTACAATTTGAGGTAATTAGTCGCTTGGATTTAATCTAAATTGCAGACGCTATTTTCAAACCTCATGGTAATCTGGACAGCGAAAAAATATTTCACACCTCAATTTATTAGTGGCTGCTTTATAGACAATTGCATAAGAATGGAAGCTTTATTGTGAAAGGGACCACTACATGTTGCGGGGTGAGTTTGTGTCTCAACAGATGTTTCTTTTTACAAAAAAAACAATCTCAATAACAGAATGTCTCCTAGCAATTGTGTACTGTGCTACTATTGAAAGGGTAGCTCAGTGGTTGGCACTGCTGTCTCACAGCGCCAGGTACCTGGGGTCAATTCCAGCCTTGGGTGTGGAGTTTGCACATATTCTCTGCGTGGGCTTCCTCCGTGTGCTATAGTTTCCTCCCAGTCTAAAAGATGCGCTGGTTAAGATGATTGGCCATGCTAAAGTTGCCCCTTAAGTGTTCAAAGATGTGTAGGTTAGGTGGATTCATAGAATTATAGAATCCCCACAGTGCGGAAGGAGGCCATTCAGCCCATCGAGTCTGCACCGACCACAATCCCACCCATCCTCGCAACCTCTCATATTTACGCTGCTCATTCCCCTGACATGAGGGTTAATTTAGCATGGCCAATCCACCTAACCCGCGCATCTTTGGACTGTGGGAGGTAACCGGAGCACCCGGAGGAAAGACACGGGAAAAACGTGCAAACTCCACACAGTCACCCAAGGCCGGAATTGAACCTGGGTCCCTGGTGCTGTGAGGCAGCAGTGCTAACCACTGTGTCACTGTAGTAACGCGATAATGACTGGATAATTTGTTGTTTTTAGTCATGTTAATTGAAGGATAACGTTTATAGAGTCACAGAGGTTTACAGCATGGAAACAGGTTCTTTGGCCCAACTTGTCCATGCGCCCATTTTTTAACCACCAAGCTATTTCCAATTGCCCGCGTTTAACCCATACCCCTCTATACCCATCTTATCTATACAACTGTCTCAATGCTTTTTCAAAGACAAAATTGTACCCACCTCTACTACTACCTCTGGCAACTCGTTCCAGACACTCACCACCCTCTGTGTGAAATAATTGCCCCTTTGGACCCTTTTGTATCTCTCCCCTCTCACCTTAAACCTATGCCCTCTAGTTTTAGACTCCCCTACCTTTGGGAAAAGATGTTGACTATCTAGCTGATCTCTGCCCCTCATTATTTTATAGACCCCTATAAGATCACCCCTCAGCCTCCTGCACTCCAGAGAAAAAAGTCCCAGTCTATCCAACCTCTCCTTATAACTCAAACCATCAAGTCCCGGTAGCAGCCCAGTAAATCTTTTCTGCACTCTTTCTACTTTAATAATATCCTTTCTATAATAGGGTGACCAGAACAGGACAACAGGGATAATTCCACTAATCCTTCAAAATAATGCATTGGGATCATAGAAATCATAGAAACCCTACAGTACAGAAAGAGGCCATTCGGCCCATCGAGTCTGCACCGACCACAATCCCACCCAGGCCCTACCCCCATATCCCTACATATTTACCCACTAATCCCTCTAACCTACACACCTCAGGACACGAAGGGCAATTTTTAGCATGGCCAATCAACCTAACCCGCACATCTTTGGACTGTGGGAGGAAACCGGAGCACCCGGAGGAAACCCACGCAGACACGAGGAGAATGTGCAAACTCCACACAGACAGTGACCCAAGCCGGGAATCGAACCCAGGTCCCTGGAGCTGTGAAGCAGCAGTGCTAACCACTGTGCTACCATGCCGCCCGGATCTTTAATGTCAGCCTGAGAGAGTGGGCAGGGTCTCTATTTAGCATTTCATATGAAAGAAATCAGCTCCAACAGTGCAGCACTGGATCAATCCTCTGGAGTGAGATTTGAACTCACAACCTCCTGACTGAGACACAAGGCTGCTACCATGACTGACAGACTCTCACTGGCCCATATTTTGCCTCGTGTTACAGCAGGAGATCAGGAGCAACCCACTGGAAAGTATAGAATAACATCGTCGAATGGTTGCAACATGGAACAAGGCCATTCAACCCATCAGTCAGGTGCCAGCTCTCTGCATCAATGGGAAATCCTATTAGCATACAGTGAAAAATATTGTTTCTTGCACGCTATACAGATAAAACATACCGTTCATAGAGTACATAGGGGAGAAAGAAAGGAGAGGGTGCAGAATACAATGTTAGAGTCATAGCTAGGGTGTAGGAAAAGATCAACTTAATATGAGGTAGGTCCATTCAAAAGACTGATGGCAGCAGGGAAGAAGCTGTTCTTGAGTCGGTTGGTACGTGATCTCAGACTTTTGTACCTTTTTCCCAATGGAAGAAGGTGGAAGGGAGTATATAAACAAATTAGTGCAGATGCTGGAATCTGAAACAAAGAACAAAGAAAATTACAGCACAGGAACAGGCCCTTTTGCCCTCCAAGCCTGCACTGACCATGCTGCCCGACTGAACTAAAACCCCCTACCCTTCGGGGGACCATATCCCTCTATTCCCATCCTATTCATGTATTTGTCCAGACGCCCCTTAAAACTCAATTAACTGCTTCCAGTACCTCCCCCGGCAGCGAGTTCCAGGCACCCACCATCCTCTGTGTAAAAAACTTGCCTCGTTCATCTCCTTTAAACCTTGCCCCTCGCACCTTAAAGCTGTGCCCCCTAGTAATTGACTCTTCCCCCCTGGGAAAATGTTTCTGACTATCCACTCTGTCCATGCCCCTCATAATCTTGTAGATTTCTATCAGGTTGTCCCTCAACTTCCATCGTTCCAGTGAGAACAAACCAAGTTTCTCCAACTTCTCCTCATAACTAATGCCCTCCATACCAGGCAACATCCTGGTAAATCTTTTCTGTATCCTCTCCAAAGCCTCCACATCCTTCTGGCAGTGTGGCGACCCAAATTGAACACTGTATTCCAAGTGCGGCCTAACTAAGGTTCTATAAAGCAGCAACATGACTTGCCAATTTTTTAATTCAATGCCCCGGCCGATGAAAGCAAGCATGCCGTATGCCTTCTTGACTACCTTCTCCACCCGCATTGTCACTTTCAGTGACCTGTATACCTGTACACCCAGATCCCTCTGCCTAACAATACTCATAAGGGTTCTGCCATTTACTGCATATTTCCTATTTTTATTCGACCTTCCAAAATGCATTACTTCACATTTGTCCGGATTAAACTCTATCTGCCATCTCTCCGCCCAAGCCTCCAACCTATCTATATCCTGCTGTATCCTGTGATGGTCCTCATCGCTATCCATAAATCCACCAACCTTTGTGTCGTCCGCAAACTTACTAATCAAACCAAAAGAGCTGGAAAATCTCAGCAGCTCTGGCAGCTTCTATAAGGAGAGAAAAGAGCTGACGTTTCGAGTCCAGCAGGACACAAAATGTCTCTCTTGTGGAAGAGAATATGTCTGGAGTGCGTAGGGTCCTTGAGTATTTTGGTTGCTTTTCTGAGACAGCAGGATATGTAGCTGGAGTCAATGGATGGGAGGCAGGTTTGCGTGATGGACTGGGCTATGTTCACAACCCTTTGTAGTTTCTTGCGGTCAAAACTCCTCTCAACCTTTTCTTCCGTGAGAAGAACATCCCAGTTTCTCTAATCCATCGCAGAACTCCCTTATCCCTGAAACAATCCTGGTCATTCTTTTTCTCATCCCTTCCACAGCCTTCCCGTCCTTCCCAATGTGTTCTGTGCGGAACTGGACACATTTCTCAAATTGAGGCCGAACCAGCATTTTATAAAAGTTATAACTTAATTTCTATTTCATTTCTCCTCAATTGTCAGAGGAGATTCCCAGGATGCTGCCTTGGATGGAACATTTTAAGTTATGAAGAGAGGTTGGATAGGTTTGGTTGTTTCCGTTGGAGTGGGCTGAGGGGTGACCCGATCGGGGTGAACAAGATTATGAGGGGCATGGACAGAGTGGATAGGGAGCAGCCTCCCATCCATTGACTCCGTCTACACTTCCCGCTGCCTTGGGAAAGCAGCCAGCATAATCAAGGACCCCACGCACCCCAGACATTTTCTCTTCCACCTTCTTTCGTTGGGAAAATGACTCAAACGTCTGAGGTCACATACCAATCGACTCAAGAACAGCTTCTTCCCTGCTGCCGTCAGACTTTTGAATGGACCTACCTCGCGTTAAGTTGATCTTTCTCTACACCCTAGCTATGACTGTAACACTATATTCTGCACTCTCGCATTTCCTTCTCTATGAACGGTATGCTTTGTCTGTATAGAACGCAAGAAACAATACTTTTCACTGTATGTTAATGCATGTGACAATAATAAATCAAATCAAAATCAAATCAAATCAAATCAAAGCTTTCCCCCTTAGTTGAAGAGTCAGTCACGAGGGGACATAGGTTCAAGGTGAGGGGCAGGAGACTTAGGAGGGACATGAGGAAAACTTTCTATACCCAGAGGGTGGTGATGGTCTGGAATTCGCTGCCTGGAAGGGTGGTGGAGGCCTCACATCCTTTAAAAAGTACCCCAATGAGCACTTGGTACATCATAACATTCAGGGCTATGGGCCAAGTGCTAGTAAATGGGATTAGGTGGGAGTTTCTCGCATGCCAGTGCAGACTCGATGGGCCAAAGGGCCTCTTCTGCACCTATGATTCTATCTCTTCATTTTTCCTCCTCTCATTGTGACAGCACTGCTCTTGTGCAATTCACTCAACACCAGCAGTGCCCACTCCAGTAGCAGCTGACTTACCCTTCAGCCCTTTGAGAAACAAAAGATGGTGGGATCTCCACTGGAGATGGAGTGGCACAGTGGTTAACACTGCTGCCTCATAGCACCAGGGAGCCAGGTTCAATTCCCGTCTTGGGTCACTGTCTGTGCGGAATCTGCACATTTTCCCTGTGTCTGCGTGGGTTTCCTCCGGGAGCTCCGGTTTCCTCCCACAGCCCAAAAGATGTGCGGGTTAGGTTGATTGGCCAGGTTAAAAATTGCCCCTTAGAGTCCTGAGATGCATAGGTTAGAGGGATTAGCAGGTAAAAGATGTGGGGGTAGGGCCTGGGTGGGATTGTGGTCGGTGCAGACTCGATGGGCCGAATGGCCTCCTTCTGCACTGTAGGGTTTCTATGATTTCTATGATTTCTATGAAAGATGTGCTGGTTCGGTGGATTGGCCATGCTAAATTCTCGCTCAGTGTCCCCGAACAGGCGCCGGAGTGTGGCGACTCGGGGATTTTCACAGTAACTTCACTGCAATAGAACCAGGGGGCACAACCTCAGACTAAAAGGAACGCTCCTTTAAAACAGAGATGAGGAGGAATTTCTTCAGTCAGAGAGTGGTGAATCTGTGGAACTCTTTGCTGCAGAAGGCTGTGGAGGCCAGGTCATTGAGTGTCTTTAAGGCAGAGATAGATAGGTTCTTGATTAATAAGGGGATCAGGGGTTATGGGGAAAAGGCAGGAGAATGGGGATGAGAAAAAAATCAGCCATGATTGAATGGCAGAGCAGTCTTGATGGGCCGAGTGGCCTAATTCTGCTCCTATGTCTTATGGTCTTATGGTCAGTGTTAATGTAAGCCTACTTGTGACACTAATAAATAAACTTTAAACAAAAAGATTATTTCATTTCCTTTATTCCAATCCTTTTCTATTGGGCTCAATTTGCCTTTGAATGAATTTGCTGCAAGTTAGAAGAGACTTTGACTGGTCCACTCATCATATTAATAAAAGATGTGTTCCTGTGATTGCCTATAAATTCAGTGTGAATCCCTCTATTTTGTTTAATCACTTTCCGAACACTATAAAATGCCCGTGCCCAAGATCGTGTTACTTCTCCTGGGGTGTGTGGTCATTACTTGTTCCACATTTATTTGCTTGTTACCAGTTGGTTATTAAACATTATTGGAAATATCTATAGCCTCTTCTTTTAATGTGGATCAATTTACTCAATAAATATTCTGTTACTCAAAGTCTTGGATGTATCCTGATGATTCCATGTTCTGCTTTTACTAGCTGGTAGTTATTGAACTTCCTAGAGTTTTACGAGTAACACGGCGCCACATCTCTTGAGTAAACTCTCTTAAGTAAGATCTTTTATTTGCGACATACTGTCTGTGTCTTACCAGTTTATTTTTGCCTGATCTAACAGTGGTGTTAACACAGATTTCCTCCAAGTAAAGACTGTCCTTTAGTTGATTAATATTTGGAAGTTTAAGTGTTAATTTCTGAAGCTCACTGTGTCAAGGTTCTGTTGTGGGATTTTGCGGCACTCGGGTCGAACACATTGACTTGAAACATCTCAGTCTGCTGCTTCATTCAAAGTACTAATTACTTTATCTCGAATGGGTTAATGCGGTATGGTGGCACAGTGCTTAGCACTACTGCCTCCCAGCTCCAAGGACCCGGGTTCGATTCCCGGTTTGGCTCACTGTCTGTGTGGAATTTGCACGTTCTCCCCATGTCTGCGTGTGTTTCCTCCAGCTGCTCCAGAATTTGGGACATTGTGAGTGGTTTTGGGCCCCATACCAAGGGAAGGAGGTGCTGGCCTTGGAGGGGGTCCAAAGGAGGTTCACAAGAATGATCCCAGGAAAGAAGGGTTTGCCATATGAGCAGTGATTGAGGAGTCTGGGTCTATACTTGATGGAGTTTAGAAGGATCACGGGAGATCTTATTAAAACTTACAAAATCCTGAGAGGCCTAGATAGCGTGGAGGTGGAGAGAATGTTTCCACTCCTGAGAGAGACTTGAACCCGAGGGCTCAACCTCAGAGTGAAGGGATAAGAACATAAGAACTCGGAGCAGGAGTAGGCCATCCGGCCCCTCGAGCCTGCTCCGCCATTCAATAAAATCATGGCTGATCTTTTTGTGGACTCAGCTCCACTTATCCTCCTGCTCACCATAACCCTTAATTCCTTTACTGTTCAAAAATTTATCTATTCTTGCCTTAAAAACATTCAATGAGGCAGACTCAACTGCTTTACTTGGGAGGGAATTCCACAGATTCACAACCCTTTGGGTGAAGAAGTTCCTCCTCAACTCAGTCCTAAATCTGCTCCCCCTTATTTTGAGGCTATGCCCCCTAGTTCTAGTTTCACCCGCCAGTGGAAACAACTTCCCTGCTTCTATCTTATCTATTCCCTTCATAATCTTATACAATGGTGGGGCAGATTTGATGGGCCAAATGGCCTAATTCTACTCCTATTTCTTACGGTCTTATGCTCTGGTTTTCTCCCACAATCCAAAAGACGTGCTGGTTAGGTACATTAGCCATGCTAAACTCTCCCTCATTGTGCCCGAACAGGCGCCGGAGTGTGGATTTTGACAGTACCTTCATTGCAAGCCGACTTGTAACAATGATAAATAAACTTTGAACTTTTCTGCTAAAATGGGGAGACGTGGATTTCAGAGAATTGTGTTCAGTGTCCAAAGTCTAATTTCACAGCCTTTTCCTTTGACCCAGAACTGTAGATACCCAGCGGTAATAATGATGATCGGGGGCATCCTTTGGACCAAGACATCTTGTGGAATGTTAGACCTTGCTCTGCACGGTTCATCTTAAAAGATTTTGTACCCTATACGTTGCCGTAAGTGCGAGCTGGTAACGGCAAGCAAAGACAAGGTTTAAAGTTAAAGTGTCACAAGTCGGCTTACATTGCAATGAAGTTACAGTGAAAATCCCCAATTCGATACACTCCAGCAGCTGTTTGGGTACACAGAGAGAGAATTTAGCATGACTAATGCACCTAACCAGCTCATCTTTCGGACCATGGGAGAAAACCGGAGCACCCGGAGGAAACCCACGCAGGCATGGGGAGAATGTGCAAATTCCACACAGACAGTGACCCAAGCCGGGAATTGAACCCAGGTCCCTGGCGCTGTGAGGCAGCAGTGCTAACCATTGTGCCACGCCCCTAATTTGGCAGCCAGGAGTTTAGTGACTGACGAGGATAATGACCTATTTTGTTTTATTCGTTCGGGGGACACAGATCCACAGATCTCTGAAGGTTGCCACTCAAGTGGATAGAGCTGTGAAGAAGGCCTATAGTGTGTTAGCTTTTATTGGCGAGGGGGTTGGAGTTTAAGAGCCGTGGGGTTATGCTGCAACTGTACAGGACCTTGGTGAGACCACATTTGGAATATTGTGTGCAGTTCTGGTCACCTCACTATAAGAAGGATGTGGAAGCGCTGGAAAGAGTGCAGAGGAGATTTACCAGGATGCTGCCTGGTTTGGAGGGTCGGTCTTATGAGGAAAGGTTGAGGGAGCTAGGGCTGTTCTCTCTGGAGCGGAGGAGGTTGAGGGGAGGCTTAATAGTGGTTTATAAAATGATGAAGGGGATATCATAGAAATCATAGAAATCATAGAAACCCTACAGTGCAGAAGGAGGCCATTCGGCCCATCGAGTCTGCACCGACCACAATCCCACCCAGGCCCTACCCCCACATATTTACCCACTAATCCCTCTAACCTACATATCTCAGGACTTTAAGGGGCAATTTTTAACCTGGCCAATCAACCTAACCCGCACATCTTTGGATAGATAGAGTGAACGTTCAAAGACTATTTCCTCGGGTGGATGGAGCTATTACAAGGGGGCATAACTATAGGGTTCATGGTGGGAGATATAGGAAGGATGTCCGAGGTAGGTTCTTTACTCAGAGAGTGGTTGGGGTATGGAGTGGACTGCCTGCAGTGATAGTGGAGTCAGACACTTTAGGAACATTTAAGCGGATATTGGATAGGCACATGGAGCACACCAGGATGATCGGGAGTGGGATAACTCGATCTTGGTTTCGGATAAAGCTCGGCACAACATCGTGGGCCGAAGAGCCTGTTCTGTGCTGTACTGTTCTATGTTCTATGTTCTATGACACGAGTGTCGCTGGCTGGCCAGCATTTATTGCCCATTCCTAAATTGCCCTTGTTCAGAGGCAGTTGAGAGGCAACCACATTGCTGCGGCTCTGGAGTCACATCTAGGCCAGACCAGATAAGGACGGCAGAATTCCTTCCCTAAAGGACATTAGTGAACCAGATTGGTTTTTCCAACAATCAACAATGGTCCCATGGTCATCAGTAGATTCTAAATTCCAGATTTTTTTTAAGTGAATTTAAATTCCACCATCTGCCATGGCGGGATTCGAATCCAAATTCCCAGAACATTAGCTTAGTTTCTGAATTAATAGTCTGGTGATAATACCACCAGGCCATCACCTCCCCTCCTCTTAAACAAGGAGATTTAAGGATTGAAAAAGTTTAAAGTTTATTTACTAGTGTCACAAGTCATCTTACATTAACACTGCAATGAAGTTACTTTGAAAATCCCCCAAAGAACCCAAAGGAAAGTTTGAGGTGCAGGGTGAATTAGAGCGCATGAATCCAGGGTTAAATCCGGAACAGAAAAAGGTATAGGGTGGGGTTTTCCAGCTGCACTCACCCAAAAACCGAAGAATCCTGCCCGAGGTAAATGGACCTTTGCTTGGTCAACTCCCAGCCCACTACCATTCCCCTGGTAGGCCGGACAGGAGAATTCCCTCCTGTGAAGAGAGGGAAAGAAAGATCAGAATAAGACGGAATGAAGATGGGAAAAAGTGGGAAAAGAAGTTCAAAAATGTACCATCTGAGATTTTAATTATCACCAGCAATTTATTACCTGAAGGAATAAGACTTCACACTTATAATTGTCTATCTTCTGGGCAAAAGAGGTTGACTGGCTGTGATTAACAATTCTCAGGTCACTTATTCTGTTAATTACTGGACGAGCCTTTCATTGGTGAGTTTATTGGGTGAATCGTTCGACCTCACGACTCTCTCGGGGAAGTGAAGCGCGGCCGACATTTTTTTAACACAGCTGATGATGGAGTAGCCCAATCTCGCGAGCAATTTGTACCGATTTCTACTTCATGGGTCATCTCTTCCCATGCTACTATTTGCTGGCTGATCTTCACTTATTATTTCATCCGCCACTCACCGCTTCTCAGCAAATCCCCAGCCCATTATTGATGGAAACCAGCTCTGAAGCTTCCTGGGTTAATGGCCACATTGAAATGAATGGTCGTTCTACCCCCTCCACCCCACTCGGGCCATATGCTACATATCTCAGTTTGCCCGTTGACACCCTGCGTACCTTTGCTCTGCTATTAACACATTCTGATCTCTTAATGGGCCGCTATTAGTACCCTTCTTAACCATGATCACCACCACTTATATCCCCTTTGTCTTTTTGTCCATGACAGTTTTGCCAATTAACTCCCCCGTTCCACCCCAATAGTATAAATCTTGTCCTATTTTCTTTGGGCAGGATTTTACAGCCTCACTCTTCCCGAAACCATAAAATCCCACCTGAGGTCAACTGATCTATCCATGGTCTGCCTGCTCCGATTCCTGTGGTGGACGGGACGGTAAAATTCCGGTCTTTGTCTTCAACTCTAACAAAGGGTCATCCAGACCAGAAAGGATGTTGTGTTCTCTCCCCACAGATGCTGTCAGACCTGCTGAGATTTTCCAGCATTTTCTGCTTTTGTTTCAGATTCCAGCATCCGCAATAATTTGCTTTTATGTTGACTTGAACGGATCTCTTCCATTCAGTCGCTCTGCCAGTCCTGTGACCCAATTTCTCAAGTGGCACTTTATTGAGAAAAAAAAACTTTTTTTAAGGAAAAGTCACTGGAAAAATGGATTAACAACAATGGATTCTGAAGCAAATGACATTGACCTATTTGTTACAAGGGGCCCTGAGGATGCCACTAGCTTTGTAACATCACGTGACTTGCTTCATTCCAATCCCATAAATAAAATGGCAAGATCGAGTCGGAAAACATCGGAAGGATGCACTTACTCAAAAAACCAAAGGGCCGGGTTTTCCAGCTCTTCCCGCCAGTGGGATCTTCCAGTCCCGTCGAAGGTGGCCCCCACTGGTGTGGTTCCCTGGCAGCGGGATGGGCGAGCCACTCAAAAACGCCGTAGACATTGGGGAGACCGGAACATCCCACTGGAAGCCAATGGTATGCTACCTCTGCTGCCAGAAAACATTTTGCAGGGTTGTGGGGATGGTGGTGGTGGTGGGGGGTTACGGGGGGGGGGGGGGGGGGGGGGGGGGAGTGGGGGGGGGAGGGGAATGGTGGGGAGGGGAGGGGATGGAAAAACCCACCTCAACAATCTTATGCAGGATAAATGCTATCTTACTTCCCCATCTCTTTGAAATGCATGAGAATCTGCAATATTTAATTGTCAGTCCTGTTTTCTCTGTAATATGCTTCAGATATCCCGACTCTACCTTGTTCCTCAGTCCTGTCTCCAGTATTTTTATTTCGGACACTCTATACAGTGTTGCACAGGCAATTTCATTATTTCTGCTCAATCTTTTTATATTTATATTTGATAAACTGCCTTTGTTACCCGACCATTATTAGAAATATAGAGCGTAGAAACATAGAAACTAGAAGCAGGAGGAGGCCATTCAGCCCTTCGAGCCTGCTCCGCCATTCATTTTGATCATGGTTGATCATCGAATTCAATATCCTGATCCCCCCTTCGCCCCATATCCCTTGATCCCTTTCACCCCAAGAGCAACATCTAATTTCTTCTTGAAATCACACAATGTTTTGGCCTCAGCTACTTTCTGTGGGAGCGAATTTCACACATTCACCACCCTCTGGATAAAGAAATTTCTCCTCACCTCTGTTCTAAGAGGTTTATCCCTTATCCTCAACCTATGACCCCCTAGTTCTGGACTCCCCCACCATCGGGAACATTCTTCCTGAATCCACCCTGTCTGACCCTGTTAGAATTTTATAAGTTTCTATGAGATCTCCTCTCACTCTTCTGAACTCCAGTGAATATAATCCTAACCAATTTAGTCTCTCCTCATATGACAGACCTGCCATCCCAGGAATCAGCCTGGTAAACTTTTGCTGACCTCCCTCTATAGCAAGGACATCCTTCCCCAGATAAGGACACCAGAACTGCACACAATACTCCAGGTGTGGCCTCACCAACACCCTATACAATTGCAGTAAAACATCCCTATCCCTATACTCAAATCCTTTTGCTATGAAGACTAACATACCATTTGCCTTCTTTACTGCCTGCTGTACCTGCGCGCTTACTTTCAGCGATTGATACAGGAGGACTCCAAGATTTCGTTAAGTATCCTCCTCTCTGAATTTACACCCATTCGAATAATAATCTGTCTTCCTATTATTGCTACATTTACCTATTTCTTTATCCTTTCCCTTTATCCCTGAACCAGTACTAATCCAGTTTACTCCCATCGACATAACGCTCAGGATGTGTCACTCTTTGTCACTAACAGAAAGGATCCATTAGCTTTGCCACAGTTTCAGCATTAGGTTTAGACTATTTCTACCAGATCCCTACCCACTATCTGACTAGTTCGCTGTTCTAAACTGTAACAAAGAGAATGTAACTGCTGGCAAATGCAATGCATATCACAGAATCCCTACAGCGCATGAGGAGACTATTCGGCCCATCGGGTCTGCACCCACTCTCCGACAGAGAATTCCACCCAGGCCCAACCCCACGTAACCTCACGTATTTGCCCCGCTAACCCCCCCCAACCTACACATCTTGGGGAACTAAGGGGCAATTTAGCATGTCCAGTTCACCTAACCTGCACATCTTTGGAGTGTGGGAGGAAACTGGAGCACCCGGAGGAAACCCACGCAGACATGGGGGGAATGTGCAGATTCCTCACAGACAGTGCATTATGCATGAAATTGGAATATCTGCTGGGTTGAATGAACTTATTATGAAGAAGTGACTGAAAAACTCTAATTTGATCAGCATCAGAATGATGTCCATATAATTCCTGATTAAGTCCCTACAATTGCCAACTACTGGATCAAGTAAATTATTACACAAGATATTGAAAATAATGACTTTTTTCTGAGGAAATAGTTCAATGAGATATGTAGAAAGATGTGCTGGTTAGGTGCGTTGGCCATGCTAAATTCTCCCTCAGTGTACCCGAACAGGCACCGGATTGTGGCGACTAGGGGATTTTCAAGGTTCTGCTGTGGGATATT
The DNA here is from genome assembly GCF_964213995.1 of Mustelus asterias. NCBI lineage: Eukaryota > Metazoa > Chordata > Chondrichthyes > Carcharhiniformes > Triakidae > Mustelus > Mustelus asterias. The sequence continues at coordinate 90,968,497 of NC_135815.1, read as the reverse complement.
GTGACACTAGGGTCGAACACGTTAACGTGAAACATCTCTGTCTGCTCCTTCATTGGAAGTACTAATTGCTTTATCTTGAATGGGTTAATGCAGCACGGTGGCACAGTGGTTAGCACTGTTGCCACACAACGCTAGGGACCCCGGTCCGATTCCCGACTTGAGTCATTGTCTGTGCGGAGTCTGCACATTCTCCCCGTGTCTGCGTGGGGTTCCTCCAGCTGCTCCAGTTTCCTCCCACAGTACGAAAGACATGCTGGTTAGGTGCACTGGCCATGCTAAATTCTCCTTCAGTGTACCAGAACAGGCGCCGGAGTGTGGCGACTGGGGGGTTTTCACAGTAACTTCATTGCAGTGTTAATGTAAACCTACTTGTGACACTAATAAATATAGTTGATAAAACAGCATTCACTGATAATTAATGGCTTCCTCTAGGTAACTCCAAATTAAAACATCTGTATCAACACCCATCGATTCTATATTAAATTTTTATATTATTGAAAACCCACAAACTGAATATCCCAACAAATCTGTGAAATTCATAGCCCCAGGAAATTTTACATTAATCTAAGCAATGAACAAAGTTCCTTGAATGTCTTACGTATAGACATTTCATTTGATAATCATCTCGGGCCTATTTGAGACGAAACTACAAGAATACTATTCAATATAGGAAAATATTTTTTTTAAATTCATCAGTGGGACATGGGTGTCACTGGTTGGCCAGCATTTATTGCCCATCCCTAGTTGCTCTTGTTCAGAGGGCAGTTGAGAGTCAACCACATTGCTGTGGCTCTGGAGTTACATGTAGGTCAGATCAGGTAAGGACGGCAGATTTCCTTCCCTAAAGGACATTAGTGAACCAGATGGGCATTTCTGACAATCGGCAATGGTCATCAGTAGATTCTTAATTCCAGATTTTTTTACAATTCAAATTCCACCAGCTGCCGTGGCAGGATTCGAATCCGAGTCCCCAGAATATTAGTTGAGTTTCTGCATTAATAGTCTAGCAATAATACCATTAGACCATCGCCTCCCTGATATGCCCGAAATATCATCACTCAAATCAAAAGTGATGCCGAATTCGATTTCAGAACACAACCACAAGAAAGTGTATTGTCTATACTGAATAAAAAAGTGATTTGCATTTCCACAGTAGCTTTTACATTCTCAGGAAGCCCCAAATGCTTTTCAGATAACTAAGCATTTTAATTCCTGTTGTAAGGTAGAAAAGGGGGCAGCTAATTTTCACACAGCAAACTCCCACAAAAGACTGGCTCGTCTGCTTTTATCGTAACCATAAAACATACAGAATAGAAGTAGACCATTCAGCCCATTGAATCTGTTCTGCCTTTCAATGACTGATCCAATGTGATAACCCTCCACCCCACTTTCCCGCCTTAGCCCCATAACCCTTGATTTCCTTACAGATTAAAACCCTATCTATCTCAGCCATGATGATAATTAATGACCCAGCCTCTGGAGCCCTCTGCAGTAAAGAATTCCACAGATTCACTGCGCCCTGAGAGAGGAAATTCCTCCTCCTCTCTGTCTTAATCCCTGAAAGTGGCAACGCGGGTGGATAAAGCGGTCAAGAAGGCATACAGCACGCTTGCCTTCATTGGTCGGGCATCAAGTATAAAAGTTGGCAAGTTATGTTACAACTGTATACAACTTTCAAGTTAAAGTTTATTTATTAGCCACAAGTAGATTTATATCAACACTGTGATGCGCGATATAACTCACGAGGCTAGAGGTACTCGGGGAAATAAAGGCTTTTATTGACTACAACAATAGAGCTACCATATATAATACACGATCCCAGACTAAAGGGTCCCAGACAGAGCAGTGACCTTTATACCTCTCCCAGGAGGCGGAGCCCGACTGGGATGTACCATAAGAACAATATTACAGGTAGAACAGCCCAACCCTAACCCCAACAGTAACATGTAGAACAGCCCAACCCTAACCCCAACAGTAACATATATACAGACTCATAGTACTGGCCAGACCCTGGCTCAGCACTACCTAGTGGGAACCAACAATGGTTCACCACACACTGCAATAAAGTTATTGTGAAAATCCCCTAGTCGCCATATTCCCGCACCTGTTCGGGTCAATGCACCTAACCAGCACATCTTTCAGAATGTGGGAGGAAACCGGAGCACCCAGAGGAAACCCACGCAAATACAGGGAGAACGTGCAAACTCCACACGGATAGTGACTCAAGCCGGGATTCGAACCCGGGTCCCTGGCGCTGTGAGGCATCACTGCTAACCAGTGTGCCACTGTGCACCCCCCTCCAACTTTTATACTTGATGCCCGACCAATGAAGGCAAGCGTGCTGTATGCCTTCTTGGCTGCCTTATCCACCTGCGTTGCCACTTTCAGGGATTAAGACAGAGATGAGGAGGAATTTCTTCACTCAGAGAGCAGTGAATCTGTGGAATTCTTTACTGCAGATGGCTGTAGAGGATGGGTGGTTAGTTCGACCGCATTTGGAATATTACGTACAGTTCTGGTCGCCACACTACCAGAAGGACGTGAACCCCCAGCACAGATAAACCTCGGTGGATCCAATAAGTGAACAGGCTTCTGGGTCACTCACTGGTGAGCACATCACAGATGAACCTCCACAGCAGGCAGGAACTTCCCAGGGAACCGGCACTTGGAGGAATGTCGGAGACCAGGATTCTGCCGAGCCCATTGCCGGTGATGTGCCCCTGGGCCTGGTCGTCCCACAGTTGCTGGAACTGCAAAGGCAGAGTCGCACGTATCAGGAAGGGATGACAACAGCCTTCCTCAGAGTGCAAGGCCGATTGGAGGAGTCCCGTCGCCATCTACCCGAGGAGCAATTCAGTGAGGCCAACACTGCGAGGGTGGCATCCCCAGTGGAAGTCTTGGTGCACTCCATGGCAGCAGATGTCCGCACCACGGTGCAGGGCTTCGACTACACGCTGCAGGCACTGGTGGGAATCCGCGAGTGTCAGCATTGGAGGATGATGGGGCTTCTGGATCTCACTCCAGCTGCCCCTCCATCCCGTGGAGAAGCACAGGGCCTCTCGGAACCCGAAGGGAAGAGGTTCAGCAGGAGCACAACCCTGGGCCCTCCAGTCAGGGGCATCTCCAGCCCATCTGACAGGCCCCTCCCTGTGAGTGACACACCTCCAACCCCTGACACCGAGGAGGGAAGCAGTCAAACATCCATCCTGCCCAAAAGCAGGCCTGGACTATCAAGGTGACTCCTCAGGGGTCACCCACCCTCTTGCCAGCCTCCACTAAGGAAGGGCAACCCCTCAGCTGCAATATGGAGAGGAACCCAGGAGGGAGGGCACAGGAAGCTCTGTCTGTATACCGGCCTTCACAATCCCTTTACAGCAAGGGGTTCCCCGACATGTAGAGAAGGTAAGGGCTGCAAGGGTGACCCTTGTGGACCCCTCTCCCCGAAATAGCGATTCTAGTACCCTCACCCACAGCCCCAAGTTGAACTCACCTGTGTCCCCTGAGTCATAGAATCATCGAATCCCTACAGTGCAGAAGGAGGCCATTTGGCCCATCGAGTATGTACCAACAACAATCCCACCCAGGCCCCAATCCCCGTAACCTCACATATTTATCCTGCTAATCCCCCTGACACTAAGGGTCAATTTAGCATGGCCAATCCACCTAACCCGCACATCTTTAGACTGTGGAAGGAAACCGGAGCAACCGGAGGAAACCCACACAGACACGGGGAGAATGTGCAAACTCCACATAGACAGTGACCCAAGCTGGGAATTGCACCCGGATCCCTGGTGCTGTGAGGCAGCAGTGCTAACCACTGTGCCACCATGCCAAGTCCTCGCTGCCATTCCCGCAGGCGGGGAGTGTGGGCTCAAAGTGCCCCCCCCCTAATATCTTTCAGGCAGAGCTAGATACATTCTGGATGAACAAAGGGGTGAAAGTTTGTCGAGGGGTAAGGTGGGAATGTGGGGGTTGAGGTAACAGTCGGATCAGCCATGATCTCATTGAATGATACAGCAGGCTGGAGGGACTGAGTGGCCTGCTCCAGCTCCTAACTCTGCTCCCACTTCGAAATAAGATGCATCAATCCATAAATATTCATATATGTTTTGAGGTTTCTGGATAGGCTTGCATGTGTGGGGAAGATTCTTTTTTTTAATCATAGAATCGTAGAACCCTACAGTGCTGAAGAAGGCCATTCGGTCCATCGAGTCTGCACCGACCACAATCCCAGCCAGCCCCTATCCCTGTAACCCCACATGTTCACCCTGTTAGTCCACCTGACACTAGAGTTAATTGAGCATGGCCAATCAACCTAACTCGCACATCTTTGGACTTTGGGAGGAAACTGGAGCACCCGGAGGAAACCCATGCACACACGGGGAGAACGTGCAAACTCCACACATCTTCTGCAATCTCAGGAACTTGCACTCGAAGTGAGGGAGAAAACACAGGCTTTTCTGTTGGATTGACCCCACAGTGGGCTTCTTATTCCTGTTACCAGATGGTCACCCGAGGCTGGAATTGAACCCGGGTCCCTGGGACTGTGAGGCAACAGTGCTAACCACTGTGCCGCCGTGCCGCCCTAGGATTTTGGTCACAACTGAAGTTCTTTTGCCACGCGATCACAAAGCAACATAAGATTTTCAGGGCAATCCCACTCACCCCTCTCCCTCTCGGCCTTTAAATGATATCCTGTCAGTGATGTATGTTCCACAAATAGGTCTTGTAGCTCTCCAGAGTATACGGAAATGGCTCTCCTGAGGGAACAGGAGGGGGGTTGCCATTCAGCGTGAAGCTTCCCGCTCTCCCTGCTCACTGTCAAAGTGCCAACTCCTGCAGTAGTGCTGTTGCTAATCTGCCATCCATCACAGCTCCAGTACTCAGAACTTCAGAACATTCACCAAACAGAGTGATCTCGAGACATCCAAGGTAAATGGTAAGAATTATTTCGCTGGGAGTGCTTATTAATGAAGCATCTTACCAGCTCCTGCCAAGACTTACAAATAAACTTTTAAGGATGTAGGAGAAATCGGAGAGGATGCCGTTCACGTCCCCACCTCTGCTGCTGGCAAAGAGGGAGAATTTGGCGCTCAGCCAAATCTCTCTTCACTGCAGCGGGACTGGAGAATCCCACCTACAGGCGAGACCGGAGAATTGGACCTGACATCCTTCAAGCAAATGGGTGGATTTGGTTGAATCAAATCAACTGGAATATTCTTTGACCCCATTCTTGGCAACTTTCTGGAGTTGACCTCCCAGGTTTGTGTAAAGAGAGAATGGCCGGTATTTTACCCTGGAATCGGGGGGCAGGAGGCAGGGGTGGGGAGGGTGGGGAGGGGGTGGCGGGTCGAGACCCGCAGAACGGAATTCTCTCTTAGCGTCGGAAGGGATTTTATGAGCCTCGCCCAATGAATTTGGATTTATGTCACTACTTTCACAACTTTAGGCCTCCAACAGTGTGTCCAGATCATAAACTACCCGTCTTGGTCCGTCCACACCGACGCTATAGTTAAGAAAGCCCACCAATGCCTCTACTTTCTCAGGAGGCGAAAGAAATTCAGCATTTCTGCTACAACTCTCACCAACTTTTACAGATGCACCATAGAAGGCATTCTTTCTGGTTGCGTCACAGCTTGGTATGGCTCCTGCTCTGCCCAAGACCACAAGAAACTACAAAGAGTTGTGAACGTAGCCCAGTCCATCACGCAAACCAGCCTCCCATCCACTGACACTGTCCACACTCCCCGCTGCCTCGGCAAAGCAGCCAGCATAATTAAGGACCCCACGCACCTCGGACATTTTCTCTTCCACCTTCTTCCGTTGGGATAAAGATACAAAAGTCTGAGGTCACGTACCAACCGACTCAAGAACAACTTCTCCCCTGCTGCCATCAGACTTTTGAATGGACCTACCTTACATGAAGCTGATCTTTGTCTACACCCTAGCTATGATTGTAACACAATGGGGGTAATTCTTCCATCCCGCTGCACCGCTCTTTTAACTCAGCGGGCCGGGGGACTCCAACAGCGGGCGATTCACACGATTCGCGTTGGGCATCTGGGCCTCTGTGCGTCTCCCAGCGCCGGATTTCCAGTGCCGTCAGCTCCACACCGGATAACAGCACAGAGCTGCATAATGTATGCAGGCCTTCATTTGAGTATGTTTTAAATGCGATTAGCGGGCCGAGGACTGAGGGTCAGGCGCCAGGGGCATGGTGCCCCCTGGGCATGGCCACCTTGGCAGTGCCAGGCTAGGCCCCAGGCACTGCCCAAGGGACAAAGTGGCAATGCCCAGGGGCACATTGGCACTGCTCACCAGGCAGTGGACAGTGCCAAAGAGGTGGGGCCTATTGGGGGTGGGGCCTGATGTGGGGCCGGGCCTCTGGGGCGGCGGGGGGGAGGGGGGCGGGGGGAGGGGGGGGAGGTGGGGGGTGGGGGGTGGGGGGGGGGGAATCGATGGAGTGGGAGGCCCCGCTGACACTCTGCACTTTAGGCTGAGTGACAAAGGAAGGGAGGCCAGCGATCGGGGCTGGCCATCGGGCTGGGGTAGGCTGTTGGAGGGGTTGGGCTGCAGTGGGGGGAATCAGGATTACGGACGGGGGTGTCGGGGCTGCCGGTGTGGCGGAGGAGGATCGGGGGAGGAGGGTGGTTCAGGAGATCGGAGCTGCAGGGGAAGGGAAAGATCGAGGAGGCCGGGGGGTGATGGGGGGTGGGCGAGGCTGGCCCGGATATGTCCAGGGGGCCAGCGTAGGGGGGTGGGGTCACAAGGTCAGCGATGCAGAATCACGGGGCTGGCCAGCAATAGGGAGGTTGGCAGTGTGGGGCCACTGTGCATGTGCTAATCTCGGCACTGACAGATCAGCGCATGTGCAATGGCCCACCCTGCGCTATGCTGCCGGCCTCTCCTGCTGGAAGAGGTCCTACCCACTGATATTTGAACTGAATCACGCTAGTGCACTCTCGCTGAAAAACCAGCATGATTTACTCCAGTAAATTTGACACTTAGAGTATTTTTGGGAGAATCGCCCCCTACATTCTGCACCCTCTCCTTTCCTTCTCCCCTATGTACTCTATGAACAGTATGCTTTCTCTGTATAGCATGCAAGAAACAATACTTTTCACTGTATCCCAATAGGGTGGCACGGTGGCACAGTGGTTAGCATTGCTGCCTCACAGCGCCAGGGACACGGGTTCAATTCCAGCCTCAGGTCACTGTCTGTGTGGGGTTTGCACAGTCTCCTCGTGTCTGCATGGGTTTCCTCCAAGTGCTCCAGTTTCCTCCCTCGCTCCAAAGATGTGCGGGTTAGGTGGATTGGCCGTGCTAAATTGATCCTTACTGTCAGGGGGACTAGCTAGGGTAAATACGTGGGGTTACAGGGATAGGGCCTGGATGGGATTGTTGTCAGTGCAGGCTCGATGGGCCAAATGGCCTCCTTTTGCACTGTAGGGATTTGATAATTCTATGTGATAATAATAAATAAAATCAAACATTTATAGACACATATTGAAGTGTAAGCACTGTTGTAATATGAACAAACCATTCCAATGACAATAATGAGATAATAACCAGATCTCAGAGATGTTGGTTAAGGGATAGATATTGGCCAGTTGGGGCACCTAGGAGTTCTCTGCTCGATTTCACATTGTGCCTCGCGATCTTTTAGTTCCAAGGCCAGGTGGGACCTCATATTAACATCTCACCCGGAAAGCAGTATCACAGACAGTGCAGCACTCCCTTCGTACTGCACTGAGGAGTCAGCCCGGGTTACATGATTAGGCCTCTGGAGCAGGTCCTGTCCTCACAATCTCTGACTCATCCTGCTGTCACTGAGCTAAGGCGGACCCTGCCCTGCAGATTGGTTCAAACACAAATCCACCCTCTCGCAAGCTCAATCCCAGGTGAAGTGAAAATACTGTGGGAAATTCGAAGAAAAAAAAGATATGGAAGAACATCTCAAGAAGTGAAGAAATTCTTATCTGGTCAAAAGTGGCAGCCATTTTGTACACAGTAAGATCAACATTTAGAACACTAACTGATGTGGCACTGGGTGAGGGAGGAATGCCAATTGTGCTGTAGAGTTCTCAACATTCAGCCAACTAACTGAATGAGGTAAAGCAGCCCATTGCTGGAATTACTGAAAGCATATGAATCATAGAATCCCGGCAGTGCAGGAGGAGGCCATTCAGCCCATCGAGCCTGCACCGAACACAATCCCACCCAGGCCCTATTCACATAACCACATATTTACCCTGCTAATCCCCCGACACTAGGGTCAATTTAGGATGGCCAATCAACCTAACCCACACATCTTTGGACTGTGGGAGGAAACCAGAGTACCCGGAGGAAACCCACGCAGACACAGGGAGAATGTGCAAACTCCACACAGACAGTGACCAAAGGTCAGAATTGAACCCGGGTCCCTGGTGTTGTGAGGCAGCAGTGCTAACCACTGAGCCACCATGCCGCCATATTATGATCATTAAGTGGAGATGATGGCCTAGTGGTATTATCGCTAGACTATCAGTCCAGAAACATAGCTAATGCTCTGGTGACCCGGGTTCGAATCCCACCACAGCGGAATTTGAATTCGATTTTAAAACATCTGGAATTAAGAATGACCATGAATCGATTGTCGGAAAAACCCATCTGGTTCACTAATGTCCTTTAGTGAAGGAAATCTGCCGTCCTTACCTGGCCTGGCCTACATGTGACTCCTGACCCATAAGGAGGTCAAAGATTATGGGGAAAAGGCAGGAGAATGGGGATGAGAATCATATTCGTCATGATTGAATGGTGGAGCAGACTCAATGGGCCGAATGGCCTCATTCTGCTCCTATATCGTATGGCCTTATGACCCACAGCAATATGGTTGACTCTCAACTGCCCTCAGGCAACTAGGGATGGGCAATAAATGCTGGCCAGCCAGCGACGCCCATGTCCCACGAATGAATAAAAAAAATTAAGAAAGCACTTAATTATATTTTCATGCACTGTTCTCTGGAAAACAACACAAACAAACCTCAACTAAGGTTTTGTGACAGTTATCACTTCAGAAAAACATCAAAGCGGACCAATATTCGGATCTCCAGACAGCATTCAGCCTCCATTTTGTACATTTGCCTCCAATTGTTTGATCAAAATTGGAAAACCCATCATCCATCCTTCCTTCAAATCCTGGAATAGCATCTGGTGAGGAGGCAAAAGAATGGGGAGAAAGCTTATGACAAGGAACTATTAATAAATCGCGCGTGAATTCTGTCATAATGTACAGCTTGGTGCACACACAATGAGCAAAAGCCAATACTTGCTTCAATTGTAAAATGTTGTTCTCAATCATATCTTTTGTGCAGTTTTATTTTGTCTTTACTTTTTTGCCTGAGAGATGGCAGCCACCATATCCAAGAACAGGACAGGTGAACAGTTACTGTCAGCAGTACCCCGGAAGGAAAGACCAGTTCAGACCAGTATTCTCATTTCCCTGTTTTACAGGTGTTCATTTTAAAGTATACCACGGTGGCACACTGATTAGCACTGCTGCTTTACAGCGCCAGGGACCCAGGTTCGATTCCAGCCTCGGGTCACTGTCTGTGTGGAGTTGGCACAATCTCCCCATGTCTGCGTGGGTTTCCTCCGGGTGCTCTGGTTTCCTCCCACAGTGCAAAAATGTGCGGGTTAGGTGGATGTTAAATTACCCCTTACTGTCAGGGGGGCTAGCTAGGGTAAATGCACGGGGTTATGGGGATAGGGCCTGGGTAGGATTGGGGTTGGTGCAGACGCAATGGGCCGAATGGCCTCCTTCTGCACTGTATGATTTTGATTTTTTAAAATTTGATTTATTATTGTCACATGTATTAACATACAGTGAAAAGTATTGTTTCTTGTGCGCTATACAGACAAAACATACTGTTCATAGAGAAGGAAAGGAGAGAGCGCAGAATGTAGTGTTGCAGTCATAGCTAGGGTGTAGAGAAAGATCAACTTAATGTGAGGTAGGTCCATTCAAAAGTCTGATGGCAGCAGGGAAGAAGCTGTTCTTGAGTCGATTGGTACGTGGCCTCAGACTTTTGTATCTTTTCCAGAAGGAAGAAGGTGGAAGAGAGAATGTGCGGGTGTGTGGGGTCCTTCATTATGCTGGCTGCTTTGCCGAGGCAGCGGGAAGTGTAGACAGAGTCAATGGATAGGAGGCTGCATCTGTTCAAGACAAGTTCAGACCAGTATTCTTATTTCCCCGTTTTACTGTTTTTCCTTCAGGGAGCCACGTGGTGCTTGTGCAAAATTACTATAGATCCTCAATTTCACAGGTTTAAAGACCTTTTCGTATTAAAATATGTTAAAGTGAAAGGTTATTTTCTTGGCGTAGTGTAGTTGATATCTGAGAGTGCGCCAGTGCAGTTGGAGTAATTCAGTCAAGGCCAGTTCCCTGTCACCAGAAACCCTTCAACAACACAATCAGAAAATGCTGGAAAATGTCAGAATTCTGACAGCATTGTGGAGAGAGAATAGAGCCAACGTTTCGAGTTGGGATGACCCTCGTCAGACACCAGAAGATTTTTGCTATTTCCATCAGATCCCAACCCACTCGTTTACTAGTTCAAAGTCTTCTCCTTTCCACTGTAATAAAGATAATACAATTTCTGACAAGGTCTGAATGTTTTAGAATCATGGAATCCGTACAGTGCAGAAGGAGGTCATTTGGCCCATCGAGACTGCACTGACCACAATCCCAACCAGGCACTATCCCATAATCCTGCTAATCTCCCTGACACTAAAGGGCAATTTAGCATGGCCAATCTACCCAACCTGCACATCTTTGGAGTGTGGGAGGAAACCAGAGCGCCCAGAGGAAACCCACGCAGACACGGGGAGAATGTGCAAACTCCACATAGACAGTCACCCAAGGCTGGAATTGAACCCGGGTCCCTGGCGCTGTGAGGCAGCAGTGCTAACCACTGTGCCACCATGCTGCCCCAAGAACCTCTTAGAGTATCAAAGCACATTTAAAAGTCTATGGGCGGAATTTTCCCATGGGAATCATAGCGGGTGGGACACAGACCATGCAAAGATCCATTGACCTTGGAAGGATGGTCTGACCTTGGGGCAAGAGCAGCCGGAAAATTCTGCCGTCCAACTTTCTCTTTATTTCACTATCATAGACATGGATGTATTTATATAAGTGTACTGTCTGTTTTAAACACAGTACAAATAGTGTTCAAGCATCAGTCACTAGTCACGAGAATGTCCATCTGATAAGGTTCAGTACCTAAAATCCTGCTCCAATATCATAAAAGCATCAAATCCCAACAGAAGGAGGCCATTCGGCCCATCGAGTCTGCACTGACAATAACCGCACCCAGGCCCTATCCCCGTAGCCCCATGATTTACCCTGCTAATCCCCCTGACACTAAGGGGCAATTTAGCATGGCCAATCCACCTAACCTGCACATCATAGAATCATAGAATCTATGGCACGGAGTCAGGTCCTTTGGCCCAAGATGGTCCATGCCAACCAAAGGGTCCATCTAAGCTAAGACCATTTGCCTGCATTTGGCCCATATCCCCTTAAACCTTTCCTATCCACGTATCTGTCAAAGTGCCTCTTAAATGTTATCAATGTCCCTACCTCAACGACTTCCTCCGGCAGTTCATTCCACATACACACCACCCTCTGTTAAAAAAACAGGTTCCCATTAATTCTTTCCCCTCTTAACTTAAACCTATGCCCTCTAATTCTCGATTCCATAACCCTGGGGAGAAAACCCTGGAGTGTGGGAGGAAACCGGAGCACCCGGAGAAAACCCACACAGACACGGGGAGAAACTCCTCACAGACAGTGACTCGAGGCCAGAATTGAACCCACGTCCTTGGCACTGCGGGGCAGCAGTCCTAACCACTGTGCCACCGTGCCCCATTTGATGTGGCAACCCTAACAAATTGCTATCTAATTGTGGTGGCCTGAATTGGCAATGGCAATATGTTGCTTTTGGGGGTTGCAAGACTCAGGGCTGAACTTAAAAGCAAAGGCCGCAGATCGCAACAACGCAGAGGATGGCAGGTTCACCCTCATGCTTTTCTTCAATGCAATATGCATCACTGGATACTTCATCATTGTTTGTCAAGCTCAGAAAAAATAAGCAATGCATGCAAATCCATCCAGTAAACCTGAATTTAGCCCGACTAAATGGGGAACAGTCCACGTCATTGCAACTGTCAAAGCAGCGCTGATAAAATAGATTCAGCTGTTAAGCACGCCAAATACAAACTTAGTCATTATTACCCTAATTACACTGAACATTTAACTGTCATTTCTTGTGGGATAATTTATGTGCGATGCCTGTAGAGATAAGCCACTTTTTTGAAGTTGTATATGTTGTAAATTGCTGCCTTTGAGCAAGGGAAGGGGAAGGGGTCCGGTTTCACCACAGGGATTTGTTTTTTTGGCATTGAGAGCCTGTCTCTTTGGCTTAAAATGCTAGATCTTGTTTTGCTGGAACTATTATTAGTGCGGCAGCCAGACAGCATGGTTTAACTTCTTGCAGTGATCAAACCCAGTTTGTTAACAACAAGAGCAATGTTAAATACCAACATAGGACTGGAAAACCCCGGCAAACAAAAGCCCCCGTAGAAAAAAGCCTGTGAATCGTTTCAAAATTTCAGCGCTCAATTTGATGAGCCAAATGGAAGACAGCAGCTAAGTAGAAAAATAAAGGCAATGATCTGAAGTAAAAACCGAATCATAGAGACAGTGCAGAAAGAGGCCATTCGGCCCATCGAGTCTGCACTGACTCTCCAACAGAGCATCCTCCCCAGGCTCTATCCCTGTAACCCCCACTTATTTACCCTATTAATTTCCCTAACCCACACATCCTGGGAGACTAAGGGGCAATTTAGCGTGGCCAATGCCCCTAATCTACATTTCTTGGGACACTAAGGGGCAATTTAGCATGGTCAATCCCCCTAACCTACTCATCCTGGGATACTGAGGGGCAATTAACCATGGTCAATCCACCTAACCCGCACATTGTTGAACTGTGGGAGGAAACCAGAGCATCCGGTGATAACCCACGTAGACACGGGGAGAATGTGTAAACTCCACACAGTCACCCGAGGCCAGAATTGAATAGGGTCTCTGGTGTTGTGAGGCAGCAGTGCCAACCACTGTGCCGCCATGCCACACATAAAAGAATATTTTAGGAATAAAAGGCTTTTAACGGTGGCACGGTGGCACAGTGGTTAGCACTGTTACACCTTACAGCGCCAGGGACCCAGGTTTGATTCCAGTCTTGGGTGACTGTCTGTGTGGAGTCTGCACATTCTCCCCGTGTCTGCGTGGGTTTGGTCTGGCTGCTCCGGTTCCCTCCTACAATCCAAAGATGTGCAGGTTAGGTTAATTGGCCATGCTAAAATGCTCCCTTAGTGTCTCAAGGTGTCAGGGGGATTAGCGGGGTAAATGTACGGGGTTACGGTGATAGGGGCAGGGGAAGGGGCTCAGTAAGATGCTCTGTTGGAGGGTCAATGCAGACCCGACGGGCCGAATGGCCTGCACTTGTAAGGATTTTATGAATTACAAGTCACATTGTTTGTCATCGGAAAGAGTGATGAATACTTCAAGTGTGACCCAATATCAGAATGAATTTTGTGGGTTCATTATCGCGTTGTTGAGGCATAAAGCTAGTTTGAAGCAGTGAGGTGATTTTGCTAATGTGCGTTCCATATTAAGTGGGGAAAGTTTGCAATATAACACATTAGAAACTGATCGCATCTAATCGAGGGGCTAAAAGGTACAGAGTTCCTCTTTTACTAGTTGACTTAACTCCAGTCATTCTTTATAGTCATGTTTAACTGTTAAGAGAACAAATTTGGCATTGACCCGGGCAGACCCAATAAAGTCCTAATAAAGAAAGCGGGTGGAGGGAAGTGTAGTTACAGGGGAACACGGTCTGCCATAAATGAGCAGAATGTTTGGTTATAAACTCGTAGCCTGGGAGAGAAAAGGATTTTGATCAAAAAAAAATAGTGGATGCGGGTAATAAATGAAGGCAGGTTTCAAGATAAATACTTGCACTTGCATGCTAAGTTGTCCCAGTAGAGCTACAATTACAAACAGTTGGTTAAATAGCCAATCCAAAGCAAACACCATACCAGTAAATTATGCCAACAGGTACTGAAGGCACGCTAACGGGTTTGACAAACTACTTCTCCCTGTCAATTTGGCAAGCGTGATCGCTGCCCAAGGGCACGGGACTACAAGGCTTGAACCCTTGCTCAGTGGCTAAATTGAAGCAATAACTTCATTCAGAGAACTTTCTGCGAGCCTACAAAATGGGCCAAAGCCTGAAATATGCTGCATTTTTAAAATTTGATTTATTATTGTCACATGTATTGGGATACAGTGAAAAGTATTCGGGACGGCATGGTAGCGCCATGGTTAGCGCTGCTGCCTCACAGCACCAGAACCCAGGTTCGATTCCCAGCTTGGCCCACTGTTTTTGCAGAGTTCGCACATTCTCCCCGTGTCTGCGTGGGCTTCCTCCGGGTGCTCCGGTTTCCTCCCACAATCCAAAGCTGCGGGTTAGGTGGATTGGCCATGCTAAATTGCCCCTTAGTGTCAGGGGGACTAGCTAGGGTAAATGCATGGGGATTGGGCCTGGGTGGGATTGTGGTTGGTGTAGATTGGATGGGCCAGATGGCCTCCTTCTGCACTGTAGGATTTTATGATTATATTGTTTCTTGTGCACGGTACAGACAAAACGTACCGTGCATCTAGTACAGTAAGAAGTCTCACAACACCACATTAAAGTCCAGCAGGTTTATTTGGAATCACAAGCTTTCGGAGCTCTGCTTCTTCATCACCTGATGCAGCGTTCCGAAAGCTTGTGATTCCAAATAAACCTGTTGGACTTTAACCTGGTGTTGTGAGCCTTCTTACTGTGCCCACCCCAGTCCAATGCTGGCATCTCCACATCATGTTCATAGAGTACATAGGGGAGAAAGAAGCAAGAGAGGGCAGAATGTGGTGTTACAGTCATAGCTAGGGTGTAGAGAAAGATCAACTTCATGCAAGGTAGGTCCATTCAAAAGTCTGATGACAGCAGACAAGAAGCTGTTCGGTTGGCGTGTGTTACCAGACTTTTGTATCTTTTTCTCGACAGAAGAAGGTGGAAGAGAGAATGTCCAGGGTGCGTGGGGTCCTTAATTATGCTGGCTGCTTTTCTGAGGCTGCGGGAAGTGTAGACAGAGTCAATGGATGGGAGACTGGTTTGTGTGATGGACTGAGTTAAAAGTTTATTTATTAGTGTCACAAGTAGGCTTTTATTAATACTGCAATGAAGTTACTGTGAAAATCACCCAGTCGCCACACTCTGCCACCTGTTCAAGTACACTGAATTTAGTGTGGTCAATGCACCTAACCAGCACATCTCTCAGACTGGGAGGAAGCCGGAGCACCTGGAGGAAGCCCACGCAGACACGGGGAGAACGTGCAGACTCCATACAGTGACCCAAGCCAGGAATTGAACACAGGTCCCTGGCACTGTGAGGAAGCAGTGCTAACCACTGTGCCACCTGGGTTACATTCTGGGCTACATTCACAACTCTTTTTAGTTACTTGCAGTCTTGGTCAGAGCAGGAGCCATACCAAGCAGTGATATATCCGGAAAGGATGCTTTCTATGGTGCATCTGTAAAAGTTGGTGAGAGTCGTAGCTGACATACCAAATTTCCTTAGCCTCCTGAGAAAGTTGGTGGGCTTTCCTAACTACAACTCCGGTGTGGATGGACCTGGACAGGTCGTGGGTGATCTGGACACAGTATTGGAGGCTGGTAGTTGTGAAAATGGTGACATTAATCCAAATTAATCTGCAAAAGTGGGTGAGCGTCGTAGCGGACATGCCGAATTTCCTTAGCCTCCTTAGAAAGTAGAGGCGCTAGTTGTTTATCGCTTTCAAGAGAAAAACCTTCAAGTACAAATCCTATTTGTTGTCACTGTCTGTTGATGTGTCCTCGCAGAACCATCGGGAGAATGTATGAGATTTGTTCGATCAATTCCTGTCCCGGTCAGCGTTACAAAAGAAACCCAATGATGCACTAAGTTTCAACAAAAATAGTAAAGTCCCCGAGTTAAATATTTATCGCATTAACCTGGATTCCGAAATGATGGATATCTGCGGAATTTCAACTTTTGAGATAATTCCGAGACGTTTCACAATGAAGCAATCAATATATTAATAATTAAGAGGGTATAGCTCAATGATAGAGCGTTTGACTGCAGACCAAGAAGTCCTCAGTTCAAGTCCGACTGCCCCCTTTCAGTGCTGAGCTAGAGCTTTTTTTTTGAGGGGAGGCACGGTGGCACAGTGGTTAGCACTGCTGCCTCAAAGCGCCAGGAACCTGGGTTCAATTCCAGCCTCGGGTCGTTGTCTGTGTGAAGTTTGCGCATTCTCCCCGTGTCTGCATGGGTTTCCTCCAGGTGCTCCGGCTTCCTCCCATAGTCCAAAGATGTGCGGGTTAGGTTGATGGGCTATGCTAAATTTCCCCTAGTGTCAAGGGGACTAGCAGGGTAAATATGTGGGGTCATGGGAATAGGGCCTGGGTGGGATTGTGGTCGGCACATACTCGATGGGCCGAATGGCCTCCTTTTGTACTGTAGGTGTATCCCAAAGCACTTACCACAATACATAAAGAAGGGGTGGGATAAAAAAGGAATTGGCCAGATCTTCCCGGCCATTCATGCCTGGTGGGGTATTCTGGTCCTGCTAACGGTGCACCCCCGTTTGTGGGTGTCCCAGTGGTGAGGTGTGTGCTGAACAGGAAACCCCATTGACAATGGAGGGACCAGAAGATCCTGTCACCTGTGAGGCCAGTTGAGGCCGTCCTCATGTGTGCGGAACTTGACTATCAGTGTCTGCAGAGACTGATGACGCTGACAAGGCAGAGTCGCTGAGCAGAGCCAAGTTCGGCACACATAAGGACGGCCTCAACTGGGATCTTGGGTTCATGTCACACTATCTGTAACTCCCACAACTTGACTGGGCTTGCAAAATCTCACTAACTGTCCTGGCTGGAGACAATACACACCTCTTTAACCTGTGCTTAACCCTCTCTCCACTCACATTGTCTGTACCTTTAAGACTTGATTACCTGTAAAGACTCGGATTCCAACCATTATCTTCTAAATTGAGTTTTTGCCTTTCTATGCCCTGTTTGTGAACAAAACTCCCACTCATCTGTTGAAGGGGCAGCGCTCCGAAAACTAGTGGCTTGTACTACCAAGTAAACCTGTTGGATTTTAACCTGGCGTTGTGAGACTTCTTACTGAACAGGGATATCCACTGCTTGCTGAAGTCCAGGCCTGAGGTGTTCAAGTCAGGCAACACTGACCTATACTAGAAAGCCAGATATGATCTAAGGAGATCCATCAAAGATGCCAAAAGACAGTACCGGACCAAGCTAGAGTCCCAGGCTAGCCACACCGACACCTGCAGGCAAAGTCTGCAAGACATAACAGGCTACAAGGTGAAGGCATGTAAAATCACCGCCTCCAACGCACCTCTCCCTGATGAGCTCAATGCATTCTATGCCCGTTTTGAGCAAGAGGTCAGCGAGAGCATGCCCTCCGCCCTGGAAGCCCTGGATGAACCTGTATCTGGGGTCACCATTGCAGATGTCAGCTTTCTCAAAGGTCAACCCACAGAAAGTGACTGGCCCGGATGACCCGAGGCTGGAATTGAACCCAGGTTCCTGGCGCTTTGAGGCAGCAGTGCTAACCACTGTGCCACCGTGCCTCCCCTTAAAAAAAAACCTCCAGCGAAGCACTGAAAGGGGGCAGTCGGACTTGAACTGGGGACTTCTTGGTCTGCAGTCAAACGCTCTACCATTGAGCTGTACCCTCTTAATTATTAATATATTAATTGCTTCATTGTGAAACGTCACAGAATTATCTCAAAAGTTCTTGCTCCTAATCTATGTCCCATGTCATTGAAGGATTGTTGGTGATTTATGGTATGGATCAGCTGGCGGGGGTATTCACAGACATCTTCAACCTCTCTTTACAACAATCTGATGTTCCTATCTGCTTCAAGAAGATGACCATCATCTCGGTACCTAAGAAAAACCAGGCAGCGTGCCTTAATGACTATCGTCCGGTGGCTCTGACATCCATCATTATGAAGTGCTTTGAAAGGCTAGTCATGGCACGAATCAATTCCAGCCTCCCGGACTACCTGGATCCACTACAGTTTGCCTATCGCCGCAACAGGTCCACAGCAGACACCATCTCCCTGGTTCTGCACTCAACCCTGGAACACCTAGATAACAAGGACACCTATGTCAGACTCCTATTTATTGTCGACAGCTCAGCCTTCAACACTATTATTCCTACAAAACTCATCTCCAAACTCCGTGGCCTGGGCTTCGGCACCTCCCTCTGCGACTGGATCCTGAACTTCCTAACTCACAGATCACAATCAGTAAGGATAGGCAACAACACCTCCTCCACGATCATCCTCAACACCAGTGCCCTACAAGGCTGTGTTCTCAGCCCCCTACTATACTTCTTATACACCTATGACTGTGCGGCCAAATTCCCCTCCAATTCGATTTGCGACTTTGCTGACGACACCACTGTAGTGGGTCGGATCTCAAACAATGACAAGACAGAGTACAGGAATGAGATAGAGAATCTGGTGAACTAGTGCAGCAACAATAATCTCTCCCTCAATGTCAACAAAACAAAGGAGATTGTCATCGACTTTAGGAAGCGTAAAGGAGAACATGCCTCTGTCTACATCTATGGGGATGAAGTAGGAAGGGTTGAGAGATTCACGTTTTTAGGTGTCCAGATCACCAACAACCTGTGCTGGTCCCCCCCATGCCGACACTATAGTTAAGAAAGCCCACCAACGCCTTTACTTTCTCAGAAGACTAAGGAAATTTGGCATGTCAGATACGACTCTCACCAACTTTTACAGATGCACCATAGAAAGCATTCTTTCTGGTTGCATCACAGCTTGGTATGGCTCCTGCTCTGCCCAAGACCGCAAGAAACTACAAAAGGTCATGAATGTAGCCCAGTCCATCACGCAAACCAGCCTCCCATCTATTGACTCTGTCTACATTTGTTGCTGCCTCGGCAAAGCAGCCAGCATAATTAATGACCCCATGCACCCCGGACATTCTCTCTTCCACCTTCTTCTGTCGGGAAAAAGATACAAAAGTCTGAGGTCATGTACCAACCGACTGAAGAACAGCTTCTTCCCTGCTGCCGTCAGACTTTTGAATGGACCTACCTTGCATTAAGTTGATCTTTCTCTGCACCCTAGCTATGGCTGTAACACTACTCATTTCCTTCTCTATGAACGGTATGCTTTGTCTGTATAGCGCGCAAGAAACAATACCTTTCACTGTATACTAATACATAATAAATCAAATCAAATTAAACATATACACACAGATCCCTGTGCTCCTTCACTTCCTTTCGAGTTCATAGAATCATAGAATCCTTACAGTGCAGAAGGAGGCCATTTGGCCCATCGAGCCTGCACCAATCACAATCCCACCCAGTCCGTATTCCCACAACCGCTCATATTTATCCACTGATCCCCCTGACACTAGGGTTAATTTAGCATGGCCTAACCCGCACACCTTTGGAGTGTGAGAGGAGACCGGAGCAAACAGAAAATGAATGACCCGAGGCCGTAATTGAACCTGGGTCCCTGGCGCCCTGAGGCAGCAGTGCTAACCACTGTGCCATCTGGGTTACATTCTGGGCTACATTCACAACCCTTTTTAGTTGCTTGCAGTCTTGGCCAGAGCAGGAGCCATACCAAGCGGTGATATATCCGGAAAGGATGCTTTCTATGATGCATCTGTAAAAAATACATGCCGCCCACCTGACCTGCAGGACAATGTCAGAGTTTTCTGTCTTTATTTGCCATTATGAAGTGTCAATGTGATTGCATGAACTCCGTCCCATTTCAATGGTGCTAGATTCTGTTATTAGGCCTGGTCAAAGCATTTGCAATTATATCAATAGCTGTACACTCACAAATGCACACACACGCAGGTGTGCCAGAACCTGCAGATATCGTTGGTGGCATAAGCGTGCATGCCTGGCCTGACGTGCTTTATCGTACGCCCCTTCAATGATGCAGAGGGTGCTTGGGAGCATTTTAAAACAACTCCCATCATTCATTTCAACTTGACTTGGTAACCACTAGTAGGACAGCATCACACTCAAAGCCCTTGCTGGGCCTTAGCTCCATGAATCATAGAATCCTGACAATGCAGTAGGAGGCCATTCAGCCCAACGAGCCGTCGCTGACAACAACCCCACCCAGGCCCTATCGCTGTACTTATCCTGCTGTTCCCCCGACACTCCGGGGCAATTCATCATGGCCAATCAACCTAACTTGCACATCTTTGGAGTGTGGGTGGAAATCGGAGCACCTGGAGGAAACCCACGGAGACACGGGGAGAAGGTGCAGGCTCCACACAGACTGTGACCCGAGACAGGAATTGAACCCGGGTCCCCGGCGCTGTGAGGTAGCAGTGCTAACCATTGTGCCACCGTGTCGCACCAGTTGGGGTTGTAAAATGTCCAATTCAAACATCAGGGAGAAAATCATACCTCTCAGGGACAAAGGAGGGGAATTATGCTTAGAACCCAAGGGAATAGGGGAGATCCTAAATGAATACTTTGCATCGGTATTCACGAAGGAGAGGGGTGTGTTAACCGGGAGTGTCTCGGAGGGAGGTGTTGACCCGTTAGAGAAAATCTCCATTACAAGAGAGGAAGTGTTAGGTTTTTTAGGGAACATTAAAACTGACAAAGCCCCAGGGCCTGATGGCATCTATCCTCGACTGCTCAGGGAGACGAGAGATGAAATTGCTGGGCCTCTGACGGAAATCTTTGTCGCTTCTTTGGACACGGGTGAGGTCCCTGAGGATTGGAGGATAGCGAATGTGGTCCCGTTGTTTCAGAAGGGTAGCAGGGATAACCCAGGAAATTATAGGCCGGTGAGCTTGACGTCCGTGGTAGGGAAGTTGTTGGAGACGATTCTTAGAGACAGGATGTATGTGCATTTAGAACGGAACAATCTCATTAGTGACAGACAGCATGGTTTTGTAAGAGGGAGGTCGTGCCTTACAAATTTGGTGGAGTTTTTTGAGGAAGTGACAAAAACGGTTGATGAAGGAAGGGCCGTGGATGTCGTCTATATGGATTTCAGTAAGGCATTTGACAAAGTCCCACATGGCAGGTTGGTTAAGAAGGTTAAGGCTCATGGGATACAAGGAGAAGTGGCTAGATGGGTGGAGAACTGGCTTGGCCATAGGAGACAGAGGGTAGTGGTCGAAGGATCTTTTTCCGGCTGGAGGTCTGTGACCAGTGGTGTTCCGCTGGGCTCTGTACTGGGACCTCTGCTATTTGTGATATATATAAATGATTTGGAAGAAGGTGTAACTGGTGTAATCAGCAAGTTTGCGGATGACACGAAGATGGCTGGGCTTGCGGATAGCGAAGAGCATTGTCGGGCAATACAGCAGGATATAAATAGGCTGGAAAATTGGGCGGAGAGGTGGCAGATGGAGTTTAATCCGGATAAATGCGAAGTGATGCATTTTGGAAGAAATAATGTAGGGAGGAGATATACAATAAATGGCAGAGTCATCAGGTGTATAGAAACACAGAGGGACCTAGGTGTGCAAGTCCACAAATCCTTGAAGGTGGCAACACAGGTGGAGAAGGTGGTGAAGAAGGCATATGGTATGCTTGCCTTTATAGGACGGGGTATAGAGTATAAAAGCTGGAGTCTGATGATGCAGCTGTATAGAACGCTGGTTAGGCCACATTTGGAGTACTGCGTCCAGTTCTGGTCGCCGCACTACCAGAAGGACGTGGAGGCGTTAGAGAGAGTGCAGAGAAGGTTCACCAGGATGTTGCCTGGTATGGAGGGTCTTAGCTATGAGGAGAGATTGGGTAGACTGGGGTTGTTCTCCTTGGAAAGACGGAGAATGAGGAGAGATCTAATAGAGGTGTACAAGATTATGAAGGGTATAGATAGGGTGAACGGTGGGAAGCTTTTTCCCAGGTCGGAGGTGACGATCACGAGGGGTCACGGGCTCAAGCTGAGAGGGGCGAAGTATAACTCAGATATCAGAGGGACGTTTTTTACACAGAGGGTGGTGGGGGCCTGGAATGCGCTGCCAAGTAGGGTGGTGGAGGCAGGCACGCTGACATCGTTTAAGACTTACCTGGATAGTCACATGAGCAGCCTGGGAATGGAGGGATACAAACGATTGGTCTAGTTGGACCAAGGAGCGGCACAGGCTTGGAGGGCCGAAGGGTCTGTTCCTGTGCTGTACTGTTCTTTGTTCTTTGTTCTTTGTCGCTTTGAAAGGGCTTTCTTGTTCCGCTGATGTCTTGCAAGTGCTTGAATTATAACTGGCTTTCAGGCAGTATTTGTTTTGATTTGATTTATTATTATCACATGTATTAGTATATAGTGAAAAGTATTGTTTCTTGTATGCTATATAGACAAAGCATACCGTTCATAGAGAAGGAAAGGAGAGAGTGCAGAATGTAGTGTTACAGCTAGGGTGTAGAGAAAGATCAACTTAGTGTGAGGTAGGCCCATTCAAAAGTCTGACAGCAGCAGGGAAGAAGCTGTTCTTGAGTCGGTTGGTACGTGACTTCAGACTTTTGTACCTTTTTTCCGACAGAAGAAGATGGAAGAGAGAATGTCCGGGGTGCATGGAGTCTTTGATTATGCTGGCTGCTTTTTGAGTGTAGGTAAAGTCAATGGATGGGAGGCTGGTTTGTGTGATGGACTGGACTATGTTCACAATCCTTTGTAGTTTCTTGCGGTCTTGAGCAGAACAGGAGACGTACCAAGCTGTGGTACAACCAGGAATCATAGAATCCCTACAGTGCGGAAGGAGGCCATTCGGCCCATCGAGTCTGCACCAACCACAATCCCACCCAGGCCCTATCTCTATAACCCCATGCATTTACCCCAGCTAGTCCCCCTGACTCTAAGGGGCTATTTAGCATGGCCAATCCACCTAACCCACACATTGTACTGTGGGAAGAAACCGGAGCACCCGGAGTAAACCCACGCAGACACAGGGAGAATGTGCAAACTCCACACAGACAGTGACCCGAGGCCGGAATTGAACCCGGGTCCCTGCCGCGGTGAGGCAGCAGTGCTAACCACTGTGCCACCATGTTTTGCTTTCAGCTCCTCCTGCTTTTTTTGCTAAACTTCAGATTAATTAATCCAAAAAGCCTTTTCTCAGGCAGCCTCGCAAAACATAGCTGGAAGGAGCATCGAGGAACGGGAATACTTTTTGGCTACGCCCAATCATTCTGGGGGAAAATGAAAATCCATAATGACGAAAAACAGAAGCGCAGTGCCACATCTGGATGATGCTGGGCTATTGTTACACCTGTTAATCCCTCGATTAAACTTCTCTTAGCCCTGCTTCTAGTGAGAAGATGTAAGTGCTATATTTGCACCAGTTATGGTCAGCACCGTTTATTGCAATGTTTATCCTCGCCAGGTTCCATTTCTCAAACTGCACACAATCGCATGACTGTAAAACAACCCAGAATTAAATAACGCAACAGGTTTTTGCATAAATGCACTAAAACAAATTAAAACGGCCTCTGCTTTTTGAAGTATTTTTTGGCCAGATTTAATTAGTCCAGAAGAAACTTTAACAAGTTGGTCACATTTGACCGCACTGCAAGATATCCTATCCCATTGTTCAGAAGAGAGTTTCCGAACATTATTTTATGACCACGGGTCAACGTTTAGTATCCAGAACATGTAACAGGAGTTGGATTGTAACTGGGTTAATAGCACTCCCGGGGGGGACATTGGAACAAGTTGTGAAAGGACGACTGGAACCATTACTTTTCCCAATTAGAATTTAATTCATCTTCCCCCTCCTCGCCACTCGGGCTATGAAACGTACAAAAGGCCCCATTAAGTGTCAACGTTACAGCTTCTCAGAGTTATGTCAGGTGTTGGCCAGTGGAACTCGTTGCGGGACGGGTCAGACGGCTGCAGGAAAAATGGACTCGGAGAATGTTGAAAGTGTCTCTAAGGGTCAACGGAATTTATAGTGGACATCTGTTGTCAGTCTGCAGAGAAGTCGGAGTCCAGATGGAAACTTTTTTTTCTTTTATATATACAAACATTGGAAAGATAGATCGGTGTACAGTGCAGGGCTGGGTCCGACTGGACGGGCTACATAATAGCAGACCCTCATCACGGAGGGTGTGTGGGCAGCAGTGCTGCATCCGGAGAGGTCAAGCGGGACACAATTTATGTGCTCGGGAGTCAAGACCCCTGGGTAGAGGCGCTCACAGCAGGCATTATTTTCTTCTCTTCCCCCTCACCTCCCTCCCCAACACTCTTATTGGTCCAGTTTATTACAGGAGCATGTCTGGTGAGATCATTTATTACCAAGCACGGTGGTAGGGACAAACTCATTTATAAATGAGGTTTTTAGCACACAGAGAGAGTGAGATCACGTCTTCCCCTTTTCAGATGCCCAGGCTGTAGGTGGTGAAATCATCTATTTTCTTACACGCTTAACACGATTGGCTGGGGACTGACTTGAGTCCAGCTAACCTAGTTTATTTTGCCAAGGAGGTTTCTTGACGTGAGCCCTTGGCCTTGCCCATTCCACCGCCCCCTCCCCCCCCCCCCCCCCCCCCCCGCACCCCCACCCCGCTAACTTCAGATCGATTCATCCAAAAAGCCTTTTCTCAAGCAGCCTGGCAAAACGTAGCCAGAAGTAGCAGGAAAATACAAACACACCAGGGACTGGTGTAGCCGGTTAGGGACACGGCAGTCATTTAAGTTTGAACGTGGATAGTAAATGGCGGCACGGTGGCACTGCGGTTAGCGCCGCTGTCTCACGGTGTCAGGGACCCAGGTTCCAAGTCACTGTCTGGGCGGAGTTTGCAGGTGCTCCCCGTGTCTGCGTGGGTTTCCTCCGGGTGCTCCGGTTTCCTTCCACTGTCCAAAGGTGTGCGGGTTTGGTGGATTGGCCACACTAAATTGTCCCTTAGTGTCCAAAGATGTGTAGTTTAGATTAATTGGCCATGCTAAATTGACCCTTAGTGTCAGGGGGATTAGCTAGAATAAATGTGGGGAGTTAAAGGAATAGGGCCGGGGTGGGACTGTTGTCAGTACAGTCTCGATGGGCCTAATGACCTCCGTCTGCACTATAGGGATTCTATGGCTGAAATTTTACCACTACACCCGCCCTGGAATCGGGGCGGGCACGGCTCACAGAATGGGGTTCTCTGTTGGACTCAGGCAGGGTTTTGAGAGCCTCGCCCAAGCAAGGTCATAAAATACCGGCCTATAATTCTATAAATGCTTTCACTTGGCCAAGGCTGCCTTCTGGTTTGGCCTGTCGGTGAACTTAGTGACCTCATTCCCGTGGAGACCAATTCGGTTGAAGTCAACAGGCAAGCGGTGCGATGTGTGGTCCTCCCCCCACCTCACCCACCCCCCACAAACAAAATGTCAACGCTTCTTAAGAAGCTCACAGAAAACAAAATTTGATAGTTATCCCATCCTGTACCGACTTGCGCGAATGATGGTTTGATAATAGGCTTCTCCACACTCTGCATTTGGGAAATATTTGACTGAAGCATCAGAATACACTGATCCAACCACGAAACTTTTACGTCTTTGTCCCCTGACTCATGTTTTCCACCGCCCCTCGCCACCCCCCTCCAACTTCGACCCCCACTCGCCTTCTTCAGTTGGACACTAGTGCCTCCCAACGCCTCAGGAGAGGTACTCCATGCATTCGCCAGGGCTGCGAGTGTTGGGACATTGTTTGAATATGGGATGGGGGGGAACATCACAGATGAGTCCTCATCCAACAAGCATGACACTGGATTTGGCCTAATAACAACAGCCCTGGTTGCTTTTATTTTGTTTTTAATTCATTTAACGGATATGGGCTTTGTTGGCTAGGCCAACATTCACAGCCCATCCCTTGAGAAGATGGCGGTGAGCCAACCGCTGCTGTCCATGTGTGTAGGTACATCCACAGTGCTGTTAGGGAGGGAGTTCCAGGATTTTGACCCCCAAGCTATTGGCTGTATGTCGTCGCAGCACAGGAAAGGTTTTCATTCAGTAGGACCTGGCTCTGTTGCGGGGATCAAATGCGAGTCAGGAACCCTTGAATGCCAGCGGCAGAACCCAGGGGGTGATTATGGACCGATTAAGTGACGGCCTCCGGGAGCCCTGTGCCAATGAAGTAGGGCTCCCGATATGGAGGGTCGGGAGGACCGCGTCCAGCAGTCAAAGGTCAGCACACGGTGGGTCAACCCACAGCGCGTGGACTGCAGTGTCTCAAGAAGGCAGCTCACCACCACCCTCTCAAGGGCAACTAGGGATGGGCAATAAACACCAGTGATGCCCATGTCCCATGAATGAATAAAAAAACCCACAGCATCAGAGCTGGGTACTGCTGAAGAATGTCGGGGTGCACCACAATGCCATTATTGCCAGTTGCTGGACACATAATTAAGGAGATGAAGTAGGAAGGATCGAGAGCTTCATGTTTTTAGGTGTCCAGATCAACAACAACCTGACCTATTATCGCAAGTTAATTTATTCCATGTTTAGGATCATAGAATCCTACAGTGCAGAAGGAGGCCATTTGGCCCATCGAGTCTGCACCGACCACAATCCCACCCAGGCCCTATCCCCATGCATTTGCCCCAGCTCGTCCCCTGAAACTAGGGTCAATTCATCACGGCCAATCCACCTAACCAGCACATCTTTCTGAACATGGGAGGAAACTGGAGCACCCGGAGGAAACCCACACAGACACGGGGAAAATCCACACAGACAGTAACCCAGCTGGGAATCGAACCCAGGTCCATGGAGATGTGAGGCAGCAGTGCTAATCACTGTGCCACCGTGCGCCCCCCTAGGTTTAGGAAAGACTTCTTCGTGTGAAAGGTAATAGAAGTATATGGGGGCACCCTCCCTCACAAAATACTGAACACTCATTAAATTAGTAATTTTAAATCTGGGATCTTGCCTTGCCAAATCTATTGAAGCAGAATTCCTAATGTGCAACAAGAGGCCACTCAGCCCATTAAGTTTGCACTGACTCTCCGACAGAGTATCATACCCAGGCCCTATCCCCAGAACCCCACATATTTACCCCGCTCATCCCCCTAACCTACACACCTTGGGACACTGAGGGGCAATTTACCATGACTGATTCCCCTAACCTGCACATCTTTGGAGTGTGGGAGGAAACCGGAGCACCCGGGGGGAACACACGCAGACACGGGGAGGATGTGCAAGCTCCAAATAGACAGTGACCTGAGGCCAGAATTGAACCCGGGGTCCCTGGCACTGTGAGGCAGCAGCGCTAACCACTGTGCCACCGTGCCACCCCAGTAGACAGAAGGAGGCCATTCGGCCCATCGAATCTGCACCGACTCTCCAACACTGTGCCACTGTGCCGCCCATAAGGATATGCAGTAGAAGGCAGTTGGATAGAGTAAGAATGCAGCTCAGTTATAGTCTCATTTGGCAAAACAAACTGAAAGGGGCTGAATGGCCCACACATCATTATTTCCCGATGTATTTATTTGGTGCCATCTTGTACCTTACCTGATGTAAACGAGTTTATCTGCTTTGAATGGAAAGTGCACAAAAAGCATCCTAAAATGGAATTTATCAGTTATTAAAATCATAACATTGTCAATGCATTTCATTTGTCACCAACAGCTTTCTCATTCTGTTTACGTATATCAGCTACTCTCAGAAAGAGAGGTCATTGTGAAGCTTTAACAGGTGATGTGTTTTCCTTTTCACCTTTCTTAACTTCGCCCTCCTTCATTCTTAAAGTTCAGTCTTGCAGGCAATGCCTTTATTTTTATTCATGGGACATAGGCGTCACTGGCTGGCCAGCATTTGTTGCCCAGCCATTTCGGCTCGAAACATCAGCTCTTTTCTCTCCTTACAGATGTTGCCAGACCTGCTGAGATTTTCCAGCATTTTCTCTTTTGGTTTCAGATTCCAGTATCCGCGGTAATTTGCTTTTATTTGTTGCCCATCTCTAGTTGCCCTTGGTCTGAGTGGTTTGCTCGGCCTATTCAGAGGACAGTTGAGAGTCAACCACATTGCTGTGGCTCTGGAGTCCCATGTAGGCCAGGCCAGGTAAGGACAGCAGATTTCCTTCCCTAAAGAACATTCATGAGCCAGATGGGTTTTTCCGACAATCGACAATGGTTTCATGGTCATCAGTAGATTCTTAATTCCAGACACTTCCTTTATTGAATTCAAATTCCACCATCTGGCGGGATTCGAACCCGGGTCCCCAGAACATTAGCTGAGTTTCTGGATTAATGACCTGGCAATAATAGCACAAGACTATCGCCTCCCCTCTCAACAGCAAGGCATCGAGTGGCACAGGTTCACAAAGCATTAACAAAAAAAGCAACACAGGTTCACAAAGTCATCAAAGGTCCAGGGTTCAAAGTTTATTTATTTATGAGTCACAAGTGGACTTACATTAACGCTGCAATGAAGTTACTGTGAAAATCCCCTAGTCGCCACACTCCGGCGCCTGTTCAGGTACACTGAGGGAGAAGCTATCATGGCCAATGCATCTAATCAGCACACTTTTCAGACTGTGGGAAGAAACCGTAGCACCCAGAGGAAACCCAGGCAGACACGGGGAGAATGTGCAGACTCCACTCACACATTGACCCAAGCCAGGAATCAAACCCAGATGCCTGGTGCTGTGAGGTAACAGTGCTAACCACTGTGCCACCGTCATTATTAAAGTGGCGGTGGTGTCGTATCATTCATTCAGAGAGTCCAAGGCATTGTGGCAACACACACTTATACACGCATGTTGTCATCTGGCATGAGGGACATTGATGTTAGAGGCTCCAACTGCCTTTCCATCTCATTCATGGCTGATCAGGAGTTTCTCCCATTCTTACCACACGCCGTTAGGGTGTGTTGGAAGGATGCTTGCATTGCTAGATTGCTGGCTATGAAACTGGATAGGTTGGGTTTGTTTTCCCTGGAGCAGAGAAGGCTGAGGGGGGATCTGATAGAGGTACACAAAATTATGAGAGGCATAGAAAGGGTGGATCATGAGAATCTTTTCTCCATGGCAGAGGTGTCTAAGATCAGAGGACATAGGTTTAAGGTAAGGAGTAAGTGGTTGAGAGGGGATCTGAGGAAAAACATTTTCACCCAGAGGGTGGTGAAAATATGGAACACGCTACCTCGGAGAGTGGTCGAAGCAGGTGCTCCCACTACATTTAAGAAGCACCTGGATAAGCATTTATGTTGTGAAATTGGGTTTACAAAGAGATACAGAATGTCTATAAAGAGTCTAAAATACTAAAGGGGAAACAATAGGGTAGGATTCCTTTAAAAGCTGATTGTGTCAGTGCCTACAAAAGCTGTTTTGTTGAAAGCTGAGATGTTTAAAATACAGAGTACCCAAATGGCAACATTTATTTCAGACCAATAGCATCAGGGTTGCCTTGGTAACATACTTTGCAGGCAGTTGCATTTTGACGGCCTATCGGTTTAAAGAAGATGCTCAGCGATCAGGACCCTATCAAATTTGAATTTACTGTTGTTGTCAATCTCCAGCCAATCTGAGTACAGGAATGTTAATAGGTCACAAGGGAGGAGCACGACTGCCTTGAGGGGAGTTGAACCGAAAGTTCCACCAGGGGTTGAGCCAGGAGTTCAACCAGAAGCAGGGCCAGACCACCTGAAGCAGTCAAGGATTAGCTGGAGCAGTTAATTCTTAACTCTGCCAGTTTCAGATAGGTCTTAAAATAATTCACCCTCTAACCAGCGAAAGGTAAAAATTCCAGCAGCGCTTACTGACAGCG
This sequence comes from Mustelus asterias, assembly GCF_964213995.1. Taxonomy (NCBI): domain Eukaryota; kingdom Metazoa; phylum Chordata; class Chondrichthyes; order Carcharhiniformes; family Triakidae; genus Mustelus; species Mustelus asterias. The sequence continues at coordinate 90,938,578 of NC_135815.1, read as the reverse complement.
GACAACTATAGGACTCCAGAAGGCGTCCGAATTCCATCAAGCCTGGTTGTATCATTTCTTTGAGAGTTACTAGAATTCCGTTATTACTGTTTTTGATCGTGAATATTTCTGATATTATCCGAACAGCATTTCAGTTGAGACATACCTTCGTTTATATGTAGGTTGTTTAGCTAAAGTTTCTGGTTATTAAAGTAAAAATATCTTGTTAATTATTTACTTAAAGCAAGTGTGAGGCCTTGATGTTAACAAATCTCTCAATGTTAATTAGAACATAGAACAGTACAGCACAGAACAGGCCCTTCGGCCCACGATGTTGTGCCGAGCTTTATCTGAAACCAAGATCAAGCTATCCCACTCCCTATCATCCTGGTGTGCGCCATGTGCCTATCCAATAACCGCTTAAATGTTCCTAAAGTGTCTGACTCCACTATCACTGCAGGCAGTCCATTCCACACCCCAACCACTCTCTGCGTGAAGAACCTACCTCTGATATCCTTCCTATATCTCCCACCACGAACCCTATAGTTATGCCCCCTTGTAATAGTTCCATCCACCCGAGGAAATAGTCTTTGAACGTTCACTCTATCTATCCCCTTCATCATTTTATAAACCTCTATTAAGTCTCCCCTTAATTACGAACAGATAACGCCATCCCAAATAATTAAGAAGATTACGACGCGAGGTAAAGGGGATTAACCTTGATGTCATAACACTTAAATCGCCAAGGCGTCGTTGGCTATGGACCAAGTGCTGGTAAATGGGATTAGTATCGATTGGTATTTGATGGTTGGCATAGACATGGTTGGCCAAAGGGCCTGTTTTCATGCCAAATTATTCTCGGCACGCAGTTTTACCGGTTGTTCGTGCCACGCTCCCACTACAGCGAGCTTGGAGAACTTGGCACCCAGCCAAATCTCCGTTCACTGTAGCGGGATGGGAAAATCCTGCCAGCGTGAACAGTGATAAGTTGCCAGCCTGTGACTCGATGAGAATTCAAAAGCAGCAAAGTTATGATGAACCTGTAAAGAATTTTGAGTAGATCACACAGAAATTGGGTGACATTTTGGTCTTCGACCTGCATAAAAAAGAAGCACTTGATTAAATGAAAAAATAAATTATAAATGCAATGCCAGAAATGAGAGGTGGCAACGAACAGCAAAGAATGAACAGGGTGTCACTCTTTCCTCTCAGGAAGACTGAGAAGTGACTTGCGAGAGATCTTTAAAAATTATGAACAGGCTTCGGTAGGTTAACCACAGTTTTAAGTTTAAAAGTTTATTTATTAGTGTCACAATAAGGCTTACATTAACACTACAATGAAGTTACTGTGAAAATCGCACACTCCGGTGCCTGTTCGGGTACACTGAGGGAGAATTTAGCATGCCCAATGCACCTAACCAGCACATCTTTCTGACTGTGGGAGGAAACCGCAGCACCCAGAGGAAGCCCACTCAGACACAGGGAGAACGTGCAGACTCCGCACAGTCACCCAAGCCGGGAATCGAACTAGCGTTCCTGGCTGCTGTGAGGCAGCAGTGCCAACCACTGCGCCACTGTCCCACCCACAGATGATGATTCCAGTTGTGGGAGAGTCCAAAACTCAGGATGTCGTGAATAAAATATATATCTGTGAGATGGTTACTCATGAATGCAATATGTTTGAGAATAAACTTCTTCGGCCTAGGAACAGGCCCAGGTGTTTCTGCAACTCTTTCGACCAAGTTAGGGAGGCAAATAACTTAAAACCACTTGATAATAATGGGGAAATGAAAGAACTGAATTTAATCACAACTTGTCTCAGAGATATTCTTTCCCCAGTATCGTTAAGTCTAGCATTGGTTAGCCTTGGTAGTTTAAAGGACAATGTCAGTGCTGGCGGAGTGGATCAGTGGTACCACACAAGAAGGCCGGAGGGTTAATGAAATGGATGGCTTCTCCCAGTGATAAATGATCTGCTGAGTGAAAACAGACTTAAAACGCATCACTAAATTCTTAAATCGTCAAAAGCTTTAATTAAGATGTGGAGTTGATGGTGCTGGACTGAGGTAGGCACAGTAAGTAGTCTCACAACACCAGGTTAAAGTCCAACAAGTTGATTTGGTAGCATGAGCTTTTGGAGCGCTGTCCCTTCATCAGGTGAGTGGGAGTTGTGTTCACAAACAGGGCATGTATAAACACAAACTCAATTAACAAGATAATGGTTAGAATGCAAATTGTAAACCTTTATCAGGTCACCACTCAACCAATGTAAGCCTACTTGTGATACTATTAAATAAATCAAGAAATAATTTCAATCTTCCAACCTTAATGAAAGGATTTTGGGAGAAATATCATCTTAATTTACCAGTGGTTTGCCCCACTGCACTTTCAGTATAATGACCTGTTTATACACATCATAGATTTACATAGACTCATATTTCTAGCTTGTCAGCTTCTTTGGGATTGTGTCAACTTGTTCAAAGCAGTTTGACGGCTTTTGCTTGTTTTCTAGATTCAGATGTGTGAAAGCAGAACAGGTAATAATGGCCACCTCTGTGGTCGCCCTCGAGCGATGAATCCAATTATGTTGCAACTGCATCTCTCTGAGCTTTGCACAGCCGTTGCTGCTCGTGTTTGAGTTAACTGCACGTAAACCCATACACTAGGGGGTGGCACGGTGGTTAGCACTGCTGCCTCACAAGGACCCGGGTTCGATTCCTGGCTTGGGTCACTGTCTGTGTGGAGTTTGCATGTTCTTCCCCGTGTTTGCGTGAGTTTCCTTCGGGTGCTCCGGTTTCCTCCCACAGTCCAAAGATGTGCGGGTTACGTTGATTGGCCATGCTAAATTGACCCTAGTTTCGGGGAGTGATGGGGGGGGTGGGGGATTAGCAGGGTAAATATGTGAGGTTATGGGGATAGGGGGGGGTAGGGATTGTTGTTGGTGCAGGCTCGATGGGCCAAATGGCCTCCTTCTGTACTATAGGGACTTTATGATTCTACTTGTGACACTAATAAAAATATCTTTAAACTTTTAAAACTTTTAAAAAACCTTCAGTTCTACTCAATTGGAGAGAAATATTTAGAGGGTCACATTATCGAAGCGGCCTCTTTCCATTTAAATCTGGACTCTTGCTCTTGTCAATCAATCGCACTCTGTTGACTAATCTTCTATTTGTTTTAGGCTAAGCCACTAGGTGGAGCACTTTGTGGTGACAAAAGGTTTGTCAATGCGGGATAGAAATCTAGCAGAAGCTGTCCCTCTATCACCCCAAACTTTCCAACACCTGACTTATCCCAAGCGTAAACCATTCAATCATTGGCTATGTCACACCGGCATCATCTTGCAGGTGAAATCTATTAGTTTGGATAAAAGCTGCAACAGGCCTTAGGGTCAGGGGGACTAGCTGGGGTAAGTGCATGGGGTTATGGGGATAGGGCCTGGATGGGATTGTAGCCGGTGCAGACGCGATGGGCCGAATGGCCTCCTTCTGCACTGTAGGATTCTATGCACTGTTGAGAGTGTCAGTGGGGATATCCCAATGGTTTATCCCAATGGTTCTGGGTCCTTCTCATCTTTTCTAAATCACTTCCCTGTTTCTTCCCTGTTTAGCCTAATCATCCTTTTACTCAGTATCTTTGCCATGTTTGTATGAAGTTAACAATTAGTTATCTTCTCTCTCTAGCAACCATGAGAGGCACAATTCGAATCCATAGCATCCCTACAGCGCAGAAGGAGGCCATTTGGTCCATCGAGTCTGCACCGACTCTCCAACAGAGCACCCTTCGCAGGCCCTACAGTGTACTTACCCCGCTAACCCCTTTAACCTACAAATCCTGGGACACTAGTGGACAATTTAGCATGGCCGATCCATCTTACCTGCACATCTTTGGACTGTGGGAGGAAACCGGAGCTTGTGGAGTAACTTACGCAGACACGGTGAGAACGTGCAAACTCCGCACATACACTGACCCAAGGCCGGAATTGGGTCCTTGGGTGCTGTGAGACAGCAGAGCTAACCACTGTGCCTCCGTGCCGCCCATCCCAGATAATTATCCCAGTAATTATCCCAGATAACGAAAGACCTTGGACCGGAATTCTCCGACCTCGTCCGCGGATGTGATTCTCCAGTCCCGCTGCTGTAAACAGAGACGTGACTGAGCGCCAAATTCACCGTCCTCGCTGGCAATGGGAAATGCAGGACCGGAAAATTCCGGCCCTTACATTGACCCTCTGACTTGTTACATTGTGTTATGGAGAGGTAGCGGGGTCGGGGAGATGGGGCCGGGTGGGAAATGTGGGAAATCTCAAGAGTGAGAGGGGATCTCATAGAAACTTATAAAATTCTAACAGGGTTAGACAGGGTGGATTCAGAAAGAATCTTCCCAATGGTGGGGAAGTCCAGAACTAGGAGTGAAAGAGAAAACACTGGAAAATCTCAGCAGGTCTGGCAGCATCTGTAAGGAGAGAAAAGCGCTGTTTTTCCGAGTCCAGTTGATCCTTTGTCAAAGCTTTTATCCAGAACTAGGAGTCATAGATTGAGGATAAGAGATAAACCTTTTCGAACTGAAGTGAGGAGAAATTTCTTCACCCAGAGGGTCGTGAATGTGTGGAATTCACTACCACAGAAAGTAGCTGAGGCCAAAACGTTGTGTGATTTCAAGAAAGAATTAGATATAGCTCTTGGGGTTGAAGGGATCAAGAGATAGGGGAGGAAGGCAGGATCAGGATATTGAATTTGATGATCAAAATGAATGGCCGAGCAGGCTCGACGGGCCGAATGGCCTCCTCCTGCTTCTAGTTTCTATGTTTCAATCTCAGGTACCGATCGACTGCAAGGAACTGCAAGCAATATCATCCTCTCCCTGCGGAGTGAGACGGAAGGCTGAACTATAAAGAGATGACGTGGAGATACCTGGTGTTGTGAGACTTCTTACTGTAAAGAGATGTATGATCCCAGAGCAGTCGGATTCTCACCTTTCCCCTGACAATTTCTTTGGAAATCCATGAAGTGAGTGCGCTGGAATTAAAATTTCGAGCTATCTGTACAACATCTCGCATTTATAAACAGTGCTTCCGGCTAATTGGACTTCAGTGAGGCAAAGGAGACAGCAGAGAGAGAGAAAAAGAGATGCCAAGGCTGTGTTTCCGTCCCAGATACTGGATTGATTTCTGTTGCATTGTCATTTGAGATTGTGCCTTCTCCCTGCCATCCCCCCATCCCCTCCCACCCCCATTTCTTCCCGCCATGACAGAGGTAGCAAAGCAGTGGAAAATAGTCCGGTAAAAGCAAAATACTGTGGACGCTGGAATCTGAAACAAAAACAGAGAATGCTGGAAAATCTCAGCAGGTCTGACGGCATCTGTGAGGAGAGAATAGAGCCAATGTTTCGAATTAGGGTGACTCTTTGTCAGAGCGCTAGACTCGAAACGTTGGCTCTATTCTCCCTCCCTACAGATGCCGTCAGATCTGCTGAGATTTTCCAGCATTTTCCTGTTTGTGTTGAAAATAGCCCAGGCTGGGTAGAGTTGACGTACCAGTACTCTAGCAGAGAGAGAGAGAGAGAGATAGCTGCAGTGTTTACTGTGTCTTAAGCAAACACTGTCATGTAACACTAATCGGTGGTGGGGGAATAGCATTGCATCAGGAAAAGTGGTTTGAACACAAAAACTCCCACAGAATGAGTGATTCTTCCCTCTCTGCTGTCCTTCAGTGTGGAATGTTGCCATTTATATATTTACACATATATATATTGTGCAGATTTTTTTTCTCTAAGATCCAAAACACCCAGCCTATGTTATCACAAACTTGGCCCAGGCCCCTGGTTTGGCGTGCCGCCCCACTACTCCCGCAACTTGCCGCCAGTGAATCTTTTATTCCCGAACTGGGTTTCCACCCACGGCAGTTCAGATACGCGGCAAGTCGGGACAAAGTTAACTCCAAAGAAACAGCTTGCCACAGAGCCGTTGTTTTGACAGTTAATGAATTATGGGCTCCCTGATCCCATAATTGCTCAGTAACACTGGATAAAACATCGTGGTATGAGTTTTGACAGCGCGAGCTTGATTTGTTTAGGCATATGTTATTGGCGCTGAAACCTGTTTAAAATTGTCCATTTCGACTCCCGCTGCCACCCAAGAAATATGTGCAGCCAGCATTTTTTTTGTTGGCCTTTGATATTTCTTTGGCTGCTTGTCCTCAGTGCCATGAGAGCGGCACGGTGGCACAGAGATTAACACTGCTGCCTCACAGCACCAGCGACCCAGGTTCGATTCCATCCGCCTGTGTGGAATTTGCATGTTTTGAGTTTTTGAAGTTTGTTTATTAGTGTCACAAGTAGGCTTACATTAACACTGCAATGAATTTACTGTGAAAATCCCCTAGTCGCCACGCTCCAGCACCTGTTCGGGTACACTGAGGGAGAATTTAGCATGGCCAGTGCACCTAACCAGCAGGTCTTTCAGACTGTGGGAGGAAACCCATGCAGACACAGGGAGAACATGCAGACGCCACACAAACAGTCAGCCAAACCAGGAATCGAACCTGCGTCCCTGGCGCTGTGAGGTAGCAGTGCTAACCATTGTGCCACTGTACCACCCACCGTTCTCCGCGGGTCCACATGGTCTTCTTCTGTGTGCTTCAGTTTCTTCCCATGCTCCAAAAATGTGCAGGTTAGGTGGATTGACCATGGTAAATTGCCCCTTAGTGTCCAAAGATGTGCAAGTTAGGTGGATTGGCCATGCTAAATTGCCCCTTAGTGCCCAAAGATGTGCGGGGTTAGGTGGGTTGACCATGGTAAATTGCCCCTTAGTGCCCAAAGATGTGCAGGTTAGGTGGATTGGCCATGTTAAATTGCCCCTTAGTGCCCAAAGATGTGCGGGGTTAGGTGGATTGACCATGGCAAATTTACCTTAGTGTCCAAAAATGTGCAGGTTAGGTGGATTGGCCATGGTAAATTGCTCCTTAGCGTCCAATGATGTTCAGGTGAGGTGGATTGGCCATGGTAAATATGTGGGGTTACGGGGTGGGGAAGAGGTCAGGGGTAAGATGCTCTGTCAGAGAATCAGTGTAGACTCAATGGGCCAAATGGCCTCTTCTGTACTGCTGGGATTGTAGGAATCTATGATTTTGGGGAATGCCAAAGTTGTCCATGCCAGCAAGGATCACAGCAGGTGGCCCAGTGGTGAGAAAGCTGTGCATTCTCTCCCTGTGACACTAATGGGTTTTACAGAAATAGCTCTCAATCTGTGCTGTAAAAACCATTTCCCAAAATAACACTGTTAAAAGGCAAGCATCTTTCATAGAACCATAGAAAATTACAGCTCAGAAATAGGCCTTTTGGCCTTTCTTGTCTGTGCCGAACCATTTCATACGAGTGCAGCACTTTTGAGGACTGACAAGAAAATGATTTGACTGAATAAAACCTAACCCTTTCTGTTATTTCTCAATCCATCTTATCTCACCATAGAATCCCTACAGTGCAGAAGGAGGCCATTCGGCCCATCGAGTCTGCACCAACCACAATAGCACCCAGGCCCTATTCCCACAACCCCACATATTTACCCTGCAAAACCCCCAATACTAGGGTCAATCTAGCATGGCCAATCAACTTAACTTGCACATCTTTGGACTGTAGGAGGAAACCGGAGCATCCAGAGGAAACTCACGCAGACATGGGGAGAAAGTGCAAATTCCATACAGTGACCCAAGGCTGGAATTGAACTCGGGTACCCTGGCACTGTGAGGCAGCTATGCTAACCACTGTGCCACCATGTCGCCCCCAAATGATGAGGGTCATCATGACCCTCATCCCCTCCTTCTCCAGAGCCTTGTTGGTTCTTTAACTATTGATAACTTTAACTATTTAACTACTGTCTGTGCGGAGTTTGCACGTTCCCTCTGCGTGGGTTTCCTCTGGGTGCTCTGGTTTCCTTGCACACTCCAAAGATGTGCAGGTTAGGTTGATTGGCCATGCTAAGTTGCCCTTTAGTGTACCAGGACGTGTAGGTTCGTGGGATTAGCGGGGTAAATGTGTGGGATTGTGGGGATAGGGCTTGGGGTGGAGTTTTGGACGGTGCAGACTCAATGGGCTGAATGGCCTCCTTCTGCATTGTAGAGTTTCTGTGACTCTATTATTTCTATACCCTGTGCTTTCTTGGTTATTAATTCCACATCTGTGTTGCACTTGTACTTTCCTCATGTGTCAGGCACAATTAATATTTGCAACATAATTGAAACGATTTTGAAGTGCTCCTCCTGATATACATTAATGACCGAGACCTTGGCAGAGTTTCAAAGTTTGCGGTGGAAATTGAACTTGGAGGCATTGTGAACCGTGTGGAGGACAGTGTAGTGGGTGGCACAGTAGCACAGTGGTTAGCACAGCTGCTTCACAACGCCAGGGACCAGGGTTCAATTCCCGCCTTGGGTCACTGTCTGTGTGGAGTTTGCACGTTCTCCCCATGTCTGCGTGGGTTTCCTCCAGATGCTCCGGTTTCCTCCCACAGTCCGAAAGGAGTGCTGGTTAGATGCATTGACCCAAACAGGCGCCGTACTGTAGAGACTCGGGGAATTTTGCAGTAACTTCACTGCAGTGTTAATTTAAGCCTTACTTGTGACTAGTAAATAAACTTTTTACTTTTAGGACTCTAACAGGGAATAGGCAGACAGATGGCAGGTGAAACTCGATGCAGTGAAGTGTGAAGTGATTCATTTTTGCCGGAAAAACACAGAGAGACAATGGCCGGGATTCTCCGATCTCACATGCCCTGCCACCATTGCCAGGGAGAACGGGGAATCCGGTGCTCAGCTAAAACTTCATTCACTGCAGCGGGACCGGAGAATCCCAGCCGATTCCGGTGAGAATTCCGGCCGATATGACATAAGGGGTACAGTTCTAAAGGAGCAGAGGGACCTGGTTGTATGTGTATATAAATCATTGAAGGTCGCAGGTCAGGTTGAGAGGGGTGGTTAATAAATGATACAGTACCCTAGGTTTTATTAATAGGCATGATGTGGAGATGCCAGCGTTGGACTGGGGGGGCACAGTAAGAAGTCTCACAATACCAGGTTATTAATGTCCAACAGATTTATTTGGAATTACGAGCTTTCGGAGCGCTGCTCCACTCACCTGTTGAAGAAGCAGCGCTCCGAAAGTTCGTGATTCCAATTAAACAGTCCAAAGATGTGTGGGTTAGGTTGATTGGCCATGGTAAAATTGCCCTTAGTGTCCTGGGATGCGTAGGTTAGAGGGATTAGTGGGTAAATATGTAGGGATATGGGGGTAGGGCCTGGGTGGAATTGTGGTCGGTGCAGACTCGATGGGCCAAATGGCCTCTTTTTGTGCTGTAGGGTTTCTAAGTTTCGAAGTAAACCTGTTGGACTTTAACCTGGTGTTGTGAGACTTCTTACTTTATTAATTTTGGCATGGACTACAAGAACTAGGAGGATATATTCAGAGAATCTTACAGTGCAGAAGAGGCCCTTTGGCCCATCGAATCTACACCAAAGCCTCCCACCTAATCCCATTCACCAGCACTTGGCGCATAGTCTTGAATGGTCTGACGCGCCAAGTGCTCATCCAGATACTTTTTAAAGGATGTGAGGGAGCCCACCTCCTAGCACATTCCATACCATCGCCACCCTCTGGGTAAAAAAGATTTTCCTCACATTCCCCTAAACCTCCTGCCCCTCACCTTGAACCCATGTCCCCTCGTGATTGACCCTTCAACTAAGGGGAACAGCTGCTCCTTATCCACTCTGTCCATGTCTCTCATAATCTTGTACACCTCGATCAGGTCGCCCCCTCAGTTTTCTCTGCTCCAATGAAAACAACCCAAGCCTATCCGACCTCTCTTCATAACTTAAATGTTGCCTCCCAGGCAAAATCTTGGTGAATCTCCTCTGCACCCCCTCTCGTGCAATCACATCCTTCTGATAGCGTGGCAACACTGAACTTGTATAAGACACTGAATTGGCCTCAACGGGAATATTGCATCCAGTTCTGGCCACCCTCGCTTTAGAAAAGGTACGAAGGTGTTAGAAACAGTGTAGAAATGATTTGCGAGTATTGTTCCAAGGATGATGAACTTGAGTAACAACAGAATTATCATAGGATCCCTACAGTGCAGAAGGAGGCCATTCGACCCATCAAGTCTGTACCAACCACGCTCCCACCAAGGCCCTTTTCCCGCAACCCCACGTATTTATCCTGCTAATCCCCTGACAATAGGGTCAATTTAGCATGGCCAATCCACCTAACCTGCACATCTTAGGACTGTGGGAGGAAAGCGGAGCACCCGGGGGAAACCCACGCAGACACGGGGAAAATGTGCAAACTCCACATAGCCGGTGACTCGAGGCTGGAATTGAGCCTGGGTTCCTGGCACTTTGAGGCAGCAGTGCTAACTGCTGTGCCATAATAGATTGAGGAAGTTGGAATTCATTTCCCTGGACAGTAGAAGTCTAGGTGGGGATTTGATAGTATTCAGAATCATGAGGGACTACTCAGGGTAGATAAGAAAATTATCTTCTCGTTAATGGGAGGATCAAGAACCAGAAAGGATATATTTAAACTAATTGACCAGAAGAAACTATGGAGAGAGGAGGAGAATTTTTTTTTGGGTGTAGTTCTTGGGGTTATGGGGATATAGCCTGGGTGTGATTTTGGTCGGTGCGACTTGATGGGCTGAATAGCCTCCTTCTGCACTATAGGTTTCTATGATTCCATGATTGTATGAGTGGCTAAGATCTGGAATGTGTTGCCTGAGAATGTGGTGCAGGCAGGTTCAATTGAGGCTTTCAAGAGGGAATTGGAGTATTACCTAAAAATAAAGGATGTCCATGGCTCCGGAGTGAAGGCAAGGGATAAGGCTCTTGGAGTACTGCTTATTCAGAGACAACACGGACACGATGGGCTGAATGGCCTCCCGATCTGCTGTAACAATTTTGTGATTTGACAAATGGAGTAACAAGTGTGCGCAGCAAAAATAATGAAGGAAAGGATTTGGTGATGCAAATTGGACTTGATACTGTGGGCCCGATTTTACCAACAATTTGCGCCCGTTTTCGGGCGCGAAATCGCGGTAAAGTCGGGTCTGAGGCCTGTATCGCGATCACCACCCGCGTCCATGCAAATCGCCACTCTACCGAGAGCCGCAAATGGCAGAGATCTGTCCCGCACCCGAATTGGGCGGCCCGACGATTTAAATGCATTAGCATGGATTTAAATTGATTTAATTACCTGCCCGCCCAACTCTTCCATCAATTCCCACTTTACCTTCTTCTGTTCCGTTCCGGATCCGCGCTTTTAGCGACCTGCTAAATAAAAGTCTGAAGCCGACGCTGCAGCTTCCGAAGAGCGGGGTCAGAGCCTGCAATAGCTCTCTGACCCAGATCATCCTCGGGGGGGGGTGGGGGGGAGGCCCGATCGCTCACTGGTGGGGGGGATGGATGGATCTCTGGTGGGGGGGGGCAGGGGGGTCCGCTGCCACTCTGTGGGTGATCCCTCCTCCCCGGGAGGAGGGATTTGTTCCTCCGGTGGGGAGGAGGGATCGCCCGCAGAGTGGCAGCGGACACGCCTGCCCCCCTCCCCACCTATCGCCCGCAGAGTGGCAGTGGACCCCCCTGCCCCCCAATTCTTTTTCCATTTTATATCTTTGCACAGAAATAAATACAGTATTCAGTAAAAGTAGAACTTTGCTTATAATTTACATATTTTAATTGGGATTTTACAACTAGTTGGACGATTGCATGGGTAACCCTTCATGTGCTGACATAAAGCACAGTGGCTTTGTCCTTTACTATCAGTGTTACTTCCTTTGACCACCCATGATCACTGTGGAAAAACATCATTCTGATGAAGCTGTAGTCCTGTATTCCCGATGAAGCTCAATCTAGTTATTCATCCTTCCAGTTGGTTCCTGTTCATCTGATTACCTATAGTTTTTAGGCATAGATGGACATTACAGCATCATCCAAAACAAGTGAGAAAATCGAGCACTCGTTGTGAAACACGCAATTTTGGATTGATTGACCCAAATTCCAACTGTGGTATGAATTATCAGAACAGGTCTTTCGGTTATTTTATCTCCAATTCCATTGATCAAAGTTTCACTGCAAATCTAATCTGAGATCAGTTTCATAGCAAGTCATTATCCGTGCATCCGCCACCAACACCATGACGAAGCTCCTGAAGGTTTGAGACTCCATGAAGGTGGACAAATGCACCAGCCACAACCCGAACATGGAATAACTGATGAGGATGGAACCAAATGTCACACTTTCCAGGAAAGAAACGTTCAGGAATACAGGCAGCATATGAAGCAGCTCCTGTGATATACAATGCTGCCATGAGGAATGACCAGCCAATCTGACCAATTGTAGCTGCCCCGAAAAATCCTTCAGATATCATAAAGTGCAGGGTAGGCACAACTCCACTCAACCCCAATCGTACAAGTACTCCAGCTCATACACCTCTGTACTGTGGTGTTGCAAAATAGTCCCACTGGGAAACTATAATTGCTGCAATGCCAAGTACACAGACAACAAGCAAGTAAATGAAACATGGCTGGGGGCTACTGTAGAAGGAGTAATACTGACCCCCCTCCCCGCCGCCCCCCCCCCCCCCCCCCCGCCCCCACAGAGGATGATCTGTGTCAGAGAGCCGCTCTCTCCACTTTTTTTTTCTTTCCCAACACGGGCGCGCTTTTTCAGATTTTTTTCGAACTGCGCATGCGCAGTTCAGAGCTCCAATCGTTCCGGCAGCGCTAAGCCCCGCCCACAGCGTGGATCGGACTGGAGGCGGCTGAAAGCGTATGGGGGGCGCCTGAAAGCGGATTTCGAGGTCGGATCTCGACGACGCCCAGATTCGGCACTTAGAATCAAAATGGTAAAATCGGGCCCTGTGTTTAGTAAAAGAGTCAACACGCCAGTGATATTAATTGTGCAGCCAGTTAGCAAGTAGAACACGGTACACCTGGGACATGGCTGGAGAGCACTTTCAATGACCTCTTTTAAGTTTTATTACAGGCTTTGTGTTGATGCAAATTTGTTTCAAATTCACAGCTGGGAACTTTGCTGAATGAATGTTCCACCTGTTTCGGGTAAAGAACAACAGGTGATTTGATCTGAATTATTATTGTCACGTGTATTGGGATACAGTGAAATGTATTGTTTCTTGCATGCTATAGAGACAAAGCATACTGTTCATAGAGTACATATGGGAGAAGGAAAGGTGAGGGTGCAGAATATAGTGTTACAGTTACAGATAGGATGTAGAGAAAGATCAACTTAATATATGATAGGACCATTCAAAGGTCTGATAACAGCAGAGAGGAAGATGTTCTTGAGGCAGCTGGTACGTGCTGTCAGACTTCTGTATCTTTTTCCCAATGGAAGAAGGTGGAAGAGAGAATGTCCGGGATGTGTGGGCTCCTTGATTATGCTGGCTGCTTTTCCAATGGATGGGAGGCTGGTTTGCGTGATGGACTGGGCTTCGTTCATGACCATTCTTGTGGTCTTGGTCAGAGCAGGAGCCATATCAAGCTGTGATACAACCAGAAAGAATGCTTCCTATGATGCATCTGTAAAAATTGGTGAGAGTCGTAGCAGATATGCCCATGGTGTGATGCCAGCCTGCTTTGAATCGATCTCTCTGAAATGGTATAAACAGATTCGGCACGGTGGCACAGTGGTTAGCACTGCTGTCTCACAGCGCCAGGGACACGGGTTCGATTCCCAGCTTAGGTCGCTGTCTGTGTGGACTTTGCACGTTCTCCCCGTGTCTGCGTGGGTTTCCTCCCCCAGTCCGAAAGACGTGCTGGTTAGGTGCATTGGCCATGCTAAATTCTCCCTCCGTGTACCTGAACAGGCGCCGGAGTGTGGCCACTAGGGGCTTTTCACAGTAACTTCATTGCGGTGTTAATGTAAGCCTACTTGTGACATTAAAAAATAAACTTTACTTTTTAAACTTCACTGGACTTTTCTACGCTCGAATTGTTCTGACTGCACGCAGCAAGTGGCCACCCTGTCAGTGAAGCCTGCACTATGAACTTTGACCTTTCACTGACACTTCGTCAATCTGACAGTAGAAATTTGTGCAGTTTTGGGTTCAATGGTCCGGTGCTATACATCAGTTTCAATGCTAACAGGAGCTAAAACCTTAATCATACTGACTGGAAAAAGGACGTTCCCCAACAATAGACCACAACGTCACTTGGTGATAACAAAATCAGCCAACAAAGCCAATCAGCCAAGGACATGGAATTTATGAAACTGGCCTGTTTTCCTTTGAACTAATCAAGTTAAAAGCCGGAATCACAGCTCTTCGAGATGCACAATTTCTGGAAAAACCCAACTTTCGGACAAAAATATGCTGCAGATGCTGGAAATCCGAGATTAAATCCAAGGGTGGCACGGCGGTTAGCACTGCTGCCTCACAGAGCCAGAGACCCGGGTTCGATTCCCGGCTTGGGTGACTGTCTGTGTGGAGTTGGCACGTTCCCCCCGTGTCTACGCGGGTTTCCCTCCAGGTGCTCCGGTTTCCTCCCACAGTCTGAAAGACATGCTGGTTAGGTGCTAAATTCTCCCTCAGTGTGCCCAAACAGGCACCGGAGTGTGGTGACCCGGGGATTTTCCACAGTAACTTCATTGCAGTGTTAATGTACTCTTACTTGTGACACAAATGAATAAACTTGAAAAGACTAAAACAGTTGTTCCAACCTAAATTCATCCTGCCCCCATCCCAAGCACCTCCCATCAACAAGTCATAGATAGAAATCCTACAGTACAGAAAGAGGCCATTTGGCCCATCGAGTCTGCACCGACCACAATCCCACCCAGGCCCTACCCCCATATCCCTACATATTTTACCCGCTAATCCATGCATCCCAGGACACTAAGGGGCAATTTTTTAGCATGGCCAATCAACCTAACCCGCACATCTTTTGGACTGTGGGAGGAAACCGGAGCACCCGGAGGAAACCCACGCAGACACAAGGAGAATGTGCAAACTCCGCACAGACAGTGACCCAAGCCGGAGAATCGAACCCAGGTCCCTGGAGCTGTGAAGCAGCAGTGCTAACCACTGTGCTACCGTGCCGTCACTTCACAAAGGCAGCACGAGGTAAAACGTTTCTATGCAGCTTGCGTTTAGGATCTGAAAACTGCTGCCTCAGAGTGTGATGGAGGCAGATTCAATCGCAGCAAAACTGAATTCGATAATAATCTGAAAAGAAAATAATTCAGGTTCAATTCAGGCCTCGGGTGACTGTCTGTGCGGTGTTTACACGTTCTCCCCGTGTTGGTGTGTGTTTCCTCCGGGTGCTTTGGTTTTCTTCCATACTCCAAAGGCATACAATGTTGGCCCTTAATGTCCCAATATATATATGGGATAGGGAGATGAATGGGGTAAATTACATGAGGTTATGGAGGGAGGGCCTGAGTAAGAGTCAGTGCACACTCGATGGGCCAAATGGCTTCTTTCTGCACTGTAGAGATATGATTTGATTTATTATTGTACTGGGATACAGTGAAAAGTATTGTTTCTTGCGCACAAAGCATACCATTCATAGAGTACATAGGGGAGAAGGAAAGGAGATTCTATGATTTCCTAAGCATTAAAAGAATAAATGGTTTTTCCAGAAGCTCTGATTCTCAATTTTATTTCAGTGCAAATAAATATTCAAGTTAAAAACTGATGCCAAAGAATTTGAAATATCATCTGTTCAAAAGCTAGCGATGTAATTTGGACTTAATTAGCCAAACACGCAAACATTTAAAAGAGCCAACATTTTTATATATATAGCATGTGCAGGATGACAAGTAGAAGTTAAGTCAGGCAGTTTTATGGGCTGCTTTAGTTCAATTGCAATCTACCTGAATTACAGTAATGTTAAAGTAAGTGTTGACAGCTGACATGGATGGTGGGGCTCCAATGAGATCCACAAGTACCTGGTTTGACAGTTTTATTGCGGACTAAGCGACATTCACACTGCCACTCACAGCTTCAGAAGGCTAGCCTCCAGGTTGATTCCAGCCAGATGTGCATCTCATGTTAAACTTCCTGGCGTGACCTTTCACCTGTACCTGGCTCTCACGCTCACAAGAACCTCCATCTCAGCTTTCGCACCTCAGATGATCATCTTGCACAGTTAACAGCGTTCACGTTCTTGAAATACATTAAGTCATTTGCAGGTAGATTTTAGTGTCATAGAGGTTTACAGCATGGAAATAGGCCCTTCAGCCCAACTTGTCCATGCCGCCCTTTATTTTTTAACCACTAAGCTAGTCCCAATTGGCCCATATCCCCCCATACCCATCTTACCCATGTAACTGTCTAAATGCTTTTCAAAGACAAAATTGTACCCGCCTCTAATACTACTTCTGGCAGCTCATTCCAGACACTCCCCACCCTCTGTGTGAAAATAATTGATCCTCTGGACCCTTTTATATCTCTCCCCTCTCACCTTAAACCTATGCCCTCTCGTTTTAGATTCCCCTACCTTTGGAAAAAGATGTTGACTATCTAGCTGATCTCTGCCCCCCCATTATTTTAGAAACCTCTGTAAGATCACCCCTAAGCCTCCTACGCCCGAGGGAAAAAAGTCCCAGTCTATCCAGCCTCTCCTTATAACTCAAACCATCAAGCCCCAGTAGCATCCTAGTGAATCTTTTCTGCACTCTTTCTGCTTTATTAATATCCTTTCTATAATAATTTTGTGATTGCCCTGTGCATCTTTTAATTTGAGTTCCCTCCACCCACATTATCTGTACCTTTAAGACCTGGCTGGCTGTAGAGATTTGCATTCTAATTAGTATTCTGTAACTTGATTTCTGTGTCTCTGTGCACTGTTGGAGAACAGATTTTCACTCCATCTGACGAAGGGGCAGCGCTCCGAAAGCTTATGGTATTTGCTACCAAATAAACCTGTTGGACTTTAACCTGGTGTTGTCAGACTTCTTACTGTGCTTACCCCAGTCCAACGCCGGCATCTCCACATCATCTTTTAAACCCCATTAGGGTGCTGTAGCACCAGTGTTATGTTCTATAGAGTCAAACTGCAAGCGGGTGATAAATCAGCCTGAATTTTCGCTATCAGGTCAGGATTGCAGAAGTCGGGACAATTCCCAGCTCCATAAACCTGACCCGAGAAAAAGTGCCTGAAAATGGCCATTCCTATCCTAGATTGGAAAGTTATTACGGAAAATAAAAAAAATTGTTATAGTGGGTAACATATTGGCTGTAAACCTCTATGACTCTAAAATCTACCTGCAAATGACGAAATGTATTTCAAGAACATGAACACTATTAACTGCGCAAGATGATCATCTGAGGTGCGAAAGCTGAGATGGAGGTTCTTGTGAGCGTGAGAGCCAGGTACAGGTGAAAGGTCACGCCAGGAAGTTTAACATGAGGTGCACATCGGGTTGGAATCAACCTGGAGGCTAGCCTTCTGAAGCTGTGAGCGGCAGTGGATAGAAGATTGGCTGAATAACAAGAAGTAGAGAGTGGGCATAAATGGGTCTTTTTTCAGACTGGCAACATGGATCGAGTGTTGTGCCACAGAGAACTAATGGTGGGGCTTCAACCATTTACATAAATGACTTAGAAGAAGGGATGGGAGGGAGGGTTGCCAAATTTTATGTTGACACAAAGATAGGTAGGAAATTAATTTGCAAAATGGACATAGAGGCTACAAAAAGATATGGGCCTGAGCTTGCAAAATCCTACTAACTGTCCTGGCTTGAGACAATTCACATCTCCTTAACCTGTGATTATCCCTCTCTCCATTAGCACTGTCTGTAGCTGTAAAGACTTGATTACCTGAAAAGACTCACATTCCAACCATTATCTTGCAACTGTGTCTTTGCCTATATATGCTGTGTTTGTGAACCTACCCCTCAACTCACTTGACGAAGGAGCAGCACTCTGAAAGCTCGTGATTCCAAATAAACCTGTTGGACTTTAACCTGGTGTTGTGAGACTTCTCACCGTACACGGGCGGCACGGTAGCACAGTGGTTAGCACTGCTGCTTCACAGCTCCAGGGACCTGGGTTCGATTCCCGGCTTGGGTCACTGTCTGTGTGGAGTTTGCACATTCTCCTCATGTCTGCGTGGGTTTCCTCCGGGTGCTCCGGTTTCCTCCCACAGTCCAAAGATGTGCGGGTTAGGTTGATTGGCCATGCTAAAATTGCCCCTTAGTGTCCTGGGATGCGGGGATTAGTGGGTAAAATATGTCGGGTTATGGGGGGAGGGCCTGGGTGGGATTGTGGTCGGTGCAGACTCAATGGGCCGAATGGCCTCTTTCTGTACTGTAGGGTTTCTATGATTTCTATGAAAGAAAGGTAGGTTAAGTGAGTGCGCAAAGATCTGGCAAATGGAGTAGCTTGTGAAAAAATGTAAAAATGCCCATTTTGGCAGGAAGAATAAAAAGAGAAGCATATTATCTGAATAGTAAGGGAGTGCAGAGGGTCCTGGGTGGCTTAGTGCATGAATCACAAAAGGCTAGTATACAGGTACAGCAAGTAATGAGGAAAGCCGATATAATTGATCAGTTATCGTGAGGGGAATTGATTACAAAAGTAGGGATGTTACATTTCCGGGCCACATCTTGTTGAGACCACATCTGGAGTATTGTGTACAATATCACCTTATTTAAGGAAGAATGTAAATGTGTTGTAGAGGTTTACTGGACTAATACCAGGAATGAGTGGGTTGTCTTATGAGGAAAGGTTGGGCAGCTAGCCTTGTATCTGCTAGAGTTTAGAAGAGTAAGAGGCGACTTGATTGAAACCTTTAAGATTCTGAGGGGTCTTGACAGGGTGGATGGGGAAAGGATGTTTCCTCTTGTGGGAGAATCTAGAATTGGGAGGGGGCGCGGGGGTCACTGTTTAAAAATAAGAGGTCGCCCATTTAAAATGGAGAGGAGGTGAAATCTTTTGACTCAATATTGTGAGACTTTGGAACTCTCTCCCTAAAAAGGCAGTGGGTGCAGAGTCTTTGAATATTTTTTAAGGCAGAGGTGGATAAGTTTTTGGTAAGCGATGGGTGAATGGTTAGCGGGGATAGGTAGGATGCAGACTTGAGGTTACGATCACATTAGTCATGATCTTATTAAATGGCAGGGCAGGCCCGGGCTGAATGGCCTACTCCTGCTCTTGTTCGTATGTTTGTACGTATGTTAGGAATCTTAGTCCAGTGTCATATCAGGATCAGAATCACACCCACATCCAATACGAGCAGTAGTGGAAAATCAGTTTGAAACATTTACATACAAAATGGAACTTCAATGTAAATGAGTTTCAAGTTTCTAGGTCTCCAGATCACCAATAACCTGTCCTGGTCCCTCCATGCTGACACAGTAGTTAAGAAAGCCCCACCAATGCCTCTACTTTCTCAGGAGGCGAAGGAAATTCAGCATGTCCGCTACGACTCTCACCAACTTTTACAGATGCACCATAGAAAGCATTCTTTCTGATTGTAAAACAGCTTGGTATGGCTCCTGCTCTGCCCAAGACTGTAAGAAACTACAAAGGTTCGTGAATGAAGCCCAGTCCATCACGCAAACCAGCCTCCCATCCACTGACTCTACACATCCCGCTGCTTGGAAAAGCAGCCAGCATAATCAAGGACACCACACACCCCGGGCATACTCTCTTCCATCGTCTTCCATCTGGAGAAAGATACAAAGGTCTGAGGTCACATACCAACCGACTCAAGAACAGCTTCTTCCCTGCTGCCATCAGACTTTTGGATGGACCTACCTCACATTAAATTGATCTTTCTCTACACCCTAGCTATGACTGTAACACTACATTTTGTACTCTCTCCTTTCCTTCTCTATGTATGGTATGCCTTGTCTGTATAGCATGCAAGGAACAATACTTCACTGTGCAGAAGGAGGCCATTCAGCCCATCAAATTTGCAAAAACCACATATTTAGCCCCACATATTTACTCTGCTATTCCCCCTGACACTATGGGGCAATTTACCATGGCCAATCAACCTAACCCGCTCATCTTTGGACTGTGGGAGGAAACCAGAGCATCTGGAGGAAACCCACGCAGACACGGGGGGAACATGCAAACTCCGCACAGACAGTAACCCAAGGCCGGAATGGAACCTGGGTCCTTGGCGCTGTGAGGCTGCAATTCTAACCACTGTGCCACTGCCACCCTACTAATCCATGTGACAATAATAAATCAAATCAAAACGATGGGTTACACTTCCACATCATGACAAATTTATGAAGAGAACATTATGAAAATGCAACATGCATCAAGTGAGGAGAGAATACTTGGGGGAGGGGCGATTTGCACAATGGGCAGTAATTTTCGAAACAGATGCAAGTTATGTTTTCAACTTGGGAATTCAACCAGAAATATCAGCCAGAAATATTCTCCCCTTGCTAGTTGAAAGCTGTAACCGTATACAGCAACTAAAAGAAACCATCCTTACGTGACTCCCCATTTTCTACCAAAGAGTTTCAGCAACCTGATTAATACCAGCAATAACATGCGTGCCACTCTGCAGGGTGTGTGTCTGCCTAAGTATAATCTGCCTTTCTTTAGATCACATCAGACACATGAGCCGCAGAATTATTATGAACGGGTTTTTCAATGATCATTTCACCATCTTTGCATCCATATTTGAAACTTGCCTTAATGTGTGGAGATTGCAAAGTACACTATTGACTGTGGATACCAGCAAACTCAGTAGCTTAACATTTCTATCAAAATCACACACAAACTTCAGACGAGGGATTGATTTACGGGTTAAATATCCAAAGGTTGTTGTCTGTTAAAGTTTATTCAGTAGTCACGAGTAGGCTTACACTAACACTGTAATGAAGTTACTGTGAAAATCCCCTAATCACCACACTCCATTGCCTGTTCGGATACACTGAGGCAGAATTTAGCATGGCCAATTCACCTAACCAGCACATCGTTCGGACTGTGGGGGAAACCCGGAGCACCCGGAGGGAACCTTCGCAGACACGAGGAGAATGTGCAGACTCCGCACAGATAGTGGCCCAAGCCGAGAATTGAATGCAGGTCCCTGGCACTGTGAAGCAACAGTGCTAACCACTGTGCCACCATGCTGCCCCTGAATGGCGTCACTTTGCCATTAGCCCTCAGAGATTGGCATCGTGCTGAGATACATTGAGTGGCATCAATTTGCTGTGGGGGGAGGGGGGCGGTCACGGAAGATATTAAGGGCAAGGTATGAAGTTAGACAGTACTGCAATTGTATAGGGCATTGGCGAGGCCACACCTGGAGTATTGTGTGCAGTTTTGGTGTCCTTATCTGAGGAAGGATGTCCTTGCTATAGAGGGAGTACAGCGAAGGTTTACCAGGCTGATTCCTGGGATGGCAGGTCTATCATATGAGGAGAGACTAAGTCAGTTAGGATTATATTCACTGGAATTTAGCAGAGTGAGGGGGGAATCTCATAGAAACTTATAAAATTCTAACAGGATTAGACAGGGTAGATTCAGAAAGAATGTTCCCGATGGTGGGGGGAGTCCAGAACTCGGGGTTATAGTCTGAGGATACGGAGTACACCTTTTAGAACTGAGGTGAGGAGAAATTTCTTCACCCAGAGAATGGTGAATGTGTAGAATTCACTCCCACAGAAAGTAGTTGAGGACAAAACATTGTGTGATTTCAAGAAGAAATTAGATATAGCTCTTGGGGCTAAAGGGATTAAGGGATATGGCGGGGGAGGGGGGGAAGCAGGATCAGGATATTGAATTTGATGATCAGCCAGGATCACAATGAATGACAGAGCAGGCTCGAAGGGCTGAATGGCCTACTTCTGCTTCTAATTTCTATGTTTAAATATCACTATCCATAGCCTGGGGAGAGGGAGCTCCTCAGATTTCTATTTGCATGGCCCAGGTGGTTATGTTACGTGATATGAGCACATGTACCTGTGTGTGGAATCGGCACTACCCTGATCGCCAGACGGATCCACCGGCCGATGCGATGCCAGGATAGCAAAATTGGACAGTGCCAGTCCCAGCAACATCTGCATTGTCCATTCTTAAACAAAGCTGCAAGGTGGGCCTGGCAGTGATGCTCTTCAAAGAAACAGTCACTCTGATTGCTGTCCAGTCAATAGAAAGTGTCTGGAAACAATAAGGAGTGTTTCTGGAAGAGTTTGGGTGGATTTTGGAGTGCGTTGCCACAGCTGGGTAGGTGATCTCTCCAAGCTGCAACGGGTATGGGGCTGGCTGTGACACTGCCTCTGCTTTGGTCAATGTAAGGTAAAGACGCCATAGTCCCGTCGACCTTAGGCTGCTTCCCCCTTTGAGGGTGAGAGCTGACTGGCGGTGATTTAACCTGAGGATCTCCACACCTCAGGCAAGGGACAAGGTTGAGAACATAGAACATAGAAAAACTACAGCACAAACAGGCCCTTTCACCCACAAGTTGCGTCTGTCATGTCCCTACCTACCTAGGCCTATATATAGGCTTACCTATAACCCTCAATCCTATTAAGTCCCATGTACTCATCCAGAAGTCTCTTAAAAGACCCTATCGAGTTTGCCTCCACCACCATTGACGGCAGCCAATTCCACTCACCCACCACCCTCTGAGTGAAAAACTTACCCCTGACATCTCCTCTGTACCTACTCCCCAGCACCTCAAACCTGTGTCCTCTCGTAGCAGCCATTTCAGCCCTGGGAAAAAGCCTCTGAGAAGCCACCCGATCTATACCTCTCAACATCTTATACACCTCTATCAGGTCACCTCTCATCTTTCGTCTCTCCAAGGAGAAAAGACCGAGCTCCCTCAACCTATCCTCATAAGGTATGCCAACCAATCCAGGCAACATCCTTGTAAATCTTCTCTGCACCCTTTCAATAATTTCTACATCCATTTCTATTGATGAAGCCGGGGCCTTCATCAATAACCTGAGTTGCCACAGGAATTAAACTATTCACCATCCTGACTTAGAAATATATCAGCTGTTCCTTCACTATTGCTGGGTCAAAATCCTGGAAAGCCCTCCCTAACAGCACTTTGGGTGCACCTACACCACAGGGACCGCAGCGGTTAAAGAAAGCAACTCATTACCACTTTCTCAAGTGGAATTAATTTGGGGTGGCACAGTGCTTAATACTGCTGCCTCACAGCTCCAGGAATCCGGGTTCAATTCTGGCCTTGGGTGACTGTGCGGAGTCTGCACATTCTCTTCGTGTCTGCGTGGGTTTCCTCCGGGTACTCCGGTTTCCTCCCACATTCCAAAGATGTGCGGGTTAGGTGAATTTGCTGTCGGAAATTGGCCCTTAGTGTCAGGGGGATTAGTAGGGTAAATATGTGAGGTTACGGGGATTGGTCCAGGATGGGATTATTGTTGGGAAATGCATGGGTTTACAGGGATAGGGGTGGGAGCGAGGGCTTGGGTAAGACATTCTGTCAGAAAGTCGGTGCAGACTCAATGGGCCGAATGGCTTCTTCTGTACTGCCGGGATTCTATGAATTAGGAATGGGTAATAATTACTGGCCTGGCCAGCGATGCCCGCATCCCAAGAATAAATTATTTTGTTAAATTGGCTCTTGCCCTCTCCCCAGGATTGTTCAGGCCAAAAAAGATAGGTATCAAGGATAAACTGGTTGGAACTGCCTTTTTTTCAGATATTGTTATGTATGTTGGGGGCGTGGCCCCTTTAAGGGAATGGGTCAAATGACCCAGGGTGTCTGGAGATCAGCCATGGACCACCCTGGGAGGGCAGTAGAAGCTGGAGAGTGGAGCGGGTGAGACCTGCAAAGAAAATACTTGTGTTCGTTTACGCTTGTCTGTGGATTCAGACCTTGAGATACACCCCAGTAGCCGCCAAATATCTGCAGCAGGAGATGGGCCAGCAACAATATAGCCAGCCAAATGCTCCCAATATAATCTTTGGTTCCCTTATTTGAGGAAAGATGTGGTGGCATTGGAGGCAGTTCAGAGGAGGTTCACTGGATTGATTCCAGAGATGAGGGGTTTGTCGTATGAAGAGAGATTGAACAGTTTAGGCCTATACTCTCTGGAATTTAGAAGAATGAGGGGAGATCAAATTGAGGTACAGAAGATGATAAAAGGTATGGATAAAGTAGACATGGAGTGGATGCTTCCTCTTGCCTCCTCTTGCTTCCTCTTGGAGAGGTTGGAGAAACTTGGTTTGTTCTCACTGGAACAATGGAGGTTGAGGGGCGACCTGATAGAAGTCTACAAGATTATGAGGGGCATGGACAGAGTGGATAGTCAGAAGCTTTTTCCCAGGGTGGAAGAGTCAATTACTAGGGGGCACAGGTTTAAGGTGCGAGGGGCAAGGTTTAAAGGAGATGTACGAGGCAGATTTTTTACACAGAGAGTAGTGGGTGCCTGGAACTCATTGCCGGGGGAGGTAATGGAAGAGGATACGATAGTGACTTTTAAGGGGCGTCTTGACAAGTACATGAATAGGATGGGAGTAGAGGGATATGGTCCCCGGAAGGGTAGGGAGTTTTAGTTAAGTCGGGCAGCATGGTCGGTGCAGGCTTGGAGGGCCGAAGGGTCTGTTCCTGTGCTGTAATTTTCTTTGCTCTTTGTGGGGCATTCGAGGGCAAGAGGTCTTAGGATAAGGGGTAGCAAATTTAAAACAGAGTTGAGGAGAAACTACTTCTCCCAAAGGGTTGTGAATCTGTGGAATTCGCTACCCCAAAGTGCGGTGGATGCTGGGACAGTGAGTAAATTTAAGTAGGAGTTAGACAGATTTTTAATTGGTAATGGGTTGAAGGGTTATGGGGGGAAGGCAGGAAAATGGGGATGAGGAGCATATCAGCCATGATCGAATGGCGGAGCAGACCCGATGGGCCGAATGGCCTAATTCTGCTCCTATACCTTATGAATTTATGAACTTATCCCTGCAGGACCCTCCCTGACACAGTGCAAATAGAACCATGAAATATTCGCTCTCAGCTTTACTGTGGGTCTGTGAATTTTTTCATTCCAAATAATGAAGAGGATTTGAGCAGAATGCAGGGAACTCCCCCCCAGACAGAAAACACATTTAAAAAACAGTTTAGCTGGGAGTGAGTGAGTGCGGACACAAACTGCCAGAGTTAAGCAGCAAGAACACAAGAACGCACAAATGTCACACACGCAACAAGTTCAGAAATGGTTTGCAAGCAGCTGATAAAGCGTGTTTGCCACAAAGCTGCAGTTATGCAATTGTCAGGAGCACAGGCATAAAAATAGGCAGTCAATCTGGTTAAAAGGAAAAGAACTGGGATTGGTGAGAATACAGAACCACACTGATTTCCAAGTGTGTCAGTTCAGAGATCTGCGCCCAGACAGTATAACAATCAGGAGAGTTGATCCCTGTTGAATCAATTGATTCTGTTTGCAGCTGCAAAGGGTCGGATTGGCACAGTGGTTAGCACTGCTGCCTCATAGCGCCAGGGACCCAGGTTCGAATCCCGCCTCAGGTCCCCGTCTGTGTGGAGTTTGATTAAAAATACAGCGGCAATTTGTGAAACAGTAAGAAGTCCCACAACACAACAAAAGGTTCAAGTCCAACAGGTTTATTTGGAATCACGCACTTTTGGAGCGCTGCTCCTTCATCAGATGAGTGGGGGTGAAGGAGCAGCGCTCCGAAAGCTCGTGATATCAAATAAACCTGTTGGACTTTAACCTGATGTTGTGAGACTGTGCCCACCCCAGTCCAACACCAGCATCTCCACATCAAGGTTGTGAAAGGATAGGATTGGTGGCACAGTGGTTAGCACTGCTGCCTCACAGCGGCAGGGACCCGGGTTCAAATCCAGCCTCGGGTCACTGTCTGTGTGGAGTTTACACATTCTCCCCATGTCCACGTGGGTTTCCTCCGGGTGCTCTGGTTTCCTCCCACACTCCAAAGGTGTGCGGGTTAGGTTGATTGACCATGCTAAATTGACCCTCGTGTCGGGGATTGGTGGGGCGGATAAGTGGGGTTGGGACTGGGTGGGACGGTAGTCGGTGTGGACCCGTTGGGCCGAGTGACCTCCTTCCACTCTGTGGGGATTTTATGATTATCACAGCGCTAGCTACTTGGGTTTGATTCCAGTTTCGGGTGACTGTGGAGTTTGCACATTCTCCCCGTGTCTGCGTGGGTTTCCTCTGGGTGTTCCGGTTTTCTCCAACAGTCTAAAGATGTGTGGTTTAGGTGGATTGGCTATGCTAAATTGGTCCTTAGCATCAGGAGGATTAGCGGGGTAAATACAGGGGGGGGGGGTTACGGTGATTGGTCTCTTTCTGCACTGTAGCGATTCTATGACTCTCCCCAGACCTGAGCAGGGCAGAGGTGAGAAGGTGGCAGACCCTGCTCACCACCCTCTTGATTCATTAAATAACCCCCCCCACCAGCCTCCACACTCACCCCGGGGGGAGGGCATTTACCTCAGTTTGTTAACTCTGCTTCTCTCTCCACAATGCTGCCTGACCTGCCGAGTATTTCCAGTATGGTATGTTTTCACTGCTGATTTCCTGCATTTTTGCACACATCACCATAGACTGAGGCAGGAAACGTAGTGCTTAGCTCTATCGGAACATTGCAATGGTTAGCTTCCTCTCTGCCTCTTAGCTGTATGAGACAATTGTACTTCTTGCTCTTTTCCCTCTGGAGGGCTGCCATGTAACTTTCCCCAAGCCTTTGCTCCATAAATTAAGCTGACATTTATTGCTTTCTTTATTTAAAATAAATCCTCCACGTTACAAACCTCTTTAAGGGACCATGCGCTGGCATCGGGGGAGATGGTAGCACAGTGGTAATGTCATTGGCCCAGTAATCCCAAGACCCAGACTCCTAATTCTCTGGGTACGTGAGTTCAAATCCCACCAGGGCAGCTGGTGGAATTCAAATCCCACTCATAAAATCTAAAGCTAGTTTCAGTAATAATGACTGCGAAGCTATCATTGATTGTTGTAAAAACCCATCTGGTTCACTTCGGAATCCACCTTCTTTACCCGGTCTGGCCGACATGTGGGTCCAGACCCACGGCAATGTGGTTGACTCTTAATTGCCCTCTGAAATGGCCAGGCAAGCCACTCTCGAGGGCAAATGGGGATGGGCAACAATGCTGGCCTTATCAGTGAGGGGCTCAGAATACATTAAAAAAGAATCATAGAATCCCTACAGTGCAGAAGAGGCTATTCGGCCCATCGAGTCTGCAGCGACTCTCTGACAGAGTATCTTACCCAAGCTCTCTTCCCCGCCCTATTCCTGTAGCCCCACGCATTTACCCCGCTAATCCAGCGAATACGGTGCTCCCTTCAAAGCTCCATTGACTTTTGCGGAATTGGAAAAATCCACCTGCAAGAGGGACTGGAAGATTCCACGCTGGAGTCCAGATCAATCACTTTCGATTCCCGACTTGGGTGACTGTCTGTGTGGAATCTGCACGTTCTCCCCGTGTCCGCATGGGTTTTCTCCAGGTGCTCCGATTTCTTCCGAAGTCCAAAAGGCGTGCAGGTCAGGTGGATTGACCATGCTAAATTGCCCCTTCGTGTCAGGGGGCTAGCTAGAGTAAATGCATGGGATTACGGGAATAGAGCCTGGGTGGGACTGTGGTCGGTGCAGACCCGATGGGCCAAATGGTCTCCTTCTGCATTGTGGGGAATCTATGAATCAGCTGGAATTGAGTTCATGGTGGTACGGGCAAGGGAGGAAATCTCAGCCACGATGGAGTTCATGATTGGAGGAGAGGCTGCCCTTGGGGGTGAACTTGCTTTGTCACTCAGTGGATATAGATGAGTTTACCCTCTCCTTCCGTGAATTTCTCTGCCTCTTGCTCGTGCTTTCCTCAAAGTTTTCCCGATCCCTTACTTGAGAGCTGCTTTCTTTTCCTCAGCTATTTCCAGCCTCAATTAGGACGTTACTAATAGAGTTTCCCCAAATGTTAATCAGGCCAAGGACATTCGGCAAGTCTGCCAAGGCTCCCACCAACGTATAGATGCACCATGGGAAGTATTCTTTCTGGCTGTATCACAGCTTGGTATGGCTCCTGCTCTGACCAAGACCGCAAGAAACTACAAAGGGTCGTGAACGAAGCCCAGTCCATCACGCAAACCAGCCTCCAATCCATTGACTCTGTCTACACTTCCTGCTGCCTTGGGAAAGCAGCCAGCATAATCAAGGACCCCACGCATTCAGACATTCTCTCTTCTTCCATTGGGAAAAAGATACAAAAGTCTGAGGTCACGTACCAACCGACTCAAGAACAGCTTCTTCCCTGCTACCATAAGACTTTTGAACGGACCTACCATATATTAAGCTGATCTTTCTCTACACCCTAACTGTGACTACAACACCAAATTCTGCACCCTCTCCTTTCCTTCTCCCCTACATACTCTATGAGCGGTATGTTTTGTCTTTATAGCACGCGAGGGGAGGTGATGACCTCGTGGTATTATCGCTGGACTATTAATCCAGAAACTCGGCTGATGTTCTGAGGACCCGGGTTCGAATCCCACCACAGCTTGAATTCGATAATAACATCTGGAATTAAGAATCTACTGATCACCTTGAAACCATTGTCGATTGTAGGGAAAAACCCATGTGGTTCATGAATGCCCTTTAGGGAAGGAAATCAGCCATCCTTACCCGGTCTGGCCAACATGTGACTCCAGAGCCACAGCAATGTGGTTGACTCTCAACTGCTCTTCAAGGGCAATTAGGGATGGGCAATAAATGCTGGCCAGCCAGCGACGCCCATATCCCATGAATGAATAAAAAAAAGTACCTTTTACTGTGTCCCAATACATAGAAATATAGAATTCATGCAGACCCTATGGTGCAGAAGGAGGTCTGCAACAACAACAATCCCGCCCCAGGCGCTATCCCCTCAATCCCAAACATTTACCCCACTCATCCCTCTAACCTAATATCGCGGGACACTAAGGGACAATTTAGCATCACCAATCAACCTAACCCGCACATCTTTGGATTGTGGGAAGAAACCGGAGCACCCAGAGGAAACCCACGCAGACATGGGGAGAATGTACAAACTCCATACAGACTGGAGTCGAGCCTGGGTCCCTATTGCTGTGAGACAGCAGTGCCAACCATTGTGCTACCGTTTCACTGTGAAGCTGTTCTTGAGTCAGTTGGTACATGACCTCAGACTTTTGTATCTTTTTCTCAGCGGAAGAAGGTGGAAGAGATTATGTTCGGGGTGTGTGGGGTTCTTGATTATGCTGGCTGCTTTTCTGAGGCAGCGAGAATAAATCAAATCAAATCAAATCAAAAAAGCAGCGGAACAACCTCCTGTGGCTTTCCATGACTCTTGATCTGATCCCAAATTCCATTGTTTTTTAAAATTGTATCACCTTTCCTTCTTAAGGACAATGTGAAGCATCTGATCAGAGTCAAGAGTCATCGCAAGCATCAACACAACCAGGTTTTGAGAGACAGGCTAAAAATGTTAGCTTTTGGAGTTCCCCCCAAAAGGCAGGAGAGAATAGCTATCAGTGTTTCTGAGTCAGCATTCCAACGCAGCTCACCAGGAGCCCAAGAGGCAGCTAAAAGCTGCTGAGTTGCTGAATCTTTCACCAGGTAACCTAAGAAGGTCAAGCAAACAGGCATCTGTGTACACCTCTGATTGCTCCATTTCCAGTGAAGGCGGTGGGTTGGGGGAAGATGCGGGTGGAGGGTTTCATCATTGAGTGCTCATTGTTGTCTTTAATTATCAATGTCATTCTTCCTCACTAAAGCAGAGACGCTGTACCAGAGGCTGCTTCTCGTGTTTCACAGGAAGGCCATGTCAGAATATCAGTACCATCTCGAGCCTGGCGCAACACTGGCCGGAATTGTACCGGCATGCTCGTCCTGGAATCGGGGCGGCCGAGGCTTGCAGAACGGCATTCTCCATTTGCCTCGGGCGGGATCTTACGAGCCTCGGGCGGGCGAGGTGGTAAATTTCCAGCAACTGTGTTTGTCGTGACAATGGTTAGCACTGCTGCCCCACAGCACCAGGGATGCGGGTTCGATTCCTGGCTTGGGTCACTGTCTGTGTGGAGTTTGCATGTTTTCCCCGTGTCTGTGTGGGTTTCCTCCGGGTGCTCCGGTTTCCTCCCAAGTCCGAAAGACGTGCTGGTTAGGGTGCATTGGCCGTGCTAAATTCTCCCTCAGTGTTACCCGAACAGGTGCAGGAGTGTGGCAAATAGGGGATTTTCACAGTAACTTCATTGCAGTGTTAATGTAAGCCTACTTGTGACACTAATCACTTTGAGCTCAGGCACCTTATTTATTTTTAATTATTTATATATTTATTCGCAAACCTGTGCAGATGTCCAGATTGCTTTGCTCCTGTCCTTCAAGTGACTATCTCTCTTCCATGATGAGAATATATCCTCCCACCAGAGTTCCCAAGGCCACTCAGATTCTTACTTATACAATTATTGAGTCCATACAGTGCAGAAGGAGGCCACTCGGCCCATTGAGTCTGCACCAACTCTCCGACAAAGCATCCTACCAGACCCATTCCTGTAACCTCCCACACTTACCTCGCTAATCCCCCTAACGTACACATACTGGGACCCTAAGGGCCAATCCACCTAACCTGCAAATCTTTGGGCTGTGGGAGGAAACCGGAGCACCCGGAGGAAACCCACACAGACACGGGGAGAATGTGCAAACTCCACAGAGACAGTCACCCGAAGCTGGAATTGAACCTGAGCCCCTGGCGCTGTGAGGCAGCAGTGCTAACCACTGTGCTACCGTGTTATTCCCAATTTGATAAAAACATAGAAGATAGGAGCCGGAGGAGGCCATTCGGCCCTTCAAGCCTGCTCCGCCATTCATTATGATCATGGCTGATCGTCCAACTCAATAGCCTAATCCTGCTTTCTCCCCATAACCTTTGATCTCGTTTGCCCCAAGTGCTATATCTCGCCGCCTCTTGAATTCAATGTTTTGGCATCAACTACTTCCTGTGGTAATGAATTCCACAGGCTCACCACTCTTTGGGTGAAGAAATGTCTCCTCACCTCCGTCCTAAATGGTCTACCCTGAATCCTCAGACTGTGTCCCCTGGTCCCGGACTCCCCCACCATCGGGAACATCCTCCCTGCGTCTACCCTGTCTAGTCCTGTAAGAATTTTCTAAGTCTCTATGAGATCCCCCCTCATTTGTCTGAACTGATGTGTTTTTTTTGTTTGTTGAGTGTGCTGTCGGTCACATTTTTTTTCCCTTAAACACCTTAATATCTCCCAAAGTAAAATGATTATGTTAGACAGCTGGGAGTGGGAAAAATAATGACTCAGTCCTCTTTTTCTACCTCCAACTTTGAGTCGCTGTTTCAGTAAAAGCTGTGTCTATTTTTCCAAATAAACCTGTTGGATTTTAACCTGGTGTTGTTAAACTTCTTACTGTGTTTACCCCAGTCCAACGCCGACATCTCCTCAACTACTTTTAGCTGCAGGTTTTTATTCTGCTTACTCTGATATTGAATGCGTTACCTCTTTGGCTCTGTCCAATTTGAACGCCGCATTTTATTTTTCCGATCACACAGAATGGTGTCGATCTCAAGCTGGGGCAAAAGTGTTAAAGAGATTAGAATGACTTAGCACCTCATTTCACATTTCCCTTCATTTTCCCATTCCAATTTTAACAACAATCGACCCCAACCTGCTTTCTCTGAAGCCTTACAAAATTAGGAGGGATGTTGATAGGGTAGATAGGAAGAAGGTTTCTCCTTGAGTGGCGGGGGGGGGCGAAGGGGTGGGGGTGATTGCGGGGGGGGACATTAACCAGGGGGCATTGATTTAAGGTAAGTGGCAGGAGATTTGGAGGGAATTTGAGGAAAAACTCAGAGGATGGTGGGAGTCTGAAGGGATGGTAAAGGCGGGAACCCTCACAACACTTAAGAAGCATTTAGATGAGCACTTGAAACACCATAGCACACAAAGGTGGCACGGTGGCACAGTGGTTAGTACTGCTGCCTCACGGTGCCAGGGACCCGGCTTCGATTCCGGCCTTGGTGACTCTCTGTCTGGAGTTTGCACGTTCTACCCATGTCTGCGTGAGTTTCCTCCGGGTGCCCCGGTTTCCTCCCACATCCAAGGATGTGCAGGTTAGATGGATTGGCCATGCTAAATTGTCCCTTAGTGTCCCAGGATTGTGTGTTAGGGGGATTAACTGAGGTTACGGGGATAGGGCCTGGGTAGAATGCTCTGTCGGAGAGACAGTGCAGAGATGATAGACCGAATAGCCTCCTTCTGCACTTTAGGGATTCTATGGACAGAATTTTCCCGTCCTTTCTGCCACGGGAATCGTAGCGGGTGGGACACGGACCATGCGTTGACCTCGGGTGGGATTTTCCAGCCACTCTCGCCCCAAGACTAGAAAATCCAGCCCAATAATTCTAAGGTTATGGAGCAAGTGCTGGAAAACCGGATTAGAACAGGTAGGCGCTTGATGGCTGGCACAGACACGATGGGCCGAATGGCCTGAAAAAGGGTTGGCCGCCAAATTCTCTGATTTTACTGTAGCGGGAGCGTGAAAGGCAGGTATGATCTCGCCCATCGATGGCTCAAGGGTTTTTCCGCACCATGTTGTCAACAAAATCCATCATCACACACCTCAAGTTTGGGTATATTAGTAGTTAGTCTGCCTTATTACTCTGATTTGGGTTGGGATTTATGGTTAATGAGTAATTTCTAGCAAAGGGTGCGTTTTGTGCAGGAGTTAGTCACACACGAGTTAGTCACACTGTTATATCTTGAAGTCATATTCCATTTTGCAAACTTTCGGAAACGTTCCTAAACATTGATTTCCACAACTGTTGCTGTGCCTCTCGTTTGTAAGCACTGCTCCCTTTGTGACTAGAACAGCTTGAAGCAATGCAGCATGGTCTTTATCCCAATAGAAAACCCCTATCTCTCCCTCTAGTGTCTGGATGTATGCATTACACAATCAAAATCCTTTGGCTGGAATGGCTTAAAAATTGATATCTTGCCCAAGTAAATAGAAGAAGGTAAAAAATGGCTCAATGGCCACAAACAAACCCATCATAAAGCTCCCTTTCCAGCTAGGTCAAAGGTCATGCCTCATCCCGGTGTTGACAGCAAGTGATGCACAAAGAGATGAAAGGACAAAACAGTGAAACAGGGAAATAGGAATACTGGTCCCAGCTGTCTTGTTTTTCCTTCTGGTTGCTCAGAGGCAGGACGGGAGCAGTGGGTGGGCATGGGGGCAAGGGGAAGCTGGATTGAAGTAGGAAAACCAGAAAGACTGGCTTTCCCTCAGGTGAATGGTTGGCCATCAAGCAAGCCTTCCAAGAACCACCAGGCCAGGGAGCAGAGAAGGGAGGAGTGCAGGAGTGGTTGGCAGCATTGGTCAGAGGTTGGAGCCTGGGCGAGAGAACAATTTGGCAGGGGGGGCGAATGTGGGGGAGGAGTGCCAAATATGCGGAATCCAGCCAGTCAGTGGAAAGGCACTTAACCTCCTCCAGCCATCCTCAACCTCTTTAGCTTCACGGTTTCCCCAAAGTCTGGGAATCCCTAACGGCCAGAGTTTACTTGGAAACCATCGATCAATACAAGGCAACCTTAAATAAGGGGTGGCATGGTGGCACAGTGGTTAGCACTGCTGCCTCACAGCGCCAGGGACCTGGGTTCAATTCCCAGCTTGGGTCACTGTCTATGCGGAGTTTGCATGTTCTCCCCGTGTCTGCATGGGTTTCCTCCGGGTGCTCCGGTTGCCTCCCACAGTCCAAAGATGTGCAGGTTCAGTGGATTAACCATGCTAATTTGCCCCTTCGTCAGGTGTTTGTAATCAGAACTCCCACCCACCTGACGAAGGGACAACCTGTTCCGAAAGCTAGTGGCTTTTGCTACCAAATAAACCTGTTGGACTTTAACCTGGTGTTGTTAGACTTCTTACTGTGTCCAGAGATGTGCAGGTTAGGTGGATTAGCCATGCTAAATTGCCCTGTAGTGTCCAAAGATGTGCAGGTTAGGTGGATTGGCCATGGTAAATTGCCCCTTCATGTCCAAAGATGTGCAGGTTAGGTGGATTGACCATGCTAAATTGCCCCTTAGTGTCAAGGTGGCTGGCAGGGTAAATACCTGGGGTTATGGGGATAGGGCCTGGGCAGGATAGCGGTCGTTGCAGACTCAATGGGCCAAATGGCCTCCTTCTGCACTGTAGGATTCTATGATTCTATGAACCCTGCTACTGCAAGCAGATTGGTTGCATGCCTCCTGTCCCGCCTCCTTCAAAATCAGAATTGTTAGCTGGTCGGCCATGCTAAATTTCTCTCAGTGTCCCAAGATGTGTAGATGAGGGGAATTAGCAGGGTAAGTTTGTGGGGTTAAGGGGACAGGGCCTGGGTGAGATGCTCTGTCAGCGTCAGTGCAGACCTCATGGGTCGAATGGCCTCCTTCTGCACTGCAGCGATTCTAAGGTTTAATTGCTAATAGCACCTAGTATCACAGTGGAATTGAATAAATCTTTGATTGTTGTTGGAGGTCAACATGCAACAAGATCATCTGAGCTTTTCTTCCAAGGGCTCCGTCGAGAACCTTGTCACCAAACCAGAATCTCCCAAGTTCCCATTGGATCCTCATTTTTCCCATTTC
This sequence comes from Mustelus asterias, assembly GCF_964213995.1. NCBI lineage: Eukaryota > Metazoa > Chordata > Chondrichthyes > Carcharhiniformes > Triakidae > Mustelus > Mustelus asterias. The sequence goes on along the minus strand of NC_135815.1, from coordinate 90,904,010 downwards.
ATTATTGATCATTTAAATCACATCCAGGTCGGGAATCTATTGAACACATTGGCAGCTTAACGCCATCCAGGGCAAAGCAGCCCCGCATGATTGGCACCACATCTACAAACATCCACTCCCTCCACCACCGACGCTCAGTAGCAGCAGTGTGTACTATCTACAAGATGCACTGCAGCAATTCACCAAAGATCCTTAGGCAGCACCTTCCAAACCCACAACCACTTCCATCTGTAAGGACAAGGGCAGCAGATACATGGGAACACCACCACCTGCAAGTTCCCCTCCAAGCCACTCACCATCCTGACTTGGAAATATATCGCCGTTCCTTCGCAGTCGCAGGGGCAAAATCCTGGAATTCCCTCCCTAACGGCATTGTGGGTCAACCCACAGCACGTGGACTGCAGCGATTCAAGAAGGCAGCTCACCACCACCTTCTCAAGGGCAACTAGGGATGGGCAATAAATGCTGGCCAGCCAGCGACGCCCGTGTCCCACGAATGAATTTTTAAAATGTCAAGCATGGAGCAGCACTAGACTGGGGTTGTTATCATTTCCTCAGCTTCTAATCATGTGGGTCAGATAAAAAAGAGTCCCGGTTTTCACAATCTGGCTGTTAAGAACTGCTGGAGGCAAAGCAGAATGTAGACTGGGGCAATGGATGTTTGCGTATCCTTCACAAAGCCATCAGATTTTCCTTCCATTCATTTCCATGGAAGGAAACTGATTCAGTTACCAACATGGGAGCCTGCCCCCAGTCAGAATTTCCTCTTCACCTGTCATAGAATCATAGAACCCCTACAGTGCAGAAGGAGGTCATTTGGCCCATTGAGTCTGCACTGATAACAATCCCATCCCGGGCCCTATTCCTACAAATCCACACATTAACCCTGCTAATCCCTCTAACCTACACATCCCGGGACTCTAAAGGGCAATTTAGCATGACTAATCAATCCAAGATGTGGAGATGCCGGCGTTGGACTGGGGTAAACACAGTAAGAAGTTTAACAACACCAGGTTAAAGTCCAACAGGTTTATTTGGTAGCAAAAGCCACACAAGCTTTCGAGGCTCTGAGCCCCTTCTTCAGGTGAGTGGGAATTCTGTTCACAAACAGAACTTATAAGACACAGACTCAATTTACATGAATAATGGTTGGAATGCGAATACTTACAACTAATCCAGTCTTTAAGAAACAAAACAATGGGAGTGGAGAGAGCATCAAGACAGGCTAAAAAGATGTGTATTGTCTCCAGACAAGACAGCCAGTGAAACTCTGCAGGTCCACGCAACTGTGGGAGTTACAAATAGTGTGACATAAATTCTGATTCTAGGATCGCATGATAAAGACTCAGGAGGAAAAAAGCAGAAATATTTATGTGAAATAGTGTGACATAAACCCAATATCCCGGTTGAGGCCGTCCTTGTGTGTGCGGAACCTGGCTATCAGTTTCTGCTCCGCGACTCTGCGCTGTCGACTCTGCGCCTTCGCGACACACGACAGCGCAGAGTCGCGGAGCAGAAACTGATAGCCAGGTTCCGCACACACAAGGACGGCCTCAACCGGGATATTGGGTTTATGTCACACTATTTCACATAAATATTTCTGCTTTTTTCCTCCTGAGTCTTTATCATGCGATCCTAGAATCAGAATTTATGTCACACTATTTGTAACTCCCACAGTTGCGTGGACCTGCAGAGTTTCACTGGCTGTCTTGTCTGGAGACAATACACATCTTTTTAGCCTGTCTTGATGCTCTCTCCACTCCCATTGTTTTGTTTCTTAAAGACTGGATTAGTTGTAAGTATTCGCATTCCAACCATTATTCATGTAAATTGAGTCTGTGTCTTATAAGTTCTGTTTGTGAACAGAATTCCCACTCACCTGAAGAAGGGGCTCAGAGCCTCGAAAGCTTGTGTGGCTTTTGCTACCAAATAAACCTGTTGGACTTTAACCTGGTGTTGTTAAACTTCTTAATCAATCCAACCCATACATCTTTGGACTATGGGAGGAAACCAGAGCACCTGGAGAAAACCCACGCAGACATGGGGAGAATGTGCAAACTCCACACAGACAGTGACCCGAGCCGGGAATCGAACCCAGGTCGCTGGAGCTATGATGCAGCAGTGTTAACCACTGTGCCACCGTGCCACCCCGTGTCACCCAAGGCAATGTGCTGAATGCAAGGGCTGTAAAGCTGAAAATCTACCCCTGATTGCCTGAATCGGCAGAACGGACCTCTTACATGTGAACAAATGAATTAGGTTCTATGATTCTATGAATCATAGAATCGCTGCAGTAGGCCGCTTGGCCCCTGGAGGCTGCTCTGCCATTCAATAAGATCATGGCTGAACACCCTGTAACTTCCCGCCAGCCCTGATAACCTTTCAACCCTCCCCTTGTTTATCAAGAATCCATCTATCTTAAAAATATTCCAAGACTGCGTCCACTTGAGGAAAGATGTTCCAAAGATTTACCATCCTCCCGGAGAAAAAAGGGCGACCCCTTATTTTTAACCAGTGACCCCTATCTAGATTCTCCCAAAGGGGGAAACATCCTCTTCACATCCACCCTGTCAAGACCCCTCAGGATCTTATAGGTTTCAATCAAATTGCCTCATACTCGCCTCATCTCAAAGAATACAAACCTGGTCTGTCTGGCCTTTCCTCTAAGACAAACAGTCCGTTCCCAGCATTAACTTTAAAGTTTATTTGTTTTACCTTTGCTCTAATCCACAAGTAGGCTTATATTAACACTGCAATGAAGTTAGTGTGAAAATCCTCTCGTCGCCACACTCCGGCACCTGTTCGGGTACACTGAGGGAGAATTTAGCATGGTCAATCCACCTAACCAGCACGTCTTTCGGACTGTGAGAGGAAACCGGAGCATCCGGAGGAAATCCACGCAGACACGGGGAGAGCTTGCAGACAGTGACCCAAGCCGGGAATCGAACCAGGGTCTCTGTCGCTGTGCGGCAGCAGTGCTAACCACTGCTGCCCTTGGAGTTAATCTCGGATTTCCAGTATCTGCAGCATTCTTCTTTTGTGCGAAAGTTGGATTTTTTCCAGAACTTGGGCATCTTGAAGACCTGCGATTCCGGCTTTTAACTTGATTGCTTCAAAGGAAAACAGGCTTGTTTCATAAATTCCAGATCCCCGGTTGTTTCACTTTGTATGACTTTTTGAGCACCCAATGATTTTATCATCACCAAGTGACATTGTGGGTCGATTGTTGGAGGAAATCCACGCAGGCCCGGGGAGGACGTGCAAACTCCGCATAGACAGTGACCCGAGCTGGGAATCGAACCCGGGTCCCTGGCACTGTGAGGTAGCAGTGCTAACCACTGTTCCACCGTGTGGTCCATAGTCTATAAATCCACTCTATAAATCCACCCATTGGTTCGATTTGTGATTTGAAGAAAGAAATTGTATTTTTTTCTGTGTAAGTCTTCCATTTTTTAAACAATAATGGATTAGATTGCAGTTTTTTTATTAATTCAAAGGGTGTGGCCTTTGCTGGCTTGGCCAACATTTATTGCCCATTCCTAATTGTGCTTAAGGAGGTGATGGTGAGCTACTGAACAAGCATTTGGATTTAAGGATAAAACCACAGGTTGTCTGTCATCAATTACTGTAGAGCCATTTATCTATTACTGCCATTCAATCAGTACTTAAACATGTTTACATTTTTCGGCCAGATTTTGAGCACATTCTTGTGTTTATTACCGAGCATAAGAACTATTTTACAGTCACTGCTATCTGCTTGTAAATCACATCATGGGCAGAAGCTTCCAGAAAGTTTTAGGGCTTCCACCACTGAGACCAGAAACAAGGAGTGTGCAAGGACTGAGCTGCCAGTCTAGAGGGCTCAGCAGCGCCACCACTGGTGGTGGTGGTGGTCACTGCTAGGGTAAATCAAAGGGCTGAGGAGGCATCAATGGGTGTTGGCCTTCACGCCCAGTTGAGTGGTGGCACGGTAGCACAGTGATTAGCACTGCTGCCTCATAGTGCCAGGGACCCGGGTTCGATTCCAGCCTCAGGTCACTGTCTGTGTGGAGTTTGCACGTTCTCACCATGTCTGCGTGGGTTTCCTCCGGGTGCTCTGGTCTCACACTCCAAAGATGTGCGGGTTAGATTGATTGGCCATGCTAAATTGACACTAGTGTCAGGGAGTTAGCAGGGTAAATATGTGGGGTTATGGGGATAGGGCCTGGGTGGGATTGTGGTTGGTGCAGACTCGATGGGCCGAATGGCCTCCTTCTGCACTGTAGGAATTCTATGATTCTATGAAATGGGGTCTGGGTACCCACAAGGGTCACTCTGCCAGGCCCCCCCAGGAGGGAAGGAGGGGGGAAACGCCGCAATGGTGGTTGATACCCACAACTTGGGCGGAATTTTACGACCTCGCTTTTCCCAAAACCATAAAATCCCGCCTGAGGTCAACAGACCTTCCCATCGTCTGCCCCTCACTCGCTTCGATCCCCGTAGCGGGCGGGGCGATAAAATTCCGGCGCTTAAATCTGGCAGAGGCAGGAAGGCAGTGGAGTTCATGTATGCCATATTCCTCCTAACTAAATGCCCTTCCCAGCTCTAAGCTCACCACCAACGAGAGCAGAGGACCCGCCCCAGACCTGAAGGGCAACATTAGGAGGGGAGAGAATGAAACTATGTTTGAAAGGCTGGGTTTGTGGAGGTTTGTGACAGGATACACATCAATTCTTCCATACTGAACGGTGCATACTTGACTGATTGCCTCCCTTACCACAATAGTATGGCATCAAATTAAAGTATTGATCTTCTGCAAAGTTGTGGGCAGTTATAAACTTTTGACGCGCATCCACTACTAATTGAGCAAGATTGCCCAAGATCTCTGGGCTTCAGGAGGCATAGTGGAGGACATGCCCCTCAGGAGGCGTAGTGGAGGACATGCCCCTGTCTACATCAATGGGAAAAAGTGGAAACAGTCGAGAAAATGAACCAGTTGGTATCATAGTTGGCACAGCTCATGATGAGGCTGATCGAGTTATGCAACCCTGTTAGTCTGTGGCTGACTCTCCATGGACAGTTAGCTGTTGACTTGTAGTAATCTCTATTCATTGCTCCTGTGTGTCCCCGATGGTTTATAATGGTTTGACTCCTTTCCACTTCATTGCACAACTGCAGTACACCACCATGCTGATAGGGCTCGGGGCTTATTGCTGTGCATTCAGCAAGCAGATACCAGCATTCTTGCTTGCTTGCTACTTAACACTGACAGGCCACCATGTAACTGTGAGTAATGGAAGCTGGTATGAATGGGCTGCGCAGTAAGCCGAGGGGTGGCCACAATGTTAAAGTTGGACAACTTTATAGAATCATAGAATCCCTGCAGTGCAGAAGGAGGCCCATCGAGCCTGCACTGACCACAATCCCACCCAGGCCCGATCCCCCTAACCCCACGTATTTACCCTGCTAATCCCCCTGACACTAAGAGGCAATTTAGCATGGCCAATCCACCTAACCCGCACATCTTCAGACTGTGGGAGGAAACCGGAGCACCCGGAGGAAACCCACTCAGACATGGGGAGAATGTGCAAACTCCACACAGATAGCGACCCAAGCCAGGAATTGAACCTGAGTTCCTTACGCTGTGAGACCGCAATGCTAACCACTGTGCCATGGTGCCGCCCATATAGCCTGTCACTTTTAGCCATGGTTAACCAGCAATCAAATTTGATTTAATACCATGGGAAATAGGAACAGGAGTAGGCCATTCAGCCCTTCAAACCTGCTCTGCCATTTAATAATACTTGACCTTATCCATGGGATAATGTAACACATGGAAGTATTTCTGCTTAATTAGACAAATATATGTTTTATCTATGTGTGCCTCTATGTATACATGGAGCTATATAAATGATATATAAAATATAATACATAAAATGTCTGTATGTATATAAAAATATACACACACACACATTTCTTTTCTATAACTATATATACACAGAGGCACGCACACATAAAAATACAGCTGTAGACCAATGCAAAAATGTCTGCATTGCAAAAGAGACTAACGCACATAATGTTCGCTTTCTGGCCTTATCTCTCTAACCCTATAATTTCCCAACTGATTTGTTGAAATTAGAAATCATAGAATCCCTACAGTGCAGAAGGAGGCCATTCGGCCCATCGAGTCTGCACTCAAAACAATCCCACCCCAGGCCCTATTCCCACAACTCCACCCATTTACGTCGCTAATCCCTCTAACCTGCACATCTCGGGACACTATGGGCAATTTAGCATGGCCAATCAACCTAACCAGCATATCTTTCGGACTGTGGGAGGAAACCAGAGCACCCAGAGGAAACCCACGCAGACACGGGGAGAACGTGCAGACTCAGCATAGACAGCGACTCAAGCCGGGAATTGAATCCAGGTCCCTGGAGCTGTGAGGCAGCAGTGCTAACCAGTGTGCCAGCGTGCCGCGCAAATTAAGTAATTTATACCTGAAGACACAACATGAAATTCCTGTCTAGGTTATAATTTTGTCACACTGGAGCACTCGGGGTGATTGGTCTGATGACAGGAGCATTCACAGAGAGTTCAGCAGTTCAGTGTTATTGTTCTGACTCCCATTTATCTCAGGACAGAACAGCAACGGGAAGCAATGGTGAACTTGCCTGAGAAAGAATGTGTGGTGCTCAGTGCGCCTCTGGGCAGTAAAACAGTTCAGCCAGCCACCGAGATCCACGTTAGAGAGCTTACTCTGACAGACCCACTCCAACTAAATAAATGCGAACGGTGCTATATAAAAAGAGTGTGCCTCAAACATTCCCATTTCCTGTCAAGCATCAATAATCATGTTGCGCCAGAAATCTGAGTCCCAAAATATCTGGATGAGAATCCTGTTGGGAACACCGTGATAACTTATGCCTCTGGTGCTTAGTAAATCATAGATTTCTAACAGTGCAGAAGGAGGACATTTGGCCCATCAAGCCAGCACCGGCAATCATCCCACCCAGGCCCTATCCCCGTAACTCCATGTATTTATCATGCTAATCCCCCTGGCACTAAGGGACAAACTCCACACAGTCACCCGAGGCCGGAATTGAACCCGGGTCCCTGGCGCTGTGAGGCAGCAGCGCTAATCACTGTGCCACCGTGCTGTCCTGACACGCAGCCTTGTGAGTTGTAACAGGCAATTATCGCACATACATAGCTGCCAATTCTTTCATGTATTGGCAGACAGGAAAATTCATTGGGATATAAAGTAAAGTTTATTTATTAGTGTCACAAGTAGGCTTACATTAACATCATAATGAAGTTACTGTGAAACTCCCTTGGTCGCCACACTCCGGCGCCTGTTCGGGTACACTGAGGGAAAATTTAGCATGGCCAATGTACCTAACCTGCACATCCACTGTGGGAGGAAACCGGAGCACCCGGAGGTAGCCCACGCAGACGCAGGGAGAATGTGTAAACTCTACACAGACAGTGACCCAAGCCGGGAATCGCACCCAAGTCCCTGGCGCTGTGGGGCAGCAGTGCTAACCACTGTGCCACTGCTGCCTCAATTTGACATTTGACCTTACCCATGGGATAATGTAACACATGGAAGAATTTCTGCTTAATAAGACATATATACGTTTTATCTGTGTGTGCCTCCGTGTGTACATAGAGCTATATAAGATATATATAAAATATAATACATAAAATGTGTGTACGTATATAAAAATATACATACGCACATTTTCTTTTCATATATCTATCTATACACAGAGACATGCACACATAAGAAATACAGCTACACACCAGTACAAAAATGTCTGCATTGTAAAAGAGACTAATGGATGTTTTAAATTAGTTTATTTTATGCCCTGCGTCTAACCAAATGGATCTGCAGCCACATAAAATGTTGGCTTTCCAAGAGCTACAGCATAATCACAGCCAGCATAAGGTCAATCCCTTCGCAGCAACTGTTCTAGTTACGTCACCCAGTAATCCATTCATATAACACAGCAACTGTGTGCGCACCCAGTCAGCCATTCTTATATTATTAACATATGCACAGGTCAATGTACACAACAGCCAAACAAACTTTCCTGGTGCGATTGAATTACGCAACGTGTACAGTTCATCCTCACATTGTCAGCATGTTCAGTTACTTAAGGTATTGTCAGTGAAGTACAGCTTACATTTGTAATAGCCATATCTTCCGGTCCTGTTTGAGATCAGCAGCAGACTAGAAAGTCAGTTCACATAGTGCACCACTTATAAAGACCTTGAACTTAGAACATAAGAACATAAGAACTGGAAGCAGGAGTAGGCCATCTGATCCCGTGAGTCTGTTCCGCCATTCAGTAAGATCATGGCTGATCTTTTTGTGGACTCAGCTCCACTTACCCGCCCGCTCACCATAACCCTTAATTCCTTCACTGTTCAAAAATTTATCTATCCTTGCCTTAAAAACATTCCATGAGGTAGCCTCAACTGCTTCATTGGGCAGGGAATTCCAGATTCACAACCCTTTGGGTAAAGAAGTTCCTCCTCAACTCAGTCCTAAGGATACTATTAAACTAGAAAGAGTACAGAAAAGATTTACTGGGATGCTATCAGGACTTGATGGTTTGAGTTATAAGGAGAGGCTGGATAGACTGGGACTTTTTTCCTTGGAGTGTAGGAGGCTTAGGGGTGATCTTATATAGAGATCTATAAAATAATGAGGGGCATAGATCAGCTAGATAGTCAACATCTTTTTCCAAAGGTAGGGGAGTCTAAAACGAGAGGGCACAGGTTTAAGGGGAGAGATACTAAAGGATCCAGAGGGGCAATTTTTTCACTCAGTGGGTGGTGAGTGTCTGGAACGAGCTGCCAGAGACAATAGTAGAGGCGGGTACAATTTTGTCTTTTAAAAAACATTTAGACAGTTACATGGGTAAGATGAGTTTGGAGGGATATGGACCAAGTGCAGACAATTAGGACTAGCTTAGTGGTAAAAACTGGGCAACATGGACAAGTTGGGCTGAAGGGCCTGTTTCCGTGCTGTAAACCTCTATGATTCTATGACTCTAATTGTGCTTCCTCTTATTTTAAGACCATGCCCCCTAGTTCCAGTTTCACCCGCCAGTGGAAACAACCTCCCTGCTTCTATCTTGTCTATTCCCTGCATCATTTTATATGTTCCAAAAGATCCCCCCTCATTCTTCTAAATTCCAATGAGTATAGCCCCAGTCTACTCAGTCTCTCCTCATAAGATCTCCGGAATCAACAGAGTGAATCTCCTCTGCACCCCTTCCAGTGCCATTGCGTCCTTTCTCAAGGAAGGAGACCAAAACTGTGTAGTTACCAGTGGATGGCATGGTGGCATAGTAGTTAGCACTGCTGCCTCACAGCGCCGTGTCTGCGGGTGCTCCGGTTTCCTCCCACAGTCTAAAGGTGCACAGGTTAGGTGGATTGGCCATGCTAAGTTGCCCCTATAATTCTTTGATGATGAAGGGAAAATAAAGAAGTAATCAAGACCAGTCAGTGACAAAAAGTGAGAGGGAACAAACAGGATTTTCCCGTCGCGCTTGCCCCAAAACTGGAAAATCCCACCTGAGGTCAACAGACCTTTGCATGGTCCGTGTCCCGCCTGCTACGATTCCCCTACGGGCGGGATGGGAAAATTCCCCCTAACGGATCTAATGTTCGGACCCTTCCACAGCATATCCCGGAACAGCAAGGGTTGCGATACCTCGCTGTAATATAATCAGCGACTCCAAAACCGATCCAGTATTTTCCAATGATCTATCGTAAGACTATTGTGAATCAAGCAATACTTGTCTGTGCTTTGAATTCTTCAGCAATATTAAGGTAGATTTGAAACATTCCTTGTAAAATTTTAAATGCTTTCTCGACGCCATTCCTTTCTGAGTAAATATCCCTTTCTCTCGGGTGCAAGGGCAACGTGAGGTTAAGAGTCGTTGAAGCAGCGGCTTTGAGCACAGCGGGACGCAGACGTGATTGATGCATGACATCAGAAAGCAGCAGCTCATTAAAGACTGGTGCTCCTCTGGAATGAAAAATGAGCCAACAGTGTAAGATGTTGATACAGTTAAACATTAAGAATTCGCATTCGAAGTTTGAGCTTCATAGGCCTTTCAAATGGTAAGCTCGAATCTGAACTTTGAGTTTTCGAAAACCGAACAAAATAGCGCAGGCACCTTTTTTTAAATTCATTTGTGGGACATGGGCATCGCTGGCTGGCCAATGGGCAGGCCAGGTGGCACAGTGGTAAGCACTGCTGCCTCACAGCGCCTGGGACCCGGGTTCAATTCCGGGCTTGGGTCACTGTCTGTGTGGGGTTTGCATGTTCTCCCTGTGTCTGTGTGGGTTTCCTTTGGGTGTTCCAGTTTCCTCCCACAGTCCAAAAAACGTGCTGGTGAGGTCACGCTAAATTCTCCCTCAGTGTACCTGAATAGGCACCGGAAAGTGGCGACTAGGGGATTTTCACAGTAAATTTATTGCAGTGTGAATGCAAGCCTACTTGTGACTAATAAATTAACTACTTTATTTATTGCCCATCCCTAGTTGGCCTTGTTCAGAGGGCAGTTGAGAGTCAACCACATTGCTGTGGCCCTGGAGTCACATGTAGACCAGGCCTGGTAAGGGTGACAGATTTCCTTCCCCAGAGGGCAGTAGTGAACCAGATGGCTTTTTCCGACAATCAACAATGGTTTCATGGATCATCAGTAGATTCTTAATTCCAGATATTTTTTAATTGGACTGTGGGAGAAAACTGGAGCACCCAGAGGAAAACCCACGCAGAACACGGGGAGAACGTGCGGACTCCGCACAGACGGTGACCCAAGCCAGGAATCGAACCCAGATCCCTGGCGCTTTGAGGTAGCAGTGCTAACCACTGTGTCACCATGCCGCCCCTAACAATCAACACTGGTTTCATGGCTCTTCAGTAGATTCTTAATTCCAGGTATTTTTTATTGGATTCAAATTCCACCATTTGCCGCGGCGGGATTCGAACTCAGGTGCCCAGAGCATTAGCTGAGTTTCCAGATTAATAATCCAGCGATAATACCACTAGACCATCGCCTCCCTGTGCTGAAGTGACTCCTTTGGCAGCACGGTCCCAGACCAACAACTTTGACCGTGCAGAAGGACAATCACAACTAACGCATGGGAACACCAGTATCTGCAGGTTCCCCTCCAAGCCACATGACATCCCGACTTGGATTCTACCAACCAGTAGCTCACATTTCTGACAGCTCAAATTTACCTTAAAAAGTCAATCAATTCCTTTGTTCAGGTAAAGCATTTTTCTTTTAAGAAAAACTGATAAAAGTAACAATACCTTGTGCAAATCTGCAAAGTTGTTCTGAGGTTTTATATGAAAAGCTACTACATTTTTCGGACAAACTGCCTTTTAGGCTACAACAACCCAACGGATACTTCCAACATCTTCTCATCCTTCTGCACGCTCATTTACATTCCCTTTGTCCAATTCCGACCCTCATAGTGTAAATCTCTGCTGGCTCTCTTTCCCTCAGCTCTGACGAAGGGTCATCCAGACTCGAAACGTTGGCTCTATTCTCTCTCCACAGATGCTGTCAGACCTGCTGAGATTCTCCAGCATTTTTCTGTTTTTGTTTCAGATTCCAGCATCCGCAGGATTTTGCATTTGCCTTTTAGGCTCGCTTGCAGCGGAAATTGAAATAGGGCACACATTTCACTGCCTACGATAGTAAGACATTCCAGCACCAATCCCAATCTGAAATATTCTCAATGACATGATACTTGAGATGATAGAATCATAGAGTCCCTACAGTGCAGAAGGAGGCCACTCAGCCCATCGCGTCTGCACCGACCACAATCCCACCCATGCCTTATCTCCACAACCCCATGCATTTTTCTCTAACTAGTCCCCCTGACACTAAAGGGCAATGGTCAATCCACCTAACCCGCACAAGTTTGGAGTGTGGGAGGAAACCAGAGCACCCAGAGGAAACCCATGCAGACACGGGGAGAATGTGCAAACTCCACACAGACAGTGGCCCGAGCCGGGAATCAAACCTGGGTCCTTGGCACTGTGAGGCAGCTAACAACAGTGCCGCCCCAACCACTGTAAGATGAAGCTGGCTTAAAAATTCATTTGATATACATCTTGTGTCAATACTGGAAAGAAAATACCACATTTGATTTGATTTGATTTGATTTATATTGTCACATGTATTAACGTACAGTGAAAAGTATTGTTTCTTGCGCGCTATACAGACAAAGCATACCATTCACAGAGAAGGAAAGGAGAGAGTGCAGAATGTAGTGTTACAGTCATAGCTAGGGTGTAGAGAAAGATCAACTTAATGCGAGGTAGGTCCATTCAAAAGTCTGACGGCAACAGGGAAGAAGCTGTTCTTGAGTCGGATGGTACGTGACCTCAGACTTTTGTATCTTTTTCCAGAAGGGAGAAGGTAGAAGAGAGAATGCCATATGAGAATGCCACATGCCATATCGGGTCAGTTTTGGTTATCGTGGCCAAAGTTTTCCAGCAGATCCCACTGGCAGGGTCTTCCGGTCCCGCTGACAGTGCCCCACCCTCCCTCCCCCTACCAACCCCCCAGCCCCCTGCTATGGTTTCCACAGTGGCAGAGGGTGCGAACAACAGGAAAATCCACTGACAGCAGTGGGACTGGTAAATCCCACTGCCAGCCAAGGATGGGCCACCCCCATCATCGCAAATCACGCCAGGGTCGGGGGGGCATGGAAAATCCCACCCACTCAACCGCAAGTTTCTAACAGACAACTCGACGGTGCTTTGCTATGCTGGGGTCTTTGTCTGTCCAACTCCTTCCCCTCTCTCTGAACTCCTCAAAAACAGAGCAGCATCATGTCTTGAGTCCGGAGCAATGCAACTCCTCATTCAGCGATATTCAGCCGCACACGTTCCCCGCGCTCGCCAGATCACGATGATTTTATTGTGTGTGTGTCATCATTCCCCTCACTGTCGCTGGGCCAAGAACCCGGAACTCCCTCCCTAACAGTACTGTGGCGGCACCTATGCCATGGGGCATTCGAGGTTAATAGTTCACCACATTGCTGTGGGTTTGGACTCACATGTAGGCCGGGTATCTGAGGTGGGAGGGGAAGGTTGGGCCAAAGAAACACAGAAGTGGCATGCTGCACAGTCACATTGACACAGGCAAGATGTGAACATTGAATGGAAGTGCTGTGTAAGAAGGTAGGCTTTTAAACCCATGAATAGTATTTCAGGTAATGGTATAAATGCTGCTAGCATTCGTATAGCTTCTTAAAATTATTAAAGCTTGGTGCTTCATAGAAGCATTATCAAACAAATCTGGACAATAAGCCAAATATGGACATTAGATGTCATAGTCAGAAAGGATTTAGGGAACATCGATTCCTTACAGTGCAGAAGGAGGCCATTCAGCCCATCAAGTCTGCACTGAATCTCCGACAGAGCATCTTAACCCAGGGCCACCCCCTGCCCTCTCCGCGTAATCCCACACATTTATCCCACTAATCTCCCTAAACTACACATCTTGGGACACTACGGGGCAATTTTAACAAAGAACAAAGAAAATTACAGCATAGGAACAGGCCCTTCGGCCCTCCAAGCCTGCACCGACCATGCTGCCCGATTGAACAAAGAACAAAGAAAATTACAGCACCTCGCCTGCACATCTTTGGACTGTGGGAGGAAACCAGAGGAAACCCACGCAGACACAGTGGGGGGAATATGCTAACTCCACACGGACTGTCACCCAAGACCAGAATCGAAGCCGGGTTTCTGGCGCAGTGAGGCAGCAGCGCTAACCACAGTGCCACTGTGCCACCCCATCTTAAAGGAATAAAGAAATAGAGGGGCTTTTTTCCCTTCATGGCATAGGGTAGGCAATGTCCTAGTGGTATTATCATTACACTATTGATCCAGAAACTCAACTAATGCTCTGGGGTTCCGGGTTCGAATCCTACCTCAGCCGATGGTGGAATTTGAATTCAATAAAAAATATCTGGAATTAAGAATCTACTAATGACCATGAAAGCCTTGTCGATTGTTGGAAATACCCATCTGGTTCACTAGTGTCCTTTAGGGAAGGAAATCTGCTGTCCTTACCTGGTCTGGCCTACATGTGACTCCAGAGCCACAGCAATGTGGTTGACTCTCAACTGCCCTCTGAAGAAGGGCAACTAGGGATGGGCAATAAATGCTGGTCAGCCAGCGACGCCCATGTCCCATGAATGAATTTTTAAAAATTCCATCTCTAATTGCCCTTGAACTAATTGGCTTGCTAGGCTATTTCAGAGGGCAGTTAAGAATCAACCATATTGCTGTGGGTCTGGAGTCACATGTAGGCCAGACCAGGTAAGGATGGCAGGTTTCCTCCACTAAAGGATATGAGTGAACCAAATGGGTTTTTACAACAATCAATGATGGCTTCATGGTCACCACTACTCAAACTAGCATTATATTCCAGATTTATTAATTGGAGTCAAATTCTACCAGCTGCCGTGACGGGATTCGACGCCATGTCCTCAGAACGCTAGCGTGGGCCTCTGAATCATAGAATCTACAGTGCAGAAGGAAGCCATTTGGCCCATCGAGCCTGCACCGACAACAATCCCAGCCAAATCCTATCCCCGTAACCCCACATATTTACCCTCCTAATCCCCCCTGACACGAAGGGGCAATTTTATCACGGCCAATCAACCTAACCTGCACATCTTCGGAGTGTGGGAGGAAACCGGAGCACCCTGGAGGAAACCCACGCAGACACGGGGAGAACGTGCAGACTCCACACAGACAGCAACCCAAGGCCGGAATTGAACCCTGGTCCCTGGCGCTGCGAGGTAGCAGTGCTAACCACTGTGCCAATGTGCCACCCCTTGTCCAGTGATACAACCACAATTTTACCTTCTCCCCTTAAGCAGTTCGATTAAAAGAGGACAATCCAGAAGGTAGGGAATGAGAGCAATCTGTTTCCCATTTTTATACTCTGGCGTCTGTCAGTTAGTAATGAAAGTAAACGCAATGGGAATATTGAGAGGCACAAATCAAAAGGACTTTTCAGGAAATGCATCGGATCACATGATTTATGCCAGGTTGTTAAAAGTTTGTTTTATTTTTGGCTCATTTTTATGAAGCTTGATTATATTGCCATCATATTTATTGCAGAAGATTATCTTTCTGAGTTCCACATTAAACGACAGATTCACCAGAAGACATAGCTCTTTGAGAGATTAGCAACCCACGGCAAATCTTGTAAGGCAGCTAAGTGAAACCAGCAGTGTGTTTCTAACAAGCAGTAGGCTTGCGCGTAATGATCTTTTACGTACTGCCATATGCTACACTCTCTTTTATCTACAATCCTGGTCCAAAAAGTTAACCTTTAAAATGATTACGTTCGGCGATCATGCTATAAAGTGAGGAAGAGAGGGAGAGAGAGAGAAAGAGAGAGAGAAAGAGAGGGCAAAATCTGACCAAAAAATGGCAGTGTTGGGTCTGGCATGAAAAACGGTGGGCGCAATCTTACCGCCATTCATGCCATGATCCTGTTGCAGCGAGGTCAGAGAATTTGGCACCCAGCCAAATCTCCGTTCACTGCAACGGGATGGGAAAATCCTGCCGACGTGAACAGTAGTAACATTCTGGCCACAATGTTACGCGATGACATGTTTTCAGGCCAAATCCTACAACTCATTAGTATTAATTTCTGTTTCCACGAGTTTCATGCCAGTCCCTGTGATTTCGCCGCTATGCAATGACTTAACTGCGACAGGCACCGGGGAGTTCCATCTGAACAACTCCCCTCCGCACTTGTTCCACAAGTGAATTCAATAAAAAAAATCTGGAATTAAAAGTCTAATGATGACTATGAAACCATTGTCGGTTGTCATAAAAAGCCACCTGGTTCACGATTGTCCTTCAAGGAAGGAAATCTGCAGTCCTTACCTGGCCTGGCCTACATGTGGCTCCAGAGCCATGGCAATGTTGTTGAGGAATATTAAGAAACTGTAAGCACTTCGTAGGCACGGGTGAATATAGACACTATTGTGGTAAGATCGCTGTAATGACCATTGAGGTTGGCCTATTGGAATATCAACTCCCTGATTAAGGAGTCAATTGATGGGCCAATCAGGGAGCCTTTTCCTTGTATTTAACCAGGGGTGTCACTTCCTCTGGCACTCCCAAAAGTAGACTGCTGACTGATAGCACTCTGTGTACTGCTGTTGGAATTGTAAATAAAGGGATTTTGGTGGAGGGACTTCTGCCTCTGAAGACTTAATACACTCACCATTTGGTTCTGAATGTGTGTCAATAAATTTCACTTTGTTCATTCGTCTGTTCATGCCACCAAACTTGGGGGAACCACCACCCTCACCTGGCACCTCATCCCTGTGGAGTGTGAGAATGGCAGTGCCATGACCCTCCCACCCTCTTGCCAGCCCCCACTAAGGAAGGGCATTCCCTCAGCTGCCCATGTGGATAGGAGCCCAGGAAGGAGGACATGGGAAGCGCTGACCGACGACCAGCCTTCAGAATCTTTGTAGCACAAGGGTCGCCCCGACATAAAGGGTAGAGAAAGCCAGTAAGTGACCCCCACCCAACCTCTCTCCCCAAAATGGTGATTCTGGGACCCTCATGCCCGGCCCCGAGTTGAACCTATCCATGCCTCCGAGTCCTCCTGAGTGCCCCCTGAGTAGCACAGGAGGCTGCCTGACCCCTCACCTCCAAACTCCCGCTTAGAGGTAAAGGCACCAGGTTCACACTTCTATATGACAATAACCTCTCCCTCAGTGTCAACAAACGAAGGAGATAGTCATCGACTTCAGGAAGCATAATGGAGAACATGCCCCTTCTACATCAAGGAGGATGAAGTGGAAATGGTCGAGAGCTTCAAGTTTCTAGGTGTCCAGATCACTAACAACCTGTCCTGGTCCACCCCATGCCAACGCTATAGTTAAGAAAGCACTCAAAATGCCTCTACTTTCTCTGAAGACGAAGGAAATTTGGCATGCCCACTACGACTCTCACCAACTTTTACAGATGCACCAAAGAAAGCATTCTTTCTAGTTGTATCACAGCTTGGTATGGCTCCTGCTCTGATAAAGAATGCAAGAAACTACAAACGGTTGTGAACGAAGCCCAGTCCATCAAACAAACCAGCCTCCCATCCATTGAAACCGTCTGCACTTCCCACTGTCTCGGGAAAAGCAGCCATCATAATTAAGGACCCCACACACCCCGGACATACTCTGTTCCACCTCCTTCCTTCGGTAAAAGATACAAAAGTCTGAGGTCACATACCAATCAACTCAAGAACAGCTTCTTCCCTCCTGCCATCAGACTTTTGAATGGACCTACCTCGCATTAAGTTGATCTTTCTCTACACCCTAGCTTTGACTGTAACACTACATTCTGCACTCTCTCCTTTCCTTCTCTATGAACGGTATGCTTCGTCTGTATAGCGCGCAAGAAACAAAACTTTTCACTGTATGTTAATACATGTGACAATAATAAATCAAATCAAAGTAGACCTGTTGTAAATGGCAAAGACATGAAGACATGTCAAAACCCGCTCAGAATTCGGTGCAGGCTCAATATCCGGAGAGAGTGCTCACTGATGACATGCTAATGTACTGAAATTAGCTTTCTGCAGCCCCATGGAGTGTTTCATGCCACTCCACCGGTGAGGGGCTGGAAAGATGAGAATTTGGAAACTTGCCAACGCGAAACGCGCCCTCCGGACTTTGAGCCCACAGAGAATGAGGCCTCGAAATCGGCCCCGGAGAGAGGGAGAGACTAAAACATCCAAGCCTTGGCAAATGTTTCTTTCGCAAAACATATTTCTTTTTTAAATAAGCAATTGGCCAGAAAGACGGCCTGAGAAATCAGGCTCACAGAGTAACATTTGTGCCCCTAAGGCGAGGTTGGAGGTTGCCGGAATTTGGGCCTTGGGCCCCATTTCCATGGAAACGGAAGGGAAGGAAAACTACCAGCGAATCAGAGCTAAAGATTCGTCTTGCTGCAGCCCTCAGGTGGGTGATGAAGGATGGGCAACAGGCTGAGCATTGGATTGGACACTCAGTGACCAATGAGGTGGCTGATAAGACCTTGGGCTTGGGATGGATGCTCAATGCCCAGGGGCAGGCCAACCCTGTCATTACTTATTCTCCCAAGTATCATCACCTTAATTGATTCTGTTTCTTCAGGTTGTTGGGCAGAGCATTTCATTCCCTCTCTATGCATTGTGTGAAGAATTTCCTCTTCCACTTTGACCAGGTTAGCTCAAGTTCGTAAGAGTGACATTCCGTGCTATGGGTCTTCAGTGCCCAAAAGTTCTATGAAAAATATTCTCTCTCTTTCTCTGTCTTCACTTGTTCCAGCATGGTGGCGCAGTGGCTAGCACTGCTGCCTCACAGCTCCAGGGACCCAGGTTCGATTCCCGGCTTGGGTCACTGTCTATGTGGAGTCTGCACGTTCTCCCTGTGTCTGCGTGGGTTTACTCTGGGTGCTCTGGTTTTCCCCCCACAGGCCGAAAGACGTCCTGATTAGGTGCATCGACCGCGCTAAATTCTCCCTCAGTGTACCCGAACAGGCACCTGTGTGTGGCGACTTGGTGATTTTCACAGTAACTTAATTGAAGTGTTAATGTAAGCCTACTTGTTAGGTGAATTGGCCATGGTAAATTGTCCATTAGTGTCCAAACGATGTGTAGATTAGGTCGATTAGCCATGCTAAATGTGTGGGGTTACGAGGAGAGAGGAGGGTCTCGGTGGGATGCTTGTTTGGAGAATTAGTGCAGACTCGATGGGCTGAATGGCCCTCTTCTGCAATGCAGTGATTCCTGTCTATGGTTAAGCAGAACTGAGTTCCTACCCTATCCAAACAACGCAATTAGTATCTCTGTGCATTTAACCCTCAACAGTTACGAATCTAGCTCCCTCTATAGATATCTGTTGACCCCAATTGAAAGTCTCTCCCACACATTGGGAAATTCAAGTCCTCAATTCTTGTGCCAGTAATCATTATGTGGAATCTTATCCCCTGCGGCTAGATCGGCTACCCTGTTCTTGCTAGACACAAAAGTTTACAGGGGTAATTTAATGAAGTGACACATTTCAGATTTTGATTTCTTTTAAAGTGTGCTGGGAGCTACTTGGTAATAAAATGAATTAAGGCTGTTCTCTGTCAGGTCTGCAGCTGCTTATCCCTACTCGCACTCGTGACCCCTGACCCCGGTTAGGGAGCTTTAAAAGCGATTGCTGCTTAGCTTGGCATGTGCCTCAGTAGGAAAGGGCCTAAGGGAATCTTTGTGTTACACTGAATCAATTTGTTTCTCATGTGAGTCGACACGCATTACGGTGTCATTCATTCAATATTACAGAGAGACATCATTTCAACAACATCGTAAATTAGCAGCCTGTCTCCATCTGCTTTTATGCTTAATTGATTTGTAGTGTGACTTCAGTTGCTGTGATTTGACAATGGGGAATAATGAGTGTCGGCATCAATGTGACAGGTATAAATCAATGTGGCAATCATCGTGCCGGCCTTCACTGCCGGCAGGGATCCAGGGCGAACACCAAGCCCGCACGTGGGTCTTTGTCGGACGGTCTTTGCCTGCCAGGCCTCATTTGGATCTCATTCAGATCTCGTGGAAAGGATTGTATTCATAAAGAGTGAGAGTGGATCTCATAGAAACGTATCAAATTCTAAACAGGGTTAGACAAGGTAGATTCAAGAAGAATGTTCCCAATGGTGGGGGAGTCCAGACTAGGGGGGGGGGGGGTCATCATTTGAGGATAAGGGATTTTGAACTGAGGTGAGGAGAAATTTCTTCACCCAGAGGGTGGTGAATCTGTGGAATTCACCACCACAGAAAGTAGTTGTGGCCAAAACATTGTGTGATTTCAAGAAGAAATTAGATATAGCTCTCGGGGCTAAAGGGATCAAAGGATCTGGGGGGAAGGCAAGGATCAGGGTATTGAATTCGATGATCAGGCATGGGATGGGCACGCTGGCACAGTGGTTAGCACTGCTGCCTCACAGCGCCGGGGACCCGGGTTCAATCCCCACCTCGGGTGACTGTTTGTGTGGAATTTGCACGTTCTCCCCGTGTCTGCGTGAGTTTCCTCCGGGTGCTCCGGTTTCCTCCCACAGTCCGAAAGATGTGCGGGTTAGGTTGATTGGCAGTGCTAAATTGATCTTCGTGTCAGGGGGATTAGCAGGGTAAATACGTGGGGTTACGGGAATAGAGTGGAATTGTAGTCGGTGTAGACTCGATGGGCCGAATGGTCTCCTTCTGTACTGTGGGGTTCTATGATTCTATTCTATGATCGAAATGAATGGCGGAGCAGACTCGAATGACCTCCCCCTGCATCTATTTTCTATGCTTCAATGAATGCTGCCCGTCGGATAGAGAGTGCCAACTGGCTGACGGGAGAAGTGGGGTGGAAAGCTGAAGAGGCCAGAAGGAAGAGTCATCGATTTAGGAGAAAAGGTTGACCGTTTTAGACAGAGATGAGATATTTCTCCACTTAAAGGGTTGCGAATCTTTGGAATTCTCTCGCCCCCACGAGGGCAGCGGATGCCCGGCCCTTGGGCATGGTCTTACCAGCCGTTCATGTCATGCTCCTGCTGCAGCGAAGGCAGAAAAGTTGGCGTTCTCCGTTCACTGTGGTGGGATGGGAAAATCCCACCGGCATGAATGGTGGTAAGATTCCGGTGGTTGAGGTTGATAGATTCTTGGGCACTAAGGGGAAATGAGGGATGTTGGGATAGGGAGGGACTGTAAATTTTGAAGAAAAATCATGATCTTCTGAGTTTAGGTTGATTGATTAGTGTCACAAGTAAGGCCTACATTAACACTGCAATGAAGTTACTGTGAAAATCCCCTCGTCACCACACTCTGGCTCCTCTTCGGGTGCACTGAGGGAAGGAGCATGGCCAGTGCACCCAACCATGTTATGGTGAGCGGGCGGGTAAGTGGAGCTGAGTCCATGAAAAGATCAGCCATGATCTTATTGAATGGTGAAGCAGCATGGTAGCACAGTGGTTAGCACTGCTGCTTCACAGCTCCAGGGACCTGGGTTCGATTCCCGTCTTGGGTCACTGTCTATGTAGAGTTTGCACGTTCTCCCCATGTCTGCGTGGGTTTCCTCCGGGTGCTCCGGTTTCCTCCCACAGTCCAAAGATGTGTGGGTTAGGTTGATTGGCCATGCTAAAATTGCCCCTTGTCCTGAGATGCGTAGGTTAGAGGGATTAGTGGGTAAAATATGTAGGGATATGGGGGTAGAGTCTGGATGAGATTGTGGTCGGAGCAGACTCGATGGGCCGATTGGCCTCTTTCTGTACTGTAGGGTTTCTATGATTTCTATGATTTCAGACTCAAGGGGCCAGATGGCCTATTCCTGCTTCTAGTTCTAATAACCAGCGCGTCTTTCGGACTTAGAATCCCTGCAGTGCACAAGGAGGCCGTTCGGCCCTTTGAGTCTGCACTGACTCTCTGACAGAGTATCTTACCCAGGCTCACTCCCTTTCCTTATCCCCGTAACTCCACACACTTACCATCCAACCTTCACATCTTGGGACAATTTGTTTTACCATAGCCAATGCGCCTAACCAGCATAAAAGCAAATTACTGCGGATGCTGGAATCTGAAACCAGAAGAGAAAATGCTGGAAAATCTCAGCAGGTCTGGCAGCATCTGTAAGGAGAGAAAAGAGTTGACGTTTCGAGTCCAGATGACCCTTTGTCAAAGCACGTCTTTCGAACTGTGGGAGGAAACAGTGGCGGATTAACCATTAGGCTGAGTAGGCTTAAGCCTCGGGGCCCGGAAGGGAGGGGGGCCCCGAGAGCAAAACAAATCACTAACTGTTCAGGTGAGCGTTCATTTTCGGCACTGAAGAGGATCAAAATCTATTTGCGCTCAACAATGAGTGATGAGAAACTTAGTCATCTGGCACTCATGCTCATTGAATCAGACATGCTTCGATCTGTTGATTTACATGCTGTTATCGACACCTTTGTAAACCAAAAAAACACGGAAGCTTTTTAAAGTACAAATGTAAAGAAAATGAAAAATAAATGAATAAAAGGGTTGTAATTGATTCATATAACTTTATGATATTATACATGTAGTACATTATACATAGTACAACGATATAAGTTATCTAATGTCACTTAACGTCACTTTATTCTATTCAACGAAGAGTGGGGCAGGGGGCAAGGTCAGAGGGCCTGACTAAAGCTCAGCCTCGGGGTCCGGGTGGTAGTTAATCCGCCACTGGGGAAGAAACCGGAGCTCCCGGAGGAACCCCATGCAGTCATGGGGAGACTCCCGCACAGACCCCGAGTCGAACCCGGGTCCCTGGCGCCGTGAGGCAGCAGTGCCAACCACTTTGCCACCGTGCCGCCCCAGGTCTTCGACTTTAACCTGAATGATTCCATAATTCTACAAAAGTGCTTTGGTTATCTTCACCCAGTATCAATGTGCTTGAATGTGTGTCTGCGTGCTAACTCCTGTTTGACTAAAAGAGAGATCTTCACAAGTAAACACTTATTATCCGCCTGCCTCAGAGTAGCTGCTGCTTGTCAGTGCTTGGAGCTGCCCATGCGTTGGCAGGCACTGTGCGAGGACAGGCAAGCAAACTGGGACGACATCTTGGGAACAGCACCGACATCTTTCAACCTAACAGTTAGCCGCACAGAGACAGACTTAACCCCTAAGCGTACAAGACACTCTCAAGTGGAGTTCAGTAACGACCCCTAATGAGCATTAGGGATTCTGAGCATTGCATGAGTGGACAAATATTTGATGATTTAACACTTGGCCATTTTCAGAACATCTTGATATGGCAATGTGACATAAAAGAAAGGTGCGAAACCTTGTGCATGCACGGTGATTCAATGCAAGATAAGATAACAAAAAGCTGGAAAATCAAATGTACAATCTGTGCGCAATGGAAAGTGTTTACATTCTTATGGGAGTGAGTTCATTTCGCTTACAAATTATATTTCCTTTGTGCGAGCTGCTTTGAACTTACTGTAATTGTATGAAAACAAAGTAATATTATCGGGCAGGTAACATAACAACTTTTTTCTTCAGATAGCCGGGAGACAGGGCTCACAAACTGGACAAAGGAGTGAGTTTAAACTTTGAATATAAACCACCGCGTTGGAGAGTGATAAGATCTTCAATGAGCAGTTGCATGCTGAAGCAACATCAAATGATACCCATCATGTCAAAAGGGTAAGGATCTGCAGTTTGAGGAATATCATGAATTCCATCTGAGCTGTTTTCTTGGAAAACGTCCACAATACCACACACTCTGTGATTATCCTTGTTAAAGACCTCCATCAGAATAAAACTTGGCTTAGACTTGTGGTTTCACCCTACTTAGATGTGAATGTTCCCCGCTTGCACATTTCAGCAACTCATTGTTGACTCGCTCTGATTCGAGTCGCAGATACCGTCGCTTGTGCTATTGCCTCATATTTTTGGATTGCAAGCAAAATAATCCTGGCAGCTAGTCAGTCCCTTTTCTGTCTCAGTTATGCCCAAAAACTGGATGATTTCCCCTGCCCCCTTGGGGACATTATCTCTGGTGAGACTCTGGCGTAATTTTTGGAATACTGAACTCGCAATGTAAATTAGTCTAATGGCTGTTGAGACCCATTCAAGCATTTTAATGTCCACTACGCTGATATGTGATAGTGAAAGATTGCCTTGTTTAACATACGACCCGACTGCAATCAGCCAAGGCCCATCTGTTGATGGATTTACTTTCATGTTCACAATACGCCCTGCTATCGTTGTCAATGCACCCAGCAGGTTTTGAACGGGAGCCCTAATCACCCATGGACTTTTATCAGTTTCCCTGGATCTCTGATCCTGCACTGCCCTGGTGACACTCAAATAGAACACAGAACATAGAACATTACAGCGCAGTACAGACCCTTCGGCCCTCGATGTTGCGCCGACCAGTGAAACCAATCTAAAGCCCCTCTAATCTACACTATTCCAATATCATCCATATGTTTATCCAATAAACATTTGAATGCTCTTAATGTTGGCGAGTCCACTACTGCTGCAGGCAGGGCATTCCACGCCCTTACTACTCTCTGAGTAAAGAACCTACCTCTAACATCTGTCCTATATCTCTCACCCCTCAATTTAAAGGTATGTCCCCTCGTGCTAGCCAACACCATCCGAGGAAAAAGGCTCTCACTATCCACCCTATCTAATCCTCTGATCATCTTGTATGTCTCTATTAAGTCACCTCTTAACCTTCTCTCTAACGAAAACAACCTCAAGCCCCTCAGCCTTTCCTCATACGATTTTCCTACCATACCAGGCAACATCCTGGTAAATCTCCTCTGCACCCTTTCCAACACTTCCACATCTTTCCTACAATACGGCGACCAGAACTGTACGCAATACTCCAAATGCGGCCGCACCAGAGTTTTGTACAGTTGCAGCATGACCTCCTGGCTCCGAAACTCAATCCCTCTACCAATAAAAGCTAACACTCCGTACGCCTTCTTAGCAACCCTATCAACCTGGGTGCCAACTTTCAGGGATCTATGCACATGGCCACCCAGATCCCTCTGTTCATCCAGAGGGAGCTGGTCTAACTGCTAACATTGCCATCGTTGCAAAAGTTCAAGTTATTTTTTTCTATGAGTGTCACAAGTAGGCAATGGAGCTACTGTGAAAATCCCCAAGTTGCCACACTCCAGTGCCTGTTCGGGTACACTGAGGGAGAATTTAGCACCTAACCAGCACGTCTTTCGGACTGTGGGAGGAAACCGGAGCACCCGGACGAAACCCATGCAAACAATGTGCAGACTCTGCACAGACGGCGACCCAAGCCAGGAATTGAACCTGGGTCCCTGGCGCTGTGAGGCAGCAGTGCTAACCACTGTGCCACCCACCAGAAGCAACAGTGCTCTCTCTAATTTGAATGAATGTTCAAGTTCAAACTCTATTCCACAGAATCTGGAACCTCACAATGCAGCGGGGGGTGAATTATATACAGTGTGCGAGAAAGATGCTATCCTTTGACTCTAATCTCCAGACTGCCTGGAAACGCTCAGCCCCGGGATTTGCGCACCTTGGCCCGATTTGGCCGGACAGGTCACGTGACCCTCTGAAACCTCGCCTCTTAAAGGGATTTGTTACTACACCGATTTAGTGCCACAGCCCAGATATATTCATGGCCCTGCAAAGTTCAGGTACATGTTTCAATTGCTTTTTAGTATTCATTTTGGAATCTGAATCCACCGAGCTTTCAGGTAATACAAACCAAATCTTAACAACCCTCTATGTGAAGAAGTTACTTCTCATTGCCCCCTCTCACTCTCTTTCCAATTATTTTCAATACATGGCCTCTAGCTGTGATCCACTTAATGGAAGACATCTCACTACCTACCCAATTAAAACCCGTCATCATTTCGAATATCCCACCTGGTTTTTGCGGTCCTTCTAGTTGAAACATAGAAACATAGAAAATAGGTGCGGGAGGAGGCCATTCGGCCCTTCGAGCCTGCACTACCATTCAATATGATCATGGTTGATCATGCACTTTCAGTATCCCACTCCTGCTTTCTCTCCATACCCCTTGATCCCTTTAGCCACAAGGACTACGTCCAGCTCTCTCTTGAACATATCTAATGAACTAATTATATAATTTATCGAATCCCTACAGCGCAGAATGAGGCCATTCAGCCCATCAAGTCTGCACCGACCACAATCCCACCCAGGCTCTATCCCCTCAGCCCCATATATTTACCCTGCTGATCCCCCTGATACTAAGGGGCAATTTAGCATGGCCAATCAACCTAACCTGCACATCTTTGGACTAAATTGACTTTGGACTTGACTTGAATTGGACCTAACAGCTTTCTGTGGTAGAGAATTCTACAGGTTCACAACTCTCTGAGTGAAGAAGTTCCTCCTCATCTCAGTCCTGAATGGCTTACCCCTTATTCTTAGACTGTGTCCTCGAGTTCTGGACTTCCCCAACATCAGGAACATTCTTCCCACATCTAGCCTGTCCAGTCCCATCAGGATTTGATATGTTTCTATGAGATCTCCTCTCATTCTTTTAAATTCCAGTGAGTACAAGCCCAGTCTCTCTTCATATGTCAGTCCTACCATTCCAGGAATCAGTCTGGTGAATCAGTCGCTGGACTTCCTCAATAGCAAGAATGTCCTTCCTCAGACTAGGAGACCAAAACTGCACACAAATCTCAAGGTGTGGCCTCACCAAGGCCCTGTATAACTGCAGCAAGACATCCTTACTCCTCGACTCAAATCCTCTTGCTGTGAAGGCCAGCATGCCATTAGCTTTTCTCACCGCCTGCTGTACCTGCATGCCGGCCTTCAGCGACTGTTCCACCATGACACCCAGGTCACATTGCACTTCCCTTTTTCCTAAACTGCCACCATTCAGATAATAATCTTCCTTCCTGTTTTTGCCACCAAAGTGGATAACCTCACAATAATCCACATTATATTGCATTTGCCAAGTATTTGCCCACTCAACTAGCCTGTCCAAGTCACTCGGCAGCTTCTTAGCATCCTCCTCACAGCACACGCTGCCACCCAGCTTAGTGTTATGTACAAATCTGGAGATATTGCATTCAATTCCTTCATCCAAATCATTAATGTATATTGTGAATAGCTGGGGTTCCAGCACTGAGCCCTGTGGTACCCTACTAGTCACTGCCTGTCACTCTGAAAGGGACCCGTTTATTCCCACTCTCTGCTTCCTGTCTGCCAACCAGTTCTCTATCCACGTCAATACATTACCCCAAATACCATGAGCTTTGACCTTGCTCACTAATCTCTTGTGTGGCACCTTGTCAAAAGCCTTTTAAAAGTCCAGATACACAACATCCACTGGTTCACCCTTGTCCACTCTACTGGTCACATCATCAAAAAATGCCAGAGGATTTGTCAAGCACTATTTCCATGCTGACTTGGACCGATCCTGTCACCGCTTTCCAAATGCTCAGTTATTATATCCTTAATAATTGACTCCAGCATTTCCCCCACCACCGATGTCAGGCTAACCGGTCTATAATTCCCCATTTTCTCTCTCCCTACTTTTGGATGTGGAGGCAAGGATGGATCAACGATGTCCTGTAGGCTCCTCTCTCCAATCTATAAGACCCTTCCATCAACCCCTTCCCTGGACTTACTAACATACAAATTAAGAACAGTTGTGGGCCATTCAGCCCCTCCAGCCTGCAACCAGGCTCTTGATAGCCTTCTATATGTGTTGATAGGGAGCTTTGAGGCCATCTGGATGTCATTCAGAGGAACATAAGAGAGAACAGCAGAAGTAAGCCATGTAGTTCTTACTCCACCATTTCACGTCCACCATTCTGGGGCGGCACGGTGGCACAGTGGTTAGCATTGCTGCCTCACAGCGCCAGCGACCTGGATTCGATTCCCAGTTTGAGTCATTGTCTGTGCAGAGTCTGCACGTTCTCTGCTACTCACCACCCCCTTCTCAAGGACAATCAGGGATGGGCAATTCAATGGTGGCCTAGCCCACAACATTCCATGAACCAATAAGAAAAATGCGGAATTTTCTCATCCCGCTCGCCATGGTAATTGTAGCAGGTGGGACACAGACCATGCAAAGGTCCTTGATGATGACGGATGGGATTTTCCGACCTTGGGGTCAGGCGTGGCCGGACAATCCCGCCAGCGTTCTCCCAGTGTCTGCGTGGGTTTCCTCCGAGTACTCCAGTTTCCTCCCACAGTCCAAAGGTGTGAGGGTTAGGTGGATTGGCCATGAAAAATTGCCCCTTAGTGTCAGGAAGATGAGCAGTGTAAATATGTGGGGTTAAGGGGATGGGGCCTGGGTGGGATTGTGGTAAGTGCAAACTCGATGGGCCAAATGGCCTCCTTCTGCACTGTAGGGATTCTATGATTCTAGGAAACATAGGGCTGTATGAAATAAGAGCAGGAGATGGCCTTTCGGCCCTTCGAGCCTGCTCCAACATTCAATCCTGCCCAAGGTGTCAAAATGACAATGGAAGTCAGTATTGGGCAAAATACGAGCTGCTGCCAAGCTGCTGGGTGGGATTTTCCCCCTTCCACAGTGTATCTCCCAGCGGCATGAGGCAGTGCACCGCTCACTGGAATCGGGCTCTTATGGTCCTGCCATTGTCAAGGGGGTTTCCCGCTGAACACACCCCTCGTCACTGGGAAGCCTGTGCCGGGGGTGTGCTGTCGGCAGGACCATAAGATCCCGCTGGCGGGAACAGCACCAAGTTTAACTCTTGCAAAAGACCAAACATTACATCGAGATATGTGTGTCTTGATGGACTCTGCTACAGAGAGACAATGAAAGGATGAAAAAATGATAAGAGGATGAACAATGAACATTGGAACGAATTAAGCCCCAGCCTGGAACAAAAGGGCCTGAATCGGACAAGTGACCGCTGAAGCGGGAAAGGATGCTTCACCGAATTTTAACTCCTGGGCCTCATTCAAAATTCCTGCTGTTGAATTCCACCCGCTGCCAGTCAGGACGTCCCCCTGGCCAGCTGACGGAGATGCCAAACCACCTAACTGCCCGTTGCTGCCATGAATCAAAGGGGCGGCATGGTGGCACAGTGGTTAGCACTACTGTCTCACAGCGCCAGGGACCCGGGTTCAATTCCCAGCTTCGGGTCACTGTCTGTGTGGAGTCTGCACATTCTCCCCGTGTCTGCGTCGGTTTCCTCCAGGTGCTCTGGTTTCCTCCCACACTCCAAAGATGTGCGAGTTAGGTTGATGGGCCATGCTAAATTGCCCCTTTGAGTGTCAGGGGGATTAGCAGTGTAAATATATGGGGTTATGGGGATTGGGTCTGGGTGGGATTATTGTCGGTGCAGGCTCGGTGGGCTGAATGGCCTCCTTCTGAACTGTAGGGATTCTATAATTCTAGGAAACATAAAGCTGGAAGAAATAAGAGCAGAAGATGGCTTTTTGGCCTTTTGAGCCTGCTCCAGCATTCAATAAAATCATGCCTGATTTCCTACCTCAACTTCCCACAATATACCCATATCCATTAACCCCTGAGTTCTCAGAAATCGGTCAACGTCTGTCTTGAATGTATTTCATGCCACCCTTTGTGATAGAGAATTTCAAACATTCACTACCTACTTTGCATTCAGTTAATCTTTCTCTACAGCCTAGCTATGACACTACATTCTGCACTCTCTTGTTTCCTTCTCTATGAAAGGTATGCTTTGGCAGTATAATGCGCAAGAAACAATACTTTTCACTGTATGTTAATACATGTGACAATAATAAATCAAATCAAATCAACTACCCTCTGAGAGAAAACAATTTTTCCACCATCTTTGTGCTACATGGTTGTTAACTTGTTTTGAGAGTGTGACCCTTGGTCAGGGGCAGGGGTGATCTGTATACAAAAAACGGGTGGAACTTGAATCACACGGGGACCAATATCCTGGCCGGTAGGTTGGCTAAGGTTACTGGGGAGAATTTAAACTAGATAGGTTGGGGGGAGGGGAGCTAGAAGAGTTGACTAGTATCAAGGAACTAATTGATGGGGTGGAGGATGCAGGGGTAAGGGGAATTACAAAATTAATGGTAGAGGAGAGGGTGCAAGTGAATGAAGGCGGTAATTTAGATAAGGGAGTAGAGGGAGAGGGTGTTCGCGACTCATCAAAGCGGGTCCAGATAAAAGCTGGAATAAGGACACTTTGCCTGAATGCACGAAGCATTCGGAACAAGGTAAATGAGTTGATGGTGCAAATCAGCACGAGTGGGTACGATCTAGTGGCCATTACAGAAACGTGGCTGAAAGGTGACCAGGACTGGGAGATGAATATCCAGGGGTATCAGGCGTTTAGGAAGAATAGACAGGAAGGAAAAGGTGGTGGGGTCGCGCTATTAATAAGAGATAATATCAGGGTAGTACTGAGGGATGACATAGGCTCTGAGGAACAAAACGTGGAATCATTATGGCTAGAGATGAGGAATAGTAGAGGGAGAAAGACACTAGTAGGTGTGGTATATAGGCCCCCAAATAATAATGTTGAGGTAGGGAGGGCTATAAACAAGCAGATAAGGGATGCGTGTAAAAACGGAACGGCAATAATCATAGGGGACTTCAACATGCACATTGACTGGCAGACTCAAGTCGGTAAGGGTGGAATGGAGGAAGAGTTCTTAGAATGCTGTCGGGATAGTTTCCTTGAACAGCATGTTACGGAACCGACGAGGGAACGAGCTATTTTGGATCTGGTATTGTGTAACGAGGTAGGTAGAATTAAGGATCTTATTGTGAAGGACCCTCTTGGGTCTAGTGACCACAATATGGTCGAATTTCTGATTCAGATGGAAGAGGAGAAAGTTTGGTCCCAAACCAGTGTCCTCTGTTTGAACAGAGGGAAATATGATAGGATGAGGGATGAATTGGCTAAGGTAGACTGGGAGAGCAGGCTGGCAGGTAGGATAGCTGAGGAACAGTGGAGGATTTTTAAGGAGATCCTTTTCAGTTCTCAGCAAAAATATATTCCAGCAAAAAACAAGGATTGTAAGAAAAGGGAGAACCAGCCGTGGATAACGAAGGAAATAAAGGAGAGTATTAAAATAAAAACAGCTGCGTACAGAGTGGCCAAAAATAGTGGAGAAACAAGTGATTGGGAAAAATTTAAGAAACAACAAAGAGAGACTAAGAAAGCGATAAAGGAAGGAAGGATAGACTATGAAGCTCGGCTAGCAATTAATATAAAAAATGATAGTAAAAGTTTTTATAAATATATAAAAAGGAATAGAGTGGCTAGAGTGAATGTTGGACCCTTGGAGGACGAGAGGGGGGAGTTAATAGTGGGAAATGAGGATATGGCTGAGTCTTTAAATAAGTTTTTTGTGTCGGTCTTCACGGTGGAGGACACAAATAGTTTGCCAAATATTAACGATAGAGGGTTGGCAGCAGGAGAAATACTTAATACAATTAATGTTACCAGAGAGGCAGTGCTGGGTAGACTAATGGGACTGAAGGTGGATAAGTCCCCGGGTCCGGATGGAATACATCCCAGGGTATTGAAAGAAATGTCAGAGGTAATAGTGGATGCGTTAGTGATTATTTATCAAAACTCGTTGCATTCTGGGGTAGTGCCGGTTGATTGGAAAACGGCTAATGTTACGCCGCTGTTTAAAAAAGAAAGGAGACAAAAGGCGGGTAACTATAGGCCGGTCAGCTTAACGTCTGTAGTAGGGAAAATGCTGGAATCCATTATTAAAGAGGAGATAGCAGGGCATCTGGATAGAAATGGTTCGATCAATCAGACGCAGCATGGATTCATGAGGGGAAAGTCGTGCTTGACGAACATGTTGGATTTTTATGAAGATGTGACTAGGGCGGTTGATGGAGGAGAACCGGTGGATGCGGTGTTTCTGGATTTCCAAAAGGCGTTTGATAAGGTGCCCCATAAAAGGCTACTGAAGAAGATTAGGGCACACGGAGTTGGGGGTAGTGTGTTAAAGTGGATTGGGGACTGGCTATCCGACAGGAAGCAAAGAGTCGGAATAAATGGGTGTTTTTCCGGTTGGAGGAAGGTAACTAGTGACGTGCCGCAGGGATCAGTACTCGGGCCGCAACTATTTACCATTTATATAGATGATCTGGAGGAGGGGACGGAGTGTAGGGTAACGAAGTTTGCAGACGACACAAAGATAAGTGGAAAAGTGAATCGTGTGGAGGACGGAGAAGATCTGCAGAGAGATTTGGACAGGCTGAGTGAGTGGGCGAGGATATGGCAAATGGAGTATAACGTTGATAAATGCGAGGTTATACACTTTGGAGGAAATAATAACAAATGGGATTACTATCTCAATGGAAACAAATTAAAACATGCTACCGTGCAAAGGGACCTAGGGGTCCTTGTGCATGAGACGCAAAAGCCCAGTCTGCAGGTACAACAGGTGATCAAGAAGGCAAATGGGATGTTGGCCTATATTGCGAAGGGGATAGAATATAAAAGCAGGGATGTCTTGATGCACCTGTACAGGGCATTGGTGAGGCCGCAGCTGGAATACTGTGTGCAGTATTGGTCCCCTTATATGAGGAAGGATATATTGGCATTGGAGGGAGTGCAGAGAAGGTTCACCAGGTTGATACCGGAGATGAGGGGTTTGGATTATGAGGAGAGGCTGAGGAGATTGGGTTTGTACTCGTTGGAGTTTCGAAGGATGAGGGGGGATCTTATGGAGACTTATAAGATAATGCGGGGGCTGGATAGGGTGGAGGCGGAGAGATTCTTTCCACTTAGTAAGGAAGTTAAAACTAGAGGACACAGCCTCAAAATAAAGGGGGGTCGGTTTAAGACAGAGTTGAGGAGGAACTTCTTCTCCCAGAGGGTGGTGAATCTCTGGAATTCTCTGCCCACTGAGGTGGTGGAGGCTACCTCGCTGAATATGTTTAAAGCGCGGATGGATGGATTCCTGATCGGTAAGGGAGTTAAGGGTTATGGGGATCAGGCGGGTAAGTGGTACTGATCCACGTCAGATCAGCCATGATCTTATTGAATGGCGGGGCAGGCTCGAGGGGCTAGATGGCCTACTCCTGCTCCTATTTCTTATGTTCTTATGTTCTCTACACCTTAGTAGTCGTGATGTGGAGATGCCGGCATTGGACTGGGGTGAACACAGTAAGAAGTCTCACAACACCAGGTTAAAGTCCAACAGGTTTATTTGAAAGCTTATGGTATTTGCTACCAAATAAACCTGTTGGACTTTAACCTGGTGTTGTGAAACTTCTTACTCTACACCTTAGGCAGGGTAAACATTTTCTTGCCTTGTTAAACTCTTTTAGAATGTCATATGTTTCTTTTCGATCATCTCACATTCTTCTAAACTCATCACCAGCCTATATTTGACTCCAAGTAAGGTGAGTGAGCCAAGGAGGATGGGTTTCTGGGTCTGTTGTAACTGGGAAAGGTATGGGGTGGGGGTGGCAGAGGGAAGAGTGAGGGAGGATGGGAGAAGCGCAGGGACCCTATTTAGGCCAGGAGGATTATCGTAAAAACATTCACAAGTCAACATCCACTTTGGCCCCCTCTGACCAGGTGCTGATCTTGGGATCTAAATGGCGTAGTCAGACTCAAGCATCTCAATCTTGAACGTCGAGTCAAAATGCTGGTGGGGGGTGGGGAGGAGGTGCATGGGTACATGACAGGCAGCGGCTTCCTCCTAACCTCCAATTTAACCCCATCCCTCTCCTCCTCACCTGTCTCACTTTGCACCCTTCCTTCTAAGTAGGCCGGATTAAATTCGACCTTTTAATCCCTTCCACTTTACATTATAAGCAAGGGGGAAGAAGCAACTGATTTGATTTACTATTGTCACATATATTAGTATACAGTCAAAAGTGTTGTTTCTTGCGCGCTGTACAGACAAAGCCTACTGTTCATAGAGAAAGAAATGAGAGAGTGCAGAATGTAGTGTTACAGTCTTAGCTAGGGTGTAGAGAAAGATCAACTTAGCGTGAGGTAGATACATTCAAAAGTCTGACAGCAGCAGGGAAGAAGCTGTTTTTGAGTCGGTTGGTACGTGACCTCAGACTTTTGTATCTTTTTCCCAATGGAAGAGAGTCTGTCTGGGATGTGTGGGATCCTTAATTATGCTGGCTGCTTTTCCGAGGCAGCGGGAAGTGTAGACAGAGTCAATAGATGGGAGGCTGGTTTGTATGATGGACTGGGCTTCATTCACAACCCTTTGTAGTTTCTTACGGTCTTGGGCAGAGCAGGAGCCATACCAAGCTGTGATACAACCAGAAAGAGTTGTTGAATGTGAGGGATTCATTAGTAAATATTGCTTCTCTTCCCCTTTGCTTCCATGGACAGGACCCGAACCCGTGCCTTTGTCACCTCACAGACTGATTTCTCATCATCAGCCTCTGCTTCTAAACTCGCAGAATCCTGAGCAAGTTCTTCCATGTAGAAGGTTATGTAGTCGCCCTGTGTTTTCGTCCAGTTTGCCAGGGTACCCACAGTGTTCACTTCTTAAAAATAAATCCCGCCGTCTTGCTTTGCCCCAGTCCCCCTTGTGGTTGCTTCAAATATTTATCCAACTTTCTCTGAAGAGTTCCAATGATCGCTGCTTCGGTCAGTCCCTTTGAACAAAGCTCTCCTGTTCCATCAACCCTCTGTCTAACAATACAGAGGTTCCACCTCAGGGAGTGCCAGGACATTGAACTGTAACCTCGATTGCAGTGATGTGGACATTGCTTTGAGAGTGAGCTCATGGAGATACTTTATGCATTAAATGGTAAAATAAAAACCCTCCGTACTAATGGAAGAAGCCCATTTAATGCTTTATAAGCCTTCAGTAAATCAGTGCTCAATGCTATTTGTTTTGCTATGGTGATGTCCCGTGATGACCCCGATTCGGGAGTACGAGGTCAGGAAATTTCCTCACTCCACAAACCGGACTCAGAAGATTGTGCCCTGACCTACCAGATTTTCATTCTGCGGGAGCAGGTGCTAACTGGAGTCAGGCTCACTGGCCCCAGAAATAATGTGAACTCAACCACAGGGGCCTCCAAGTGCAGAGACAAGTTCTTTCAAAGGCCTGCCTCAGACATCCGTGACTTTATTTCAGTCATAATAAACATAGTAAGACAAAAAACACCCCTCATGCCTCAACCCTGCTCACATCACCACGTACAATCCATGCCCCATCCATGCCAACCCATGCTGCCACATGTCCTTCTACCCATTCCACCATAGAATCATAGAATCATAGAAACCCTACAGTACAGAAAGAGGCCATTCGGCCCATCGAGTCTGCACCGACCACAATCCCACCCAGGCCCTACCCCCATATCCCTACATATTTACCCACTAATCCCTCTAACCTATGCATCTCAGGACACTAAGGGCAATTTTTAGCATGGCCAATCAACCTAACCCGCACATCTTTTGAACTGTGGGAGGAAACCGGAGCACCCGGAGGAAACCCACGCAGACACGAGGAGAATGTGCAAACTCCACACAGACTGTGACCCAAGCCGGGAATCGAACCCAGGTCCCTGGAGCTGTGAAGCAGCAGTGCTAACCACTGTGCTACCGGGCCACCATGACCTGCCATGCCCTCCATGCCAATCTATTCTCCTCTATCCACCTCTCTGCATGCGAAACTATGTTCCTCAACCCCGGTCATGCCCCATATGCTAATTTAGTGCCTGTCCATGCCAAGTCATCATCTCCCCACTCATTCCATGGCCCTTTATAGCCCCACTGCCAACACATGCCAACCCTAGAACCCTATTCATCTTCATTGCCCTTTGTAGGTCTATGCCAACTTTGTATCAACTCATGCCCTCCACCCACCATCTTTTTCCTTCATGCCAACTCACTCAATATCCACTGGAGACAGACATCAGGAGCCATGGTGAGATGAAATAAAATAAAATTCTAAGTCATCATCTCCCCACTCATTCCATGGCCTTTCATATCCACACTGCCATACATGCCAACCCTGGACCCCTATTCATCCCCATAGCCCTTTGTAGGTCTATGCCAACTTAGTGTCAACTCACGCCCTCCACCCAGCACCCTTTTCCCTCATATCCTTGATGCCAATATCCACTGGAGACAGACATCAGAAGCCATGGTGAGATGAAATAAAATAAAGTTCTAAGCATCAATTACAAGTATCGCTATTATTAAGAAAAACACCTATTTATAACAGTCCATTCAGTACATTTAAATTCCATCAAGTACTTAATCCCTTACAAAAATAAACATTTGTATTCATCGCCCCAAATCAAAGTGAGCTAATCGCCTTCTGATCATTTGAGCTGACAATCAACTTTGAAATTACAGGCCCCCCCAACATGATAAGAATTAGTTGTTGAAGCAGTCAAGTGGCACTAATCACACAATGATAACTTGATAGTGTGGCTCCTTTAAGGGGCGATTGTTTGTGAGACACATGATCCTCTTGAGGTCTATACGAACGGAGTGCGCGAACCTCAGCCTATCAGGTGTTAGGACGTGGCTCTCGGTAGATGGAACCCGCAGTGTGAGCCCGGGAGTCAATGGGATGAGACCTGTATCTGTACTGAACTTGTTTGTATACAGTTATAATTATAGACCATAAGACATAGGAGCAGAATTAGTCCCCTCGGCCCATCGAGCCTGCTCCGCCATTCAATCATGGCTGATTTTTTTCTCATCCCCATTCTCCTGCCTTTTCCCCATAACCCCTGATCCCCTTATTACTCGAGAACCTATCTATCTCTATCTTAAAGACACTCAATGACCTGGCCTCCACTGCCTTCTGCGGCAAAGAGTTCCACAGATTCACCACTCTCTGGCTGAAGAAATTCCTCCTCATCTCTGTTTTAAAGGATCATCCCTTTAGCCTGAGGTTGTGCCCTCTGGTTCTAGTTTTACCTACTAGTGGAAACATCCTCTCCACATCCACTCTATCCAGGCCTCGCGGTATCTTATAAGTTTCAATAAGATCCCTCTTCATCCTTCCAAACTCCAACGAGTACAGACCCAGAGTCCTCAACCATTCCTCATACAACAAGCTCTTCATTTCAGGGATCATTCTTGTGAACCTCCTTTGGACCCTTTCCAAGGCCAGCACATCCTTCCTCCATTATCGTTCAGTAAATTACCATTGTGATTTAAGGCTTGCTCGTTGTCTTATCTAACATTACAATAATAACCCTCAGGCTTATTGCAACAAACATCTTTTGAAATTGCAAACATTTCTTTTTTCAATGCAGTCACATCAGGCTGTTTTTTCAAAAGTTAAAGGGCAGGAGATTTCAATGACTTGACAAATTGACAGCTCCATAGTTTATGCACTTATTACACACATTCCTGTCTAATGTTAACTATGATGTGGAGATGCCGGCGTTGGACTGGGGTAAACACAGTAAGAAGTTTAACAACATCAGGTTAAAGTCCAACAGGTTTATTTGGTAGCAAAAGCCACTTTTGCTACCAAATAAACCTGTTGGACTTTAACCTGGTGTTGTTAAACTTCTTATAATGTTAACTATCCCAAGGGGACATCTGACCTTTTCAAAAGGATACCTGACCTCACTAAAAGGGTATCTGACCTCTCAAATAAAACCTCCAATAGATTCAAAGCCTTTCCTCAAACGTATAACCTGATCTGCAGACGTGACTAATACCTTGCAACCTCATTCTCCTCCCCTCTCCCTACACAATGTGGTTGACTCTCAGCTGCCCTCTGAACAAGGGCAACTAGGGATGGGCAATAAATGCTGGCCAGCCAGCGATGCCCATGTCTCGCGAACGAATAAAAAAAAAACTCGGTGGAAATGGTGGGTGCCGGTTTCAGGGGCAGGACCTTCAGATTCCGGGCTCCAGTGCCATTTTGGCTAAGCAGCAAAGATCTTCCAACACGAAAAATCTGGGCCTATATGTTTTGGTGTTCAGACTCTACGTTGGCACACTTGGATGCTTTGCTCAATAATGGCGTAACTGAGGAGATTGGCTTTTGCAAATGAATTGAGTCTCTTATATATCCCCTCTCCTACACAAGCTGTTTTGTGTTGTGTTCTTCGACCCACTAGAAAGATTACTTCCAAAAGTCAGCCAGTGGAAAAAGGAATCCTCCATCCACTGAGAATCTTATCCCAGGATCTCGTTGCAAAACAGTTAGCAAATTTCTAATTAAAACTGCCTTGAAGGAAATGTCTCAAAGATGAGACAGCAATGTTCTGAACCTGTCTCTCATTATGCTCCCTCCCAAACATCCGCAGTAGCATTAGAGGCAACTCCACAAATAGCTTCTACCTAAACTGAACAGGCAACTGTCTGAAAGTTCATAAAGGAGGAGAGAGTTACTTCCAACAAATTTCATAGATCATCACAGAATCCCGACAGTGCAGAAGGAGGCTATTCGGCCCATCGAGTCTGCACTGACCACAATCCCACCCAAGCCCTATACCCATAATCCCACCTATTTAGCCTGCTAATCCCCCTGACACTAAGGGGCAATTTAGCATGGCCAATCAACCTAACCCGCACATCTTTGGACTGTGGGAAGAAACCGGAGCATCCGGAGGAAACCCACGCAGACACGGGGAGAATGTGCATAGACAGTCACCCGAAGCCAGAATTGAACCCGGGTCCCTGGCACTGTGAGGCAGCAGTGCCAACCACTCTCCACCGTGCCACCCCAACATATTTGTTGCCTTCCTTGGGGAAAGTAAATTTGGGAATTCTAAAAATTAATCAAAGTCAAATTATTAAGCAAATGGTGTCAGCTCAAACCTCCAGCCCAGTCTACATGATACGACACTCAGTTTGGCCCAACCTTTCCTGGGATGAGGTAAGTCCTGATGTGGGCGTCACTGCCAAGGCCAGCCTTTGTTGCCCGTCCCTGATTGCCCTTGGGTGGGCCATTTCAGAGGGCATTTAAGAGTCAACTACCTTTCTGTGGATCTGGAGTCACACTTAGGCCAGGCCAGGTAAGGATGGCAGATTTCCTTCCCTTAAGGATATTAGTGAACCAGATAGGTTTTTACAACAATCGACAATGGATCAACAACTTCCCATACCATGGCTGGATGATCCACAGCCAACAACATGGCCATCCATTAGCTTTTTAATTATTTACGTTCGGCGGCACGGTGGCACAGTGGTTAGCACTGCTTCCTCACAGTGCCAGGAACCCGGGTTCAATTCCGTCCTCGGGTCACTGTCTGTGTGGAGTCTGCACATTCTCCCCGTGTCTGTGTGGGTTTCCTCCGGGTGCTCCGGTTTCCTTCCATAGTCCAAAGATGTGTGGGTTAGGTGGATTGGCCATGCTAAATTGCCCCTTAGTGTCAGGGGGATTAGCAGGGGTAAATACACACAGTGAAGGGAATAGGGCCTTGGTGGGATTGTTGTCGGTGCAGGCTTGATGGGCCATAAGACTATAAGACTATAAGACATAGAAGCAGAATTAGGCCACTCGGCCCAATGAGTCTGCTCCGCCATTCAATCATGACTGATATTTTTCTCATCCCCATTCTCCTGCCTTTTCCCCATAGCCCCGGATCCCCTTATTAATCAAATGGCCTCCTTCTGCACTGTAGGGATTCTATGAACAGGTGGTCAAAATTGCCCCTTAGTGTCAGACGGATTAGCAGGGTAAACACGTGGGATTATGGGGGATAGGGGCTGAGTGGGATTGTTAGCAATGTAGGCCCGATGGGCTGAATGGCCTCTTTCTGCACTTTAGGGATCCTATCTTCTATCTAAATTCACCAAATGCCTCCAGTAGGGAGGCAGCTGAGCCGTAGCTGTGGCCGTTTCCGCTCGAAAAACAGCCCAGCACCGGGAATGCGTTGCGGCGCAGTCTCAATGTCATACTGTACCATTTCCCACTTCTGCCATCTCCTGGTCCAATCCGGCTGACAAAAGTCCCTTTCCCTCTCAAGTGAACTGAAATGATTTTAATACCATCACAGTAATGGGCAAAGTTTTCAACGTTGCCTTTGCAGAAGCTTGAAAAGTACTGTCAGTGTGAAGCACTGCACACACAGGCCATCAATTTGCCTGACTGCTGCTGCTGAACACCTATCATTAAAATGTTCTGGGACACTGTAGCCCCATAGACTGTGCATTGTGCTCATTCTTCTCCTTAAATTGGTGATTACCGTTTGCTACAGGAGTGGGGAGGCTGGGGGGATTCAAAATTACTAACTTCATACACCGTATATGGGAGTCACTCATCCCTCCCACTTGAGAAAGGCTTAAGAACTGAGGCAGTCTTGTGTGTGCCAAGAATGAGATGACAACCTCAAAAACGCAGTTCGAATTTGCAAACAAGAGGTTCACAGTGGTGGAAGCTCTGTTCAGTGCTGCCCTGTCACTGGATTTAATGGGGGAGGAGTGCTTGGAGAGAGGAGAGGCCTGTAACTCTTTCACATTCACAAGCTCGCTTGTGGCTTGCTGCATAACGGTGTGGGCGAAGCATTTACAGAGATTCGGGTTAAGCAGGAGGGTTCCGCTATCTGCTTTAGGGAGGTCCTGTGAGCTATTAAGGACCAGATCAGAAACTCCAAGGTATTTTATGAAGTTAGAGTAGAAGATAACACTTACATTTCATTTTGGCATTAGGGTATTTCACCCGAGGTATGATTCAAGTGACCCACTAAGAAGCTTTTATTAAAAGCAAACTTTTTATTTAAGAACATCAGTTGGAATATAACTGGGGGCGGCATGGTGGCACAGTGGTTAGCACTGCTGCCTCACAGCTCCAGGGGCCCGGGTTCAATTCCCGGCTTGGGTCACTGTCTGTGCGGGGTTTGAGCATTCTCCTCGTGTCTGCGTGGGTTTCCTCCGGGTGCTCCGGTTTCCTCCCACAGTCCAAAGATGTGTGCGTTAGGTTGATTGGCCATGCTAAACTACTGCTTAGTGTCCCGGGATGCGGAGGTTAGAGGGATTAGTGGGGTAAATATGTGGGGTTACGGAGATAGGGCCTGGGTGGGATTGTGGTCGGTGCAGTTCGATGGGCCGAATAGCCTCCTTCTGAACTGTACGGATTCTATGATTCCGAAACAAAAAGAATTGGCATAATTTTTACAAATTAAAATACTGAAACATGACAAAATATAATTCTTAACAGCTAGCTCTCTCTATTGTTCCATTTTAGCAGTATCCTCATACAGACATAAATCCCTTTCTTTTGAACCAGTTAGCATAGAAACCAAAGATGCTTACGTGGGAACGAGATTCCCAGCCTTTTAACACCTCTCGAGAGCAATCCAGACAGACACCCGTCTTCTAATTCTCATGTATCAACCTCCAGGGGAAGCTCCACACCCACACATCAGAATCTCAGAGAAAGAGATTTATTCCCTTGCAGATTCCAGTCTCCAGACCTCGGACAGAGCAAGAGAGGCAGAGAAATCAACCTCTCTCTAAAGATCCCAAAAAGCAGACACGCTTGAGTTGTCTATGAAAGCCAAACTGTACCCAGTCATATGGCCTAACCTGTCAATCAACTAATCAAGCCCTACTCTGCAATATCCCAGGGGAAAACACAAAATAATGAAACCCTGTATTTGTTCAAACTAAAACAGGCATTGTAGCAATTAAGATCAATTATGTTGCTGTAGAAACAACACAATGCTGCTGTATACAGACAGAATGGCTCCGATAAATTAAAACAAACTGCTACAACAGATCCTGCATGATAAATATGACAAATATATTTTTTAAAGGCACAAGGCAGAGAGTCAGCTCTCCAGTGGACATCACGGTTGCCATGGTCCTTAGATTCAGGCTGGCACAAGTAATCATGCAGGATCTTTTGTAGCAGCTTGCTTTAACTTATCGGAGCTGCTCTGTCTGTATACAGCAGCACTATACTGTTCCTGCAGCAGCATAATTGATCTTAATTGCTGCAATGTTTGTTTTAATCTGAATAAATACAGGGTTCTGTTATTTGGTGTTATCCCCTGGGATGTTGCAGAGTAGGGTTTGATTAGTTGATTGCCAGCCAAGTCAACCAAAGTGCTGCCCGGAGGTAAACCAGGCATGTGACTAATCACTGATTTGCAATTGGAACATGATGGGATGTCCCCGTTTTATTGGACTTCTGAAGGCACAAGGGATGATTGATGAAGACAATCCAGAGAGATGTCTTCAAAGCAAAGGCTTACCCGCACAGAAGAAAGGTTCAATTTCATTCATGTCTAGGTGGTTGGTGACCAGTTCTCCAGCGGGAATATCACATTCATGTTGCACTGGCCATCTGCACTCAACTTTATTAAGGTGAAGAGACGCTGAAAGGTTACCATCTTCTACCCTGCCTAATGATAAGCGTGCAGTAAACAGGGCTAAAGCATGAGTGAAGATACAAGTACAGCCAACAGAATGATAATAAGTCTATCACTTGCAATGTGAACAAAGAACAAAGAACAAAGAAAATTACAGCACAGAAACAGGCCCTTCGGCCCTCCAAGTCTGCACCGACCATGCTGCCCAACTTAACTAAAACCCCCAACGTTTCTGGAGACCATATCCCTCTATTCCCATCTCATCCATGTACTTGTCAAAACGCCCCTTAAAAGTCACTACCGTATCTGCTTCCACTACCTCCCCCGGCAACAAGTTCCAGGCACCCACCACTCTCTGTGTTAAAAATCTGCCTCGTACATGTCTTTTAAAACTTGCCCCTCGCACCTTAAATCTATGCCCCCTAGTAATTGACTTTTCCACCCTGGGAAAAAGCTTCTGACTCTCCACTCTGTCCATGCCTCTCATAATCTTGTAGACTTCTATCAGGTCTCTCCTCAACCTCCGTCGCTCCAGTGAGAACAAACCAAGTTTCTCCAACCTCTCCTCATAGCTAATGCCCTTCATACCAGGCAACATCCTGGTAAATCTTTTCTGTACCCTCTCCAAAGCCTCCACATCCTTCTGGTAGTGTGGCGACCAGAATTGAACACTATATTCCAAGTACGGCCTAACTAAGGTTCTATAAAGCTGCAACGTGACTTGCCAATTTTTAAATTCAACCCCGGCCGATGAAGGTAAGCATGCTGTATGCCTTCTTGATTACGTTCTCCACCTGCATTGCCACTTTCAGTGACCTGTGTACCTGTACACCCAGATCCCTTTGCCTATCAATACTCCTAAGGGTTCTGCCATTTACTGTATATTTCCTATCTGTATTAGACCTTCCAAAATGCATTACCTCACATTTGTCCGGATTAAACTCCATCTGCCATCTCTCTGCACAAGTCTCCAACTGATCTATATCCTGCTATATCCTCTGATGGTCCTCATCGCTATCCGCAAATCCACCAACCTTTGTGTCGTCCGCAAACTTACGAATCAATCCAGTTACATTTTCCTCCAAATCATTTATATATATTACAAACAGCAAAGGTCCCAGCACTGATCCCTGAGGAACACCACTTGTGATGAGGAGATGCCGGCGTTGGACTGGGGTAAACACAGTAAGAGTTTTAACAACACCAGGTTAAAGTCCAACAGGTTTATTTGGTAGCAAAAGCCACTAGCTTTTGGAACAGCCTGTTCCGAAAGCTAGTGGCCTTTGCTACCAAATAAACCTGTTGGACTTTAACCTGGTATTGTTAGACTTCTTACTGTGAACACCACTTGTCACAGCTCTCCATTCAAAAATGCACTCTTCCACTGCTACCCTCTGCCTTCTTTGACCGAGCCAGTTTTGTATCCACCTTGCCAGCTCACCTCTGATCCCATGCGACTTCACCTTCTGCACCAGTCTGCCATGAGGGACCTTGTCAAAGGCCTTACTGAAGTCCATGTAGACAACTGTATTGTGTATAGTTCTGGTCGCCGTATTATAGGAAAGATGTGGAAGTGTTGGAAAGGGTGCAGAGGAGATTTACCAGGATGTTGCCTGGTATGGTGGGAAAATCGTATGAGGAAAGGCTGAGGGGCTTGAGGTTGTTTTCGTTAGAGAGAAGAAGGTTAAGAGGTGACTTAATAGAGGCATACAAGATGATCAGAGGATTAGATAGGGTGGATAGTGAGAGCCTTTTTCCTTGGATGGTGTTGGCTAGCACGAGGGGACATAGCTTTAAATTGAGGGGTGAGAGATATAGGACAGATGTTATAGAGGTAGGTTCTTTACTCAGAGAGTAGTAAGGGCGTGGAATGCCCTGCCTGCAGCAGTGGTGGACTCGTCAACGTTGAGAGCGTTCAAGTGGTTATTGGATAAACATATGGATGATATTGGAATAGTGTAGATTAGAGGGGCTTTAGATTGGTACCACTGGTCGGCGCAATATCGAGGGCCGAAGGGCCTGTACTGCGCTGTAATGTTCTATGTTCTAAGTTCTATGTTCTAACATCCACTGCCCTACCCTCATCAATCATCTTCGTCACTTCCTCGAAAAACTCGATCAAGTTCATGAGACACGACCTCCCCTTCACAAAACCATGTTACCTCTCACTAATACGTCCACTTATTTCCAAGTGGGAATAAATCCTGTCTCGAAGAAACCTCTCCAATAATTTCCCTCCCACTGATGTAAGGCACACCGGCCTGTAATTACCTGGATTATTCTTGCTCCCCTTCTTAAACAAAGGAACAACATTGGCTATTCTCCAATCCTCTGGGACCTCCCCTGTAGCCAGTGAGGATACAAAGATTTCTCTCAAGCACCCAGCAATTTCCTCCCTTGCCTCTCTCAGTATTCTGGGGTATATCCCATCAGGCACTGGAGATTTATCCTTGATGTTTCTCAAGAACCCCAATACCTCCTCCTTTTTGATCTTAACATGACTCAAACTATCTACACATCCTTTCCCAGACTCATCATCCATCAAGTCCTTCTCTTTGGTGAATACTGACGCAAAGTACTCATTTAATACCTCGCCCATTTCCTCTGGCTCCACACATAGATTCTCTCCCTTGTCCTTGAGTGGACCAACCCTCTCCCTGGCTACCCTCTTGCTCTTTATATATATGTGTAAAAAGCCTTGGGATTTTCCTTAATCCTGCTGGCCAATGCTTTTTCAGGAGCCCTTTTCGCTCTTCTTACTCCTTACTTAAGTTTCTTTCTACTTTCCTTGTATTCCACACTTGCTTCGTGTGTTCCCAGCCTCCAAGCCTTGACAAATGCTTCCTTTTTCTCTTTGACTAGGCTCACAATATTTCTTATTATTCTAGGTTCCCAAAACTTGCCATATTTATCCTTCATCCTGACA
This sequence comes from Mustelus asterias, assembly GCF_964213995.1. Classification (NCBI taxonomy): domain Eukaryota; kingdom Metazoa; phylum Chordata; class Chondrichthyes; order Carcharhiniformes; family Triakidae; genus Mustelus; species Mustelus asterias. Next base: position 90,859,300 of record NC_135815.1, on the reverse strand, counting down.
GGAATGTGCCGGTCCTGAATCCCTATCAACGTACACTTGAAAGCCTCCCACATGCCAGATGTTGATTTGCCCTCGAACATCTGCCCCCAATCTACATTCTTCAGGTGCTGCCTAATATTGTTGTAATTAGCTTTCCCCCAATTTAGCACCTTAACTTGAGGACTACACTTATCTTTATCCATCAGTACCTTAAAGCTTTCTGAATTGTGGTCACTGTTCCCGAACTGCTCCCCTACTGAAACATCAACCACCTGGCCGAGCTCATTCCCCAATACCAGGTCCAGTATGGCCCCTTCCCTCATTGGACTATCTACATACTGTATCCGGAAGCCCTCCTGGATGCTCCTTACAAACTCTGCCCCATCCAAGCCCTGAGCACGAAGTGAGCCCCAGTCAATATAGGGGAAATTAAAATCTCCCACCACAACAACCCTGTTACTTTTACACCTTGCCAAAATCTGCCTACACATCTGTTCCTCAATCTCCCGCTGGCAGTTAGGTGGCCTATAGTAAACCCCCAACATTGTGACTACACCCTTCCCATTCCTGAGCTCTACCCATATTGCCTCGTTGTATGAGCCCTCTGAGGTGTCCTCCCGGAGTACAACTGTGATATTCTCCTTAACCAGTAGTGCAACTCCCCGACCCCTTTTACATCCCCCTCTATCCTGCCTGAAACATGTGTATCCTGAAATGTTAAGCTGCCAATCCTGTCCTTTCCTTAACCAAGTATCTGTAATGGCAACAACATCATAGTTCCTAGTACTAATCCAAGCTCTAAGTTCATCTGCCTTACCTGTTACACTTCTCGCATTGAAACAAATGCACTTCAGTCCACCAGACCCTCTGATTTACAACCCCACCCTGCCTGCTGTTTCTCTGAGTCTTACTGGCCCTACTCTCTCATTTCCCTTCAGCTAATTCACCTTTGCTTTGGTTCCCACCCCCCTGCCAAACTAGTTTAAATCCTCCCGTGTGACACTAGCAAACCTCCCGGCCAGAGTATTTGTGCCCCTCCAGTTTAGATGCAACCCGTCCTTCTTGTACAGGTACCATCTGCCCCGAAAGAGACCCCAATGGTCCAGATATCTGAAATCCTCCCTCCTGCACCAGCTGTTTAGCCACGTGTTGAGCTGCACTATCTTCCTATTCCTAGCCTCACTGGCACGTGGCACAGGGAGTAATCCTGAGATTACAACCCTAGAGGTCATGCTTTTTAACTTTCTACCTAACTCCCTAAACTGCTGCTGCAGGACCTCATCACTCTTCCTGCCTATGTCGTTAGTACCAATATGTACCACGACCTCTGGCTGTTCACCCTCTCCCTTCAGAATGCTTTCTGTCCGTTCAGAGACATCCTGGACCCTGGCACCAGGGAGGCAACATCCCATCCTGGAGTCTCTTTCACATCCACAGAAAGGCCTATCTGTACCCCCAACTATAGAGTTCCCTATAACTATTGCTCTAGTCCTCTTTGTCCCTCCCTGCTTAACAACAGAGCCAGCCGTGCCGCCACTGCTTTGGCTGCTCCTTGACACTCAGATCTTCTGCTTCCCACTTCTTGGTAAATGTTGCTGGTCCGACTTCTCCCAGAATGCACCAGTGAAGTCCCTCAGCCGCCTCTACCGAAAATTGCTCTTCAGTTGCCTAGATAGCCTAGCACGGCCATGCCCTCCTTACACCTTTCCAATACTGCAGCAAATTGGGTATCTCTAACATCCTACATTTTCTTTCATTCATCCTTAGTATTGTCATTATTAATTTGTGGGACATGGGTGTCGCTGGTTGGCCAGCATTTATCACCTATCCCCAGTTGCCCTTGGAGGGCAGTTGAGAGTCAACCACATTGCTGTGGCTCTGGAGTCATGTGTCGGCCAGACCGGATAAGGATGGCTGATTTCCTTCGCCAAAGGACATTAGTGAATCAGATAGGTTTTTCTGACAATTGACAATGGTTTCATAGTCCTCAGAAGATTCCCAGTCATTGGCGGAAGAGCCTTTTATTCCCCTCTGTCATTTCTACAACTAATAACAAAAGTGTTCATAGAATTTTTTTTTCAAAGTGCACAAAATAAATGGAATGATTTTTCTCCTGTGTGACCTGTGGGTGGTATGGAGGCACAGTGGTTAGCACTGCTGCCTCACAGCTCCAGGGACCTGGGTTTAATTCCCAGCTTGGGTCACTGTCTGTGTGGAGTTTGCATGTTCTCCTCGTGTCTGGGTGAGTTTCCTCTGGGTGCTCCAGTTTCCTCCCACAGTCCAAAGAAGTGCGGGTTAGGTTGATTGGCCATGCTAAATTGCCCCTTAGTGTCCCGGGATGCATAAATTAGTGGAGTAAATATGTGGGATTACGGGGATAGAGCCTGGATGGGATTGTGGTCGGTGTAGACTCGATGGGCCGAATTGCCTCCTTCTGCACTGTAGGGATTCTATGATTCTATAACAAAAAGAATTAGCATACCTTTTACCAATTAAAATACGTAAACATGATAAAGTATAATTCTTAACAGCTAGCTATCTCTATTGTTCCAATTTACCACATATGGGATTCGCATCTTTCCCAGGCCAAATACCTAGGCCTTCATTCCCAAACTGGAAGATTCCTGACCGTGGGTTGAAGAGCCTTTTATTTCCCCTCTCTGTCAGTTCTACAACTGACAACAAAAGTGTTCATAGATTTTTTTTTAAAGTACACAAAATAAATGAATGATTTTTCTCCTGTGTGTTACTCGCAGTTGTCTCTCATGGACTTGTCCTTAATTCTCACACATGTCAAAGCTAACCCTGCATGGTTATTCCCCAGTACCATCCTGTGCCCGTGCCACTTAGTTCTTTTACTGTGAAAATCCCCTAGTCACCACACTCCGGCACCTGTTCGGGTACACTGAGGGAGAATTTAGCACGGCCAATGCACCTAACCAGCATGTCTTTCAGACTGTGGGAGGAAACCGGAGCACCCGGAGGAAACCCACACAGACACAGGTAGAACGTACAGACTCTGCACAGACAGTGACCCAAGCCGGGAATGGAACCCGGGTCCCTGGCACTGCGAGACGTCAGTGCTAACCATTGTGCCACCGTGCCGTTGATATTTGTGAGATTCCTGGGACAGAAATGGTAATGCATTCAGATAGAGCCATTTAAAATTAGAAAGGCACAAGTGGTTAAGCATGGATCCTTCTAGGAGACTCCCTCTGCAGGTACTTGTTTACATCCGAATTAAACAGGAACAGGGGAGTGTGGATTGGGAGCGGCTATTTGAGGGCAAATCCATATCTGACGTGTGAGAGGCTTTCAAAGGCCGGTTGATTGAAGTGCAGGGCAGGCATGTCCCCGCAAAAATGAAGAATAGAAATGGCAGGATTCGGGAACCATGGATTACAAGGGAAATTCTAAGCTTAGTCAAAAGGAAAGAACATAGAACATTACAGCGCAGTACAGGCCCTTCGGCCCTCGATGTTGCGCCGACCAGTGAAACCAATCTAAAGCCCCTCTAATCTACACTATTCCAATATCATCCATATGTTTATCCAATAACCATTTGAATGCTCTTAATGTTGACGAGTCCACTACTGCTGCAGACAGGGCATTCCACGCCCTTACATTCTGAGTAAAGAACCTACCTCTAACATCTGTCCTATATCTCTCACCCCTCAGTTTAAAGTTATGTCCCCTCGTGTTAGCCATCACCATCCGAGGAAAAAGGCTCTCACTATCCACCCTATCTAATCCTCTGATCATCTTGTATGCCTCTATTAAGTCACCTCTTAACCTTCTTCTCTCTAATGAAAACAACCTCAAGCCCCTCCCCTGCGGGAGGCAAGGGGAGAAATAGCTGGGGCCTTAACCGATATCTTCACATCCTCTTTGACCACAGATGAGGTTCCAGAGGACTGGAGAACAGCCAATGTTATTCCCTTGTTTAAGAAAGGAAGCAGAGATAATCCAGCAAATTATAGGTCAGTGAGCCTCATTTCAGTGATGGGGAAGCTTTCGGAGAAGATACTGAGGGACAGGATATATGCACATTTGGGGGAAAATGGACTAGTTAGTGACAGGCAGCATGGTTTTGTACAGGGAAGGTCATGTCTCACCAATTTGATTGAGTTTTTTGAAGAGATGATAAAGAAAATTGATGAGGGAAGGGCAGTGGATGTAGTTTATATGGACTTTAGTAAGGCATTTGACAAGGTCCCACATGGCAGATTGGTACAAAAACTGAAATCGCATGGGATTCGGGGTGGGCTGACTAGATGGAGACAGAACTGGCTTGGTTATGGAAGTCTTGTCTGGAGACAATACATATCTTTTTAGCCTGTCTTGATGCTCTCTCCACTCACGTTGTTTGTATCTTAAACACTTGATTAGCTGTAAGTATTCGCATTCCAACCATTATTCATGTAAATTGAGTCTGTCTTTATATGCCCTGTTTTGTGAACAGAATTCCCACTCACCTGAAGAAGGGGCTTGGAGCTCCGAAAGCTTGTGTGGCTTTTGCTACCAAATAAACCTGTTGGACTTTAACCTGGTGTTGTTAAACTTCTTACTTGGTTATGGAAGACAGTAGTGGTGGAAGAGCGTTTTTCATAATGGAGATCTGTAGCTAGTGGTGTTCCTCACGGATCAGTGCTGGGACCTCTGTTGTTTGTAGTACATATAAATGATCTGGAGGAAAATGTGGGTGGCCTGATTAGTGAGCTTGTGGATGACATGAAGATTAGCGGAGTTGCTGATAGTGTCGAGGATTGTCAAAGGATACAACAGGATATAGATAGATTGGAGACTTGGGCACAGAAATGGCAGATGGTGTTTAATCCAGACAAATGCGAGTGATTCATTTTGGAGGAAGAAATTTAGGTATGAATTATGCTGTAAATGGCAGAACCCCAAGGAACATTAACATACAGAGGGATCTGTCCGTGCAGGTCCACAGTTCTCTAAAAGTGGCAACACAAGTGGCCAAGGTGATTAAGAAGGCATATGGCATGCTTGCCTTCATCAGCCAGGGCATTGAGCAAAGGAGTTGGGAAATCATGTTGCAGCTATATAAAACCTTGGTTAGGCCACATTTGGAGAATTGTGTGCAGTTCTGGTCAGCACACTATCAGAAGAATGTAGAAGCTTTGGAGAGAGTGCAAAGAAGGTTCACCAGGATGTTTCCTGGTCTCGAGAGTGTTGGTTGTAAGGGGAGGTTGAATAAACTAGGATTGTTTTCACTGGAAAGACGGAGGCTGAGGGGAGGCCTGATAGAGGTCTACAAAATTATGAGAGGCATAGACAGGGTGGATAGTCAGAGGCTTTTTGCAAGGGTGGAAGTGTCAATTACAAGGGGGCACAGGTACAAGGTGAGAGGGGGAATGTTTAAGGGAGATGTGCGGGGGAAGTTTTTCATGCAGAGAGTGGTTGGTACTGTAATGCGCTGCCAGATGAAGTGGTGGAAGCGGGCACATTAGCTACATTTAAGAGGCATCTGGATGGGTTCATGAATAGGGAGGAAATAGAGGGATACGGACCGAGTAAGGGCAGGAGGATTTTTTTTTTAGTTAGGGCATCATGATCAGCACAGGCTTGGAGGGCGGAAGGGCCTGTCCCTGTGATATACTTTTCTTTATTCTTTGCATGACAGCCTCAAGTGGACAAAATGCAATTTTCAATACACTACAATACCAATAATCCAGACCTGTCTTTTTTTGGAGTGCAGGGTGGAGGGTGGTGGAGGAGTGGGGGAAGGGGGAGGGGTGGTGGAGGGGTGGGGGAGGGGGGAGGAGTGGTGGTGGGAGGGGGAGGCGGGGGTTGGTTCAGCTTTTACTGTATAAAAGAAAATGGCACCACCGAAGTCCTGTGACTCAGAGAAACCACAATACACTCCATATTTTCATTCATTTATTTTGTGATTTGGTTTAATTCTCACATGACAACCAATGACATCCAAATTGGCGTTTCTGTCTCACTTCAACTTTATTTAAACAAAACCTAACTATTTGGCTGTTGATAGAGAAAAGAAGATGAAGCTCATGCTCTTAAATCCATTGCTGTCAATTAAGAAGTAGTACTCGGAATCATGAGTCACAGTTAATACTGTCTGCCTGTCCCAGTTGCTGACATCGTCTGTTTACTTATCTCGGTTGACTGAAGATTGAGTCTTCCTTTGAACTGTCAGTATAACGCTGCTGCCGAGAACTCTCCCGGCTTTCATTCATGAGCTGTTACATCCGGCTGATCTGCTGTCTGCTCCATCCATTTAGCATCGCCATCTTTCAACCCAGAAGTTGGACAAATTCACTTTTGAGCCTTTCACTGCTTCCAATAACTGAAGGTTGTCTCCCGTCTCACAGAATGCAGAACTGCTCTTTCCCTGATCCATTCCCTCTTGAATTCACTTGCCTGCTTCAATGCCTCGCCGGCACAGTGGTTAGCACTGCTGCCTCACAGCGCCAGGGACCTGGGTTTGATTCCCGGTTCGGGTCACTGTCTGTGTGGCGTCTGCACGTTCTCCCCATGCCTGCGTGGCGTTCCTCCAGGTGCTCCGGTTTCTTTTCACCATCCGGAAAATGTGCTGGTTAGGTGCACTGGCCATGCTAAATTCTCCCTCAGTCTCCCCGAACATGCGCCGGAATGTGGCGACGAGGGGATTTTCACATTGCAGTGTTAATGTAAGCCTACTTGTGACACTAAGGGCCCGATTTTACCATCAAGTTGCACCCGTTTTTGGGCACGAAAACTTGGTGAAGTCGGGCGTGAGGCGAGTAGCACAATCCGGGCCCGCCTCTGCGCCGGTTCCCCCTTTACCAAGGCCCGAAAATGGTTGCGATTGGGCCTGTGCCCAAAAGGGGCGCGACGGCCATTTAAATGCATTTGCACGCATTTAAATTGACTGAATGGGTTGCACGCACAACCTTACCAGCACGTCCTCCTTTACCAGAGTGTGGCGACTAGAGGGTTTTCACAGTAACTTCATTGCAGTGTTAAGGTAAGCCAACCTGTGACACTAATATATAAACATTAAATTATCATCTGTTAAACTACTCCACCCTGCCTAACCAAACTTCAGAACAAAGGCTTCATATTTGTCCTGCCAGGCACTATCTGTGGCTCTCTGCGCTGAATGTTGACCTCAGAGTCTTCCAGATTCTCTCCATTATATCCCAATCCATTTCATTCTTGACTTTCTGACGCTGCTTTACACATCACGAGTGCAACGGAGGTCGCTATTTTTGGCTGCAATATGAAAATCAGGGAGTCTATCGTTAGTTTTGGGCCCTTTTTGGAATACTTCATCAACTGGGAAGAGCCTGATGAGAATTTAAACCTCGGTGGTGAGTTACTAGGCCTCAAACATACATCGAAACATAGAAACTAGAAGCACGGGTAGGCCATTTGGCCCTTCGAGCCTGTTCTGCCATGCATGGATCGGGCAAAAGATACAAAAGTCTGAGATCACCAACTGGCTCAAGAACCAGCGGCACGGTAGCACAGTGGTTAGCACTGTTGCTTCACAGCTCCAGGGACCTGGGTTCGATTCCCGATTCAGATCACTGTCTGTGTGGAGTTTGCACATTCTCCTCATGCCTGCATGGGTTTCCTCCGGGTGCTCTGGTTTCCTCCCACAGTCCAAAGATGTGCGGGGTAGGTAGATTGGCCATGCTAAAAAAATTGCCCCTTAGTGTCCTGAGATGCATAGGTTAGAGGGATTAGTGGGTAAAGTATGTAGGGATAGGGGGGTAGTGCCTGGGTGGGATTGTGGTCGGTGCAGACTCGATGGGCCGAATGGCCTCTTTCTGCACTGTAGGGTTTCTATGATTCCATGAACAGCTTCTTCCCTGCTGCCATTAGATTTTTGAATGGTCCTCTTTTATATTCAGCTGATCTTTCTCTACACCCTCGCTATGAAGGATATAGATAGGCTGGAAATTTGGGCAAAGAAATGGCAGATGGAGTTCAATCCTGATAAATGTGAAGTGATGCATTTTGGTAGAAATAATGTAGGGAGGAGCTATACGATAAATGGCAGAACCATAAAGGGTGTAGATACGCAGAGGGACCTGGGTGTGCAAGTCCACAGATCCTTGAAGGTGACGTCACAGGTGGAGAAGGTGGTGAAGAAGGCATATGGCATGCTTGCCTTTATAGGACGGGGCATAGAGTATAAAAGTTGGGGTCTGATGTTGCAGATGTATAGAACGTTGGTTCGGCCGCATTTGGAATACTGCGTCCAGTTCTGGTCGCCACACTACCAGAAGGACGTGGAGGCTTTGGAGAGAGTACAGAGGAGGTTTACCAGGATGTTGCCTGGTATGGTGGGGCTTAGTTATGAGGAGAGATTGGGTAAACTGGGGTTGTTCTCCCTGGAAAGATGGAGGATGAGGGGAGACTTAATAGAGGTGTATAAAATTATGAAAGGCATAGATAGGGTGAACGGTGGGAAGCTTTTCGCCAGGTCGGTGGTGACGTTCACGAGGGGTCATAGGTTCAAGGTGAAGGGGGGGAGGTTTAACACAGACATCAGAAGGACATATTTTACACAGAGGGCGGTGGGGGCCTGGAATGCGCTGCCAGGCAAGGTGGTGGAGGCGGACACACTGGGAACGTTTAAGACTTATCTAGATAGCACATGAACGGAGTGGGCATGGAGGGATACAAAAGAATGGTCTAGTTTGGACCAGGGAGTGGCACGGGCTTGGAGGGCCGAAGGGCCTGTTCCTGTGCTGTATTGTTCTTTGTTCTTTGTTCTATGACTGTAACACTATATTCTGCACCCTCTCCTTTCCTTCTCCTCTATGTAATCTATGAGCAGTATGCTTTGACTGTGGAGCGCATAAGAAGTAATACTTTTCACTGTATCCCAATACAGGTGACAATAATAAGTCAAATCAAATCAAATCAAAATCACTCTCCTGATCCTGCCTTCAACCCACCACCCCCTAACTATAGCTTGATCCCTTTAGCCCCAACAGCTATATCTAATTTCTTCTTGATTTCTTGAAATCACACAATGCTTTGGCCTCAACTACATTCTGTGGGAGTGAATTCCACACATTCAACACCCTCTGGGTGAAGAAATTTCTCCTCATCTCAGTCCTAAAATGTTGACCCCTTATCCTCAAACTACGGCCCCTAGTTCTAGACGTCCCCTGCTGGTTAGGAACATTGGCCGTGCTAAATTCTCCTTCAGTGCACCCAAACAGGTGCCGGAATGTGGCAACGAGGAGAATTTCACAGTAACTTCATTGCAGTGTTAATGTAAGCCTTACTTGTGACAATAATAAATAAACTTCATCCAGAAAACAGGTGCAGCGAGGTCCAACTTCCACATTCAGATTTTTTTCGAAGAAGATTCCAGTCTGTATCCTCGCGTATCAAGCAATTCCAGACAGACATAAAGTTTAGAGCTTTAATAGTTTAAAGTTTTTAAAGTTTATTTATTCGTGTCATAAGTAGGCTTACATTAACACTGTAATGAAGTCACTGTGAAAATCCCCGAGTTGCCACACTCTGGCACCTGTTCGGGTACACTGAGGGAGAATTCAGCATGGCCAATCCACCTAACCAGCACGTCTTTCGGACTGTGGGAGGAAACCAGAGCACCCGGAGGAAACCCACGCAGACATGGGAAGAACTTGCAGACTCCACACAGACAGTGACCCAAGTCGGGAATCGAACCTGCATCCCATTCCAGAGGAGGCTTACAATCCGGCCCTGAGTTGTGTTACGACCAGGCCCAGGTGGGATACTCCAAATGTTATTGATTCTCACAGGGCTTAGATTTGTCCCTCTGGCTGGGATATTCCCAGTTTGTGTAAACCCGAGTAAGGAAGGATGCCTGGCTCCCTGTCTTTAATCAACCCACCCTCTGCTGGTAACAACAAAGGTTTAATCTAACAAGGCTCCCCTTCTCTTGGGATATCTTTCCCAGACCCAATAGTTATATTTAAAAAGAAGACAATTTAATCAGGCTTTCTTGAGTGAAGATAGGGTGAGTTTATTAACTGCTAAAAGGGTAAGGGGAAATGGCAAAACACATGCATCTAATTCATACAGATTAGAAGTAAGAATTGATTCCAACTTGCGAAAGGGTGCAAAGAAGGTTTACCTGGATGTTGCCTGGTCTGGAGGGTTTCATAGAATCATAGAATCCCTACAGTGCAGAAAGAGGCCATTCAGCCCATCGAGTCTGCACTGACAGCAATCCCACCCAGGTCTATCCCCGTAACCGCACATATTTATCCCACTAATCCCTCTAACCCACGCATCCCGGGACACTAAGGGACAATTTAGCATGGCCAATGCACCTGACCCGCACACCATTGGACTGTGGGAGAAAACCGGAGCACCCGGAGGAAACCCACGCAGACACGGGGAGAACGTGCAGACTCCGCACAGACAGTCACCCAAGCCGGGAATTGAACCCGGGTACCTGGCGCTGTGAGGCAGCAGTGCTGACCACTGTGTCACCATGTCGCCCCACTACCAGTGGAGGTGGTGGAAGCAGGCACATTAGCAACGATCAAGGTGTATCTTGATAGACAGATGAACAGGGGGCGAACAGAGGGATAGCAACCATGTATCGGCACAGGCTTGGTGGGCTGAAGGGTCTGTCCCTGTGCTGTATTGTTCTTTGTTCATTGGCCAACTGTCCAATGTACCCAACGCTTTCTAATGCATAGCCATCAGCCTTATTCAGTAAGCTGGGCCCTCAAAGTCAGCTCGTTCTGAATCGCAGAGCTCGTACCTGATCATGTTCTTTGGCAAGCTGATACCTGCCTCACCCTGATCTATGTGACTATGCTGTGTGCTCTCTTAACCAGCTCAGCTAGAAGGACAAGTTATTCAACTTAGACTAAAACAGAAAATGCTGGAAAATCTCAGCAAGTCCGACAGCACCTGTGGAGACAATATAAATCCTTAATCAACTTAGATGTGGTGTAGAGGGCACAATTTCAAAATCTGCAAATAACACCAATCTTGGAAGTAATTGTGAACTGTAAGTATATACTTAAGGGGATATAATTGTGAACTTATATACTTATACTTACATACTGATATACTTACATACTTATACACTTATATACTTCTACTTATGTACTTATATACTTACACTTATATACTTATATACTTGTGAACTTATGTAAGTATATACTTAAGAGGATATAATTGTGAACTTATATACTGATATACTTATACTTATATATTTATATACTTATACTTATATACTTGTGAACTTATGTAAGTATATACTTAAGAGGATATAGACAGGCTGGTAAAATGGGCTGATGACATTTAATACCACTCCAAAAAAGGCCCATTTATTCATACTATCTGGTTCCTGTCTGTTAACCAATGCTCAATCCATGCCAATATATTACTCCCAATCATTTAATTTTGTACACGGACTTCTTATGTGGGATTTTATCAAAAGCTTTCTGAAAATCAAAATGCATCACATCCACTGGTTCTCCCTTATCTATTCTGCTAGTTACATCTTCAAGAAACTCCAGGAGGTGATTTTCCTTTCATAAATCCATGTTAACTTTGATTAATTCCGTTGATATTTTCGAAGTGTCCTTTTATCATGTCCCTCCAATTGATGTTAGACTAACTGGTTTTGTTTTCTCCCTCTCTCTTTGAAATAGTGGGGTTACATTTGCTACCTTCCAATCTGCCGGAATGTTCCAGAATCTACAGAATTTTGGAAGATGATAACCAACACCTCCACTATTTCCATAGCCACACCTTTTACGACCCTGGGATGTAGATTATCAGACCCTGGGGATTTCATGGCTTTCAATCCTATTAATTACTCCAGCAATGTTTTTTTAGTGATACTTTAGGGGAGGCAGTGGCCTGGTGGTATTGTCACTGGGCTAGTAATCCAGAGACCCAGGGCAATGTTCTGCAGACCCGGGTTCGAATCCCATCACGGCAGATGGTGAGATTTGAATTCAATTTTAAAAATCTGAAATTAGAAGTCTAATGATGACATTGAAACCATTGTCGGGAAAAGCCATCTGGTTCACTAATGCCCTTTAGGGAAGGAAATATGCCATCCTTAGCAGATCTGGCCTACCTGTGACTCCAGACCCACAGCAATCTCAAATGCCCACTGAAATGGAGGACGTTTAGGGATGGGCAATAAGCCATCGACGCCCACATCCCATGAACAAATAAAAAAAAACTAATTTCCTTCAGTTCCTCTTTCTGACGAGACCCTTGGTTCCCTAGTATTTATTGGCAGTTATTCGTGCCTTCCTTCTTGAAGACAGAATTAAAATAGCTCTGCCATTTCTTTGTTCTCTGATTAAGAACTCTCCCATTTTGGAAGCTGCATTGCTAATCTTAACTACAGTTTGGAGTTTGAGAAATGCCAGGATTGTCTGACTGGTTAAGCCAGATAGGAACAAACATGTGGCCACTCACTCGATACAGATGCTCCAGAGAATGCCAAAATACAAAACATTTGTCAAATAATTTAGCGGAAAGGAAGAACGACGCCACGCAATTCTTCTGACATATTTCGATTCGGCAAGAAATGCAATTCGGAATATTGAACGCTTTGCGTTACCCCAGCGGGTTGGCAAGGTATTCTAACTGAAGGGTAATGATGTGCTGGCTAAGATAGAACTATTGGTCACACTGTGTTGAAACATTCCAGGCTCACGTTTAGTCTGACCAGTTTCACTAGATAAGGAACTCCTTTAGTTTTCCAGCTGATTGCCTCCAATAAAAGGACAATCTTGGAGTTCAAAGGCTGGGGCTGTGTCCAATCAACAGCTCTCCCAAATGTTTTGTATCTATTTAATTGTCCCCCTTCCCTACCTTTTTTGTGAGGAAATCATAAATATCTTTGTTCCAAGCCGGGCCACTTCTGCGAAGCAAAGGGCTGTAAGCCATATGCAAAGCTGAGGGAACCCACTGGGAAATTAGCATTTACTTCTTCGAGGAAGTTAGCGGGAATCTGAGTGCAAGACATCACTTTTAACCTGATTTATACAATGTCAGTCGTTTCAAGTTAGATCTAGTCTAATGCGGGAATGAGATAACCTTCCCAATTTCATGTGTCAAATCTGATTAACCATTCGGGAGCAGGCTGCCCACCTTTATGACCCAGGTCAGAAACTCCCAGGTTTTAGAGATGCAAGGACTGATTAGGGACAGTCAGCATGGCTTTGTGAGTGGAAAATCATGTCTCACAAATTTGATTGAGTTTTTTGAAGGGGTAACCAAGAAGGTAGATGAGGGCAGTGCAGTTGATGTTATCAACATGGACATTAGCAAGGCCTTTGACAAGGTACCGCATGGTAGGTTGTTGCATAATGTTAAATCTCATGGGATCCAGGGTGAGGTATCTAAATGGATACAAAATTGGCTTCTTGACAGAAGCCAGAGAGCAGTTGTAGAGAGTTGTTTTTTTCAAACTGGAGGCCTGTGACCAGCGGTGTGCCTCAGGGATCAGTGCTGGGCCCACTGTTATTTGTCATTTATATTAATGATTTGGATGAGAATATAGGGGGCATGGTAAGTTTGCAGATGACACCAAGATTGGTGGCATAATGGACAGTGAAGAAAGTTATCTCCAATTGCAATGGGGTCTTGGTCAATTGGGCCAGTGGGCTGACGAATGGCAGATGGAGTTTAATTTAGACAAATGCGAGGTGATGCATTTTGGTAGATTGAACCAGGGCAGGACTTACTCAGTTAATGGTAGGGTATTGGGGAGAGTTACAGAACAAAGAGATCTAGGGGTACGTGTTCATAGCTCCTTGAAAGTGGAGTCACAGGTGGACAGAGTGGTGAAGAAGGCATTCGGCATGCTTGGTTTCATCAGTCAGAACATTGAATACAGGAGTTGGGACGTCTTGTTAAAGTTGTACAAGACATTGGTAAGGCCACACTTGGAATACTGTGTTCAATTCTGGTCACCCTATTATCATAGAATCATAGAAACCCTACAGTGCAGAAGGAGGCCATTTGGCCCATCGAGTCCGCACCGACCACAATCCCACCCAGGCCCTACCCCCACATATTTACCCACTAATCCCTCTAACCTACGCATCTCAGGACTCTAAGGGGCAATTTCTTTTTGAAAACCTGGCCAATCAACCTAACCCGCCCATCTTTGGACTGTGGGAGGAAACCGGAGCACCCGGAGGAAACCCACGCAGACACGAGGAGAATGTGCAAACTCCACACAGACAGTGACCCGAGCCGGGAATCGAACCCGGGACCCTGGAGCTGTGAAGCAGCAGTGCTAACCACTGTGCTACCGTGCCGCCCCATATTATAGAAAGGATATTATTAAACTAGAAAGAGTGCAGAAAAGATTGATTAGGATGCTACCGGGACTTGATGGATTGAGTTATGAGGAGAGGCTGAATCGACTGGGACTTTTTTCTCTGGAGCGGAGGAGGCTGAGGGGTGACCTTATAGAGGTCTATAAAATAATGAGGGGCATAGACAAGGTAGATAGTCAATATCTTTTCCCAAAGGTAGGGGAGTCTAAAACTGGAGGGCATAGGTTTAGGGTGAAATGGGAGAGATACAAAAGTGTCCAGAGGGGCAATTTTTTCACACAGAGGATGGTGAGTGTCTGGAACAAGCTGCCAGAGGTAGTAGTGGAGGCGGGTACAATTTTATCTTTTAAAAAGCATTTAGATAGTTACATGGGTACGATGGGTATAGAGGGATATGGGCCAAATGCGGGCAATTGGGATGCCTTAGGGGTTTTAAAGAAAAAGGGCGGCATGGACAAGTTGGGCCGAAAGGCTTGTTTCCATGCTGTAAACCTCTATGACTCATAAATAACAAGTAAATAAGAATGCTCTGCCTGAGAGTGAGGGGGGAAGTCAGGTTCAATTGATACATTCCAAAGGGAATTAGATTGATATTTGAAAAGGAAGAATGTATCAGTTTAGGGAAAATGCAGGAGAATGGAACTCGGTGAGTTGCTCATTCAGAGAGCCGGTACAGACATGATGGGCCAAATGGCCTCCTTCTGCGCTGTAACAAAACCGTGATTCTGTGAAACGCAACTGTTCCAGTCTTTATCTCATTGCCATTTCGAGAAAATTAGTGTACGCAAGTCAGCCTTCCCATTTCCGCCTTCACAAAAAAGTCGTTTCATGGTCTCATTGAATGGCAGTGTAGATTCTTACGGCCTTGCTCAGGCAAGACCAGAAATTCCTGCCCGAGGTCAACGGAGATTTCCGTTGTCAGACTCTCACCCACTCCGATTCCGTGGTGGGCAAGGTGGTAGAGTTCCGGCGGATGGGCCAAATGGCCTCCCTCAGTTCCTACATTTTGTGGTCTTATTTGCTGTAAACACATCCTGGTCCTTGATTTGATTTGATTTGATTTATTATTGTCACATGTATTAGTATACAGCGAAAAGTATTGTTTCCTGCACGCTATGCAGACAAAGCATACCGTTCATAGAGAAGGAAAGGAGAGAATGCAGAATGCCTGAAAGAAGCAATACAAATGAAAGTTCTTCCTTCAGCTTTCTTATTTGCAAACTTGTTTAAATATTTGGAAAGCAAAGAACTTTGCACTGCTGCCTCACAGCGCCAAGGACCTGAGTTCGATTCCTGCCTTGGGTCACTGTCCGTGTGGAGTTTGTATGTTCCTCCCGTGTCTGCATGGGTTTCCTTTGGGTGCTCTGGTTTCTTCCCACACTCCAAAGATATGTGGGTTAGGTGCATTGGCCCCTTAGTGTCCCACGATGTGTAGGTTCGGGGGATTAATGGGGTAAATATGTGTGGTTACAGGAATGGGGCATGTGTGGGATGCTCTATGGGAGAATTAGTGCAGACTCGATGGGCCTAATTGCCTCCTTCCCATCTGTAGGAATTCCATTTGATTTGATTTGTTATTGTCACATGTATTGGGATAGAGTGAAAAGTATTGTTTCTTGCGAGCTGTGCAGACAAAACATACCATTCATAGAGTATATAGGGGAGAAGGAAAGTAGAGGATGCAGAATGCAGTACTACAGTCACAGCTAGGATGTAGAGAAAGATCAACTTAGTGCGAGGTAGGTCCATTCAAAAGTTTGATGGCAACAAGAAGCTGTTCTTGAGTCAGTTGGCACGTGATCTCAGAATTTTGTGTCTTTTTCCTGACGGAAGAAGGTGGAAGAGTGTATGATTTGAACTTTAATGCTTTGCCATGACATTTTAAAGCAGCCAAAGTAATTTTGTGAATAAATATGAAGGTAGAAATACATATAGTGAAGTGGAATGGAGGTGTATGTTATGTACATTGTTTCGAGCCATTAATACGCAGCTATTAACACGGGGCGCAGTACAGGGTAATTTCTAGAATCCATGTGGCAATATGGGTGTCAGGAAATTGTAGAGAATTGGTCTGCACCAGCACTGAATAAGTGAAGTCACATTTTACCATCGCAGCATGTTTGCGAAATATGTCCTCTGTTTCAAGAAGTAGATTTTAACAAAGATCAGATCCTGCAGAAGCTGCAGTCAGTGGACCAGAGACCTCATCATTTCTCAATTCACTGAAGTTTAGCACTCCACTTTTACACTGGGGAAAATCTGCTCCCTTAGGTTGTTCATTCATGTCAGTAAGTAGTTTAACACACTCTGAGGGAATTCAAAGATCTACATGTGGGACTTACAGGAACCGCACGTGTTATGTGCTGCATTTCTCTTAAATGTCAAAAAAATAAAACTTAAGCAGGCTAAAATGTGCCTTAGAATCCCTACAGTGCAGAAGGAAGCCATTCGGCCCTTCAACTCTCTGACAGAGCATCTTACCCAGGCCAATCCATCTAACCTACACATCTCGGAACATTTATTTTTACCAAAGCCAATACACCTAACCTGGACATCTTATCATAGTATCCCTACAGTACAAAAGAAGGCCATTTGGCCCATCATGTCTGCACTGACAACAATCCCACCCCACGTCCTATCCCCGTAACCCCACGTATTTACCCCAGCTAGTCCCCCTGACACTCACGGTCAATTTAACATGGCCAATCAACCGAACCTGCACATCTTTGGTTTGTGGGAGGAAACTGGAGCACCTGGTGGAAACCCACGCAGACACGGGGAGAACATGCAAACTCCGTACAGTCAGTCACCCAAGGCCGGAATTGAACCTGGATCCCTGGCAATGTAAGGCTGCGGTGGTAACCACTGTGTCACCATGCCGGCCATGCTTACCACTAACGCTTGTGGCCACAGGCAGGTAAAACAGAGCAGAAAGTGCAGCCACACCAAGGGATTAAGGCCTTCTTGATAATGTACACCTCTTCCTAAAGTGAATCGATGATTAAGCAAGGAGTTCTGAGGCTGCAGTATGAGCCCTCTTCCAGCAACAGGACAGATTAATCAGTGTTGCAAAAACCAGCAGAATCTCCTATTTTCAAAGTCACAATCGACTGTTTGATTTTTCAACCACCTAGTCTTGAACCGTTGGAGAAAATCTCCATTACAAGGGAGGAAGTGTTAGGTTTGTTAGAGAATATAAAGACTGACAAATCCCCAGGGCCTGATGGAATCTATCCAAGGCTGCTCAGGGAGACGAGAGATGAAATCGCTGGGCCTCTGACGCAAATCTTTGTCTCGTCACTGGACGCAGGTGAGGTCCCAGAGGATTGGAGGATAGCTAATGTGGTCCCGTTATTTAAGAAGGGTAGGAAGAATAACCTGGGTAATTATAGGCCGGTGAGCTTGACGTCCGTGGTGGGGAAGTTGTTGGAGAAGATTCTTAGAGATAGGATGTATGCGCATTTAGAAAGGAATAAACTCATTAACGATAGTCAGCATGGTTTTGTGAGAGAGAGGTCATGCCTCACTAACCTGGTGGGGTTTTTTGAAGAAGTGACCAGAATGGTTGACGAGGGAAGGGCCATGGATGTCGTCTACATGGACTTTAGTAAAGCGTTTGACAAAGTTCCTCATGGTAGGCTAGTGAAAAAGGTTGGATCTCATGGGATAAAGGGGGAGGTGGCTAGATGGGTGGAGAACTGGCTTGGTCACAGAAGACAGAGGGTGGTAGTGGAGGGGTCTTTTTCCAGCTGGAGGCCTGTGACTAGTGGTGTTCCGCAGGGCTCTGTATTGGGACCTCTGCTGTTTGTGATTTATATAAACAATCTGGAAGAAGGTGTAACTGGGGTGATCAGTAAGTTTGCGGACGACACAAAATTGGCAGGACTTGCAGATGGTGAGGAGCATTGTCAGAAGCTACAGAAGGATATAGATAGGCTGGAAATTTGGGCAAAGAAATGGCAGATGGAGTTCAATCCTGATGAATGCGAAGTGATGCATTTTGGTAGAAATAATGTAGGGAGGAGCTATACGATAAATGGCAGAACCATAAAGGGTGTAGATACGCAGAGGGACCTGGGTGTGCAAGTCCACAGATCCTTGAAGGTGACGTCACAGGTGGAGAAGGTGGTGAAGAAGGCATATGGCATGCTTGCCTTTATAGGACGGGGCATAGAGTATAAAAGTTGGGGCATGATGTTGCAGATGTATAGAACGTTGGTTCGGCCGCATTTGGAATACTGCATCCAGTTCTGGTCGCCACACTACCAGAAGGACGTGGAGGCTTTGGAGAGAGTACAGAGGATGTTTACCAGGATGTTGCCTGGTATGGAGGGGCTTAGTTATGAGGAGAGATTGGGGAAACTGGGGTTGTTCTCCCTGGAAAGACGGAGAATGAAGGGAGACTTAATAGAGGTGTATAAAATTATGAAAGGCATAGATAGGGTGAACGGTGGGAAGCTTTTCCCCAGGTCGGTGGTGACGTTCACGAGGGGTCATAGGTTCAAGGTGAAGGGGGGAAGTTTAACACAGACACCAGAAGGACATATTTTACACAGAGGGTGGTGGGGGCCTGGAATGCGCTGCCAGGCAAGGTGGTGGAGGCGGACACACTGGGAACGTTTAAGACTTATCTAAATAGCCACATGAACGGAGTGGGAATGGAGGGATACAAAAGAATGGTCTAGTTTGGACCAGGGAGCGGCACGGGCTTGGAGGGCCGAAGGGCCTGTTCCTGTGCTGTATTGTTCTTTGTTCTTTGTTCTTTACCTGGGAAGCCATAGTGTGGAGATGCTGGCGTTGGACTGGGGTGGGCACTGTAAGAAGTCTCACAACACTAGGTTAAAGTCCAACAGGTTTACGTGGAATCACGAGCTTTCGGAGCACTGCTCCTTCCTCTGGTTAAACCTGTTGGACTTTAACCTGGTGTTGTGAGACTTCTAACTTTACCTGGGAAGGCCCTCTGGACCAGAGGCAACGAGCTGGATTAAAAACAAAATGCTGCAGTGGCTGGACATCCAAAATAATAACTGGATTTGATTTGATTTATTATTGTCACATGAAAGTTAAAAAGCAGGATCTAGAGGTTCTGCTTTTTAACTTTCTATGTAACTCCCTAAACTGCTGATGCAGGACCTCATCATTCTTCCTACCTATGTCGTTAGTACCAATATGTACCACGACCTCTGGCTGTTCACCCTCTCCCTTCAGAATGCTTTCTGTCCGTTCAGTGATATCTTGGACCCTGGCACCAGGGAGGCAACATACCATCCTGGAGTCTCTTTCACATCCACAGAAACGCCTATCCGTACCCCTAACTATAGAGTCCCCTATAACTATTGCTCTAGTCCTCTTTGTCCCTCCCTGCTTAACAACAGAGCCAGCCGTGGTGCCACTGCTTTGGCTGCTGCTGCTGTTATCCCCTGATAGGCCATCCCTCCCAACAGTATCCAAAATGGTATACTTGTTAGAGAGGGGGATGACCACAGGGGATTCCTGCACTGACAGCCTGCCCCTTCTGGCGGTCACCCATCTATCTGCCTGCACCTTCGGTGTGACCACGTCTCTAAAGCTCCTATCTATGACGCTTTCCGCCTCCTTCATGCTCCTAAGTGCATCCAACTGCTGCTCCAACCTATCCATGCGGTCTGTAAAGAGCTGCAATTGGGTGCACTTCCTGCAGACATAGTCGTCCGAGACGCTGGAAACGTCACGGATCTCCCACATCTCACACATGCAGCACTTAACCCCACTGACCGACATTTTGAGCACCAATTAGATTATTTGAGAAAATTTATAAAACTCTTACCTTCACTTTTACCTTCTCACAGTGGCCTTTTTGTTTGGTCAGAGGAGGAGGGAGAGAGGGAAACACTAATGTATTGTTTCGGGTTTACCGCTCCTTGACATCAGATCTTCCGCTTCCCACTTCTTGGTAGATGTTGCTGGTCCGATTTCTCCCAGAATGCACTAGTGAAGTCCCTCAGCTTCTATCACAGGATAGAAGTGTAGTCCTCTTCTATCGGGAGTTAGGTAGAAAGTTAAAAAGCAGGACTTCTAGGGTTGTAATCTCAGGATTACTCCCTGTGCCACGTGCCAGTGAGGCTAGGAATAGGAAGATAGTGCAACTCAACACGTGGCTAAACAGCTGGTGTAGGAGGGAGGGTTTCTGATATCTGGACCATTGGGGTCTCTTCCGGGGCAGGTGGGACCTGGACAAGAAGGATGGATTGCATCTAAACTGGAAAGGCAGAAATAGTCTGGCTGGGAGGTTTGCTAGTGTCACACGAGAGGATTTAAACTAGTTTGGCAGGGGGATGGGAACCAAAGCAAAGGTCAATTAGCTGAAGGGGAACCAGAGAGTAGGGCAAGTAAGACTCAGAGAAGCAGCAAGCAGGGTGTAGTTACAAGTCAAAGAGGGTCTGGTGGACTGAAGTGCATTTATTTCAATGCGAGAAGTGTAACAGGTAAGGCAGATGAACTTTGAGCTTGGATTAGCACTAGAAATTATGATATTGTTGCCATTACAGAGACTTGGTTAAGGGAAGGACAGGATTGGCAGCTTAACATTCCAGGATACAGATGTTTCAGGCAGGATAGAGGGGATGTAAAAGGGGTGGGGGAGTTGCACTACTGGTTAAGGAGAATATCACAGCTGTACTGCGGGAGGACACCTCAGTGGGCTCATACAGCGAGGCAATATGGCTCGAGCTCAGGAAGATGAAAGGTGTAGTCACAATGTTGTGGGTTTACTATAGGCCACCCAACTGCCAGCAGGAGATTGAGGAACAGATATGTAGGCAGATTTTGGCAAGGTGTAAAAGTAACAGGGTTGTTGTGGTGGGAGATTTTAACTTCCCCTATATTGACTGGGGCTCACTTCGTGCTCGGGGTGTGGATGGGACAGAGTTTGTAAGGAGCATCCAGGGGGACTTCTTGAAACAGTATGTAGATAGTCCAACGAGGGAAGGGACCATACTGGACCTCGTATTGGGGAATGAGCCTAGCCAGGTGGTCGATGTTTCAGTAGGAGAACAGTTCAGGAACAGTGACCACAATTCAGTAAGCTTTAAGGTACTGATGGATAAAGATAAGTGTAGTCCTCAAGTTAAGGTGCTAAATTGGGGGAAGGCTAATTCCAACAATATTAGGCAGGAACTGAAGAATGTAGATTGGGGGCAGATGTTTGAGGGCAAATCAATTTCTGACATGTAGGAGGCTTTCAAGGGTAAGTTTGGAGCACTTTGGAGATTAGTGACCACAATTCGGTGTCTTTTGTTATTGCAATGGAGAGGGATAGGGCCGTACGACAGGGCAAGGTTTACAATTGGGGGAAAGGTAATTATGATGCAATTAGGCAAGAATTAGGGGGCATAAGATGGGAACAGAAAAGGCACGAATGAAAAGTGGAACTTTTTCAAGGAACTAATACTGGGTGTCCTTGATAGGTATGTCTCTGTCAGGCAGGGAGGAAATGGCTGAGTGAGGGAACCATGGTTCACGAAAGAGGTGGAATGTCTTGTGAAAAGGAAGAGGGAAGCTTATGTAGGGATGAGGAAACAAGGTTCAGATGGCTCGATTGAGGGTTACAAGTTAGCAAGGAATGAGCTGAAAAAGGGGCTCAGGAGAGCTAGAAGGGGACATGAGAAGTCCTTGGCGGGTCGGATCAAGGAAAACCCCAAGGCTTTTTACTCTTATGTGAGGAATAAAAGAATGACCAGGGTGAGGTTAGGGCCGGTCAAGGACAGTAGTGGGAACTTGTGTATGGAGTCAGTAGAGATAGGCGAGGTGATGAATGAATACTTTTCTTCAGTGTTCACCAAGGAGAGGGGCCATGTTTTTGAGGAAGAGGTGTTACAGGCTAATAGGCTGGAGGAAATAGATGTTCGGAGGGAGGATGTACTGGCAGTTTTGAATAAACTGAAGGTCGATAAGTCCCCTGGGCCTGATGAAATATATCCTAGGATTCTTTGGGAGGCAAGGGATGAGATTGCAGAGCCTTTGGCTTTGATCTTTGGGTCCTCACTCTCCACGGGGATGGTGCCAGAGGACTGGAGAGCGGCGAATGTTGTTCCTCTGTTTAAGAAAGGGAATAGAAATGACCCTGGTAATTATAGACCGGCTAGTCTTACTTCGGTGGTTGGTAAATTGATGGAAAAGGTCCTTAGGGATGGGATTTACGACCATTTAGAAAGATGCGGATTAATCCGGGATAGTCAGCACGGATTCGTGAAGGGCAAGTCGTGCCTCACAAATTTGATTGAATTTTTTGAGGAGGTAACTAAGTGTGTTGATGAAGGTAGGGCAGTTGATGTCATCTACATGGATTTTAGTAAGGTGTTTGATAAGGTCCCCATGGTCGGCTTATGATGAAAGTGAGGAGGTGTGGGATAGAGGGAAAGTTGGCCGATTGGATAGGTAATTGGCTGTCTGATCGAAGACAGAGGGTGGTGGTGGATGGAAAATTTGTGGACTGGAGGCAGGTTGCTAGCGGAGTGCCGCAGGGATCAGTGCTTGGTCCTCTGCTCTTTGTGATTTTTATTAATGACTTAGAGGAGGGGGCTGAAGGGTGGATCAGTAAATTTGCTGATGACACCAAGATTGGTGGAGTAGTGGATGAGGTGGAGGGCTGTTGTAGGCTGCAAAGAGACATAGATAGGATGCAAAGCTGGGCTGAAAAATGGCAAATGGAGTTTAACCCTGATAAATGTGAGGTGATTCATTTTGGTAGGACTAATTTAAATGTGGATTATAGGGTCAAAGGTAGGGTTCTGAAGACTGTGAAGGAACAGAGAGATCTTGGGGTCCATATCCACAGATCTCTAAAGGTTGCCACTCAAGTGGATAGAGCTGTGAAGAAGGCCTATAGTGTGTTAGCTTTTATTAACAGCGGGTTGGAGTTTAAGAGCCGTGGGTTTATGCTGCAACTGTACAGTGAGACCACATTTGGAATATTGTGTGCAGTTCTGGTCACCTCACTATAAGAAGGATGTGGAAGCGCTGGAAAGAGTGCAGAGGAGATTTACCAGGATGCTGCCTGGTTTGGAGGGTAGGTCTTATGAGGAAAGGTTGAGGGAGCTAGGGCTGTTCTCTCTGGAGCGGATCCGGGAGGCTGAGGGGAGACTTAATAGAGGTTTATAAAATGATGAAGGGGATAGATAGAGTGAACGTTCAAAGACTATTTCCTCGGGTGGATGGAGCTATTACAAGGGGGCATAACTATAGGGTTCATGGTGGGAGATACAGGAAGGATATCAGAGGTAGGTTCTTTACGCAGAGAGTGGTTGGGGTGTGGAATGGACTGCCTGCAGTGATAGTGGAGTCAGACACTTTAGGAACATTTAAGCGGTTATTGGATAGGCACATGGAGCACACCAGGATGATAGGGAGTGGGATAGCTTGATCTTGGTTTCAGATAAAGCTTGGCACAACATCGTGGGCCGAAGGGCCTGTTCTGTGCTGTACTGTTCTATGTTCTATGTTCTAAGTTGACATGGATTCAGGACCAGCACATTCCTGTAAGGATGAAGGGTAAATGTGACAAGTTTTGGGAACCTAGAATAGTGAGAGATATTGTGATCCCAGTCAAAGAGAAAAAGGAAGCATTTGTCAAAGCTAGGAGGCTGGGAACACACGAAGCAGGTGTGGAAGACAAGGAAAGTAGAAAGAAACTTAAGCAAGGAGTAAGGAGGGCTAAAAGAGGTCACCAAAAAGCATTGGCCAGCAGGATTAAGGAAAATCCCAAGGCTTTTTATATATATATAAAGAGCAAGAGGGTAGCCAGGGAGAGGGTTGGCCCACTCAAGGACAAAGGAGGGAATCTATGCATGGAGCCAGAGGAAATGGGCGAGGTATTAAATGAGTACTTTGTGTCAGTATTCACCAAAGAGAAGGACTTGGTGGATGATGAGTCTGGGAAAGGATGTGTAGGTAGTTTGAGTCATGTTGAGATCAAAAAAGAGGAGGTATTGGGGTTCTTGAGAAACATTAAGGTAGACAAGTCCCCAGGGCCTGATGGGATGTACCCCAGAATACTGAGAGAGGCAAGGGAGGAAATTGCTGGGGCCTTGAGAGAAATCTTTGTATCCTCACTTGCTACAGCGGAGATGATGTGGAGATGCCGGCGTTGGACTGGGGTGAACACAGTAAGAAGTCTCACAACACCAGGTTAAAGTCCAACAGGTTTATTTGGTAGCAAATACCATAAGCTTTCGGAGCGCTGCTCCTTCGTCAGATGGAGTGGAAATGTGCTCTCAAACAGTGCACAGAGACACAAAATCAAGTTACAGAATACTGATTAGAATGCAAATCCCTAAAGCCAGCCAAGTCTTAAAGGTACAGACAATGTGAGTGGAGGGAGCTGTCTGGTGGCTCTGACATCCATCATTATGAACCTGTATGAACCTACCTTGCATTAAGTTGATCTTTCTCTACACCCCATCTGTGACTGTAACACAACATTCTGCACTCTCTCATTTCCTTCTCTATGAACGGTATGCTTTGTCTGTTTCGCGCACCAAGAACAATACTTTCCACTGTATACTACTACATGAGACAATAATGATGTAGACAGGGGCATGTTCTCCTCTACGCTTCCTGACATTGATGACAATCTCCTTCGTTTTGTTGACATTGAGGGAGGGATTATTGTCGTTGCACCAGTTCATCAGATTCTCTATCTCTTTCCTGTACTCCATCTTGTCATTGTTTGAGATCCGATGCACTACGGTGGTCTCGTCAGCAAACTTGAAAATGGAGGGGAATTTGACCACACAGTCATAGGTGTAGAAGGAGTATAGTAGGGGGCTGAGGACACAGCCTTGTGGGGCACCGGTGTTGAGGATGATCGTGGAGGAGGTGTTGTTGCCTACCTTACTGATTGTGGCCTGTGGGTTTGGAAGTCTAGAATCCAATCGCAGAGGGAGGAGCCATGCCCCAGGCCATGGAGTTTGAAGATGAGTTTTGTCGGAATAATGGTTTGAAGGCTGAGCTGTACACAATAAATGGGAGTCTGACGTCGGTGTCTTTGTTATCTAGGTGTTCCAGGATTGAGTGTAGGGCCACGGAGATGGTGTCTGTTGTAGACCTGTTGCAGCGATAGGCAAACTGTAGTGGACCTAGGCAATCTGGGAGACTGGATTTGATTCAAGTCGTGACTAACCTTTCGAAGCACTTCATAATGATGGATGTCAGAGCCACCGGACGATAGTCATTGAGGCACGCTGCCTGGCTTTTCTTTGGTACCCGGGATGATGGTCATCTTCTTGAGGCAGATAGGGACCTCAGATTGGTGTAAAGAGAGGTTGAAGATGTCTGTGAATACCCCCGCCAGCTGATCCGCGCAGGATCTGAGTGCTCGTCCAGGTACCCCATCCGGGCCAGTCGCTTCCCGTGGGTTGACTTTCGAGAAGGCTGCTCTGATGCCTGCGCTGATGATCTCGGATGCAGGTTCCGTGGTGGGAGGCGTGCTCTCGCTGATCTCTTGTTCAAGCCGGCATAGAATGCATTGAGCTCATCAGGGTGGGGCACATTGGTGCCGACGATTTTACATGCCTTCATCATGTAGCTTTTTGTGTCTTGCAGATCTTGCCATAATCGGTGCAAGTCCATGTGGCTAGCCTGGGACTGTAGCTTGGTCTGGTACTGTCTTTTGGCATCTTTGATGGATCTCCATGGATCAAATCTGGATTTTTTTGTATCAGTCACGGTTGCCTGACTTGAACGCCTCAGACCTGGACTTCAGGAGGCAGTGGATATCCCCGTTCATCCATGGCTTAGAAAGTGCCGGGAAACCTCAGCAGTGTCTGAAGAGAGACTCAGAGTTAATGTTTCGAATCCAATATCAATCTTCTTTGGAACTTCAGAAGTGAGAGGAATGGGGCTCTCTGTTCATCACACTGACAGCTGTCCATAATGTTTGTGTGGACCTTAAGAGCAGAGATTTGATTGAATCTGGCATCTGATACAGCATACAGTGTTCGATAAGGTACTGCACAAAGGCTACCTACTAAGATAAAGGCCCATGTTGTGGGGAGTTGCACATTAGCATGGGAAGAGGATTGGCTAACTGATAGAAGACAGCGAGTTAGGATAAGAGGCAGACTTTCAGAATGGCAACCTGTAACTAGTGGAGTGGCACAGCGATCAGTGCTGGGGCACAATTATTTACAATATATATTAATGACTCGGACAAGGGAAGTGAATGTATGATTGCCAACGTTGCAAATGACACAAAAATAGGTGGGAAGACAAGTAGTGAGGATGACACAAAGGGCGGAATTTTCCCATCCTGCCACCATGGGAATCGTAGCGGGTGGGACACGGATCATGCAAAGGTCAGTTGACCTCCGACGGGATTTTCCAGCCTTGGGGCGAGCGTGGCCGGAACATCGTGCCAAAAGAGTCTTTCCAGGGATATACACAGGTTAATTGAGTGGGTAAAGAATTGGCTGATGGAATATTGTTTAAGAAAATGTGAAGTTACGCACTTTGGTAGGAAGAATGAAAGAGATGAATATTATTTAAATGGAGAAAGACTGCAGAAAGCTACAGCACAGAGGGATCTGGGGGGTCCGCGTGCATGAATCACAACAGGCTAACATGCAAGTTCTGTAGATAATAGGGAAGGCAAATGGAATGTTGGTCTTTATTTCAAAGGATATGGAATATAAAAACAGAGAAGTTTTGCTAAATTATACAGGCATGAGTTAGACCACACCTGAAATACTGTGCACAGTTATGGTCCCATTATCTAAGGAAAGATATGCTGGCCTTGGAGATCAAGGCAAAACACTGCAGATGCTGGAAGCTGAAATAAAAACAGAAAATGCTGCAAAATCTCAGCAGGCCTGACAGCATCTGTGGAGAGAGAATAGAGCCAATGTTATGACCCTACCTCAGAGCTGAAGGCAAGTAAAATCGGACAAGATTTATACTAGTGAGAGTGAGTGGGGGGGGTGTTGTAATTGATAGGTATGGCATAGACAATAACACAAAGGGAATGTAAATGGCGATGATAGAGGCTAGGAATGGTGCTAGGAGTGTCCATTAAGAGATTGGAATGTGTAAATGGCAGAACAAAGAGTGTAGGAATGCAGCAGTTGGCCGAGTGGGGTGGGGGAGGGGGGTGGGGGGTGGCGTAAAACAAGAACAAAGAACAAAGAACAGTACAGCACAGGAAACAGGCCCTTCGGCCCTCCAAGCCTGTGCCGCTCATTGGTCCAACTAGACCATTCGTTTGTGTCCCTCCATTCCCAGACTGCTCATGTGACCATCCAGGTAAGTCTTAAACGACGCCAGCGTGTCTGCCTCCACCACCCTACTTGGCAGCGCATTCCAGGCCCCCACCACTCTCTGTAAAAAACGTCCCTCTGATATCTGAGTTATACAAGATGGAAAGCGAGATTTTAGATGTGGAGGAATAAAAATAAGAATGTAAAGTGACAGAAATGGATAAATAAGATGAAAAGAAGAAATGAAATAAAATAAATGGAGATGGAGTGGAGGTGGAAGAGAAAGTTCATGCTCTGAAGTAATAAAAGCAAATCACTGCGGATGCTGGAATCTGAAAGCATCTGTAAGGAGAGAGAAGAGTTGATGTTTCGAGTCAAAGCTTTGACTCGAAACATCAACTCTTCTCTCTCCTTTGTCAAAGCTTGTTGAACTCAATGTTCAGTCCGGAAGGCTGTAAAGTGCCCAATCGGAAGATGAGGTGCTGTTCCTCCAGTTTGCGTTGGGCTTCACTGAAACATTGCAAAAGGCCACGGACGGACATGTGAGCAGGGTGGTGTGTTGGAATAGCAAGCGACAGGAAAGTCTGGGTCCTGCTTGTGGACAGACCATTCCTTCCTCATTTAATACGCAAGCCTTCATATTGAGAGATATACCATAAAATCCCTACAGTGCAGAAGGAGGCCATTCAGCCCATCGAGCCTACACCAACAACAATCCCACCCAGGCCCTATCCCCGTAACCCCACGTATTTACCCTGCTAATCCCCCTTATATTAAGGGGCAATTTATCATGGCCAGTTAACCTTAACCCACACACCTTTGCGGGAGGAAACCAGAGCCCTCAGAGGAAGCAGACGTGGGGAGAATGTACAGACTCCACACAGACAGTGACCCGAATCCAGAATTGAACCCGGGTTCCTGGCACTGTGAGGCAGTGGTGCTAACCACTGTGCCACCGTGCCACCCAAATATGCAGGAACAAATTCAAGTATCGTGGAAAGAGCAGATAAAGCAAATTCATCCAACAATCAAGAAAAGCTATTTTCCAGCCTTGTTTTCCATGCTGTATTTTTAACCACGAATTTAAAACTATATTTTTGCCACATTGCATCTGTCTTACTGTAAAATGACCTGGGAATAATGATAACTGGAATCTACACAAGGGAACTAACTCCTGGCTGCTTCATGTCAGACACTTATCTTCCTTACAGCGCAGTTTCATGGCAATGCAGAAATGATGTGGAGATGCCGGCGTTGGAAATGCGCAGATGTGAAGCCCAGAACTTTATTTCTATGCTTTTAACACTCTCTCCAGAAACAGGTTTCATTTTGTGTGGCTGGGATCCCAGCAAAGGCGGAACAAGAAGAAGAGGCAGTTCCAGGCTGGAAAACAGGCTTGAGAAATGCTATAAAAATACAAGGAATGGAACCTTACCTTTTACATATGGCCCTTGGTAAAATGTTAATGAGTAGTTCTGGTACAGGGGGAAGCCAAGGCACTGTAGCTAACACTGAAAATCAGGGAGGAAACCTAACACAAAAAAAAGGCAGCTGCCATGGCCTAATTGCAACAGTACAAAATTGTAGGACAAAATTTTTGTTATTATGTTCCATCCTGCCCATTGCAGCTGAGAGTGGAGGAGGGCAAGATGCTCATTCTTAACCAGGGGAGATTGCGCTGGGTGTGTTGATTAGGGGAAATCACGCTAATAGATAATTAGTACTATCTGTCGCGCATAAGTCAATCTATTTGTAAATGCGTTTTTTTGCCTCCCTTGCGACAGTCATACGTAGTCAGGGTCTAGCATTCAGCTGGAAGAATTAACAGTCCAACAGCAGACAAACGGTGCAACATAGGAAGTCAGGGGTTACAGATCAATAAAGATTTAAGGATTTAGGTTAAGATGATTACATGAGGTGTTTAAGATGTTCAAAGAAGTTGATAGGGAAAATAGAGAGAAATGAGACTGGCACTTTTGAATGGACCTACCTTATATTAAGTTGATCTTTCTCTACACCCTAGCAATGACTGTAACACTACATTCTGCACCCTCTCCTTTTGTTCTCTATGAACGGTGTACTTTGTTTGTATAGCGTGAAAGAAACAATATTTTTCACTGTACTAATACCTGTGACAATAATAAATCAAATCAAATCAAAAAGTCCAGAGCAAGAGGGCGTAATCTTAAAATTATTGCCAGACAATTCTGAGATGATGCCAAGAACACTTTGACACAGGGGAGGCGATGGCCTGGTGGTATTATTGCAACAATATTAATCCAGAAACTCAGCTAATGCTCTGGGGGCCCAGGTTCGAATCCTGCCACAGCAGATAGAGTCATTGAGGTTTACAGCATGGAAACAGGCCCTTCAGCCCAACTTGGCCATGCCATCCTTTTTTTTAACCACTAAGCTAGTCCCAATTGCCTGCATTTGGCCCAAATCCCTCTATACCCATCTTACCCATGTAACTGTCTGAGTGCTTTTTAAAAAACAAAAGTGTAGCCACCTCTACTATTACCTCTGGCAGCTTGTTCCAGTTACTCACCACCCTCTGTGTGAAAAAATTGCCTCTCTGGACCCTTTTGTATCTCTCCCCTCTCACCTTAAACCTATGCCCTCTAGTTTTAGACTCCCCTACCTTTGGGAAAAGATATTGACTAGCACAGTGGTTAGCACTGCTGCTTCACAGCTCCAGGGTCCCGGGTTCGATTCCCGGCTCGGGTCACTATCTGTGTGGAGTTTGCACATTCTCCTCTTGTCTGCATGGGTTTCCTCCGGGTGCTCCGGTTTCCTCCCACAGTCCAAAGATGTGCGGGTTAGGTTGATTGGCCAGGTTAAAAATTGCCCCTTGGAGTCCTGGGATGCGTAGGTTAGAGGGATTAGTGGGTAAATATGTGGGGTGGGATTGTGGTCGGTGCAGACTCGATGGGCCGAATGGCCTCCTTCTGCACTGTAGGGTTTCTATGATCCTAGTAAATCTTTTCTGCACTCTTTCTAGATTAATAATATCCTTTCTATAATAGGGTGACCAGAACTGTACACAGTATTCTAAGTGTGGCCTTACCAATGTATTGTACAACTTCAATAAGACATCCCAACTCCTGTATTGGGAGGTGGAATTTGAATTCAGTTAAAATATCTGAAATTAAGAATCTACTGATGACCATGAAACCATTGTTAATTGTCGGAAAAAAAAACCCCATCTGGTTCACTAATGTCCTTTAGGGAAGGAAATCTTCCATCCTTATCTGGTCTGGCCTACATGTGACTCCGGAGCCA
The DNA here is from genome assembly GCF_964213995.1 of Mustelus asterias. Taxonomy (NCBI): domain Eukaryota; kingdom Metazoa; phylum Chordata; class Chondrichthyes; order Carcharhiniformes; family Triakidae; genus Mustelus; species Mustelus asterias. Next base: position 90,828,501 of record NC_135815.1, on the reverse strand, counting down.
CAGCGACGTGGTTTTCCCTCAACTGCCCTCTGAAGTGGCCTAGCAAGCTACTCAGTTCAAGGGCAACGAGGGGAGGGTAATAAATGCTGGCCAGCCAGCGACACCCTTGTCCCATGAATGAATAAAATAAAACAAAAGGGTTTGGAAATCAGGAATCCAATCCCTTCAGGCAACTAGTGGAAAACTCCAAATTGAGATTGATAGATTTTTGTTAGAGTATTCAGGAAGAGGGAACTAGGATGGATAAGTGTGGAGTTAAGATCAGCTATGAGTGAATTGAATGATGGAACAGGCTTGAGGAGCTGAATGGCCCACTCACGTTCCAAAGTGGCGATGCTGCATCAAGCAGGGAGTAGCACCGACTGACTGGATCTTTCCCATTTCCCAATGCTGCTTCCAGGAAATAGAAATGACTTTTGTCATGCCAGTTGCTGCAGGGCTTCACTTCCTCTGGCTCCACGTAAGCTTGTTACTTTGACCCATCAATTCTGAATTACTGGACCAGGCTGAACTTCTCCGAACTTCAGAGTCAGAAATGTTCTTTAAACATCACAAACGTAAGCGTGCGCTTTCCTCAGCCATTTAATAGTCACAGTTACATCTTTTTTTGTCAAAATAGAGGGAGTGCAGCGAAGGTTTACCAGGCTGATTCCAGGGATGGTAGGTCTGTGGGCAGCATGAGCGGCACAGTGGTTAGCACTGCTGCCTCACAGCGCCAGGAACCCAGGTTCGGTTCTTGGCTTTGGTCACTGTGTGGAGTTTGCACATTCTCCCCGTGTCTGCGTGGGTTTCTCCCGGGTGCTCCGGTTTCCTCCCACAGTCCAGAAATGTGCAGGTTAGGTGGATTGGCCGTGCTAAATTGCCCCTTAGTGTTAGGGGGACGAGTTAGGATCAGTACCTACGGTTACGGGGATAGGGCCTGGGTGGTTTGTGGTCGGTGCAGCCTCGATGGGCCGAATGGCCTCCTTCTGCACTGAAGGATTCTATGATTCTGTGATATGCGGAGAGACTATGTCTGTTAGGATTATATTGGAGTTCAGAAAAGTGAGAGGGGATCTCATGGAAACTTATAAAATTCGAACAGGATTAGAGAGGATAGATTCAGAAATGCTTCCGATGGTCGGGGAGTTCAGAACTAGGGGTCATAATTTGAGGATAATGGGTAAACCTTTTAGAACTGAGGGGAGGAGAAATTTCTTCATCCAGAGGGTGGTGAATCATACAATAGAAATCATAGAAATCATAGAAACCCTACAGTACAGAAAGAGGCCATTCAGCCCATCGAGTCTGCACCGACCACAATCCCACCTAGGCCCTAACCCCATATCCCTACATATTTTACCCACTTATCCCTCTAACCTACGCATTTCAGGACACTAAGGGGCAAATTTAGTATGGCCAGTCAACCTAACCCGCACATCTTTGGACTGTGGGAGGAAACCGGATCACCCGGAGGAAACCCACGCAGACACGAGGAGCATGTGCAGACTCCACACAGACAGTGACCCAAGCTGGGAATCAGACCCAGGTCCCTGGAGCTGTGAAGCAGCAGTGCTAGCCGCTGTGCTACCGTGCCGCCCTGTGTGGAATGTGTGGAATTCACTACCACAGAATGTAGTTGAGGCCAAAATGTTGTGTGATTTCAAGAAGAAATTAGGGGGTGATCCTCTCAATTGGCTGTGGGTTGGAAGGCGCAGGCGGAGTCTTCACGGGCTCCCCGCTGGGCACCAGAGTCTCCGGCAGCTGAATTTGCGGTGCCGTCAGCTCCACACTGGATTCAGCGCGGGACTGCTTAAATTATTTAAATTCAAGCGTAGATATATTTTAAATATCATTAGCGGGCCCCGGACTGAATCCTACTCCTGCTTCTAGTTTCTATGTCTCTAAAATCCTTCCCCACACCTTGCACAGCCGCTTCTATTGAAATTCAGGTCTAAATGATCAAATGTTGATTAAAATAAGTGAGAGTGGGAACATGCATTACATGAGGGAATGGACGAGTTCTGTAATCACCAGAACTCCTAAAGGATTTCCCCTTATCCATGATTACCAGAATGATTATCATTTTAAATCATTCAACGGTTCATTTGATCTTCTGTCACTTGTTATGAACTCGTTACTGCTGGAACCATTTCCCTGGTTTGGTTTGTGTAATGCGATCAGAAAGCTGCGTTCAAAGCATGGGGTGAGGTTCACTGGCCCATGAGAAAGAGGGAGCAGGGATCACAATGTGGGATGAACTCATGCCTGTTCTTTCCAATGTAGGCAGACGATAAACACAGTGCCCTCCGTTCATTTAACAGATAGTTATCACTATCAGTGAAGGCAGTGCAGCTCCAGGAACCTGGATTCAGCATCACAAGAAAGTTCAACAACTTCACAAGATGCTGCTCACTGGCCAACCAGACTCCCTTACTGTTGGAACAAGGAATCATAGAATCCCTACAGCGCAGTAGGAGGCCATTCGGCCCATCAGGTCTGCACTGACAACAATCCCACCCAGGCCCTGTGACACCATGTATTTACCCTGCTAATCCCTGAGGGGCAATTTAGCTTGGCCAATCCAGCTAAACCGCACTTCATCATTCCATGACAGGAATCGAACCTGGGCTGCAATAATGGAAGCTCCAGTGGTAACTATTAGACCACCAGCGAACCTCCCCCACCCCAAGGCCTTGTTATGCGTACCAGGACAGTGTTCTCAGGGCTTGTGTCCGTGGATGTTGCTCCAGCTGAACCTGGTGCCATGAATGTGCTCTTTCCTACAGGAACCACTAGCTGGCAATCAAGAGAGCAAGCAGTGATTGCCTTATTTCTCTGTACCTCAGGGACTCAGGGCGGGATTTTACGACATCACTCGGGCAAGATCGTAAAATCCCGCCTGAGGCCAACGCAAATTTCCGTTCTGCGAGCCTCATCTGCCCCGAATTGGGGCGGGTGAGGCAGTAAAATTCCAGCGTTGAGCCCATTCAAAGCACATGATGTCAGCTACGACTCTCACCAGCTTTTACAGATGCACCATCGAAAGCATTCTTTTTGGTTGCACCACAGCTTGGTATGGCTCCTGCTCTGCCCAAGACCGCAAGGAACTACAAAAGGTCATGGATGTAGCCCAATCCATCACGCAAAACAGCCTCCCATCCATGGACTCTGTCAACACTTCCTGCTGCCTCGGCAAAGCAGCCGGCATAATCAAGGACCCTATGCACCCCGGACATTTTCTCTTCCATCTTCTTCCGTCAGGAAAAAGATACAAAAGTCTGAGGTCACGTACCAACCGACGCAAGAACAGCTTCTTCCCTGCTGCCATCAGACTTTTGAACGGACCTACCTTGCACTGAGTTGACCTTTCTCTACACCCTAGCTATGACTGTAACACTACATTCTGCACTCTCTCCTTTCCTTCTCTATGAACAGTATGCTCTGTCTGTTTGCACGCAAGAAACAATACTTTTCACTGTATGTTAATACATGTGACAATAATAAATCAAATCAAAACACCTGATGGCTTGGCTCAGATGAGGTCATTGAGGCGAAGTGGTTAGCACTGTTGCCTCACAGCGCTGTTTGAGTGGACACATGTCTAAACCAACAGCATGTGAAATCGTGTGAGAAGATGTCGGGGACATGTCCCAATGTCATCACGCACTGGCAACATATTTTGCTTGGTGAGTGCGTGCGACAGTCAGAAATGCGTCCTTCAGTAATTGAGCAGGCCCATTGAGGAGTCAATCGAAAGCGATTTTGCAATGGCCTGTCCACTGTTACGGTTGGCGGATGGGCCAGTCGACCTGACGGCCTTCACGTTTTCGCTACAGCCTCAATCCAGGGTGGGATGAAATATCCTGGGTGAAATGTAATAAAAAAGAGATACCTGAGGTCTGAGGTTTTTGGCGTTCCGTTGTCAGGTGCTTGAAAGTCCTGTGTGAAGACTGTTTGCTGTTTTTTTTCATCTGGTTTAATTTGTACAGGTGTGTGTGTCTCCCCGAGGCAGTTCTGGAGAAGCCGACCTCATTTCTTTGAATTGTGGATGGTGCAGGGATGTGAATCCACACCATAAACTCCGATTGCTCAGATTTGGCCTGGATCCATCCTGGTGGGGAAAGTACTCCCGCCTCTTCTGTCGATTAGCTGATTGGAACGTTAATAAATTTACAACCGTCAATATCCTGTCCCCTCCCCATTTTTTAAAAGTTAAATCAGCATCATATTCACAAACACCAAGCCTGCAACTCCTAAGCTTCATCCTTGTATTGCTGCTGCTGAAAAGTTGTGGCTTCAATTCCTGCTGTTTATTCAACTGAGGTGTACCATTTTAACCCAACAAATCTCCTCATTGAGCTCATTTACTGTCAGTGCGGCCACTACTGATGAACATTTTAAAAAATTCATTCATGAGACATGGGCGTCGCTGGCTGGCCAGCATTTACTGCCCATCCCTCGTTGCCCTGGGGACAGCTGAGAGCCAACCACATTGCTGTGGCTCTGGAGTCACATGTAGACCAGAAACTCCGATTGCTCAGATTTGGTGTGGATCCATCCTGGTGGGGAAAGTGCTCCCGCCTCATCGATTAGCTGATTGCAACGTTAATAAATTTACAACCGTCAATATCCTGTCCCCCCACCATTTTATTTAAAAGGGCATTAGTGAACCAGATGGGTTTTTCCGACAATAGCTTCATGGCTATCAGTTGATTTTTACTCCCAGATATTTTTTAATGGAACTCAAATTCGACAATCGACCGTGGCGGGATTCGAACCCAGGTCCCCAGAACATGAGCTGAGCTTCTAGATTAATAGTCTCGCAATGACACCACTAGGCCATCGGGGAGGCTGTTCTTTCTTTTGCCTGCTTAGGATGGCTGCCCTTTCTACTTATCAGTACCAAAAATCACACCTGTGACAAATCCCTCCCCACATCTGTGCTGTTTTACATACCATCATAATTTCGGTGATTCTCCATTAAGGTATGGAAGTGGTTTCCATGAAGATCCTGGTTATTGTATCCGGTTTTGCGCTAATTAAAAGTTTCTCTGGAATTAGCATTGGCAAGGAATACAGTGGCAGGTTCAGACAGTCTATTTAAACAGTAGGCATTCTGCACTGTGCCACATAGTCATTATTGCCAGTTTGACAGGTTGTTGAGGCCAACCTGTTGTGTGGTCTGATGACTTTGTTAGCTGTTTCTTGACCAGTATCTTGAAACAGTCGCCCAGTGCATGTATGTCAAGCTTTCGCACGGTGGCACAATAGTTATCACTGCTGCCCCACAGCGCCATGGACCCGGGTTCAATTCCAGCCTTGGGTGCCTGCCGTGCAGAGTCAGCATGTCTGTGCAGAGTCTGCATGTTCTCCCCGTGTCTGCCTGGGTTTCCTCTGGCTGCTCCGGTTTCCTCCCACAGTCCGAAAGATGCTCCGGTTCGATACATTGTCCACATTAAATTCTCCCTCAGTGTACCCAAACAGGCGCAGGAGTGTGGCGACTAGGGGATTTTCACAGTAACTTCATTGCAGTGTTAATGTAAGCCGACGTGTGACATGAATAAATAAACTTTAAGCAATGTCCTGTGGGATGCTGGGAGTTGAGACATCATTTGGCCAATTTCTGAAGATTGTCCGTCACAAACCGAACTTCTTCGCAGTATCACATCCCTCCTCCCTGTCTGTTCTGAAATGTTTGAACTGGAATGTGTTTTTGCTGAAATACGTGGGATCTTTTGAATCCATCTGAGAGGGTGGACAGAGCCTCAGTTTAATGCCTTGCCTGAAAGGCAGGGATCTCTTGACAGTGCTGCACTGCACTTAAATGTCGGCATGAATTTTATATTCAAATGGTTGGAATCATAGGATCTACAGTGCAGAAGGAGGTCATTCGACCCATCGAGCCTGCACCGATAACAATCCCACCCAGGTCCCATCCCCGTAACCCCACGCATTTACCCTCCTCATCCCCCTGACACTAAGGGGCAATTTAGCATTGCCAACCAACCTAACCCGCACACCTTTGGAGTGTGGGAGGAAACCGGAGCACCCGGAGGAAACACAGGCAGAAACAGGAAGAACTCCACACCGACAGTCACCCGAGGCCGGAATTGAACCTGGATCCCTGGTGCTGTGAGGCAGCGGTGCTAACCACTTTGCCACCGTGCCGACCATGGAATTGGAGTCAAACTCACAAACTTTCTGAGCTAGAGGTGACAGTGTCATTATTAAGCCATCATTGACATTCTATAGATTAGTGATGGCCAATATGCAAGTTGGCGGATGCAGGAAGGTGGGATTAGAAAGGGTGTCCTTGGGCTGACATGGATAGGATGGGCTGAATGGCCTCCTTCTGTGCTGTAACTTTTCTATGGTTCAAAGGTTCGAAGAGTAACATCAGGTTAAAAATCTCTGGGCGCAGCAGAAAAGAATTGTAAATCTGCACTTTGCACCTGTAATTCAGAGTCCATTGTGTGTGCTCAGACCATTTGTATTACCTCAGGATTTGAAGAATGATTATAATTATTACAAATGTGCAACTTCATCATTCAAATGCACAGCATTTGAGCATATTGTGTATTGTCCAGTTACCGATAGGAAATGCAATTATCAGCTGCTCTGAAGCTACACAACTTTATTTTAGTCATAGAATCTCGACAACGCAGAAGGAGGCCATTCGGCCCATCGAGTCTGCAGCGATCTTGCCCAGGCCCTCTCCCCCACCCATTCCTCCTAACCCTTTTTTAACAGTTATCATGGGTAATCCATCCAACCTACACATTTTAAGGGTCTATTTAGCATGGCCAATTCACCTAATCCGCACATCTTTCGGACTGTGGGAGGAAACCGGAGCACCGGGAGGAAACCCGCACAGACACGGGGAGAACGTGCAAACCCCACACAATCACCCGAGGCCGGAATCGACCCCGGGTCCCTGGCACTGTGAGGCTAACCACTATGCCACCGTGCCACCCTTGGTTGTTCGTCACTCTCATCTCCCAGCCCCTGTTGCCCATTGACAGTATGATTGTAATATCACACCTGGCTTGTGTGCTCACAGCAGAAAGAACAGGTAACAGAATACTAATGAGGGAGTTACTTAGTTACTGCCTCTGCCAAGTGAAAGGCAACGTGAGTAATGACATTTGAGGAGGAGATTTTTAATTGGTAATGGGTTATGGAGAGAAGGCAGGAAAATGGGGATGAGGAGCATATCAGCCATGATCGAATGACGGAGCGGACTTGATGGGCCGAATGGCCTAATTCTACTCCTATATCTTATGAACTTAAAAAAACAATGCATTTGTGTACCATTGAGGCATTAAAACGAGTAAATAATGCCTCAATCCACAAAATCTAAACAGAAACTGCAAAGTACATGATAGAAATATGACGGGAATAGCTGTAGAAGCTCAGTCATTGAGTATATTCAAGACTGAAATCGATAGCTTTCTCTTTGTTAACGACATCATTGAATATTGGAATATCTTTAATATTGAGAATACTATTGATCAACTAGATCATGATCCCAACACCATTTTCCTGCAATATCAATGAATATGGGGATAGGGCAGGAAAATGGCGTAGGGGTCAAGATCTAATTTAAATGGCGGAGCAGGCTCGAGGGGCCGAATGGCCTACTCCTTTTTTGTATTCATTTGTGGGGCATGTGCACCCATATTGTCCATCCCTAGTCCATCCCGAGGGCAGTTGAGAGACAACCACATTCTGTGGAGTCACATGTAGGTTAAGGTTAACATGCAGGTTCAGTCGGCAGTTAGGAAGACAAATGCAATGTTCGCACTCATGTCGAGAGGGCTAGAATACAAGAGCAGGGATGTACTTCTGAGACTGTATAAGGCTCTGTTCAACCCCATTTGGAGTATTGTGAGCAGTTTTGGGCCCCGTATCTAATGAAGGAAATGCTGGCCTTGGAAAGGATCCAGAGGAGGTTCACAGGAATGATCCCTGGAATGACGAATTTGTTGTATGAGGAACGGTTGAGGACTCTGGGTCTGTATTCGTTGGAGCTTAGAAGGATGAGGGGGGACCTTATTGAAACTTACAGGATACTGTGAGGCTTGGATAGAGTGGACGTGGAGAGGATGTTTCCACGAGTAGGAAAAACTAGAACCAGAGGGCACAACCTCAGGCTAAAGGGACAATCCTTTAAAACAGAGATGAGGAGGAATTTCTTCAGCCAGAGAGTAGTGAATCTGTGGAACTCTTTGCCACAGAAGGCAGTGGAGGCCAGGTCATTGAGTGTCTTTAAGACAGAGATAGATAGGTTCTTGATTAATAAGGGGATCAGGGGTTATGGAGAAAAGGCAGGAGAATGGGGATGAGAAAAATATCAGCCATGATCGAATGGCAGAGCAGACTCGATGAGCCAAGTGGCCTAATTCTGCTCCTATGTCTTACAGGCCAGATCAGGTAAGGACGGCAGCTTTCTTTACCTTAGGGGAATTAGTGAACCAAATGGGTTTTCCTGACAATCAGCATTGGTTTCATGGTCATCAGTAGATTCTTAATTCCAGATATCTTTTATTGAATTAAAATTCCACCACCTGCCGTGGCAGGATTCAAACCCAGGTCCCCAGCACATTAACTGAGTTTCAGGATTAATAGTCGTGCAATGATACCACTAGGCCATCACTTCCTGCTCCTAATCCTTATGCTCCTGAGTGTCAAAGTGTTTTAGTCTGGAATGTAGTTAATGAACCTGCATTATTTTCTGTACATTCTACAGAGGGTGCCTGATAGCGGACTGTGCTTAATGAGAAGAGGAAATTTTCACTTAAACGTGTCGGTTTGAGGCTTATATTTCTGTTTGCAGAAATGCAAATCTGTCCTTTGTTCATTTGCCCACTAAAAACAAACATAGAACATAGAACATAGAACAGTACAGCACAGAACAGGTCCTTCGGCCCACGATGTTGTGCCGAGCTTTATCTGAAACCAAGATCATGCTATCCCACTCCCTATCATCCTGGTGTGCTCCATGTGCCTATCCAATAACTGCTTAAATGTTCCTAAAGTGTCTGACTCCACTATCACTGCAGGCAGTCCATTCCACACCCCAACCACTCTCTGCGTAAAGAACCTGCCTCTGATATCCTTCCTATATCGCCCACCACGAACCCTATAGTTATGCCCCCTTGTAATAGCTCCATCCACCCGAGGAAATAGTCTTTGAACGTTCACTCTATCTATCCTCTTCATCATTTTATAAACCTCTATTAAGTCTCCCCTCAGCCTCCTCCGCTCCAGAGAGAACAGCCCTAGCTCCCTCAACCTTTCCTCATAAGACCTACCCTCCAAACCAGGCAGCATCCTGGTAAATCTCCTCTGCACTCTTTCCAGCGCTTCCACATCCTTCTTATAGTGAGGTGACCAGAACTGCACACAATATTCCAAATGTGGTCTCACCAAGGTCCTGTACAGTTGCAGCATAACCCCATGGCTCTTAAACTCCAACCCCCTGTTAATAAAACACTATAGGCCTTCTTCACAGCTCTATCCACTTGAGTGGCAAACATGTAGGTGTGCATGCTGTTACACTAAAATAAAGTTGATTTGTTAGTCACAAGTAAGGCTTACATTAACACTGTAATGAAGTTACTACGAAATTCCCCTTGTCGCCACACTCCGGTGCCTGGTCAGGTCAATGCACCTAACCAGTACATCTTTCATACTGTGGGAGGAAACCGGAGCACTTAGAGGAAACCCACGTAGACACGGGGCGAATGTGCAGATTCCACATAGGCATTGCCCCAAGCCTGGAATTGAACCGAGGTCTTTGAGGCAGCAATGCTAACCACTGTGCCACCGTGCCACCCCATGTTACAGTTATATCACTGGAAATACTTCACAGAGGTACTGCTGCAAAATCATTTGCCTTATATTCCTCAGTCATTTCAGTTGAGGACAACTTTGATTTGCTTTGATTGATTATTGTCACATGTATTAGCATACAGTGAAAAGTATTGTTTCTTGCGCGCTATACAGACGAAGCATACCATTCATAGAGAAGGGAACGAGAGAGTGCAGGATGTAGTGTTACAGTCATCACTGGGGTGTGGAGAAAGTTCGCCAAATATGTAAGATATTGAATTAAAGCATTGTTAGAGAGTTTAAAAGAGTTAGCATGAAGTTTTAGAAGTATAGAACAAGAGTAAAAGATAGAATTAGAAGGTATGCTGGGCACAGCTCGCAAGACATCACCTCGCTCCGGTGCCATCTTGGACCACGTAGAAGACAAACTAACCGTACTGAACATGCCTGTAGTTTGGTTAGATTTTGTAACCCTCAAAGCGGGTGGATTGGAATTAAGCATTTTTAATTGATAATGAGGAACTTGTTTTTCACCCACTTGCTCCAGCGATATTGTGCTCTGTTTTTGCTCGGTGACTTGTGGTTTAGCTCAAAAGACTTTGAACCTTTCATCCTGCCAGGATTACAGCACTTCACATCAATTAGCCCTCCGTGGGTTTATACCACTGGGTGAAACAACATTGGTCTCCATTAGAAAACAATTTGCCAACTTCATGGGAAACTGCCACTGAAAGAAGGGGTCTGTACACACATTGTCTTTGGTTATCTCTCCTCGGGTTGGATTACTTCATTTATTCAGCCTATGCGGACAATGGACGTGTCAGGTGTAGCACAGTAATCCCTTTGCCCCATTCTGCTGAGAGTGACACCAGGATGGACAGGAGCTGTACCGGAGACTATCGGTTTCTTTGGAGAATGCTGACAAGAATCTACGCGAGGTGCAGATATTAAACCGGAATCATTAAGATATGTTACGGAGAACAGGCCTTTTGGACTTGCAGAGAATCTGTGTGCGGAGGCATTCTTTACAAGGGTTTCTGCCCTTTGCAGGTCTGTGGTTATTTACTTATTACATACTTCTTATGCTAGCAATTATCTGTAATAAGTGAAATTAACAATGAGACAGGCATCATTAAACTTAAGTCAGATCCATAGCAAATCTCGGAACACAGTAAACATACGACGATAAACAAAGATCTAAATATAAACTGCATCAGTGCAACTTCAAGTTTAAATCTTAGTAATTGGGAAGTGTGCACGGATAGGAAGGTCAAACATACAGCATCTGTCAACGGTGGTACCGTAATGTTGCTAACCCAGTAGAAGGCCATTTAAACTTCAGCATTGGCACAGTGGGCAGAGGTACTACATTCTGCCACCGGTGTAGCTCTGGCCAGAAGGTTCGAAGTTAAAGTTAAAATTTATTTATTAGTATCACAAGTAGGTTTACACTGCAATGAAGTTACTATGAAAATCCTCCAGTCGCCACACTCCGGCACCTGTTTGGATGTACTGAGGGAGAATTTAGCACGGCCAATGCACCCAACCAGCACGTCTTTGGAGGAAACCGGGCCACCCGGAGGAAACCCATGCAGACACGGGGAGAACATGCAGACTCAACACAGACAGTGACCCAAGCCGGGAATCGAACCCGGGTCCCTGGCGCTGCGAGGCAGCAGTGCTAACCAGCAGTGCCCCTAAGTTGCCTTATCTTTTGATTTGATTTGATTTGATTTATTATTGTCACATAGAATCATAGAATCATAGAAACCCTACAGTGCAGAAGGAGGCCATTCGGCCCATCGAGTCTGCACCGACCACAATCCCACCCCACATATTTTACCCGCTAATCCCTCTAACCTACACATCCCAGGACTCTAAGGGGCAATTTTTAACCTGGCCAATCAACTTAACCCGCACATCTTTGGACTGTGGGAGGAAACCGGAGCACCCGGAGGAAACCCACGCAGACACGAGGAGAATGTGCAAACTCCACACAGACAGTGACCCGAGCCGGGAATCGAACCCGGGACCCTGGAGCTGTGAAGCAGCAGTGCTAACCACTGTGCTACCGTGCCGCCCGTCACTGTCACATGTCTTAACATATGGTGAAAAGTATTGTAGCTTGCGTGCTATACAGACAAAACATACCGTTCATAGAGAAGGAAATGAGAGAGTGCAGGATGTATTGTTACACTCATAGCTAGGGTGTAGAGAAAGATCAACTTAATGCAAGGTAAATCCATTCAAAAGTCTGACAGCAGCAGGGAAGAAGCTGTTCTTGAGTTGGTTGGTATGTAACCTCAGACTTTTGTATCTTTTTCCCGACGGAAGAAGGTGGAAGAGAGAATGTCCGGGGTGCATGGAGTCCTTAATTATGCTGGCTGCTTTGCCGAGGCGGCAGGAAGTGTAGACAGAGTCAATGGATGGGAAGAATAGAGCCAAGTCATTACATCATGTGCTTCGAATGGGCTCTGAGTCCGTGAGGTGCAATCAGGCAATCACTGTTCGTTCTCTTGATTGCCAGCTAGTGGTTCCTGCAGGAAAGAGCACATACATGGCACCAGGTTCAGCTGTAGCAACATCCACAGACATAAGCCCTGAGAACACTGTTTTGGTACACGGAACAAGGCCTTGGGGTGGGGGAGGTTTGCTGGTGGTAGTTAGGAATTGCAGCTTCCATTACAGCGGCCCGGGTTCGATTCCTGGTCATGGAATGATGATAAAGTTTAAAGTTTATTTGTTAGTCATGAGTCGGCTTACATCAACACAGCAATGAAGTTACTGATGTGTATGTTAGCTGGGTTGGCCAAGCTAAATTGCCCCTTAGGGATTAGCAAGGGAAATACATGGAGTTACGGGGATAGGGCCTGGGTGGGATTGTGGTCGGTGCAGACCTGATGGGCCGAATGGCCTCCTTCTGCATTGTAGGGATTTATGATTCCTTGTTCCATCAGTAAGGGAGTCTGGTTGGCCAGTGAGCAGCATCTTGTGAAGTTGTTGAACTTTCTTGTGATGCTGAATCCAGGTTCCTGGAGCCGCACTGCCTTCACTGATAGTGATAACTATCTGTTAAATGAACGGAGGGCACTGTGTTTATCGGCTGCCTACATTGGAAAGAACAGGCATGAGTTCATCCCACATTGTGATCCCTGCTCCCTCTTTCTCATGGGCCAGTGAACCTCACCCCATGCTTTGAACGCAGCTTTCTGATCGCATTACACAAACCAAACTAGGGAAATGGTTCCAGCAGTAACGAGTTCATAACAAGTGACAGAAGATCAAATGAACCGTTGAATGATTTAAAATGATAATCATTCTGGTAATCATGGATAAGGGGAAATCCTTTAGGAATTCTGGTGATTACAGAACTCGTCATCGCCCATATATTGCATGTTCCCACTCTCACTTACTTAATCGACATCTGATAGTTTAGACCTGAATTTCAATAGAAGCGGCTGTGCAAGGTGTGGGAAAGGATCTTAGAGACATAGGCCGGGATTTTGCCATCAGGTTGTGGCCGTTTTCAGATGCGGTGGTAAAGTGGTGAAGTAAAATGTTGCGCTACAGTCATAGCTAGGTTGTAGAGAACTCAATCAAAGGTAGGTCCATTCAAAAGTACCAGTCAGAGGAAGTAGATTCCTCTCCATTTGTGGATTGAGGCATTATATACTCATTTTAATGCATCAATGGTACAGAAACATATTGCTTTCTTTAACAAGAAAGCGGCACGGGGCGGCATGGTAGCATAGTGGGGCGACACGGTAGCACAGTGGTTAGCACTGCTGCTTCACAGCTCCAGGGACCTGGGTTCGATTCCCGGCTTGGGTCACTGTGTGGAGTTTGCACATTCTCCTCGTGTCTGCGTGGGTTTCCTCCGGGTGCTCCGGTTTCCTCCCACAGTCCAAAGATGTGCGGGTTAGGTTGATTGGCCATGCTAAAATTGCCCTTAGTGTCCTTGGATGCGTAGGTTAGAGGGATTAGTGGGTAAATATGTAGGGATATGGGGGTAGGGCCTGGGTGGGATTGTGGTCGGTGCAGACTCGATGGGCCGAATGGCCTCTTTCTGTGCTGTCGTGTTTCTAAGATTCTAAGAACATTGCCTTTCGCTTCTTGGCCTTTTGGCTAAGATCAAGTGTAGTATCAACATGCTGTGCTTGGTTGAAGTTATTAGGCTACATTTTAGCTTCATTTGAAGCAATTTTTAAAAGCGGCATCTCGGCCTTTTGGCTAAGATGCAAATGAGATCAAGCCTTGGAGGAGGAGCTATTCGTACTCCAATCAGCTTGGATCATGTAGATCAAGCCCAAGACAGGAGGTGAGAGCCCTGTCTTGTCAGCTTGGATCGGGAATGTCTCAACTTGTTGAGACTCTGAATTGGACTTGATTTGATTGAATTGGAATAAAAATACAAAAAAGAAACAGGAACTAAATAGCTCCCTCACAAGTATTCTGTTACCTGCTCTTTCTGCTGTGGCCACGCTAAATTGCCCCTTATTGTCCCAAGTTGTGTAAATTGGATGAATTAGCAATGGTAAATGTTAAAAAATGGACTATGGGGATAGGGCCTGAGTAAGACGCTCTGACAAACGGTCATCTAGACTCGAAACGTTGGCTCTATCCTCTCGCCACAGATGCTGTCAGACCTGCTGAGGTTTTCCAGCATTTTTTGTTTTTGTTTCAGATTCCAACATCCACAGCATTTTGCTTTTAATTCTGTCACAGGGTCGGTGCAGACTCAAGGGGCCGAATGGCCTCCTTCTGCACTGTAGGGATTCTATGACTAAAATAAAATCGTGTAACTTCAGAGCAGCTGATAATCGCCTTTCTTATTGGTAACTTGACAAATACATGATGTGCTCAAATGCTGGTGCAAATGGGTAAGGATGAAGTTGGATATTTGTTATTATTGTAATTATTCCTCAGATCCTGAGGTAATACAAATGGTCTGAGCACACACAATGGACTCTGAATTACAGGTTCAAAGTGCAGACTTACAATTCTTTTCTCCTGCTGCGTCCAGGGATTTTTTATGATATTACTCTTAGAACCTTCGAACCATAGAAAAGTTACAGCACAGAAGGAGGCCATTTGGCCCATCTTGTCCATGCCAGCCCGAGGACACCCAGGTGCCCTTTCGAATCCCACTTTCCTGCACCCGCCCACTTGCATATTGTCCATCACGAATCTATAGAATGTCAATGATGGCTCGATAGTAATACTTTCACCTCTAGCTCAGGAGGTTTGTGAGTTTGACTCCAATTCCGTGGGCGGCAAGGTGGCACAGTGGTTAGCAATGCTGCCTCACAGGGATCCAGGTTCAATTCCGGCCTCGGGTGGCTGTCTGTGTGGAGTTTGCACGTTCCCCCCAGTGTCTGCGTGAGTTTCCTCCGGGTGCTCCAGTTTCCTCCCACAGTCCAAAGATGTGCGGGTTAGGGTGAT
The DNA here is from genome assembly GCF_964213995.1 of Mustelus asterias. Lineage (NCBI taxonomy): Eukaryota > Metazoa > Chordata > Chondrichthyes > Carcharhiniformes > Triakidae > Mustelus > Mustelus asterias. The sequence goes on along the minus strand of NC_135815.1, from coordinate 90,813,243 downwards.
TGGCCATGACAAATTGCCCCTTAGGGTCAGGGGGGTTAGGAGGGTAAATACGTGGGGTTACGGGGATGGGACCTGAGTGGGATTATTGGTGGTGCAGTTCGATGGGCCAAATGGTCTCCTTCTGCACTGTAGATTCTATGATTCCAACCATTTGATCATAAAATTCACGCAGCCACGTAAATGTATGAGTGAGGGGGTGCAGCACTGTCAAGGGATCCCTGCCTTTCAGGGAAGGTATTAAACTGAGGCTCTGTCCACCCTCTCAGAAGGATGCAAAATATTTCAGCAAAAACACGTTCTAGTTCAAACATTTCAGAACAGACAGGGAGGAGGGATGTGATACTGCGAAGAGGTTCGGTTTGTGACGGAGAATCTTCAGAAATTGGCCAAATGCTGCCTCAACTCCCAGCATCCCACAGGACATTGCTTAAAGTTTATTTATTCATGTCACAAGTAGACTCACATTAACACTGCAATGAAGTTACTGTGAAAATCCCCTCAACACCACACTATGGCGCCTGTTCGGGTACATGGAGGGAGAATTTAGCATGGACAATGTGCCTAAACAGAGCATCTTTCGGACTGTGGGAGGAAACCGGAGCAGCCAGAGGAAACCCAGGCAGACACGGGGAGAACATGCAGACTCTGCACAGACATGCTGACTCTGCACGGCAGGCACCCAAGGCTGGAATTGAACCCGGGTCCATGGCGCTGTGGGGCAGCAGTGATAACTATTGTGCCACCGTGCGAAAGCTTGACATACATGCACTGGGCGACTGTTTCAAGATACTGGTCAAGAAACAGCTAACAAAGTCATCAGACCACACAACAGGTTGGCCTCAACAACCTGTCAAACTGGCAATAATGACTATGTGGCACAGTGCAGAATGCCTACTGTTTAAATAGACTGTCTGAACCTGCCACTGTATTCCTTGCCAATGCTAATTCCAGAGAAACTTTTAATTAGCGCAAAACCGGATACAATAACCAGGATCTTCATGGAAACCACTTCCATACCTTAATGGAGAATCACCGAAATTATGATGGTATGTAAAACAGCACAGATGTGGGGAGGGATTTGTCACAGGTGTGATTTTTGGTACTGATAAGTAGAAAGGGCAGCCATCCTAAGCAGGCAAAAGAAAGAACAGCCTCCCCGATGGCCTAGTGGTGTCATTGCGAGACTATTCATCTAGAAGCTCAGCTCATGTTCTGGGGACCCGGATTTTTAGAAAATCCCCTAGTCGCCACACTCTCTGTTCAGGTACACTGAGGGAGAATTTAATATGGACAATGTGCCTAAGCAGAGCATCTTTCGGACTGTTGGAGGAAGACGGAGCAACCAGAGGAAACCCATGCAGACATGGGGAGAACTTGCAGACTCCACGCAGACAGTGACCCAAGACTGGAATCGAACCCAGGTCCCTGGCGCTGTGGGGAGCAGTGATAACCACTGTGCGAAAGCTTGACATACAGGTATTGGGTGACTTTTTCAAGGTACTGGTTAAGAAACAGCTAACAAAGTCATTAGGTTGGCCTCAACAACCTGTCAAACTGGCTATAATGACTATGTGGTACTGTGCAGAATGCCTACTGTTTAAATACACTGTGTGAACCTGCCCCTGTATTCCTTGCCAATGCTAATTCCAGAAAAACTTTTAATTAGCGCAAAACCGGATACAATAACCAGGATCTTCTCCGTGGAAACCACTTCCATTCGTTAATGGAGAATCACCGAAATTTTGATGGTATGTAAAACAGCAGAGATTTGGGGAGGGATTTTTGCAGCAGCCTTTGTCACGGGTGTGATTTTTGGCACTGATAAGAAATTAGGTAGAAAGGGCAGCCGTCCTAATCACACCCGGCCTAAGCAGGCAGGAGAAGGAGCAGCCTCCCCGATGGCCTAGTGGTATTATCGCTAGGCTATTAATCTAGAAACTCAGCGAATGTTCTGGGGACCTGGGTTTGAATCCCGCCACGGTCGATTGTGGAATTTGAATTCCATTAAAAATATCTGGGATTAGGAATCAACCGATGACCATGAAACCATTGTCAGAAAAGCCTATCTGGTTCACCAATGTTCTTCAGAGAAGGAAATCTGCTGTCCTTACCCGGTCTGGCCTACATGTGACTCCAGAGCCACAGCAATGTGGTTGGCTCTCAACTGTCCCCAGGGCAACGGGCAATAAATGCTGGCCAGCCAGTGATGCCCATGTCCCATGAATGAATAATAAAAAACGTTCATCAGTAGTGGCAGCACTGACAGTAAATGAGCTTAATGAGGAGATTTGGTGGGTTAAAATGTTGAATAAACAGCAGGAATTGAAGCCGCAACTTTTCAGCAGCAGCAATACAAGGATGAAGCTTAGGAGTTACAGGCTTGGTGTTTGTGAATATGATGCTGATTTAACTTTTAAAAAATGGGGAGGGGACAGGATATTGACGGTTGTAAATTTATTAACGTTCCAATCAGATAATAGACAGAAGAGGCGGGAGCACTTTCCCCACCAGGATGGATCCAGGCCAAATCTGAGCAATCGGAGTTTATGGTGTGGATTCACATCCCTACACCATCCATAATTTAAGGAAGGGAGGTCGGCTTCTCCAGAACTGCCTCGGGGAGACACACACCTGTACAAATTAAACCAGATGGAAAAAATAGCAAACAGTCTTTACACAGGATTTTCAGCACCTTACAACGGAACGCCAAAAACCTCAGTCCCCGAGGTATCTCTTTTTTATTACATTTCACCCAGGATGTTTCATCCCTCCCTGGATTGAGGCTGTAGCGAAAACGTGAAGGCCGTCAGGTCGACTGGCCCATCCGCCAACCGTAACAGTGGACAGGCCATTGCAAAATCGCTTTCGATTGACTCCTCAATGGGCCTGCTCAATTACTGACGGGGGCACCTCTGACTGTTGCACGCGCTCACCAAGCGAAATAGGTTGCCAGTGCGTGTTGACATCGGGATACGTGTCCCACATCTTCTCACACGATTTCACGTGCTGTTGGTTTAGACCTGTGCCCACTCAAACAGTGCAAAATATTATCCTTGAGAAAGATGTGAAGGCAGTTGGGAGAGCACAGAGGAGGTTCATGTGATGAATTGAGCCAGGCTAATGAGGTTGTCTTGCTCGAGTATCGACTACCTGATGAGTCCTAATTGATGGTTAAATCAGGGAGCCTCATGCTCCCTATTTAAAGCAGGTGTGTCAGACTCCCAGCCTGCATTCAGCAGCGAGCAACTGGAGAGCTGGCTGGGTACAGATGTATGGTGTAAATAAAGTAACTTGGTGACGGGGCTTTCGCCTCCATGGAGTTATTACAATTCACAAGAATGATTGCAGTGATACAGAATTGTAGCTACGAGGATAGATTGCGGAGGTTGGGTCTGTATTCCTTGGAGTAAAGAAGGCTGGGAAGGGATTTAATAGAGGTATTCAATATCCACAGAATCCATAGAATACTCACAGAATCCCTACAGTGCAGAAGGAGGCCATTTGGCCCATCGAATCTGTACCAACCACATCCCACCCACGCCCAATTCCCGTAACCCTCATTCACCCTGCTGATCCCCCTTATACTAGGATCAATTTAGCATGGTCAATCAACCTAACCAGCACATCTTTGGAGTGTGGGAGGTAATTGAAGCACCTGGAGGAAACCCACGCAGACACGGGGAGAATGTGCAAACTCCACACAGACAGTGACCCGAGCCGGGAATCGAACCCGGGTCCCTGGCGCTCTGAGGCAGCAGTGCTAACCACTGTGCCACCGTGCCGCCCAGAGGGGTATGGACAGGGTAAAAAGAAAGAAACTGTTCCTGCTCAAGAAAGAACTGGAGGGTAAAGATTCAAAATAATGGGCAAAAGGAGTGAAGGTGATATGAGGAAAAATAAAGCAAGTAAAGTAAAGTTTTTTTATTAGTCACAAGTAAGGCTTACATTAACACTGCAATGAAGTTACTGTGAAATTCCCCGAGTTGCCACACTCCGCTGCCTGTTCAGGTCAATGCACCTAACCAGCACATCTTTCAGACTGTGGGAGGAAACCGGAGCACCCAGAGGAAACTCCACACAGACATGGGGAGAACGTGGAAACTCCACACAGACAATGACCCAAGCCGGGAATCGAACGTGGGCCCTTGGCCCTGTGAGGCAGCAGTGCTAACCACTGTGTCACCATGCTGCCCCAGAGGGTGCCCAGAGAGTGGTTGGAGTCTGGAATGAACATCCTGAGAGGGTGATGGAGGCCAGTTCGATTGAGGTATTCAAAGGGGAATTGGATTGCTTTCTAAAAAGAATGAATGTGCAACATTACTTGGATAAGGCAGGGGAGTGGGACGAGGTGGAATGCCCTTTCAGAGAGTCAGTGCAGGCTCAATGGGCCGAATGGCCTCCTGTTGCACTTTAAAGATACTGGAATGTTTTGCTGCTCTAAGCTGGTACTTAAAGTATGCCAGTTGTGCATCTCACCTTGTTGAAAGGTTCCACATCAAATCCATGTATCTTAAAGGTGGTCTGTTTTATCGATGGATTACTGGCTTGTGTTGGTGCTCGAGTGTGGCCTGCCATTTCTAGTAGCTTTAAGGTTGACATGTTTGGTGCAAACGCTTATTTCAGGAGACAAAAAAAGGTCGACGTGCCATCATGAGCTGTGCCATCAGATTAAAGTTAGCTTGCATGGGATTGCACTGTGTATTTCTTGGATCCTTTGAGTTTCTTCGGTTGAGCACCTCTGATTTGATTTGATTTATTATTGTCATGTATTGGGATACAATGAAAAGTATTGTTTCTTGCGCGCTATACAGACAAAGCATACTGTTCATTGAGTACATAGGGGAGAAGGAAAAGAGAGAGTGCAGAATGTAGTGTTACAGTCATAGCTGGTTTAGGGGGGGAATCCCAGAGATTTGATTTGATTTGCTTTATCATTGTCACATGTATTAATATACAGTGAAAAGTATTGTTTCTTGTGCACTATACTGAGAAAACATACTGTTCATAGAGAAGGAAAGGAGAGCGTGCAGAAGGTAGAGTTACAGTCATAGCTAGGGTGTAGAGAAAGATCAACTTAATGCAAAGTATGTCCATTCAAAAGTCTGATGGCAGCAGGGAAGAAACTGTTCTTGAGTCAGTTGGACGTGTTCTCAAACTTTTTCTAACCTTTTCCCGACGGAAGAAGACAGAAGAGAGTATGTCCAGGGTGCGTGGGGTCCCTGATTACGCTGGCTGCTTTTCCCAAGGCAGCAAGAAGTGTAGACAGAGTCAATGGATGGGAGGCTGGTTTGTGCGATGGACTGAGTTACGTCCACAACCCTTTATAGTTTCTTGCGGTCTTGGTCAGAGCAGGAGCCATACCAAGCTGTATGATACAACTGGAAAGGATGCTTTCTATGGTGCTTCTGTAAAAACTGGTGAAGATTGATGGAAAAACTGATGTGCAAAATGATGTCTGCAAAATGCTTGACCTCCCAACAACCTGGACGGAATGGAACCTTGGCAAAACGGCGGCATTTTCACCACCACAGTTCGAGTTTGTGGGTTTCCAATTTGGAACTGCCAATAACTCTGTATTGGTGACATAATCATGATGAACATTTTAACTCAGTCGTGTGGTCAATGGTCCAGATTCCTGTTAGCTGTGCCTGCTTAACCTGAACTCACATTTTCCTCGGGTAGCATCTTGCAGTTGGGATCAAATGAGAGACTAAGTCGGTTAGGATTGTATTCTTTGGAGTTTAGAAGAGTGAGAGGGGAATCTCATAGAAACTTACAAAATTCCAATTTTGGACAAGGTAGATTCAGAAAGAATATTCCCAATGATGGGGGAATCCAGAACTAGGTGTCACAGTTTGAGGATAGGGGGTAAACCTTTTAGGACTGATGTGAGGAGAAATTTCTTCACCCAGAGAGGTTTAAAGTTTTTTATCAGCGTCACAAGTAGGCTTACATTAACACTGCAATGAAGTTACTGTGAAAATCCCCTAGTCGCCACACTCCGGCGCCGATTCGAGTACACTGAGGGAGAATTTAGCATGGCCAATCCACCTAACTAGCACGTCTTTCGGACTGTGGGAGGAAACCGGAGCACCTGAAGTAAACCCACACAGACACGGGGAGAATGTGCAGACACCGCACAGACAGTGACCCAGGACGGGAATCGAACCCAGGTCCCTGATGCTGTGACACAGCAATGCTAACCACTGTGGTACCGTGCGTGGTGAATATGTGGAGCTCACGACCACGGAAAATAGTTGAGGCCAAAATGTTGTGTGATTTCGAGAAGAAATTAGATCGAGCTCATGGCGAGGTGGGAGTGGGGGGGGGGGGGTGTGTGGGGGGAGGTGGGATCAGGATTTTGAATTTGGCAATCAGCCATGATCTAAATGAACGGCGGAGCAAGCTGGAAGGTTCGAATGGCCTACTACTGCTTCTAGTTTCTATGCTTCTGTGATATTTCTCTTCAAAGCTGCCTCGGTAACTTGGCAGCTCAACTTCCTTGGAGTAATTGTAGACCCACGCATGCCACCCAGCTGGCATAAGCTTGCTTTGATGGTGGCCAATTGGTTCTCGGGCCTGCCTGAGTTGATAGATTGCAAACTCAATCTTTCCTTGGGATGGGGGAGGGGGGGGAGCGTGGCGTAGCACGGTGTAGAGGGAGGGGGACAGGTATAGTTTATTTAAAATAATGTGTTCACCTGCATAACGCAGCAGCATACATTTCTGTGTGTGTCATCGTTCATGGTCGGAGATCTAAGTAGGAGTTTGCATCCGTTTGCCAACTGTTCCCATTAGGTCCGAATGTGGTGTTCGAGTGGTGAACCTCAGAGCTTGGCTGTTTATCAAAGTATAACATTTTACTCTCTCTGTTTCTGCAGGCCCACAACACATGTTAGTTTTTGGTGTCTTTTTGATGTCCTGTCAGCAGCTGTCAGCCCGTCTCTAGTTCATAACGATTATGCATCTTTTATAGGGGGCCAATATTATCGGGAGCTGTGCCCACAAATCTCAGCTCCATAGCACCCGCATTGGCTCAGAACTTCAACACTGTCAGTTATATTGCTTCTGGCATGGCATGACCTAGTTTGGCACAGTGGTCATAAGACCATAAGTCATAGGAGCAGAATTAGGCCAATCGGCCCATCGAGTCTGCTCCGCCATTCAATCATGGCTGATTTTTTCTCACCCCCATTCTCCTGCCTTTTCCCCTTAACCCCTGATCCCCTTATTAATCAAGAACCTATCTATTTCTGTCTTAAAGACACTCAATGACCTGGCCTGCACAGCCTTCTGCGGCAAAGAGTTCCACAGATTCACCACTCCCTGGCCGAAGAAATTCCTCCTCATCTCTGTTTTAAAGGATCGTCCCTTTAACCTGAGGTTGCGCCCTCTGGTTCTAGTTTTTCCTACTAGTGGAAACATCCCCTTCACATCCACTCTATCCAGACCTCGCGGTATCCTGTAAATTTGAATAAGATCCCCCCTCATCCTTCTAAACTCAAACGAGTACAGACCTAGAATCCTCAACTGTTCCTTATACGACAAACTCTTCATTCCAGGGATTATTCTTGTGAACCTCCTCTGGACCCTGTCATAAAACTAGTAATCCAGAGACCTCCCCCCCATGCTCTTGGGAGGGTGGGGCATAGGTTCAAATCCCAACATCGCCGCTGGTGGAATTCAATTGAGTAATAATTCATAGAATCCCTACAGTGCAGAAGGAGGTCATTCGGCCCATCGAGTCTGTACCAACCACAATCCCACCCAGGGATAGTAATGTACCCACCTGGTTTACTCATGTCCTTTCGGGAAATAAATCTGCCATTTATGTCTGGCATTTGACTCCAGGCTTTTGTTGACTCTTAACTATGGGGAGGCATTGGCTTGGTGATTTTGTTGCTGTACTAGTAATCCAGAGACCCAGGGTAATGTTCTGGGAACCAGAGTTCAAATCCCAGCATGGCAGATGGTGAAATTTGGAAATTCAATAAAAATCTGGAATTAAAAGTGTAAGGATGACCATGAAACGATTGTCGTAAAAACCCATCTGGTTCACTAATGTCCTTTAGGGAAGGAAATCTGCCGTCCTTACCTGGTCTGGTCTACATGTGACTCCAGAGCCACAGCCATGTGCTTGACTCTTAAATGCCCCCAGGGCTGGGCAATAAATGCTGACCCAGCCAGCGATGTTCACATCCCATAAACAAATGAATAAAAAAAAAACCTGTCCTTCGAAGGACCCCAAACTGCTCGGTTTAAGGGCAATTAGCTACGGGCAACGAATGTTGGCCTAACCAAAGATGCTCACCTCCTGTGAGTGTGCCTAAAGCATGCAGAGTAGAAGGATCGAAACATCGGGCATGGTTCAACACTAATTTGACCTGCTTTCCTTTTTGTTTTGAAGATTGAGAGGTGATGGAACCACGGCGTTTAAAACGATAAAAGGATTCTATACGACAGGTCAGGAGAAGCAGTTTGGTCTGGTGGGGGAAGCCACAGAAAAGAGGGCCTCATCTTAAAATTGCAGGCAGGTCGATTAGGAGCCGAATCGGGAAGCACCTTCACGTGAGAGTCATTGTGGTTAGAAGCCCTCTCCCGCAAAAGGCTATGGATAGTTTATAAGTTCATAAGATATAGGAGCAGAATTAGGCCATTCAGCCCATCGAGTCCGCTCTGCCATTCGATCATGGCTGATATGCTTCTCATCCCCATTTTCCTGCCTTCTCCCCATAACACTTCAACCCATTCCCAATTAAAAATCTGTCTAACTCCTCCTTAAATTTACTCACTGTCCCAGCATACACCGCACTTTGGGGTAGCGAATTCCATAGATTCACAACCCTTTGGGAGAAGTAGTTTCTCCTCAACTCTGTTTTAAATTTGCTGCCCCTTATCCTAAGACTATTACCTCTTGTCCAAGAATGCCCCACAAGAGGAAGCATCCGCTCCACGTATACTTTATCCACACCTTTTATCATCTTTAATACCTCAATTTGATCTCCCCTCATTCTTCCAGAGAGTATAGGCCTAAACTGTTCAATCTCTCTTCATACGACAAAACCCTCATCTCTGGAATCAATCCAGTGAACCTCTTCTGAACTGCTTCCAATGGCACTACATCTTTCCTCCAATAAGGGGACCAAAACTGTGCACAATACTCCAGGTGTGGCCTCACCAATGGCAGTCACAGAGTCATAGAGGTTTACAGCATGGAACCAGGTCCTTCAGCCCAATGTGTCTATGCCGCCCCTTTTTTTAACCCCTAAGCTAGTCCCAATTGCTCGCGTTTGGCCCATATCTCTCTATAGCCATCTTCCCCATGTAACTGTCTAAATGCTTTTTAAAAGACAAAATTGTACCCGCCTCTACTACTACCTCTGGCAGCTTGCTCCAGACAGTCATCACCCTCTGTGTGAAAAAATTGTCCCTCTGGACCCTTCTGTATCTCTCCCCTCTCACCTTAAACCTATGCCCTCTACTTTTAGACTCCCCTACCTTTGGGAAAAGATATCAATTATCTAGCTGATCTATGCCCCTCATTATTTTATAGACCTCTATAAGATCACTCCTAAGCCTCCTACGCTCCAGAGAAAAAAGTCCCAGTCTATCCAACCTCTCCTTACAACTCAAACCATCAAGTCCCAGTAGCATCCTAGTAAATCTTTTCTGCACTCTTGCTAGTTTAATAATATTCTTTCTATAATAGGGTGACCAGAACTGTACACAGTATTCCAAGTGTGGCCTTACCAATGTCTTGGTATAACTTCAACAAGACATCCCAACTCCTGTATTCAATGTTCTGACCAATGAAATCAAGCATGCTGAATGCCTTCTTCACCACCCTATCCACCTGTGACTCCACTTTCAAGGAGCTATGGACCTGTACCCCTAGATCTCTTTGTTCTATAATTCTCCCCAACACCCTACCATTAACCGAGTAAGTCCTGCCCTTGTTCGATCGACCCAAATGCATCATCTCGTATTTATCTAAATTAAACTCCATCTGTCATTCGTCAGCCAACTGGCCCAATTGATCAAGATCCCGTTGCAATCCTAGATAACCTTCTTCACTGTCCACTATGCCACCAATCTTGGTGTCATCTGCAAACTTACTAACCATGCCTCTCATCCAAATCATTAATATAAATGACAAATAACAGTGGAACCAACACCGATCCCTGAGGCACACCGCTGGTCACAGGCCTCCAGTTTAAAAAACAATCCTCTGCAACCACCCTCTGTCTTCTGTCTTCAAGCCAATTTTATATCCATTTCGCTACCTCACCCTGGATCCCATGAGATTGAAATTTTTGAGAACACAGGTAAAAGAAAGCTGTAATTCTCACATTGGGAGAAGTCTCTCTTCTGCCTCTTGTATACATTTGATGTCAATAAAATCTGGTGCTAGGATTCAGATGGACAAAATCACAATTAGCTGATTGGTCATACAGAACTTGAGTATTGCTGAAAAGAGATATGTTGTCAAAGCTTTTCATCTTGCACTCATCAGAACATCGTAGTCCTGATGAGTGCAAGACAAAAAGCTTCAACAAAGCGTCGTGGTCCATTTTGGTAGGTCAAATGGGATGAAGGAGTACAATATAAAGGGAAAGACTCTTAGTACTGTAAAGGATCAGAAGGATCTTGGGGTCCGGGTCTATAGGACTCTAAAATCGGCCCCACAGGTGGAGGAGGTGGTTAAGAAGGCGTATGGTGTGCTGGCCTTTATCAATCGAGGGATTGAGTTTAGGAGTCCGGGGATAATGATGCAGCTATATAAGACCCTCGTCAGACCCCACTTGGAGTACTGTGCTCAGTTCTGGTCGCCTCACTGTAGGAGGGATGTGGAAAAGATTGAAAGGGTGCAGAGGAGATTTACAAGGATGTTGCCTGGATTGAGTGGCATGCCTTATGAGGATAGGCTGAGGGAGCTCGGTCTATTCTCCTTGGAGAGATGAAGGATGAGAGGAGACCTAATAGAGGTGTATAAGATGTTGAGAGGCATAGATCGGGTGGACTCTCAGAGGCTTTTTCCCAGGGTGGAAATGTCTGCTACGAGAGGACACAGGTTTAGGGTGCTGGGGGGTAGGTACAGGAGAGATGTTAGGGGTAAGTTTTTCACACAGAGGGTGGTGGGCGAGTGGAATCGGCTGCCATCAGTGGTGGTGGAGGCAAACTCAATAGGGTCTTTTAAGAGACTCCTGGATGAGTACATGGAGCGTAATAGGATGGAGGGTTATAGGTAGGTCTAGAAGGTAGGGATGTGTTCGGCACAACTTGTGGGCCGAAGGGCCTGTTTGTGCTGTAGTTTTTCTATGTTCTAAAGTGTCTCTTTCTCGTCAAAAATAAAAATTCCGCCCAATTTTTGTGAGGTAACGTTCTTAAAGGATACGGAGCAAGGGCAGCAGGTGTGAGGTACAGGTCAGCTTTGACTGAATTGACAATCCCCAGAGTCTGATTGGCCCACTCATATTCTTGGATTGCTGCTATTATGAGCTATGCCTGAATCTCACCCACCTCTATGGCTACCAGTACCTCATGAAGACATCGGCGGAATTTTACGTCAGCGTGATCTTACGGTCCCGGCAAAGTTTTTTATGGCTCCTCCTATTTTACAGCCCCACCCCGACGGGGCTGTAAAATTCTGCCCCATGGCGTCATGGTCATGAACTCAAAGAATGGCAGCCATGGAAGGCAAAAGATGATATTCAGTTTGGTTTTATGAAGAAGGGCCAGGAATAGATGAAAGTGAGTGGCAGATCTGCTTTAAAAGAACAATGCAAGTTGTATTCATCAGAACATTGCAATGGAAATGGGTGAGGTTAGACTTGGATTGGATACAGGTCACTGCTTTCCTACTGCTGGCAAGTAAAGTTGTAAAGTGGGAATTGATATTTTCATTTAAATATTTATTTTTGCTAACAAAAGAGACACTTTCATTGAATCATAGAATCCCTACAGTGCAGAAGAAGGCCATTCTGCCCATTGAGTCTGCACAGACTACAATCCCACAGCCCTATCCCCATAACCCCACACACGTACCCTACTAATACCCCTGGCACTAAGTGGTAGTTTAGCATGTCCAATCTTTGGAGTGTGGGAGAAAACTGGAGCACCCGGAGGAAACCCATGCAGACACGGGGAGAACGTGCAAACTCCTTTGAGACAGTGACCCAAGCCAGGAATCGAACCTGGGTCCTTGGAGCTGTGTGGCAGCAGTGCTAACCCCACTGTGCCGCCGTGCTGCCCCCTTGTCGAAGCTTGTTGTCTTGCACTCATCAGGACTATGATGTTCTGATGAATGCAAGACGAAAAGCTTCGACAACACGTCTCTTTTCAGCCATACTCAAGTTCTGTACGACCAAACAGCTAATTGTGATTCTGTCCATCTGCACCAGGTTTTATTGGTGTACAAGAAACAGAAATGGACTTTAACCTGGTGTTGTTAAAACTCTTACAAGAAACAGAACAGAGACTTCTCCCATTGTGAGGACTGTAGGTTTCTTTCACCTTTGTTCTGGGAATATTGGAATCCAGATAATGTTCCAGTGAATGCCAAAGGATTCATCTGATTGGTGGTGTCTTGGAATGGTTTGTCCATAATTACATTACTGAAATCATCCCCGCTGAACACAAGCACACACTAAAGAAATGGAAGGCGAAGATGATGCCCAAGCGAGGCAACTTCCCGTGAACTGTCCCCAGCATACCCTCTAATTCTAACTTATACTCTCATTCTATGCTTTAAAATTTAACTCTAACTCCTTTAAACTTTCTAATAACATTCTATATCAATCTTTCTCGACACCCTAACTATGACTGTAACACTATATTCTGCACTCTCTCTTTTCCTTCCCCCTATGTACTCTATGAACGGTATGCTTTGCCTGTCTCACACGCAAGAAACAGTACTTTTCACTGTATCCCAATACATGGGACAATAATAAATCAAATCTTGTTAACAATAATATGAACAACAACTTACCTTTATATGGCACCTTTACTGCAGATAAATGTTACAAGGCACTTTGCAGAGGCTTAGTCGTAGACAAAACTAAGGATCTACAGTCCAGATATCACTTTGCAATATCCATGAATGTCTTTGTCTTACTATCAGCATGCTTCTTGCCCATGCGATCTGTTATCCCTCATATGCTCTGTACTTTATCAATAACAACAACAACTTGCATCAGTATAGTGCCATGGGCAGCACAGTGGCCAAATGATGAGCACTGTTGTCGCACAACACCAGGGATCCGGGTTCGGCTCCAGCCTCAGGTGACTGTCTGCATGGAGTTTGCACGTTCTCCCCGTGGTCTGCGTAGGTTTCCTCCAGGTGCTCTGGTTTCCTCCCATAGTCCAAAAATGTGCGGGTTAGGTTGATTGAGCTGCCCCTTAGTGTCAGGGGAATTAGCAGGGTAAATACACTGGACTGGAGAATCCCAGCCGCAGGCGAGATCGGAGAATCCCAGCCTCTATCTGGATCTCACTTATTTTTAGTTTTTTCGAATAAAACCAACCTTCTTTCTTCCGGAGGTTTTGCTGAAGGGCTGCTTCACTATAAGCCATTGCTTCCTCTACGATAGCATGTGCCATACTCTGAGGTTTCCAGGGAATCTTCTGTAGCTTATGGGCCACCATTGAGCTCATTAAAATACATCTTCATCTAATTTCTGCCATATTTACACCCCCCAGTCAACAGACAAACATGCAACACCCAGTCATGCAGCCAAGAGATTGCCAAAAGTATGTTGACTCATGAATGTGTGTTATGCATTATAAAGAAAAATGTGTACAATGGAAAAATCGGCCAAAGGGACTCGAGGCTGTGAATTTATGTTTGTTACTCGGTATCGGCCAATCGTGCTTCTCGATGCAGCCCTGGCCCGTTATTTGGCGCCAATTTTGTGCTTTGGTGGGACGATGCAGGCGTTCGATTTCCCCCACTTTGCAAACTCTTACTTTTGAGAGGTTCTCCTTTCATTTCAAATGCAGCCAACATCGAATTATCGAAGTAGCTCGAGGCTCAGGGAGAGACAGGAAGGTTTGAAAGCCAGGGAGGGACAGCATGGACTGGTTGAAACTGAACAAAAACATATGCCTTGCCTGAGTCCAATTACATGTTGCAAGAGGACTATGCTGAAACAGAGAATCCTGGAGGCCGTGCCAGCACTTAATACGTCTTTGCATTATCATACTCTACAGGGTTTGTGACTACGGGTCACTGCAACTTTATTACCCAGGGATAGCACGTCCACCCTGGATCCCATCACTGGGAACTAGCAGCTCGATGACCTTGCTCTGATCTGGCCAATATTGATGGCTGGTTTTGAAACTGCAATCTCTTCTGCCTCTGCTGCCCTCCATGGCGGACTGCGTTTAATTGCAAGCAGTATCCTTGCCAAACTCCATCAAGGGTTTTCTGTTCATAACTGAAGCTGGCCTTGCTGGGAATGTTCTGAAAGTAAAACGTCCAGCTTCCAATTCGAAGCCGCCTCAATGTTTTTTATGTTGTTTGCACTCCATCACGATTTCAATCCTTGACAATGTCAACCGGAATTCTCCGGTCTCGCGTTGCCGCCAGCAAGAACGGAGCATTTGGACACTCTACCAAATCTCCGTTTGCAGCAGCGGGACCGGATAATCCCAGCCCCGGGCGAGGCAGGAGAATTTCGGCTGTCGTTTGTAAAAAAAAAAGTGAGACGCACAAAATGTTGCTTTTCTTTGCCTCGGATGTATTTTCATTATGAAAAACAACTGCCGTCATCAACCGGAAACACATACTAGAAGGCAGCAAATGCACAGTGGGCCAGACAGAATCTGAAATAAAAACTTGAAGGAAAGAGCCTGCATTTATATAGCAACTTTCAGGACTTCAGGATATCTCAAAGTGCTGCACGGCCAATGAATTATTTTTGAAGTGTAGCCACTGTTCCAATATGGGAAATAAACAGGTAAATGGTTCAGGTGGGGTCCTTTATTCAATATGTAGAAATGTTGCATCTAAAATATTAATTGCTCGCTTTATTGTACTGATCATCCCATTGTATATTTTCTACCAAGGCTCCTTAGACAACAGTACGAAGTCTCATAAGTTAAAGTCCAATAGGTACTTTTTGAACTTTAACCTGGTCTTGTGATACTCCTTACTGTGCCCACCCTAGTTCAAGGCCAGCATCTCCACCTCTTTACATAGAACATAGAACAGTACAGCACAGAACAGGCCCTTCGGCCCACGATGTTGTGCCGAGCTCTTTAGACAATGTCTTCCAAATCCATAACTACCACTAACTAGAAGGACAAGGGCAGCAGATCCCTGGGAACACCACTACCTGGAAGTGCCACCACTGTGTCACCATGCCGCCCACTAGACCTGTTAATGAGGGACTCCTTCCAATGCATCCATTAAATATTGTGTAGGCTAGTAGGCATGTAGGATGCCAGTCTGTCGGCTTGTTAACAAGCTCAATTGTCCTCTAATTACTTTTTTTTCAAAGTGGATGAAGGGCTGCTGATTTTGGTGTACTCCCCACCTCCATAATATCGAAGACCGGCAAGGTAAAGTCAGGTTAATGACCCAACATCATCACGCTGGATTTTATGCATGGGTGGCATGGTGGCACAGCGGCCTCACAGTGCCAGGGATCTGGGTTCAATTCCCGGCTTGGGTCACTGTCTGTGCGGAGTTTGCACATTCTCCACGTGTCTGCGTGGGTTTCCTCCGGCTGCTCCGGTTTCCTCCTACAGTCCAAAGATGTGCAGGTCAGGTTGATTGACCATGCTAAATCCTCCCTCGGTGTACCCGAACACCAGAGTGTGGCGACTAGGGGATTTTCACAGTAACTTAATTACAGTGTTAATGAAAGCCTACTTGTGACACTAATAAAGAAACTTTAAACTTAAGCTTTCCCAAGGTAAAATTACTTTATTTTTATTTATTTTGTGCACAAAACGTTACTACTTGTGTCGTTTCCATCAAAATAAATCCACTGCCCGGTTTAAAACGTCATTAGAATGACTGCTTGCACCTCATTACCTAGCCCTGTGACATTGGGTCAGTGAACAGTTAGTGCAGCACACTAATTTTTAAATATATCCTTGCCCGGATCCTTCTCATGAGTTTTTCATTCCAGGTTTGGTAATGTTATGATCCAAAGAGTACAATGCCCTTTTCAAGGCACCTGGGACCTGTCTGGGCAAAGCAAGCAACTGCTTAGTTTCTTCAACAGTTAGATTGAAGGATTGTTAACCAGCAGGGTAGAATCTGCAGTTAGAAAATGACATCTTAAAAACATATGAGATTGAATAAACTGGGATTGTTCTCCCTGGGAAGACGAAGGCTGAGGGGCGACCTGATAGAAGTTAATAAAATTATGAGGGGTATAGAGAGGGTGAACAGTTGGAAGCTTTTTCCCAGGGCAGAAATGACAATTACAAGGGGGCACAAGTTCAAGGTGAGGGGGGAAAGGTTCAGTGGAGATGTGCGGGGGAGGTTTTTTACACAGAGGGTGGTGGGGGCCTGGAATGCACTGCCAAGTGAGGTGGTTGAGGCAGACACGTTAGCAACAACTAAGACTTATCTTGATAGGCACATGAACAGGCGGGGATAGAGGGATACAGGCCTAGATAGGACAATGTGATCGTTGCAGGCTTGGAGGGCCGAAGGGCCTGTTCCTCATAGAAATCATAGAAACCCTACAGTGCAGAAGGAGGCCATTCGGCCCATCGAGTCTGCACCGACCACAATCCCACCCAGGCCCCACCCCCACATATTTTACCCGCTAATCCCTCTAACCTACACATCCCAGGACTCTAAGGGGCAATTTTCTAACCTGGCCAATCAACCTAACCCGCACATCTTTGGACTGTGGGAGGAAACCGGAGCACCCGGAGGAAACCCACGCAGACACGAGGAGAATGTGCAAACTCCACACAGACAGTGACCCGAGCCGGGAATCGAACCCGGGACCCTGGAGCTGTGAAGCAGCAGTGCTAACCACTGTGCTACCGTGCCACCTGTTCCTGTGCTGTATTGTTCTTTGTTCTTTGAATAAGGAACAGGAGTGGGCCTTTCAGCCCCTCGGACCTGCTCCACCATTTGATAAGATCATGACTGACCTGAATGTGGCCTCTGCTTTTCCTTTCAACCCCCTGATCCCCTTTGGTGCTCTTGTTAGTCAAAAATCGATCTAAATCAGCCTTAAAACTATTTAATGACCCGACCTCCACTGCTCTCTGGGAAGAGAATCCCACAGACTAATGACTTTCTGGGGAGAAAGAATCTTCTCATCCCAGAGGGTGGTGGGAATCTGGAACTCATTGCCTGAAAGGGTGATAGAGGTGGGATGAACACTTGAAACACCACAGCATACAAGGCTATGGTCCAAGTGCTGGAAAATGGGATTAGAATAGATAGGTGCTTGATGGCCGCCACAGACACGATGGGCCAAAGGGCCTCTTGTTGTGCTGTAAAACTCTAAGGCCAGAATTTGACCGTCCCACCCGCCATGGGAAAGGGGCAGACCATGGAAAGGTCTGTTGACCTCAGGTGGGATTTTATGGTTTCATAGAAATCATAGAAACCCTACAGTGCAGAAGGAGGCCATTCGGCCCATCGAGTCTGCACCGACCACAATCCCACCCAGGCCCTACCCCCACATATTTACCCGCTAAGCCCTCTAACCTACGCATCTCAGGATTCTAAGGGGCAATTTTTAACCTGGCCAATCAACCTAACCCGCACATCTTTGGACTGTGGGAGGAAACCGGAGCACCCGGAGGAAACCCACGCAGACACAAGGAGAATGTGCAAACTCCACACAGACAGTGACCCGAGCCGGGAATCGAACCCGGGACCCTGGAGCTGTGAAGCAGCAGTGCTAACCACTGCGCTACCATGCCGCCCATGGAGAATCCGTTTCGGGATGAGCGAGGCCATAAAATCGCACCCCTTGTCTCTATCTTTATCTTAATTGAGAGAACACTTATTTTTAAACAGTGTCCCCTAATTCTAGTTTTCCCTGTAGGGAAAAAAAATCATAGGATCATTGAATCCCTACAATGCAGAAGGAGACCATTTTGCCCATCGAGCCTGCACGATAACAATCCCACTCAGACTGTATCCCCATAACACCACGTATTTATCCAGCTAATCCCCCTAACCTACACATCTTGGGACACTGAGGGGCAATTTAGCACGGCCAATCAACCTAACCCGCACATCTTTGGACTGCAGGCGGACACCGGAGCACCCGGAGGAAACCCACGCAGACACAGGGAGAATGTGCAGACTTCACACAGACAGTGACCCGAGGTTGGAATTGAACCCGAGTTCCTGGCACTGTGAGACAGCTGTGCTAACCACTGTGTCACCGTGTCACCTTTTGTGCATCCACTCTGTCAGGTCCCTCCAGGATCAATAAGATCGTCTCTCATTTTTCTAAACCCCAATGGATACAGACCCAGCCTGTCTAACTTTTCCTCATAAGATAATCCTTTCCCATGCTCCCCACACACATTGCAGGTTTCAGTAGAGACAACCTTCCCTGCACAGTTTCTCACACATTTACATCCATTCTTAAATAAGGAGACCAAAATTGCACACAGTATTCCAAATGTGGGCTGGAATTCTCCAACCTCGCCCGTGGCTGGGATTCTCCAGTCCCGCTACAACAAATGGAGATTTAGCTGAGCACCAAATTCTCCATTCGCACTGGGAGCAGTGGCGCGGTATGCCGTACTGGTGTATTCCAGCCGGGGTCTCGCCCTGTACGACTATAACAAAATTCCCCCACTTCGATACTCCATTCCTCTTGCAATAAATGGCAACATTCCATTTGCCTTCCGAACAACATGCTGTTCTTGTGAACTGACATTTTGCGACTCATGTACCGGGATGCCCAGATCCCTCTGTACCGCAGCAGAGTTCTGAAATCTCTTGCTATTCAAACAATATGCTGTCAAGTCAAATCTGGTGCAGAGATAAAGAGAAGCTCATGTGGAAAATCACCTCCTTGTAATGACTTCAATCGGGCCATTGAGGTTGGCCTATTGGAGTATGAACTCCTTGATTAAGGAGTCAAATGATGGGCCAATCAGGGAGTCTTTTCCTTGTATTTAACTGGGAGTGTCAGTTCCTCTGGCACTCCCGAAGGTAGACTGCTGACTGATAGCACTCTGTGTACTGCTGCAGGCTTGTAGCACTGTTGCTTCACAGTGGCAGAGCCCCGGGTTCAATCCCTGTCTCGGGTGACTGTCTGTGTGGAGTTTGCACACTCTCTGCCTGCCTGCATGGGTTTCCTCCGGGTGCTCCGGTTTCCTCCCACAGTCTGAAAGACGTGCTGGTTAGGTGCATTGGCCATGCCAGATTCTCCCTCAGTGTACCTGAACAGGCGCTAGAGTGTGGCGAATAGGGGATTTTCACAGTGTGTAATTTGCAGTGTGAATGTAAGTCTACTTGTGACACGAATAAATAAACTTAAACTTAAATAAATAAACTTAAAGGGATTTGGGGAAGGGACTTCTGCCTCCGAAGACTGATTACATTTTATTACATCCCAACTAGCCAAGACAATCCTGACCAATATCATCACTGTCTCCAGATGTCCCTCAGACAACCAGTGCCTGAGGTGGACCCTGATAACATGAGGGCCTCTTCATCTCATTCTGTGGGTTCGGGCTGCTCATGTTGGGAAAACTCAGATATCAGCAGGTACCTGTGGAAGCTTAACTACAACTAATCCCTTGAGATGGAGCTGACATCAGTATTCATCCAGATTGAACAAACTGTTCTGAATATCACCGATTCTAGCTAAAACAATTAACATGCAGTCTGCAAAGTCCAGCAACATTTATTGCCATTGTAAGTACCCATCTCAGAATTAAAAGAACAGGAGTGGGCCATTCAGTCCCTCGAGCCATTTTGCCATTCAATTAGATTCTTGTTGAAGTAGCACAAGGTGGAGATGCTGAAAAGACGATGGAGAGAGATTTTACAACCTCGCTCGACCGGAGACCGGAAAATCCTGCCCGAGGCCAACCGATCTTTCCATTGTCCGCCCCTCGTCCGCTCTGATTCCCGTGGCAAATGTTCAGAAGGAAACAGCATTCTTACTCATATCTCTTTCATATCTCTTACATCTCCTTTAAAACTGAGGTGAGGAGGAATTTCTTCAGCCAGAGGGTGGTGAATCTGTGGAACTCATTGCCACAGAGGAG
The DNA here is from genome assembly GCF_964213995.1 of Mustelus asterias. NCBI lineage: Eukaryota > Metazoa > Chordata > Chondrichthyes > Carcharhiniformes > Triakidae > Mustelus > Mustelus asterias. The sequence continues at coordinate 90,793,023 of NC_135815.1, read as the reverse complement.
GCCAGGTCATTGAGTGTCTTTAAGACAGGGATAGATAGGTTCTTGATCAATAGGGGGATCAAGGGTTATGGGGAGAAGGCAGGAGAGTGGAGATGAGAATCATACCGGCCATGATTGGATGACGGAACAAACTCGATGGGCCGAATGGCCTAATTCTGCTCCCATATCTTATGGTCTTATAGTCTTTCTCCTGAAATGATACTGCATACACAAACCAAACAACATACATTGACTGTTTTACAGTGTGGAAGGTTCAATAAAAGGAATATTTAAAAGTATTAAATGATATTGGGTTTGAACTTTCCAATCAGTTGCATAAATCACTCCTTACTGCTATAGTGCATGAAGTCTCAAGGCCATCAGCCCAGCTTTAAGCATAACATGCAATAATATTTTTCTCAACTTTTCTTGCTTGAATGAATTGGTGCTGCATTCACAAAATCAGGAGGTCTTGTGGTGTAGTGGGCAGCATCCCTGCCTCGGAGCCAGAACCTGCAGGTTCAACTCCCTCCCCAGGACTTGATGACTAAGGAAGGTGCGTTGATAACGCAGCCAAACTGATTGAGCATGTGAGCTGCAAATCCTGGCCTCGGGCAGGATTTTCCGGTCTCCGGTCGAGCGAGGTTGTAAAATCTCTCTCCATCGTCTTTACAGCATCTCCACCTTGTGCTATTTCAACAAGAATCTAATTGAATGGCAAAATGGCTCGAGGGACTGAATGGCCCACTCCTGTTCTTTTAATTCTGAGATGGGTACTTACAATGGCAATAAATGTTGCTGGACTTTGCAGACTGCATGTTAATTGTTTTAGCTAGAATCGGTGATATTCAGAACAGTTTGTTCAACATGCCAATGGATGGCGGTAAGAGTGGGAGAGACTCCTGGTCAGCCACGCTTGCTGTAGAGTGGCCTCTCCCTCAAGCTATCAGCCTCTGGCAACCAACCAGTGATCTGTTCCAGGAGTAACTAGCTATGGAAACAAACAAAAGTCTGCCTTAGTGCACCACTAAGTCCTGCTAGGGTGGAAGACAACTTGGTGAATGCGATGAAGGAGAGTGAAGAATTTGCTGTGCGCATGTGTAACTTTGATTTGATTTGATTTGATTTATTATTGCCACATGTATTAGTATACAGCGAAAAGTATTGTTTCTTGCGCACTATACAGGCAAGGCATACCGTTCATAGAGAAGGAAATGAGAGAGTGCAGAATGTAGTGTTACAGTCATAACTAGGTTGCAGAAAAAGATCAACTTAATGCAAGGTAAGTCCATTCAAAAGTCTGATGGCAGCAGGGATGAAGCTGTTCTTGTGTCGGTTGGCATGTGTCCTCAGACTTTTGTATCATTTTCCCGACAAAAGAAGGTGGAAGAGAATATGTCCAGGGTGCGTGGGGTCCTTAATTTTGCTGGCTGCTTGCCAAGGCAGTGGGAAATGTAGACGGAATCAATTAGTGGGAGGCTGGTTTGTGTGATGTATTGGGCTACATTCACAACTTTTTGTAGTTTCTTGCAGTCTTGGGCAAAGCAGGAGCCATACCAAGCTGTGATACGACCAGTAAGAATGCTTTCTATGGTGCATCTGCAAAGGTTGGTGAGAGTCGTAGCAGACATGCCAAATTTCTTTAGTCTTCTGAGAAAGTAGAGGCATTGGTGGGCTTTCCTAACTATAGTGTCGGCATGGGGGGACCAGGACAGGTTGTTGTTGATCTGGGCACCTAAAAACTTGAAGCTTTCGACTATTTCTACCTCATCCCTATTGATGTAGACACGGGCATGTTCTCTACTTCACTTCCTGAATCTCTTTCATTTTGTTGACATTGAGGGCGAGGATATTTTCATCGCAGCAGCTAACCAGATTCCCTATTCCATTTCTGTGTTTGTTGCTGACTTCGGACTGAATGAAAACCCTGATTTGGATTGAATTTTAGCCTGCATGAGAAGCCACTCTGGTAATCTGACCTTCTTTGTCCATGTTTTGCCTCTGTCTTGACCTCCTGAAGGACTGTTGCTGTTATACACTTTGTTGATTCTTCTCTGGGAAATGCATTCACCATCCAGGTTTAAGTAGAGATGTACTGTGTATAAAGTTAGGCTCAAAGAAGAACAAGGTGTTTATTTCCTTTCTTTTCTGTTTTTGCTGAGTATCTGAAGACCTATAAATAAATGTTTATTTTTAATATTTGGATAACTGTTCAACTGAGTGAAGTCCACAATCCTCAACCTTTTGCCATGTCATAGCAGGTTGATGGTTATTGGATTAGGAATTCAGAGGCCTGGACAAATGATGTGGGAATGTGATTGAAAACCCAGAAATTCATTTGTCTGTTGAAACAGCTGAGCCCCAGGAAAAACATGGCTGGATTGACATCTCTGACTCTCTGATATCTTCCATTAATTGCACAATGTTTATGAAGACAAGATAAAGAGCTTTCAAGTCCTTGCAGTTTGCGCTGTTCATACTTTAAAATATGTGGACGAATGACATTTTTATTGGCCTGTCGTCAGAAAGAGTTTGTTTAAGCCAGGGACCTGGGTTCGATTCTGATCTTGGGTAACCGTCTGCGTGGTGTCTGCACGTTCTCCCTGTGTCTGCGTGGGTTTCCTCCAGGTGTTCCAGTTTCCTCCCACAGACCAAAGATTTGCAGTGATGTGGAGTTGCTGGCATTGGACTGGGGTAGGCACAGTAAGTAGTCTCACAACACCAGGTTAAAGTCCAACATGTTTATTTGGTAGCACGAGCTTTCGGAGCTCTGCTCCTTCATCAGGTGAGTGTTCGTGAGACTACTTACTGTGCCAAGATTTGCAGGTTAGGTGGATTGGCCATGCTAAATTGATGCCTAGCGGCAGGGTTAATACATGGGGTTACGGGGATAGGGCCTGGGTAGCACTGTTGTGGGTGCAGGCCTAAAGGGCCATATGGCCTCCTTCTGCACCATAGGGAATGTACCGCACTGTAGGGATTCTATGATTCTATTAAATCTGTCGTCCTTATGACGTCTGGTCTATATTTTATTCCAGACCCACGACTCTTACCTACCCTCTGAAATGGCCTAACAAGTTATTCAGTTGTTTCAAAAGGACTGTTAGCAGTGCTTTAGGAAGGCAGGTTGCCATCAAATCTGAAAGGGTAATTAGGGCTGGGCCTTGCCAACGATACCCACATCCTGCAAAATAATGCTTTACTCTTCCAATTTCATATATGGAGAGACAAGAACGATTTAGTTGTGAGTGGTACTAATGGGCTTGTACAAGAGCAAACAAGAAACTCAGACCAGTTAAAACGTATACATCATCGTTCTTTTCCTGTCAGAAATCAACTTCTATCTTCCTATGTTTCCATAGTTTTCACACCAATAACTTGCTATCTCTCCTTGCCATGGTCGGATTATTATCTTATGCTTTATCTTTCACATGCCTGCATTATGCTGATTCTATCTTTGTTCCATCTTTTACACTGGTCCCACATTGCCAACTTGGCCACCGACTCAATTAGCTGCTGTGTTTGCCCTGCTGAATTCTTCCGCATCCCTGGTACAATGTACTTTTCTGATCGGAATCTCAGTAAGCGTGTTGAAAGTCAACGACGTTGCAAAGGAGGTGGGCAAATTAACCGCAGTGACATAAGGCGGTCCGTGAATCAAGTTCAGTTTAAAAAGGGTTACAGGGGCTGCGTACAGAAAGGTGGGTCGTTCAAAGTTTAAGTTTATTCATTAGTCGCAAGTGAGCTTACATTCACACTGCAAAGAAGGTACTGTGAAAATCCCCTAGTCGCCACACTCTGGCGCCTGTTCGGGTACACTGAGGGAGAATTTAGCATGGCCAATTCACCTGCACATCTTTGGAGTGTGGGAGGAAACCGGAGCACCCGGAGGAAACCCATGCAGACACGGGGAGAACGTGCAGACTTCACATAGACAGTATCCCAAGCCGGGAATTGAACCCGGGTCCCTGGCACTCTGAGGGAGCAGTGCTAACCGCTGTGCCTAGGGGATTTTCACAGTACCTTCTCTGCAGTGTGAATGTAAGCCTAGTTGTGACTAATAAATAAAATCATAGAAAAGTTGAGTACAAAAACTGAGCAAAAAAGAGAACCAATATAAATGCAATTCGGAGAGCTTCTGAAAGGCACAGATAGTTAAATAGGGAAAATAATCATTCTTGGCTAATTCTGCTGTACATTATGAATTGGATCGTGTGTTAAGCAGCTGTATAACTCAGCTGGGGGAATTTCAATCTGTTTTAATGCAGATCCACTTCCGATTTCATACATCCATTCAAAAAAAACTCATTTTGAAACACTCTAGAGAGTATCAAACTCCTAAACAGCGTTCTTTCATTTTGTTCATGCTTTACTGTATTTTCATTCAAGGTAGAATTAACCAGGGAAATGAAATTGGAAAATGTTATAAAGATTAAATTCCCATCAACATCAGTGATAGAGTGAAACTATTGAACAAGGCCAACAGAGAATTCCATTCTGAGAGCCTTGCCGACCCTGATTTCGGGACGGCTGAGGCGGTAAAGTTCCGGCCATTGTCTTTGGTAATATCACCAATTCCATACCCTGGCTACAATCCTAATCTGAGCCGGTGTGTTAACAACCTGCATGCCCTCTTTGACCCCAAGATATGTCTGACTACATTGATGCTATCTTTCTCTCTCTCTGAGACTAAGGAAATTTGGCATGCCCACTACGACTCACCAACTTTTACAGATGCACCGTAGAAAGCATCCTTTCCAGATGTGTCACAGCTTGGTATGGCTTCCGCTGCGTCCAAGACCGCAAGAAACTAAAAAGGATCATGAAGGAAGACTAGTCCATCACGCAAACCAACCTCTCATCCAATGAAATAAAGGCAAAATACTGCGGATGCTGGAATCTGAAATAAAAAACAGAAAAATGCCGGAAAATCTCAGCTGGTCTGACAGCATCTGTAGAGAGAGAGTAGTGCCGATGTTTGCCTTCCATCCACTGACTCTGTCTACACTTCCTGCAGCCTCAGAAAAGCAGCCAGCATAATTAAGGACCCCACGCCCCCCGGACATTCTCTCTTCCAACTTTTTCCGTCAGGAAAAAGTCTGAGGTCACGTACCAGCTGACTCAAGAACAGCTTCTTCCCTTCTGCCATCAGACTTTTGAATGGACCTACCTTGTATTAAGTTGATCTTTCTTTCCACCCCCTTGCTATGACTGTAACACTACATTCTGCATCCTCTCCTTTCCTTCTCTATGAATGGTATGCTTTGCGCGCAGGAAACAATACTTTTCACTGTATCCCAATACATGTGATAATAATGAATCAAATCAAATCAAAAACATACCATTGCCTGATTCTGCCCCAACTCATGAGCTGCCAAAACCCTCATCCATTCCTTGACTATCATCTTCTATCCCTCAGAAACTTGAGTTCATCCAAAGCTTGATCCTTATGTGTCTAGTCCCATTTACCCTTTAGCCCTCTTCTCACTGACCTACATTAGCTCCCAGTTATGCAGCACCTCCGTGTTAAAATTGTCTTCCTTGTTCTCTAAAGCTTCCATGGCCTCACCCGTCCCCATCTCTGTAATCCCCTTCATCCCTGCAATGGCACGGTGGCAGAGTGGTTAGCACCGCTGCCTCACAGTGCCAGGAACCCGGGTTCGATTCCTGGCTTGGATTACTGTCTGTGTGGAGTCCGTACGTTCTCCCTGTGGCTGCATCGATTCCTTCTGGGTGCTCTGGTTTCATCCCGCAGTGTGAATGATGTGCTGGTTATGTGCATTGGCCATGCTAAATTCTCCCTCAGTGTACCTGAACAGGCACCGGAATGTGGCAACTAGGGGATTTTCACAGTAGTTTTCACAAGCCCACTTGTGAAACTAATAAATAAACTTTTTTTAAAAAAACTCTCCAACATCTCTGTATTATTCCAATGCTGGACGCTTGCACAACCCTGATTTTAATCTCTCCAGCACTGACAACCGCACATTCAGTTGTCGAGGACTGCAGTTCTGGCATTCCTTCCCTTCCCTAACCCTCTCCACCTCTTCACCATTCTCTCCTCTTTTTTAAGGTGCTCCTTGAAACCGACTTCTTTGATCAAGACAGATGTTTATAAGGGAATCGAGGGTTACGGGGATAAGTCGGGAAAGTGGAGCTGAGGATTATCAAATCAGATCCATCATGATCTCAGTGAATGACAGCAGAGCAGACTCAATGGGCCGAATGGCCTTTTTCTGTTCATACACCTTATGGTCTAAATTTTTAGCCACCTGTCCAATATCTCCTTTTGCAACTCAATAGAAAGTTTGTTTCCTATGAAGCACCTTGGGACTGTTACTCAGTTATAGATGCTATATAAATGCAAGTTGTTGCTGCTGTGACACAGTTGAAATCAGTGTTTAATACTGAACATTGATTTGATTTGATTTACTTTTGTCACATGTATTAGCATACAGTGAAAAGTATTGATTCTTGCGCGCTATACAGACAAAGCATATCGTTCATAGAGAAGGAAACGAGAGAGTGCAGAATGTAGTGTTACAGTCATAGCTCGGGTGTAGAGAAAGATCAACTTAATGCAAGGTAGGTCCATTCAAAAGTCTGATGGCAGCAGAGAAGAAGCTGTTCTTGAGTCGGTTGGTACGTAATCTCAGACTTTTGTATCTTTTTCCCAACAGATGAAGGTGGAAGAGAATATGTCCTGAGTGCTTCTTTAAATTTTCCATTGATTGTCTTCTTAATCAGCTTGTAAGATATTCGCTATTCTCAAAATTAGATGCACTCTCTGCTGGATCGACAGTTGATGCAATGGTTGGAACTTCAGGAATATCAGAGTGGATATTTCTTCACAGAAAAGATTCACGAGGATGCTACCGGGATTTGATGGTTTGAGTTATCAGGAGAGGCTGATAAACTGGGACTTTTTTCTCTGGAGTGTAGGAGGCTGAGAGGTGATCTTATAGGGGTCTATAAAATAATGAGGGGCATAGATAAGGTAGATAGTCAACATCTTTTCCCAAAGCAGGGGAGTCTAAAACTACAGGGCATAGGTTTAAGGTGAGAGGGGAGAGATAAAAAAGGGTCCAGAGGGGCAATTTTTTCACACAGAGGGTGGTGAGTGTCTGGAACAAGCTGCCAGAGGTAGTGGTGGAGGCGGGTACAATTTTGTCTTTTAAAAAGCATTTAGATGGGTAAGATGGGTAGAGAGGGATATGGGCCAAACAAGGGCAATTGGGATGAGCTTAATGATTAAAAAAAAGGGTGGCATGGAAAAGTTGGGCCAAAGGACCTGTTTCCATTCTGTAAACCACTATGACCCTATGACTCTATGATATGATATGAGCATGTGCTTAATGGAAGGAAACCTGCCATCCTTACCTGGTCTGGTCTACTTGTGATTCCAGATCCACAGCAATGTGGTTGACTCTCAAACGCCCTCTGAAATAGAAGGCAGTTGGAGGCAGTAAATAGCTGCCCAGTCAGCAACACTCACGACCCATTGAAATGAATTTTAAAGATAAGGACACTGAAGCCATTCCCAACTCTGAGATCAAATGATTTTTAATGCAACATTTTAAACTGTGAGCATGATTGCAAATTCATAAGATAATAGTGGCACCTCAGGCTGGTGTCTTTCATTGCCTTCTGCTAAATGCCATCTAAGGCTCACAGGAGAGACAAATAGTTCACAGGATTTACATTATATAACTGTAGAAAACCAATTTACTACTCTGTAAATTTGATAGGATCTTATCCAATGGGACAAAATCAAATCTCAGTAAAGTTGAAGTATAATTTGAAAGCGTCAGTACCGACAATCATTTGTTTCCAAGCAATAGGCAGAAGCTAAACTCTTAATTATCTCTGTAACCTCCTCCAGCCCCATAATTCTCCAAGATTTCTGTTCCTAATTCTCAACCCTTAATAGCTCCACCATTGGCAGCTATGCTTTCAACTTCCCATCGACTCTGAACACCCACTCCTCCCTTAAGACAAATTCTTTGACTAAACCTTTGGCCACCTGTTCATAGAATCCCTATAGTGCTGAAGGAGGCCATTCGGCCCATCAAACCTGCACCGACAACAATCCCACCCAGGCCCTATTCCATTGACTCCACGTATTTACCCTGCCAGTCCCCCTGACACTAAGGGGCAATTTAGCATGACCAATCCACCTAACCCGTACATCTTTGGAGTGCGGGAGGAAACCGGAGCACCCGGAGGAAACCCACGCAGACACAGGGAGAATGTGCAAACTCCACACTGACAGTGACCTGAGGCCAGAATTGAAGCCGGGTCCCTGGCGCTGTGGGGCAGCAGTGCTAACCACTGTGCCACCGTGCCACCCACATAACATACTTTTGTGGTTTGGTGTCAAATTTTGTTTGATAACACTCCTGTGAAGCACCATGATTATAATATTAAAGGCGCTATATAAGTCCAAATTATTTTTCTTTAACTTGCCATCTCTACATCAGTCAGTGAGCGACTATTTTCTTTGATCTGACATTGATCTTAGGACAAAAGAACAAAGAACAATACGGCACAGGAACAGGCCCTTCAGCCCTCCAAGACTGTGCCAATCACATTGTCCCCTATCGAGGCCAACCGCTTGTATCCCTCCATTCCAGAATTATGGCGTTGGAAGAGGTTATAGAGATAATTCAGAGTTTAGCTTCTGCCTGTCACTTTGAAACAAACAGTTGTTCGTACTGAACGCTTTCTTATTGGCTGCTTGCTCACATCTCAGTTAACTGGCATGAACCGGGTTCAAAGGTCACACAGCACAAAATGTCTGCCGCAAGAAAGGTCAATACCCTGGCAACGACCTTCATATTGGAAAATAACCTCCTTGCTGCCTTCTGAGCTAAAAAATCAGAAAAAATGTCACTCATTGTCAGGGGCTAAGAATGTAGTGGGTGAACAATATGTCACACCACATAGTGCAGGCCAGATTTTGAAATGTTCTGCCGCAATTATGATAATGCATTAAATAGATTATAGCACATGTGTTTCTGCTACTGATTAAAACGTAAATGTCAAGCACATGCTGCCAAAACAAAGACACCAGCTTCTATTTAAAACCACACCTAAACATCTTCATGGAGCCTCTCAGCTTTTTGGACCACTCCCTGACGCAGAGACACACTAGAAATCTTTGAGGCCTTGGCAGCAAGAGCACTCGGACCCTTCCAACCCTACACACAACGCAACTCATCTTCTTCAAGTACAAACATCGACGAAAATGGCCAACAGTTTAAGGGGTGAATTTCGTCATTAGCTGGAATCACGAGCTGCTCCTCCATCAGGTGAGTGCTTCCACTTTGAGCCGGCGGTTTGCGGTGTCGACAGTAGCCATGATGTGGAGATGCCGGCGTTGGACTAGGGTTGGCGGAATAAGAAGTCTCGCAGCACCAGGTGAAAGTCCAACAGGTTTATTTGGAAGAAATAAACCTGTTGGACTTTAACCTGGTGTTGTGAGACTTCTTACTGCGCCCACCCCAGTCCAACGCCGGCATCTCCACACCTTGGTCTTTAGTGGTAGCCCATGTCTAACTTTTGTTTCTATTGAAAGTGATGAAAATCTAACTCAGAGGTCGCAAGCCCATGACTCATCCCATCTTGGGCCTTGAGCCTCATTGACAAATCACTGGCAGGCTGCCAGTCCAACAACCAGAGGCAGCTCACCAACTTGAAGCCAACCCAATTTGGCAGATGTTGCCTTGAGAAAAGAAAACTGGGGGAGGTAGCAACCAGCCTCTTTTGAAAAAAATCTGAGAACTATAAATGATGGATGTGGGAGCAAACCTTTTTATAGAACATAAAACATAGAACATTACAGCGCAGTACAGGCCCTTCGGCCCTCGATGTTGTACCGACCAGTGGAACCAATCTAAAGCCCCTCTAATCTACACTATTCCAATATCATCCATATGTTTATCCAATAACCATTTGAATGCTCTTAATGTTGACGAGTCCACTACTGCTGCAGGCAGGGCATTCCACGCCCTTACTACTCTCTGAGTAAAGAACCTACCTCTAACATCTGTCCTATATCTCTCACCCCTCAATTTAAAGCTATGTCCCCTCGTGCTAGCCATCCGAGGAAAAGGCTGTGTCCCCACAGCATCAGAACATAAATATACAGTTCACAAATCTGAAGCAAAATTCAAGATCAGAAGTGAATAAGTGATGTAGGTGTCACAATGCAGCAATTAGGGTTGGGTCATCGAATGCTACAGTGCAGAAGGAGGCCATTCAGCCCATTTAGTCTGCACTGACCACAATCCCACACAGCCCTATCCCCATAACCCCATACATTCACCCGAGCTAGCCCCCTGACTCTAAGGGGCAATTGAATGGACTTACCTCACATTAAGTTGATCATTCTCTACACCCTAGCTATGACTCTAATACTACATTCTGCACTCTCTCATTTCCTTTTCTATGAACGGTATGCTTTGACTGTATAGCACGCAAGAAACAATAATTTTTACTGTATGCTAATTCATGTGACAATAATAAGTCAAATCAAATCAAAGGGGCAGCACGGTGACACAGTGGTTAGCACTGTTGCCTCACAGCACCAGGGACCCAAGTTCGATTCCAGGCTTGGGTCACTGTCTGTGTGGAGTTTGCATATTCTCCTGTGTCTGCATGGGTTTCTCCTCCGGGTGCTCCGGTTTCCTCCCACAGTCCAAAGATGTGTGGGTTAGGTGGATTGGACAAGCAAAATTGCCCCTGAGTGTCGGGGGGACCGGCTAGGGTGGATTTGTGGGGTTGTGGGGATAGGGCCTGGGTGGGATTGTGGTCGATGCAGACTCGATGGGCCGAGTGGCCTCCTTCTGCACTGTAGGGATTCTATGATTCTATGAAATCAATCCGCCTATCCCGCACATCTTTCAGACTGTGGGAGGAAACCAGAGCACCCAGAGGAAACCCACACTGACACGGGGAGAATGTGCAGACTCCGCACAGACAGTGACCCAAGCTGAGAATCAAACCCGGGTCCCTGGTGTTGTGAGGCAGCAGTGCTAACCACTGTGCCACCATGCTGCTCCAATTAACACCTTTTTTTTCTATCAATTAATATCTTTTTATCAACAAAGTTAAATTGAGAATTATAGATAGGGACAATCAAATACTAATGGCAATGATAAGACTTGAACTGCAAAGTCAATAGAATTGAAATTCCCAAAAAAGAGACAACTGGCTTCGGACACACAAGTAGATTGTTGCCATTAAACAGGGAAACTTGGCCCAGTCTATTTTTGAGTGTGTGCGCAGAGGAGGGAGTCCACAGAATTGGCACATGGAAGAAAAATAAATCTTTCAAAATTTTGTGCATCTAAATACCCACTCAATAAAACTGTCTACCATCTGTGCAAATAAGGATTGGCCATTGAAATGGCTGTGCTCGTTCAGTCTTTAAGTGATTTCAGAAAGCATTTGGATCGTGAAACCAGAAGGCATAGAAGCAGAATTAGGCCACTCGGCCCATTGAGTCTGCTCCACCATGGCTGATACTTTTCTCATCCCCATTCAGTTTACTGGAGCAGATCCAGTCAGATATGAGATATTCCGTAAGTTGATAAAGGAGAGAAAGAACAAGATGAAAAAGCGCAGAGAAAAGAATGGTAAATAAAGTCCTTTATTGTAAAAATGCACCAGGAAATCAGGAATGAAAGAAGTTGGGAATGAATGAAGACAGGAATTAAATCGGGAATGATTGAAGGAAGTCAGGAATTAATGAAAGAAGTCAACGATGAAGATTGGACTGAATGAATGAAGTCGGGAATAAATGAAGTCAGTTCCCATTGGTCACAGATTGAAATGTTTGAACTCACTGCCACAGAAGGCTGTGGAGGCCAGGTCATTGAGTGTCTTGAAGACAAAGATAGATAGGTTTTTATCAATAAGGGGATCAAGTGTTATGGGGAAAAGGCAGGAGAATGGGGATGAGAAAAATATCAGCCATGATTGAATGGCGGAGCAGACTCGATGGGCCGAGTGGCCTAATTCTGCTCCTATGTCTTAAAGTTAAAGTTAAAGTTTATTTATTAGTCACAAGTAAGGCTTGCACTAACACTGCAATGAAGTTACTGTGAAATTCCCCTAGTCACCACACTCCGGCACCTGTTCGGGTCAATGCTCCTAACCATTAGGTCAATGCACCTAACCACCTTATGGTCTTATGTTAGAAAAAGAGCTAAGATGACACGAGGAGAAACATTTTGATGCAGTGAGTGGGTTAGGATCTGGAATGCACTGACCGAGAGTGTGGTGGAGGCAGATTCAGTCGTGACTTCCAATAGGAGCATTGAATAAGCAGCTGAAGGGGAATGGTTGGGGAGTGGGATCAGCTACATTGCTTCTGCAGAGAGCTAGCATGAGGAGTCAATGGGCTGATTGGCCTCCACCATGTGCTATAAGGGTTAATGATACGATCCAATTAGGATGACTGTGTAAATATTTAAATGCATTTGTGGAATTGTCTGTTCAACTTAAAATATTATCAATCTACAACCACACTGCCACACGGGCAATCTGTGCGATGGCAAAATGGGAAGACTAGTGTGCAGGAGGGAACGGTAAAACATTTATTTTCAGGAATTATTTTGGTGAGTTGGAAAAATTGGAAAACAACATGCTATCAAAGGGGACAAACCAATGCATCGTCTCAAAGCCAAGGGAAGTTTTGATTCTCAATTGCTATCGTCTTTTTGTTTATCTTGATAATCATAGAATATATACCATAGGCTTTTTTGGAAATAAGGTAGAACAGCAGTTGTTACTGAATGACGTTTGCGCTACTGTACACATGGTTGCTAACCAGTCGTTGCGTTGCAACAATCTGCACCATTCCTTTGTGGGTCACATGGAGGCTTGGTCAAACCCATCCGAGCTACTACATAATCATTAAAGCAAAATACTGCAGATGCTGGAAATCTGAAATAAAAGCAGCAAGCGCTGGATAAACTCAGCAGGTCTGGAGAGAGACACAGAGTTAACGTTTCAAGTCTGTATGACTCTTTTTCAGAGTTGGACTACTGCGTTCAGTTTTGGGCACTGCACCTCAGGAAATGTATATTGGCCTTGGTGTAGACTTACTGAAAAGATAGAATCATGGAAACCCTACAGTGCAGAAGGAAGTCATTCAGCCCATCGAGTCTGCACTGATAACAATCCCACTCAGGCTCTATCCTGAAACTCCACAGATTTACCCTGCTAATCCCTCTAACACACACATCCCGGGACACTAAGGGGCAATTTAGCATACCCAATCAACCTAATCTGCACATCTTTAGACTGTGGGAGGAAACCGGAGCACCCGGAGGAAACCCACACAGACACGGGGAGAATGTGCAGACTCCACACAGACAGTGACCCAAGCTAGGAATCTAACCCAGGTCCCTGGAGCTGTGAAGCAGCAGTGCTGACCACTGTGCCACCATGCCGCCCAGGGTATCAGGATTAGAAAGTTATTTTTATTTATTCATGGGACATAGGCGTCATTGGCTTGTCAGCATTTATTGCCTATCCCTAGTTGCCCGAGAACAATTGAGACTCAACCACATTGTTGTGGATCTGGAGTCACATATCAGCCAGACCGGGTAAGGATGGCAGATCTCCTTCCCAAAAACTCATTAGTGAACCAGATGGGTTTATCTGAAAATCGACAATGGTTTCATGGTCATCAGTAGATTCTTAATTCCAAATTTTTTAAAATTGAATTCAATTCCTCCCGTGGTGGGATTTGAACCCAGGTCCCCAACTTTAGCTGAGTTTCTGGATTAATAGTCGAGTGATAATGCCACCAGGCCATCGCCTCCCACATTACGTAGATAGGTAACATAAACTTACTTTTAATTCCTGGCACTGAAAGTGTTAAAGCGCCGTCATAGAAATCATCATAGAAACCCTACAGTACAGAAAGAGGCCATTCGGCCCATCGAGTCTGTACCGATCACAATCCCACCCAGGCCCTACCCCCACATCCCTACATATTTACCCATTATTCCCTCTAACCTACGCATCTCAGGACACTAAGGGCAATTTTTAGCATGGCCAATCAACCTAACCCGCACATCTTTGGTCATGAATGTATTTTTTTTATTCATTCAGGAGATGATGGGCATCACTGGCTGGGCCAGCATTTATTGCCCATTCCTGAGGGCAGCTAAAAGACACAGCCACATTGCTATGGGTCTGGAATCACTTATCAGCCAGACCGGGAAAGGACGACAGATTTCCTTCCCTAAAGGACATTAGTGAACCAGAGCGGTTTTTACAACAAGCAATTTATGGTTACCATTGGACTTTTAGTTCCAGATATTTATTGAATTTAAATTCCACCATCTACCATGGTGGGATTCAAGTACAGGTCCCCAGAGCATTACCCCGGGCCTCAGAGTTACTAGTCCAGCAACCATACCATTACGCCCCCATGTCCCCTATTGAAAATGATATAGAAGTCTGAGAACACGTACCAACTGGCTCAAAAATAGCTTCTTCCCTGCTGCTATCAGACTTTTGAATGAACTTTTTAGAGCACTTGGCAAGGCCTACGGGAAATACTGATCTTACCTGTTGCTCCCGACCAGGCTTCCCACTTTCATTTAACCTTAGGAGAAGGCATTGGAAAGGAGGGAGCTCTTCCATGGTTCCATTGTTGGACTTACAACACTCTCAGGGTTTATTATACCATAAGGCATAAGAGCAGAATTAGATCCATTCATCGAGTCGAATGGATAGTCAGGGTCTTTTTCCCAGGGTAGAAATGTAAATTTCTAGGGGACATAGGTTTTAAGGTAAAAGGGGGAAAGTTTAAAGGAGATGTGAGAGGTAAGTCTTTTTTATACAGTGGGTGGTAAGTGCCTGGGTTGGGTGCCAGAGGATGCAATAGCAATGTTTAAGACGCATCTCAACAGATACATGAATAGGCAGGGAATAGAGGATTACGGACTGCGTAGAGGCAAAATGTCTTTAGTTTAGAAGGGTGTCATGTGTTGGCACAGGCTTGGTGGGCCGAAGAGACTGTTCCTGTGCTGTTCTGTTCTTAGAATCATAGAATCCCAACAGTACAGAAGAAGGCCATTTGGCCCATCGAGCCTGCACCGACAACAATCCCACCCTATCCCCGTAACCCCACACATTTACCCTGCTAATCCCCCCGAAAACTAGAGTCAATTTAGCATGGCTAATCAATCTAACCCGCATATGTTTGGACCATGGGAGGAAACCGGAACACCCAGAGGAAACCCACACAGACAAGAGGAGAACATACAGACTCCACACAGACAGTGACCCAAGCCGGGAATTGAACCCCGGTCCCTGGCGCTGTG
Source organism: Mustelus asterias (assembly GCF_964213995.1). Lineage (NCBI taxonomy): Eukaryota > Metazoa > Chordata > Chondrichthyes > Carcharhiniformes > Triakidae > Mustelus > Mustelus asterias. The sequence goes on along the minus strand of NC_135815.1, from coordinate 90,777,697 downwards.
GGGCAGCAGTGCTAACCACTGTGCCACCGTGCTGCCTCGAAGTTCTATGTTTGTAGTCATGTCAACTTTTGACGCACATGTCAGCAAACATATTAAACTTTTGTTCAGCACAGACACGGTTAAAAATGAAACAGTTCCACATGCAATATTTTACTATTTGACATTGTTCTGATCCCACTGGGGGACCCTTGAACCAAAGTAAGTAAATTTACCAAACGTCACCCAAATGAAAAAATTACCAACAAGATTTCACTTTTTGTAAACTTTTATTTTAAATCCAATCAGTATCCGTGCAAATCAAGCGTGAATGAAACCGGCAAGTGATACTTCAAATAAATTTGACTTTTAAGGTATCAGAGCATTGTCGAACACAGCCACAAACATTCACATCACTCCCACAAACTGTGGCATCAGATGCAGCCTCACCGTCTCGGGGTGAAATTCACTCAGGGTGGAATTTTCCCATAATTGTCAGAATGTCAGGCTCTGACTGAAAACTGGTGCTTATCTCTCCAGATTCACAGTTGGGTTTTCAGACCAGATCTGCAGTCACTTTGACAAAGAAATCTGGGTGCCTGGTTGATGCTGTCACTCTGGAGTGCGGGGGGGTGGGTGCACTGATAGAGCTAACAAGACAGGCTTCACAGAGAGCAGGGCCCCACCTTTTAAGGGCACCCAGGTCTGCACTGAAGTTTAACTCAGCAGACATGAGGGCCCCCTCCACCTCGCCTACAAGCATCAGGGCGACCCCAGACAACCACAAAGATATCAGGGCTTTCTTTCCCCCCACAGTATTGAGGGTACTCTCCCCCTCACAGGTGAGTTCCCCCCCCCCTTCGCAGGAAAATTCCCCCTTTGCTAGCAAGTCTCACCCCTCCTTCACTCGCAAGTCCCAACCCTTCAGAAGAGGTTTACCAGGATGTTGCCTGGTCTGGAGGGTATTAGCTATGAGAGGTTGGATGAATTTGGTTTGTTCTCACTGGAACGACGGAGGTTGAGGGGTGACCTGATAGAGGTTTATAAGATTATGAGTGGTATGGATAGAGTGGATAGTCAGATGCTATTTCCTAGGGTAGAAAAGTCAAGTACGAGGGGACATAGGTTTAAGATGTGTGGGGAAAAGTTTAGAGGAGATGTGCGAGGCAAGTTTTTTACAGAGTGAGTGGTGCATGTCTGGAATGCGCTACCCGGGGAGGTGGTGGGAGCAGGTATGATAGCGGCATTTATGGGGCAAGTAGACAAATACATGAATAGGATGGGAATGGAAGGCTAGGGACTCTGGAAGTGCATACCTTTTTAGTTTAGGCAAGCATCATGATCAGCGCAGGCTTGGAGGGCTGAAGGGCCTGTTCCTGTGCTGTACTTTTCTTTGTTTTGTTCAATTGCAAGACCCCCACTCCCCCATTCACTGGTTTGATGATACTGTACTATTTTGATATATTTGATGCTTAGGTGGGGCTGTTTTAAGAGGTAGTGTTTAGTTACAAGATTCGGTTTGTCTGTTAAGCATTCAGCCAATGATACGAATGTAGGATAATAACTGATTTTAGCGAGGAATGTGTCTCTTTGGAGAGTTAATAGACCTTTTGTTTATTTAGGTTCATCTGGGATTTTAGACTAGGTACGCAGAGTCATGTGAATCTTTGATTAGGTTGATTGACACAGGCAGAGTCATGAAATTAATGGAAGGAGGGTAGCTTGCAGGAAAACCAGTTTTATTTTCATTTTAAAATATAAGCAATTGCTGCCTGAGCTGCCAGAAGAATGCAGTGGCTCTCTGCCTCTCACTCTCTGCCCCTCCAAAGGCTTTCTGAAAGCTTCAAGCTGGGAACCTATGTCAAAGCAAGTATGTTTTACTAACTACTTTTAAAGAGAGTTTGAAAGCTTTGGGGAAATATTGCGTGATTGGAACTCATAGCAATAGGTTAGCAGTTAAGAATTGTATCATGTCATGGTTAAGCATTGTTCAATTGTTAAAGGTTAAACTAATCCATTTGTTATAATTAAACTGTGTTGTTAAACAAAATTTGTTTTGAGTAAACCTTCCTAGTGTGTCAGTAGAGGCACAACTGCAGTGAAACATGTTCTCCTCACATTGATCCAAAATAGAAAATAGTTGGGGTCTATTCTGACTTCATAATATACCTTGGGGTTTCTGATTGGCAGCCTAACACTGGCAAAAGTCCCACCTTCCATAAGACAATAAGATATAGGAGCAGAATTAGGCCATTCGGCCCATCGAGTTTGCTCCGCCATTCAATCATGGCTAATATGATTCTCATCCCTATTCACCTGCCTTCTCCCCGTAACTGTTGATCCCCTTATTGATCAAGAACATATCTATCTATCTATCTATCTATCTATCTATCTATCTATCTATCTATCTATCTATCTGTCTGTCTGTCTGTCTGTCTGTCTGTCTGTCTGTCTGTCTGTCTGTCTGTCTGTCTGTCTGTCTGTCTGTCTGACTGTCTGCCTGCCTGTCTGTCTGTCTGTCTGTCTGTCTGTCTGTCTGTCTGTCTGTCTATCTATCTATCTATCTATCTATCTATCTATCTATCTATCTATCTATCTATCTATCTATCTATCTATCTATCTATCTATCTATCCCCTTCACTGGCGAGAGCCCACCTTCAAAGGCATTGGTCCCATCCTCTTCCCCCCCTCGGCCCCACATAACAGTATCCCCTCCCACAATGGGGTTCCCTAGAGGGTCTGCCCCTAGCATTGCCCCAGAAAAGGTTGGCACTGCCAACCTATGTCAGGGGACATGACCCTCTCTCCTGGGGGCTATACTTACCTTTGCGTCCCTGCAGGATCCCTGTTCCATTCTTCTGAAGCTGTTCTAAACCTCTCCGATGTGACATCATTTCAGTAATGTTTGAATATTTAGTGGGGGAGGGGGGTCATGTGGCAGGGAGGCCAATTAATGATATTAAAATTTATTAAAATCCATTTAAATCTCATTATGTAACTGACAAGCATGAGGGAAAATCAGGAATCGAGGTCTCGCTGACGGGATTTTGTGCCCACGTCGCCATTTATGCTCACGGTGAGCACAGGTGCTAAATTGTCCCCTTGAGTCACATACACCAGCACCCGAGGTTCCCAGATACAGTCAGCACTAATAGAATGCACAGCCACCAACTCTCTGCCACTCAGCTCATGTCAGCCTGGATGGCATAACTTTCCAAGAGTTCATTTTCAACTGACCAACCAATAGTACCCTGGTTCAAGGTATGGCCACTTTATGGAAAACATCCAGCTCTTTAGTATCTCTGAGCTATCTACACAGCTTTCCAGTTTTTAGACATGTTTAGCCAGCTCACACATTGCCTCCAGGAACTCCTGTCTCCTTTTCAGCCAAATAGAAAAGCTGAAAGTTCCTGAGAATGATTTGCTGCTTCTTCAACTCATAAGAATTCTCTGTGTTCATCTTTCTGTCTCTGTCTGCTTCCTATTTGTGAAGGGAACATCTATGTTTTCAACCTCCAGTTCCTCTGTCTTGTAGATCTTCTTTGTGTCTGCCAGGCACACAGCTTCTTTCTTAACTTCCATCAAATTGGTGTTGTATACAGGTCACATTCACGAGTATTTCCCATTATGCAAGACAATTAGAACTAATCGCTTTACCACTGATGCGGACACTTTAGAGAAATTGGGGCGGCACGGTGGCACAGGAGTGGCACAGTGGTTAGGACTGCTGCCTCACAGCGCCAGGGACCTGGGTTCAATTCCCGGCTTGGGTCACTGTCTGTGTGGAGTTTGCACATACTCCCCGTGTCTGTGTGGGTTTCCTCCGGGTGCTCCGGTTTCCTCACACAGTTCAAAGGTTGGTTAGGCGTATTGGCCGTGCTAAATTGCCCCTTAGTGTCAGAGCGACTAGCTAGGGTAAAAGGATGGGGTTACGGCGATAGGGCCTGGGTGGGAGTATGGTTTGTGCATACTCGATGGGCTGAATGGCCTTCCTCTGCACTGTAAGGATTCTATGATTCTCTAATTTTCAAAAATTCTTAAAAACAATTGCAGATTACATGGACGTTTTAACTAAATTCCAAGTTTCCTGACTGTACTACTTCCAGGTCAAAGGTCATCACAACATATCTTTTATATAGACCTGAGAGAGAAAGTGGTGTTTTAACACCACACCTGAAAGGCTACATTTGAATGAGATTGTACACAGACTCTGACTGCTGCAGTATAGTATATGTATCTGCACTAATGGCAATGGCTTAACTGAAGTAATGGCTTCACTGTGTCCCACTGTCAGCGATCTCTTCTCCGTATCAGAAAGATTTTGTATTCAAGTCCCACTCCAGAACGTCAGCACATGAAGAGTCATTACTCCAACATTGAACCTGTCTTTCAGATAAAACCAAGAACTCATTATGCTGTTTCATAGAATCACAGAATCCCTACAGTGCAGATGGAGGCCATTCGGCCCATCAAGTCTGGACCAACTCGTTGACAGAGCATCTTACATGGACCCCATCTTCGAAACCCCATGTATTTACCCCGCTCATTTCCCTGATCTGCACATCTTTGGACACTACAGGGCAATATGCCATGGCCAATCCACCAAACTTGCACATTTTGGGACACCACAGAGCCATTTGCCATGGCCAATCCACCAAACCTGCACATCTTTGGGTATTAGGGGGAATTTAGCATGACCACTACACCTAACCTGCACATCTTTGGACACTAAGGAGGAATTTAACATGGCCAATCCCCCCAACCTGCATATCCTTGGATACTAAGGAGCAATTTAGCATGGCCAATCTGCCTAACTCGCATATGCTTGGACTGTGGGAGGTAACCAGAGCACCCAGAGGAAACCCACGCAGGCACGGGGAGAATGTGCAAACTCCACACAGACAGTGACCCGAGACTGGAATGGAACCCAGGTCACTGGAGCTGTGAAGCAGCAGTGCTAACCACTGTGCCACCGTGCCACCCTCGAGTGGATATAGAAGCTGGAATTCTCTGGTTCTTCACACCGGCAGGGTTTTCCAGTCTCACCAGCAGCGTACACCCACCTGTGAGTTTCCCGCAGTCATGGGGAGATGTCAATGTAAATCCCCATTGACAGCAGCGGGACCAGAGAATCCCTCTGCTGGCAAACAACGCGCCATCTCTCGCTGTCAGGAAAAATGCGAGTGGGAGGCCGAAGAATCTCGTCCCAAATAGTTCTGTTTAAGGTTCATCCAATCAAGCGAATCACCAACGATCTGATTACCCAGTCATGAATTTCATTGCTGTTAGTGGGATCTCCCTGTGCGCCAATAAATTGTCATATTTCCCCCACATTGCAAGACGCGGCATGGCAAAAATGACCTAATTGGCTGCGGAGTGCTAAATAAATGCTAAATTCTTTCTTCCAAGGCCACCCAGTTTCATCCCCCCCTTGTACAGACCCAGGCTCAAACTGCAACATGTTTGAGCTGGGGTTGGGGCAGCTGAGGTGCAGCCTGCTTCCTCACTCCACTGCCTTGTCCGAGTGAAATCAGAAGGCGACTTTATATCAGATTATTTTGATTAGAGGGATATTTTTACCACCTTTGCGTGATTGAACTTGAAATCATGTGAAGATTCATTGACATCTGTTGCAAACATTGAGTTAGGTTTTTTTTTCACTCCCTCCTGAGGCCCATCTGCTTATCCAATATGTTCCAGAACATTAGATTTATTACTCTAGGGGCCAGTACTCTAATGGTGTTAAAGTCGATTTCTGCCCATGACTCTCATGTTCTTGTCAAATGCTTGGAATTTCTGCCAAAGTGGACTTTTTTCCAGTGTTGGGTGATTATGATCGTGTTGCTAACATTGATTTTACATCATTCAATCAGTGTAGAATTATGCAGAGTCATGTTCTATACTGTGCCCTGCGCCACTCATCCATAACATTTTAGTCTGCAATGCTTAAACCAATCCCCTCAATTTTAGCTGTCTGAACTTTCCAAGTAAGTGACTGAACATAGAAGATAGAAGCAGGAGGTGGCCATTCAGCCCTTCGAGCCTGCTCCGCCATTCATCCAACTCAATAACCTAATCCTGCTTTCTCCTCATAACCTTTGACCCCATTCGCCCCAAGTGCTATATCCAGCCGCCTCTTGAATACATTCAATGTTTTGGCATCAACTACTTCCTGTGGTAATGAATTCCACAGGCTCACCATTCTTCGGGTGAGGAAATGTCTCCTCATCTCCATCCTAAATGGTCTGCCCCAGACTGTGACCCCTGATTCTGGACTCCCCCACCATCGGGAACATCCTTTCTGCATCGATCCTGTCTAGTCGTGTTAGAATTTTATAAGTCTCTATGAGATCGCCCCTCGTTCATCTGAACTCCAGCGAAAACAATCTTAACCGAGTCAATCTCTCCTCATGCATCAGTCCCGCCATCCCCGGAATCAGCCTGGTAAACCTTCGCTGCACTCCCTCGAGAGCAAGGACATCCTTCCTCAGAAAAGGAGACCAAAACTACGCACTGAACCTTGTCTTATTGTATTCCATTGCAATAGGTTTGGGCCTATTCCCCTACCAAGACACCATTGAGTGGCGCGGTAACACAGTTGTTAGCACTGCTACCAGGGCCCCGGGTTTGATTCCCAGCTTGGATCACTGTCAATGTCGAGTTTGCACGTTGTCTGCGTGGGTTTCCTCAGGGTTCTCCCTTAGTCCTAGAGTGTGGTGACTAGGTGATTTTCACAGTAACTTCATTGCAGTGTTAAGGTAAGCCTGGTTGTGGCACCAATAAATAAGCTTAAACTATGAATGTTCTATTCACTTCAGAAGTTTATTTCAGTCGGTCATTGCATTTCAGTCATCACTGCTTAACCGAGTGACAAGATTAGACTATGACTTAGTCAAACTCTTTTCTCTCTCAGGAGGTCACAGGTTCGAATCCCTTGCGAGACATGAACACTCCCTGGTGCTGAGTGAGTGCTGCACTATCAGAGGAGCTGTGTTTCTAATGAGATGTTAAATCGAGGTTCCACCTTCTCTGCCAGGTAGATTCTAGGGCATCATTCAAAGGCAAAACAGACAAGTTCTCCCTCATGTCCTGGCCGATATTTATCCCTCATTAGCTAGTCATTATCCCGCCTCATCTCACCTTGCTGTTTGCAAATCGCCCGTCACGTTCCCCTAGATTAAAACTGTGACTATTTTTCAAAAGTAGTTCACTGGCATCCAGGAACCGTGAAATGTTCTTTCCTTCCACACTGACAAACCAATATCTTTCCAAGCAGAAAAGGCTAAACAAAACTTTTGAGAATGTTAAAAGTATTGACTTGGTTTGTTCTCACTGGAACGACAGAGATTGATGGGCAACCTGATAGGAGTCTACAAGATTATGAGAGGCATGGACAGAGTGGATAGTCAGAAACTTTTCCCCAGGGTAGAAGAGTCCGTTACTAGGGGGCATAAGTTTAAGGTGCAAGGGGCAAGGTTTAAAGGAGATGTACGAGGCAAGTTTTGTACACAGATGCTGGTGGGTGCCTGGAACTCTCTGCTGAGGAATGTAGTGGAAGCAGATACAATAGTAACTTTTAAGGGGTGTCTGGACAAATGCATAAATAGGATGGGAATAGAGGGATACGGCCCCGGGAAGGGTCGGGGGCTTTAGTTACGTTGGGAAGCATGGTCGGTGCAGGCTTGGAGGGCCGAAGGGCCCCTTCCTGTGCTGTAAATTTCTTTGTTCTCTTTGTTACTCTTTGTCATTCTTTGAGTAAAACATTGTTAACTTTCTGAACTGAACAACCTCACCCCAATGATTCTTCGGTTGGTACGGAGTCTGTCTGTATGGCTTTCCTCCGGGTGCTCTGGTTTCTTCCCACAGTCCAAAGATTTGCGGTTTAGGTTTATTGGCCATGGCCCCATCATAACAGGGGGATTAGGAGGGTAAATGCGTGGTGTTACGGGGATAGGGCCTGGGTGGGATTGTTGTTGGTACAGGCTCGATGGGCCGAACGGCTTATTTCTGCACTGTAGAGATTCTATGATAATACAAAATGCATTTGGTGGTATCTCTTATATTCCTACCTTATTTTTAGGAATATGAGAGATACCACCAAATGATTTAGTAGGGCAGCACGATGGCACAGTGGTTAGCACTGCTGCCTCACTGCGCCAGGGACCCGGGTTCAATTCCCGGCTTGGGTCACTGTCTGTGCGGAGTCTGCACATTCTCCTTGTGTCTGCGTGGCTTTCTTCTGGGTGCTCTGGATTCCTCCCACAGTCTGAAAGACGCGCTGGTTAGAGGCATTGGCCATGCTAAATTCTCCCTCAGTGTACCCGAACAGGTGCCGGAGTGTGGCGACTGGGGGATTTTCACAGTGACTTCATTGCAGTGTTAATGTAAGCCTACTTGTGACATGAATAAATAAACTTGAACTACTGAAACCTTTGATGCCAATTGTTGAGGCAGCAGTTTCTCAAACACTGAAGATCATTCGTACAGTTGAGGGGTGGCAGTGTGCCTACTTTTGCCACCTTCAAGGAAGGTCCACAGGCCCAGGTTCCTCATATCTTCCAGACAAGAACCCAGAGCAGGCTAGTAACCGTGATAACGAGTGATGGAAGAGATGGGCGGCACGGTAGCGCAGTGGTTAGCACTGCTGCTTCACAGCTCCAGGGTCCCGGGTTCGATTCCCGGCTCGGGTCACTGTCTGTGTGGAGTTTGCACGTTCTCCTCGTGTCTGTGTGGGTTTCCTCCGGGTGCTCCGGTTTCCTCCCACAGTCCAAAGATGTGCAGGTTAGGTTGATTGGCCAGGTTAAAAATTGCCCCTTAGAATCCTAAAATGCGTAGGTTAGAGGGATTAGCAGGTAAATATGTGGGGGTAGGGCCTGGGTGGGATTGTGGTCGGTGCAGACTCGATGGGCCGAATGGCCTCCTTCTGCACTGTAGGGTTTCTATGAAGGAAGCCCTCGGGCATGATGACCAATGTTGGGTTGACATGACCGGGGTACTTCCCCTTCTTCCCTTCAGCACCTAATTCCCCTCGCTGAGATACATAGCCACCAATACTTACATCCCTTCATTGGAGCGGAGGTGATGGCCTAGTGGCATTATTGCTAGATAATTAATCCAGAAACGCCGTAAATGTTTTGGGGACCCGAGTTCGAATCCCACCACGACAGAAAGAAAATCACCATTCAACGCAGATGATCAACTCTTTGTTACTTGTTCAGAATTTAAAGAAAGCATTGCCTTTAAATCATGCCTAACACAACTACCAGATGATCCGGGTTCGAATCCTGCCACGGCAGATGCTGGAATTTGAATTTAATAGAAACAAATTATCTGCAAATAAGAATCTACTGATGACCATGAGACCATTACCGATTGCTGGAGAAACCCATCTGGTTCACTAATGTCCTTCAGGGAGGGAAATCTGCTGTCCTTACCTGGTCTGGCCTACGTATGACTCCAGAGCCACAGCAATGTGGTTGACTCTCAACTGCCCTCTGAAGGCAACTAGGGATGGGCAATAAATGCTGGCCAGCCAGTGACACCCATGTCCCACGAATGAATAAAAATTAAAATTCCTGCAAGGAGTCATGGATGACCTTGGGTCACTGTCTGTGCGGAGTCTGCACGTTTTCCCCGTGTCGGCGTGAGTTTCCTCCAGGTGCTCCGGTTTCCTCCCACACTCCAAAGATAACATAGACATAGAATCCTACAATGCAGAAGGAGACCATTCAGCCCATTCAGGCCCTATCCCCATAACCCCATGCATTTACGCTAGCTAGTCCCCTACGAAGGGGCAATTTAGCACGGCCAATCCTAACCCGCACATCTTTGGACTGTGGGAGGAAACCGGAGCATCCGAAGGAAACCCACGCAGACACGGGGAGAACGTGCAAACTCCACACAGACAGTGACCCAAGCTGGGAATTGAACCCGGGTCCCTGGCGCTGTGAGGCAGCAGTACTAACCACTGCGCCACCATGCTGCCCAATGCGAGGTTAGGTCGGTCGACCATGGTAAATTGCCCATTAATGTCAGGGGAATTAGCAGGGTAAATATGTGAGGTTACGGGGAAAGGGCCTGGGTGGTATTATTGTTGGTGCAGACTCGATGGGTCTAATGGCCTCCTTTTGAATTGTAAGAATTCTATGAATGTGCGCAGAGCCTGGACATTGTAACAAGCTGCCAGATATTGAAAAGAAAGACTTGAATTTGTATAGCACCTTTTAGAATGTGCCGATGTGCTTTACAGTCAATGAAATATTTTCGAATTATAGTCATTTTTGTAATGGGCAGCATCAGAATGGAGTCTGTTCTTGTCCTCATCCCAGTGACCGCACACGCACAATTGGCTTCAAACTCTCTTTACTGTGATGGGACTCTGGCTGATTTTTTTTCCCCCACTCAACCCAGAAATTCTGAGGCCAATTGCATCACGCCAAGGCCTTGCCAAGTTGATTTCAGATAACGAATAACATGCTGAGAACCTGGGAACCTCTGTTCCGAACGGTTCTGTGACTCATATGTTGCTGTTAGAAGATGGTAAAGCAAGTAGGCTTGTAAATAGAGTTCAGCTTGGAAAGTGATCTGAGATTAATTATCCAACTCCATCAAGCAATAGCAGATGTCCATGCCCCTCTCTGCCGTCAGATTTCCAGTAACCCACATGTTGTACTTATGATGATAATGGTGAAAGGGAACTTAACATGTGGTCTATGATCATTCTCCTTGAGGCTTCCTGGACTATGCTGCTCTAACCTCAGCGGAAACCCTGTTTCCATCAATGACGGGGTTGCTGTTCAAACTGTGACAGTGCGACGGGACCCAGGGAAAATCACCTCCTTTGTTGTTGCTACCATACAACCGTTAGTTTCAACTTACTACCCCAAAGATGTGCGGGTTAGGTTGATTGGCGATGATAAATTGCCCCTTAGCATCGGGGCGGTTAACTGGGGTTACGTGAATAGAGCCTGAATGGGATTGTTGTTGGTGCAGGTTCGATGGGCCAAATGGCCTCCTTCTGCACTTTCATGACTCTATAGTTTCTATCACTAGTCAATCGTGTCAATAGTTTATTTATTTATTAGTCACAAATGGGCAGCACGGTGGCACAGTTGTTGGCACTACTGCCTCACAGCGCTAGGGACCCGGGTTCAATTCCCGGCTTGGGTGGCTGTCTGTGTGGAGTTTGCACATTCACCCCAATGGGTTTCCTCCGGTTTCCTCCCACAGTCAAAAGAAGTGTGGGTTAGATTGATTGTCCAAGGCGGCCTTCACGACACACGACAGCGCAGAGTCGCTGAGCAGAAACTGATAGCCAAGTTCCGCACACATGAGGACGGCCTGAACCAGGATATTGGGTTCATGTCACACTATCGGTAACCCCCACAGCTTGCCTGGACCTGCAGAATCTCACTGGCTGTCCTGTCTGGAGACAATACACATTTCTTTAACATATGCCTAATGTTCTCTCCACTCACATTGTCTGTATCTTTAAGACTCGATTAGCTGTAAAGATTCGCATTCTAATCAGTATTCTGTAATTTGATTTTGTGTCTCTGTGTGCCTTGTTTATAAGCAGATATCCATTCCATCTGACAAAGGAGCAGCGCTCCGAAAGCTAATGGCATTTGCTACCAAATAAACCTGTTGGACTTTAACCTGGTGTCTTAAAACTCTTACTGTTATTAGATTGATTGGCCATGCTAAATTCTCCCTCAGTGTACCCGCACTGGCGCCGGAGTGTGGCGACTGGGGGATTTTCACAGTAACTTCATTGCAGTGTTAATGTAAGCCTACTTGTGGCACTAATAAATAAACTTAAACTTAACACTACAATGAAGTTGCTGTGAAAATCCCCTAGTCGCCACACTCCGGTGCCTGTTCGGGTCACTGAAGGAGAATTTAGCATGGCCAATTCACCTAACCAGCACGTCTTTCGGACTGTGGAAGGAAACCGGAGCACCCGGAGGAAACCCACACAGACACAGGGAGAAGGTGCAGACTCCACACAGACAGTGATCCAAGCCGGGAATCGAACCCGGGTCTCCGGTGCTGTGGGGCAGCAGTGCTACCCATTGTGCCACCATGATGCCCAGTGCAGTACGTTTGATTGATTTATGCACAATCACTGTCGCCAACATTCTCCTCACTGATCCACTATTCCGTTCCACACCGGGCTAAATATTCCAAGGGTGGCACCCTTGGTTTGCCATTCCTGCTCCTGTTTTGCACTGGAGTGCCACATTTCTAGTCCAGTTTCTTGAACCCAGGCTCCTGAGAAATATGGTGCCCACCTGCTCCTGGAGGTCTTTCCTTGTGCATAGGAGCATCAGGAGAAACCAAACCATTCCCCTGTTTATGGCAAGGTCTGTATGTGAGGCAAATGTGTCAGGTGCAGGCTGGGTTGGTGGAAAAGTCAGAGGGGTCGAGGTGTGGAGAGGGTAGTCGGGGGAGATGGGGCTAGTCAGGAGGTTGTCAAATTGCTGGGGGGTTTGAGTGATAGTAGGAGGTTAGGAGAGTAGTAGGGAAGTTGGGGTTGGTCCTGGGTTTTGGAAGGCAATTGGGGGTTGGTGGCTTGGTTTGGGGGGTTGGGTGTGATTAGGGGGATTGAGGGGTAGTTGGAAGGTGCATTAGCCATGCTAAATTCTCCCTCAGTGTACCCGAACAGGCACCGGAGTGTGGCGACTAGGGGATTTTCACAGTAACTTCATTGCAATGTTAATGTAAGCCGACTTGTGACACTGATAAGTAAACTTAAACCAAAACAGAGTGTGACCAACAATGAATTGGATATGTGTACCTGTATATAACAGTGGGCCAAACCTCACCATCGAAACATAAATACAGGATGTTAAACTGCTGGGACATGATACATGATGCAGTCTTGGGGCTCTGGGGAAGGTTGGTGAGGCTGGGGTGTAGAGAGGGTAGTCAGGTGGTTAGGAGGGGTTAAGTCCAAAAGACGTGCTGGTTAGGTGCATTAGCCATGCTAAATTCTCCCTCAGTGCACCCAAACAGGCGCCGGAGTGTGGCGACTAGGGGATTTTCACAATAACTTAATTGCAGTGTTCATGTAAGTCTACTTGTGACAAATAAATAAACTTTAACTTTAAAGGGGTCCAGTGGGGAGTCAGAGGATGGGTAATATAGTTATCCAGAAGTTAAAACTGGTTTTAATCCTTCTAACCTTTCCTGAGTAACAATTCTGGTAAATTAATCGGAACCATCTGAAGCCAGACCATCAGATTGATAGTTCCCAGGCAATTCCTGTGGAGTCCTGGCATTGGGAGTTCTCAAGGGTCGCACAGGGCATCTTCTGGGATACCTCTGGGATATGACCACCTGGAACATCAGATCTGTATCCAAGTTCAAATAAGCTTTATCCATCTTCTGCACTCCATATTGGGCAGATTGTCATAATTCTAACCCAATGTGTCAGGCGGGAAATTGATGGGATTGAATGGAATGATACATTTGCACCTGCCTTTGGCTATTTTCCCTGCAGCCTCAGGTCTTTCCATTTGACTGGGGATTATGAAGAGAGTTGAATTTCCTAGTCATTTACAAAGCTCCTGAATTCTTCACTTACGAACTGAGGGCCATTGTCACTCATCACAATGCCTGGAATGTCATAATGACTGAAGTGTGCTTTCAGGCATTCTACAATCTGATGTCAGCTTGCCTTGCACCCAGCAGCCTGAACAATAGTCAATGGTGAGGAGATAGTCATTTCTATGCATGTTTCTTTGTATCATGTCCCAGCAGTTTAACATCCTGTATTTATGTTTCGATGTTGAGGTTTGGCCCACTGTTATATACAGGTACACATATCCAATTCATTGTTGGTCACACTCTGTTTTGGTTTAAGTTTATTTATCAGTGTCACAAGTAGGCTTACATTAACATTGCAATGAAGTTACCGTGAAAATCTCCCAGTCGCCACACTCCGGTGCCTGTTCGGGTACACTGAGGGAGAATTTAGCATGACCAATGCACCTAACCAGCACATCATTCGGACTGTGGGAGGAAACCAGAGCACCCGGAGGAATCCCACGCAGACGCCAGGAGAACGTGCAGACTCCGCAGAGGGAGTGACCCAAGCCGGGAATCGAACCCGGGTCCCTGGTGCTGTGAGGCAGCAGTGCTAACCACTGTGCAGCCCTGAGTTTCAGTTTGGTGATAGGGTTGTGTAACCTCAATCAGATTTTGACAGCATTTACTGTCCTGTCTGCTGCTTTTATTATTAGCATATGTACAGTATCTGCTCACCACTTCAGGTCACTTACCCTTCAGATAACGTGATCAGTGTCAGTGTATTTGGAAAAATGTTGCCCTACTTCCTTGGCCAATTCTGCAATGCGGTTTTCATTTATATTCTCCTCAGGTTGCTGCCAACCTGTTCTCTTTATTTTGAACAGCTTGTGAGCTTACTTTAACATAAAAGACATCACAGAATATTCCCACTTTCAACTCAAGGCAAATTTACACCAAAACCTCCTCGAGCTTGGCAGCATTTCACCATGTAAGATGTACTTCAACTGTTCTTATACATCTCAATCGGGATTTTAACCCCTCCCAGGCTGCTGCAGATTGTCAGGGAATGCATTTATCCATATTCATTTGCTCTGTCCAAGACCGCAAGAAACTACAAAAGGGTCGTAAATGAAGCCCAGTCCATCACTCAAACCAGCCTCCCATCCATTGACTCTGTCTACACTTCCCGCTGCCTCAGAAAAGCGGCTAGCATAATTAAGGACCCCACGCACTCGGGACATTCTCTTTTCCACCTTCGTCTGTCGGGAAAAAGATACTAAAGTCTGAGGTTACGTACCAACGTACCAAGAACGGCTTCTTCCCTGCTGCCATCAGACTTTTGAATGGACCTATCTCGCATTAAGTTGATCTTTCTCTGCGCCCGAGCTATGACTGTAACACTACATTCTGCACCCTCTCCTTTCCTTCTCCCCTATGTACTCTATGAACTGTATACTTTGTCTGTCTAGCGCGCAAGAAACAATATTTTTCACCGTATACTAATGCATATGACAATAATGAATCAAATCAAATCGAAGAGTGTCGAACAAGGGGACATAGCCACAAGATAAAGGGGCGGCTATTTAATAGTGAGGTGCGTAGAAATATCTTCTCACAGAGGGTGGTGAATCTCTGAAATGCTCTGCCTCGAAGGGTGATGGAGGCTGGATTATTAGATGTATTTAAAGTGGAGGTGGATAAATATTTGATAGATGCTTTGTCTGTATAGCGCGCAAGAAACAATACTGTAAACTAATACATGTGATAATAATAAATCAAACCAAATCAAAACAATATCCTGATCCTGCCTTCCCCCACCCCCACCTCCCCCATATCTCTTGATCTCTTTAGCCCCAAGGTCAAATCAATGCAAAATGATGTAATATGAAGAAGTGGTGTGGGAATTAAATATGCGAGAGAGGATGAAATTGGCCTTAGCCAAAAGATGCACGCAAGCGAATCGCCCCTTTTTCGCATTGCTGTCTGATTCCCTTTCATTACATTCAACGTCCAACAGGCTGTCAGTTCATTGTCACTCACTTATCACCACCGTCACAAACTAATTTCACCCTTAGTATTCCTAATATCATTATCTATTTCTGTGAGGCGACATGGTGACACAGTGGTTAGCACTGCTGTCTCACAGCTCCAGGGATGTGAGTTCGATTCCTGGCTTGGGTAACTGTCCTTGTGGAGTCTGCACCTTCCCCTTGTGTCTGCGTGGGTTTCCTCCGGGTGCTCCGGTTTCCTCCCACACGCCAAAGATGTGCGGGTGAGGTTGATTGGCTATACTAAATTGCCCCTTAGTGTCCTGGGATGTGTGGGTTAGAGGGATTAGCGGGGTAAATGTGTGGGTTGTAGGGATAGAGCCTGGGGTGGGATTATTGTCGATGTAGTCTCGATGGGCCGAATGGCCTCCTTCTGCACTGCAGGCATTCTATGATTTCACTTCAAGTCTGCAAACATTCCACTCGATGCCTCAAAGCAACCTTGCAATTTTAATGCAAATATAAATTGTTGGGGCCATTTTAACTCATCTCACCTCTCAGGGAAACTGGCGGGATTGGGTTCAATGCTGGTTTCACCCCAATTCCATTGGGGTCCCTACTCGGAGAGTTGAGATCCACTTTGCTTTGAATCAGTGAACAGCAAAAAATGTGTCACTGCTCATGGGCAGCACGGTGGCACAGTGGTTAGCACTGCTGCCTCCCAGCGCCAGGGACCCGGGTTCAATACCGGCTTTGGGTCACTGTCTATGTGGAGTTTGCACGTTCTTCCCGTGTCCGCGTGGGTTTCCTCCGGGTGCCCCGGTTTCCTCCCACACTCCAAAGATGTGCAGGTTAGTTGGACTGACCATGCTAAATTGCTCCTTAGTGTCCCAAGATATGCAAATTAAATGGAGTAGCCATGGTAAAAAAAATTGTCCAAGATGTGTAGGTTAGATGGATTAGCCATGATAAATGTGTGGGGTTACAGGGATAGGGTGGGGGAGAGGACCTAGGTGGCACGTGGTACAGTGGTTAGCACTGCTGCTTCACAGCACCAAGGACCCGGGTTCGATTCCGGCCTCGGGTCACTGCCTGTGTGGAGTTTGCACACTCTCCCCGTGTCTGCATGGATTTCCTCCGGGTGCTCCGGTTTCCTCACACAGTCCAAAGATGTGCGGGTTAGGTGGATTGGCCATTGTAAATTGTCCCTTAGTGTCAAGGAGATTAGCAGGGTAAATATGTGGGGTTACAGGGATAGAGTCTGGGCGGGATTGTTGTCAGTGCAGACTAGATGGGCTAAATTGGCTCCTTCTGCATTATGGGGATTCTATGATTCTCAGAAATAAGTTATGCCAACCAGTTTTGTTGAATTAATCAGCAATGAATTGTGGATTAAACAATAAGTTTTCTCTTGTGTCTTGCGCACTGCTTTCAAACCAAGTAACTACCAATTTTCCCTCAAGCCAAATCGCTGTTGACCAAGCTGTCAGGACGCAGGCTTTTTGTTTTGTATGTTGAGGGGACAGATCATTCCAGCAACTTGCTTTACTGTCAAGAAACCTGCACTTAATTCGATGTCTGAAAAGATAAGATCAACTTTTCAATCCTGAACAAATTGAGAGGGGAATTCTGTTGGCAGATATCTCGATAAACTCCCAACTAAGAAATGCAGCCTTCAAATTCGCATATCGTGGACTGGACGCTCAACTGAAAATCTGTGCCGAGGAGATTGAGGTGACAGCCGTAACCTTTCGACGGATACACGAGGCAGGTAGAGCTGTGCATGCATAATTGTGCACCGTTCCGCGGATGTGCTGTTCTAAGTATGCACAGTGGATTGTCCACCATTGTCAATGCTCTGAGCTCTGCCCCGCAATGCAAGCGGAGAAGATTCCGGAGGCCCTGGCAGCCTCGTCCCGCTGCAGAGCCGATTCAAGTCAAAAAAGGCTGTAAATGCGAATGTGGCATTAATCATCATATTGGAAATGATTGCAAGGTTAACAGGGTCAGACTGGGGTCTTAAATCAGCTGGTGTTCAGAGATGCCAAGGCAATGAAAAGATTGTGAAAATAGGCTGCTTTTTAATCTTACGCAAAGGAGATCGGTGGAGTGGATCAGAGCAGTTATTTATGCAAATTCCATTCCAATTCTCTGGTGTGCTATAGCAAACTTGCGCCATTTCTAGCTACTATTCCCGGGACAGGTCGCTAGTCTGTCACCAGGGGCTTATAGCTTGAGGGGCGCCATTCCATATCAAGCATGGCTGACCAGGAGTCTCTCCCACTCTTGCCACTCTTATGGTGGCATAGTGGTTAGCACTGCTGCCTCACAGTGCCAGGGATCTGGATTCAATTCCCGGCTTGGGTTACTGTCTGTGTGGAGTTTGCATGCTCTCCCTATGTCTGTGTGGGTTTCCTTCGGGTGCTCTGGTTTCGTCCCACAGTCCAAAGATGTGCAGGTTTAGTGGATTAGCCATGGTAAATGCATGGGGTAGGGGGATAGGACGGAGAGGTGGGCCTGAGTAAGATGCTCTTTCAGAGAGCCAGTGCAGAACCAATGGGCCGAATGGCCGCCTTCTGTACTGTAGGGATTCTCTGGTTCAATGGATGAAGGTTGCAGCAATGGAGAAACCAAGATGGGGTAATGTTATGAAAGGCATGAACAGAATAATTAAATTAAACGTTTAAAGTCTAGTTATTAGTGTCACGAGTAGGCTTACATTAACACTGCAATGAAGTTACTATGAAAAGCCCCAAGTCGCAACACTCCGGCACCTGTTTGGGTACACTGAGGGGGAATTTAGCACGGTCAATGCATCTAACCAGCACATCTTTTAGACCGTGGAAGGAAACCGGAGCACCCGGAGGAAACCCACGCAGACACAGGAAGAACGTGCAGACTCCGCACAGACAGCGACCCAAGCCAGGAATCGAACCCGAGTCCCTGCCGCTGTGAGGCAGCAGTTGATGTCGGAGTAATACAGCAGCCTGTTTGCTTTTGGGAAATTTTTTCTGTCACTTTTGGAGAAAAGTACGGTTTAGCTCCTTATTCTTCGGGCAGGTTTTCCAGTCCCACCCACTCCAGGACTGCAAATTCCCGACCAAGGTCGAAGACCAAAGTTAATGGTCCATTAAATTGTCTGCTCCGCCCGCGACGATTCCTGCGGTGGGACTGGAAAATTTATCCCTCAGTGTTTTCACTCCAATCCCGCCATGGCAGGTGGTGGAATTTGAATTCAATAAAAAGTATCTGGAACTAAGAATCTACTGATGACCATGAAACCATTGTCGATTGTCGGAAAAACCCATCTGGTTCACTAATGTCCTTTAGGGAAGGAAATCTGCCGTACTTACCCGGTCTGGCCTACATGTGACTCCAGACCCACAGTAATGTGGTTGATTCTCAACTGCCCTCGAAGGGCAACTAGGGATGGGTAATAAATGCTGGCCCAGCCAGCGACGCCCAAGTCAAAGGACAAAGAACAAAGAAGATTACAGCACAGGAACAGGCCCTTCGCCCCTCCAAGCCTGCACCGACCATGCTGCCCGACTGAACTAAAAACCCCTGTCCCATGAATGAATTTTTAAAAAAAACTATCACCTGTAGATCACCAAATTAGAATTTTTGCACCGTATACTTTCCTTCCACACCCCGCAAATTGACACCAGCGAGAAAAGAATTGCCTCAATCTCACCGCTGATAGCTGTTAGACGGCTATTTCGTAAATTAAGCCAGGTCCGCAAAAGTTCTTTCAGATTAAGCACTCGGCTGTGGAGAATCTTCCAGAAAAACATACATTGGAAACTTGTGCTTTCCTGCAATGTGGAAGGGCAAGGAGAAGTGGAACTCTCCGTTAAAGCACTGCCCTTGCAGCGTGAAGAATGTCACCCCTACAAACTGCCCTTTTCAGCACAGACAGTGCGTGACAAAGCTTTTCACACTGGGGCAAATCTGCTTCCAAGGTCAACTCCACCCCAAAAAATAATGGCTTCAGTAGCCCGGCTGCTGAAAGACAAACAACCTGAACATCCGGCAGAACACTTGAAAGCCTTGCAAACAAATATTGTTAATTGCTCTTGGTTTCATTGAGTAATTCCACGAAGAACTATTGTGAAGCTTGACGGAACCGTTGAGAAAGTAAATCTTTGACGTGACGCTGTTGTTTCTAACCTCTTCTCGTTAAAACCATTGGCTACAATCCAACAAAGCAAGCTGAGTCACGGGCCACAATGTTCTTGGAAAAGGGATGGTGGAGCCAAGTCTACTCGTGTGCATACACCTATGTCCCAGAGATTACGGAGAGGATCATGAGCTTTCATTGGAGGTAGGAGGAGGATGCATCAAGGCCACATTCACATGATAGCATGATAGGCCCTTCAGCCCACCAAGATTGCTGGCACCCCTGTGAATGTCTAATCAGGGGCCGTCGAAACTGAACGCAGGTTCCCTCCCATTCCGTAGGCTCCAGGGGGCTGACCCCACTTCATTCCATCCAGGGCCCAATTGGAATTACAATCCATTAACCCCTTCTACCTTTGCATGACAAGTGGAACATTAATTGGATAGAAATTCACAAGGAGATGGTCATCGACTTCAGGAAGCATATTGGAGAGCATGCCCCTGTCTACACCAACAGGGACGAAGTGGAAATGGTCGAGAGCTTCAAGTTTCCAGATGTCCAGATCACCAAGAACCTGCCCTGGTCCCCCATGCCGACACTATAGTTAAGAAAGCCCACCAATGCCTCTACTTTCTCAGGAGGCTAAGGAAATTTGGCATGTCTGCTATGACTCTCACCAGCTTTTACAGATGCACCATAGAAAGCATTCTTTCTGGTTGTATCTCAGCTTGGTATGGCTCCTGCTCTGTCCTTAATTACGCTGGCTGCTTTGCCGAGACAGCGGGCAGTGTAGACAGAGTCAATAGATGGATGGTTTGTTTGCGTGATGGATTGGGCTACATTCACGACCTTTTGTAGTTTCTTGCAGTCTTGGGCAGAGCAGGAGCCATACCTAGCTGTTAAAGAACCAGAAAGAATGCTTTCTATGGTGCATCTGTAAAAGTTGGTGAGAGTCGTAGCTGACATGCCAAATTTCCTCTCTCCTACTGGTGAAAACATCTCACTATCTACCCTGTCAGGCCCCCTCAGGATCTTAGATGTTTGAATAAGGTCACCCTTCACTCTTCCAAACTCCAAGGAATACAGACCCAGACTATTTATTCTGTCTTCATAGGACAACCCTCTCATCCCAGGAATTAGCCTGGTTAATCTCCTTTGGATTCCTGTGTCTCATAACATTTGTGAGGCAATGCATGTTCTTCGCCTCAAGCATCAAGATCCTGACACATAAACTATTGGCATGAATGTTTTAATCTGGAGTGTCACAAAGATGAGACAGGGGAAGTAAATCTAACTTGGGCCACCCGTGGGAACAGTACAGCAAATAAAATAATCAGGGAACGAGAGAAATGATGGAGGGGTGAAGAAGTAAATACATAAAGAAGAAAGCCAAGGTGAAATCAATGGGATGACCAGAGGAAGGGACCAGAAGGCAGGAAGAATTCCATCCAGGGCCCAATTGGAATTACAACCCATTAACCCCTTCTTCCTTTGCATGACAAGTGGAACATTAATTGGATAGAAATTCACAAGAAGGAGATGGTCATCGACTTCAGGAAGCATATTGGAGAACATGCCCCTGTCTACACCAACAGGGACGAAGTGGAAATGGTCCCACCCCTCACCCACCTGGGGTGTGTTTTGCGGAGGTGGCACGCCATTGGCCAGTGGCGGCATCTTCCAATCCCACCGCTGTCAATGGATTTTCCCAATGTTCACATCGACCCCTCGCTGGGGAATGGGGAAGATCCCGCCGGCAGGAATGGCCGGAGAACCTTGGCAATCTGGAACCCAAGTTAATAACGTGGAGATGTCAGCGCAAGCTCGATGGGCCGAATGGCCTCTTTCTGCACTGCAGGGATTCTAGGCAAAAGATCACGGGCGGAATTCTCCGTCCGCGCTTGTCTAAAAGCCGGGAATTCCCGCCCGGCTGTCACTGGAGTTTCACATTCCCCGCAACCTGCCCGCTAAAATTCCAGTGGGGGGGCGGGATGGGAGAATCCCGGCCCACAGTTTAAAAAGTAACCATACAGAATGGAAAAAGGAATCCCTCTCGAAGAACGAAGTGATTGCAATGTCAATTCTCCAGACAGCTCTCAATGTTAAGCTGTCTTACTGTGTCAATTGATCCCTATCACAGGTCAGTGAAACGTAATGCTCCCTCCCCTTCTCCCCTCCTGCAACCCCCCCCCCCCGCCCCGCCTCAAAACCGTGCCCATCCCATGAGCATATTTGCAAAGGTCATTTCAATTTAAATTTCATTAAACCGTCATTCCGTTTTGAAGTATTTATTTTTGCATTTGATTCATTTAATTGCTTGCTCTCCGTATCAGACCAGTTCACTCTCAGCCTTGTAAATGCAGTTGTAGCTTTAGTCTGCCGACCTTAGTTTTTCATCACAGAGACTGAGTTCGTCAGAAATAAATCCTTTGCCCCCCCTAACCAAATCTCCTTTCTTCATACACACCTCTGCGTTTTTCACCAAGGAACCTATGGAGTCTATGAAGTCACAAAAGGATATTTTTCTTGCAAACTGAATTGGTCCCAGAAGTTCAATTGGCATTTGTTATTTTAGCAGTTACTTGGAAGTTTTAAGTAACATTAAACGGACTGTTTTTTACGGTAACTTCAAGCCAATGGGGAAGCGGTGGCAGAGTGGTACTGTCACTGGGCCAGCCATCCAGAGACCCAGTGTAAAGCTCTAACGACCCGGGTTCGAATCCCACCACGACAGATCGTGAAATTTGAATTCTGGAGTTGGAGCACTTGGAGTATTGTGCACAGTCTTGGTCCCCTTATTTGGGGAAAGATGTAGTGGCATTGGAGGCAGTTCAGAGGAGGTTCACTAGATTGATTCCAGAGATGAGGGGTTTGTCATTTGAAGAGAGATTGAACAGTTTAGACATATACTCTGAGATTTAGAAGAATGAGGGGAGATCAAATTGAGGTATACAAGATGATAAAAGGTATGGATAAAGTAGATGTGGAGCGGATGCTTCCTCTTGTGGGGCGTTCTAGGATGAGAGGTCATAGTCTTAGGATAAAGGGTAGCAAATTTAAAACAGAGTTGAGGAGAAACTACTTCCCCCAAAGGGTTGTGAATCTGTGGAATTCGCCGCCCCAAAGTGCGGTGGATGCTGGGACAGTGAGTAAATTTAAGGAGGAGTTAGACAGATTTTTAATTAGTAATGGGTTGAAGGGTTATCGGGAGAAGGCAGGAAAATGAGGATGAGGAGCATATCAGCCATCATCGAATGGCAGAGCAGACTCGATGGGCCGAATGGCCTAATTCTGCTCCTATATCTTACGAACTTATGAATTCTAATGATGGTCATGTAACCACTGTCGATTGTTGTAAAAACCCATCTGGTTCACTCGTGTCCCTTTAGGGAAGGAAATCTGCCGTCCTTACCTGGTCTGGCCTACACGTGACTCCAGAGCCACAGTAATATGGTTGACTCTTCAATGCTCTCTGGAATGGCCTGGCAAGCCATTCAGTTTTAGGGCAATTAGGGAGGGGCAATAAATGCTGGCCCAGCCAGCGACATCTACATTCCATGAATGAATGAAGATTACTATATTCAATCAAAGGTGCATCACTGCTAATTTCACTGAGATACATGGGGTGAACTGTCGAAAATAAAATAGAGACACACGTTCAGAACTTTGATCCAACTCATGCAATTTTTAGTCATACTTGGTGGCACAATGATTAACACTGCCGCCCCACAGCTCCAGGGACCCAGGTTCAATTCTGGCCTCGGGTCACTGTCGGTGTGGAGTTTGCACATTCTCCCCGTGTCTGCGTGGGATTCCTTCAGGTGCTCCGGTTTCCTCCCATAGTCCAAGAGACGTGCAGGTTAGGTGGATTAACCATGTTAAATGTGTGGGGTTACAGGGATAGGGAGGGAGAGTGGGCCCGGCTAAGATACTCTGTCAGAGAGTCAGTGCAGACCAGTCAGTAACCCCATGCATTTACCCTAGCTAGCCCCCCTGACACTACGGGGCAATTTCAACATGGCCAATCCACCTCACCCACACATGTGGGAGGAAACCGGAGCACCCGGAGGAAACCCACGCAGACGCGGGGAGAATGTGCAAACTCCACACCGACAGTGACCCAAGCCGGGATTCGAACTCGGGTCCCCGGCGCTGTGAGGCAGCAGTGCTAACCGCTGTGCCACCGTGCATTGTCCCGTCCCAGGGATAAAAATGGGACTCACCAGAAATATTTCCTGCCATTGCCTTTGGAGAAAGAGGAGAATAAAAAAGGGGGGGGGGGGGGGGGTGGGGGGGTGAGGGAAGTAAACTGAAGTCTAGACACACCTAGTTATACTGTTGCATATAACGCTTTTTCAACAATGTTTACTTAGCAATCCTTTAATGCTGGCTTGCTGTCAATGGCAGAGAAACTCCATCAATAATGGACTTCATCCATTCAGAGTGTGATATTTGTTATATATCGAGTTACTCCAGCGTCTCTGTCTGTGGAAGGATGAATGCATGCTATTAGGCATTTTGCAAGCCACCGTTCAAATTCCTCTCCAAGATCTTTTGGCACAAGGAGTGGTCATGGTGGAGTCATTTAAAATCTGTACAGTCACTGCAGAAGCATTGTGGCAATGGTTCACAAGAAAGGGGTCCCGCTATGTTCTTGGCTTGTAAGATTAGCAGAGGACGCACTGAGCTTGGATTTTGGCATAACGAACTTTAAAAATTCCCTTTTACAATTCCAGTATGACTCAAATTAAACACAGCATTGACAAAGGGGATTTCGTCTTCGGTAACTCCGTGTTCGCCACAAATTTGCTACGACAATGTTGTGCGGCAGCTAAGATATTTCAGTGACAATACTTCTGTTAAAAACATCATGAGGAAGATCTCTCATTAACACAGTGGGGAGGTGACTCACTCCTCAGTCTTTCCAGTCCATGAATCACAAAATTCATTTGGTTACAGGGTCAATCCCTCCATTGTGCTAAAATTAACTTTTTTCTCCGCTGATGTTGCAATTGGCTTCCGCAACAACTGCGAAAGGTGGGAAAACCAGTCCAGAGATCAGGCGCAAGAGGAGAGTCCTAAAACCCCCACTGACTTTCCTACATTCCAGGGGGAATTTTCCAGCCGTTCATGTTGGTGGGATTCTCCCGTCCCGCTGCAGTGAACAGTGATTTGGCCAAACCCTCTGTCCTCACTTACAACTGGGCGTGAGCAGCCAAAACATTTCCACCGACTGCAGTGACAAAACTTCAAAAAGAATTCTTTGGAATTAAATCATTAATTAATGTCCTGAAGTTGCGAAGGGCACTATCTAAGTGCAAATTCTTTCTTTCCCTCTTTTGTTCATTCTTTTCATGGAACCATAGGATCACTGCAGCACAGAAAGAAGCCATCCGGCCCATCGAGTCTGCACCGCAATCTGAAAGAGCATCCCACCCAGGCCCTCCCGTTCACCCTAACCCAAATCTGCGCATTTAGCATGGTCAATCCACCTAACCTACACATCTTTGGACACTAAGGGGCAATTTAATTTAGCATGGCAATTGACCTAACCTACATATCTTTGGACACACAGGGGCAATTTAACATGGCTAATCCACCTAACCTACACATCTTTGGAAACCAAGGCACAATTTAGCATGGCCAATCGACCTAACCTACACATCTTTGGACACTAAGGTGCAATTTATCATGGCTAATCCACCTAACCTGCACATCTTTGGACTATAGAAGCATCTGGAGGAAACCCACGCAGGCACTGGGAGAATATGCAAACTCCTCATAGACAATGACCCAAGCTGGGAATCGAACTTGGGGTCCCTGGCACTGTAAGGCAGCAGTGCTAACCACTGTGCTACCATGCCACCTCTCCATATCTCTGCCTCAGGCAGCAGCTGCTGCCATATATATCTGTTATTTTGGATCTATGTGTGCAAATCTTGTTCCTTTATGTTTAAAACCACAACCCCGAACATAATTAGGAGATTACAGGTATATTTTCCAATAGACGCAGTCAACCATGATATTATAAAATATCTCTGCTCTTTAATCATCTGGGATCAATGCCACATTTAAAAGTGCAACATGGTATGGTAGTTTAAACAATCACCTAGAAACTCTATCAGTCAGAAAATATACCCCAGAAATGGTGAAACTTGACTGAGAGTTTCATTTGAATAAGTTTGCTTTCAGCTTTCACCCTCAGATTAGTTGATAATTATTTTGTGAATAAGAGCAAAAATGTAGTTTTATGTGTCGATATTTTGATAATGATTTACACCCTGAGTGTCTGTAGAAGTGTCAATTTAATTAATGGCCTGGAATTCGCAACAGGAATAACAGTGAGGCTGTTTGTGATTTTGTGGGCGGCACGGTGACACAATGGTTAGCCCTGCTGCCTCACAGCGTCAGGGACCCGGATTCGATTCCGTCCTTGGGTCACTGTCTGTGTGGAGTTTGCATGTTCTCCCCTTGTCTGTGTGGGTTTCCTCTGGGTGCTCCTGTTTCCTCCCACAGTCCAAAGGTATGCCGTTTAGGTGGATTGGCCATGCTAAATTGCCTCTTAGTGTCCAAAGATGTGGGGGTTAGGTGGATTGGCCATGCTAAATTGCCCCTTAGTATCAAAAGATTTGTAGATTAGGTATATTGGTCATGTTAAATTGCCCCTTAGTCTTCAATAATATGCGGGTTAGGTGGATTGGCCATGATAAATTGCCTCTTGGTGTCCAAAGATTTGTAGATTAGGTGGATTGGCCATGCTAAATTGCCCCTTAGTGTCCAAAGATGTGCAAGTTAGGTGGATTGGCCATGCTAAATTGCCCCTTAATGTCAGAGGGAATAGCGGGTAAATACATGGGGTTACAGGGTAGGGCCTGGGTGGGATTGTGGTCGGTGCAGACTCGATGGGCCGAATGGCCTCCTTCTGCACTGTAGGGTTTCTATGATTCTAGTATGTACATGCACAGTTAAACACAGAAACCCAAATGTTCCTTTAGGGATACCCTGTTCCTCCACAAGGTGTGCTGTTGCAATCCTCACCAATAGATCGAGCACTGAAGTGAATGCAATGATGTGCATTTGATGTACTTGCCTGGCACTGTGCAGGTTAGGTGGGCTGAAGGGCTTCCTTCTGCATTGTAGGGATTCTGTGATTCTATGATTACGGTAATGTTGTTAAATAGATACAGGATATATGGTGCTATATAGATAGATACCAACCTCTTTGGCCACATTATGGACACACCTTCCTTGACTATCAAGTCCTTGAGTGGGACATGAACCCAGAGCTGCTGACTCAGAGCCAGGGATGTTAGCCATTGCGCCAGATGACCTCCATAAGAACTAAATTGGTATCGCCTTCCTTGTGAAGCTGCAATATTCTCGAATTTAATGAGCAACACTTCTTAGAAAACATGATAAGTAATCGCAGCAATTGAGCGACTGGAGAAAGTAGACAAACATTCACCGTTCCAGAAATGTAGCACTGCTCAGTAATTCAGGTTGATTTATGATAGATGCAAAAATGGCGGGAACCTTCAAAATCCACACTGCGCCCTTTCAATTTTTAAGTCATTTCTCTCATGAGGCTTTTAATCTCCAATTTGATTTTCAAGTTTGCTGACGACACCACCGTAGTGGGTCAGATCTCAAACAATGATGAGACACAGTACAGGAATGAGATAGAGAATCTGGTGAACTGGTGCGGCAACAATAATCTCTCCCTCAATGTCAACAAAACGAAGGAGATTGTCATCGACTTCAGGAAGCGTAAAGGAGAACATGCCCCTGTCTACATCAATGGGGACGAAATAGAAAGGGTCGAGAGCTTCAAATTCTTAGGTGCCCAGATCACCAACAACCTGTCCTGGTCCCCCCATTCAGATGCTATAGTTAAGAAAGCCCACCAACGCCTCGACTTTCTCAGGAGGCTAAGGAAATTTGGCATGTCAGCTACAACTCTCACCAACTTTTATAGATGCACCATAGAAAACGTTCTTTCTGGTTGTATCACAGCTTGGTATGGGCTCCTGCTCTGCCCAAGATCACAAGGAACTACAAAAGGTCATGAATGTAGCCCAATCCATCACGCAAACCGGCCTCCCATCCATTGACATTGCCTACACTTCCCGCTGCCTCGGCAAAGCAGCCAACAAAATTAAGGACCTCACGCACCCCAGACATTCTCTCTTCCACCTTCTTCCATCAGGAAAAAGATACAAAAGTCTGAGTTCACGTATCAACTGACTCAAGAACAGCTTCTTCCCTGCTGCCATCAGACTTTTGAATGGACTTACCTTGCATTAAGTTGATCTTTCTCGACACCCTGGCTATGACTGTAACACTACATTCTGCACTCCCTCGTTTCCTTCTCTATGAACAGTATGCTTTGTCTGTATAGCGCAAGAAACAATGCTTTCCACTGTATGTTGATACATGTGACAATAATAAATCAAATCAAAACAAGCCATTTGTTGTGTGGGGAGAGTGAGCACTCAGGGAAACAGAGTATTTCTCAGTCGAGGTACTGTTGACAATAGCATGCACTCCGAGGTCAGGTGTTAGCACTTCATTCATGGATCATCAGCAAAGCTCAACGCAGATCGGCAGTGTTCCGACAATGCAACCATGAGCAGATGCCAGAACTCTGCCACTCTATGCCATTTTACACAGATTTTCTATAGTTTTACCTGCCACGTTCCTTCATCAGGTGACTCACCTGATGAAGAAGCAGCGCTCCGAAAGCTCGTGATACCAAATAACCCTGTTGGACTTTAACCTGATGTTGTGAGACTTTTTACTGTGCCCACCCCAGTCCAACGCCAATCTCCACATTGTGATCTAAATGGGGATGGATCCAACATGGATACACCAATAGTTACTCAGGAAATGTTAGAAGAATTAAAACCTCCTCTAACTTCTCGATAACTATTGTAAAGAATTAGACTTGGCCATCCCCCTTCCCCACCCCCTCTCCAATGAGACTCCCCCCACACCCCTGATCTCCCATGGGTCTTTCTCCCAAACCTCCTACTCCCCAGGGAACACTATCCATCCCTACCCTCCGACTTAACACTCTCCCCGCAGTATTCCCCACCTCCCTGACCACTCCACCCCCATGGGATTCTACACACCTGCATGTGACACCTCTACCCACCTTAGCGGGCCCCCCTCTCACCGCCACAGCCCCCCCCCCCCCCCCCCGACCCAATCCTACACCATCCCCCACCAAACCCCGCAGGCCTGGCCTTTCCCAACCCCAATCTACCCCAGTCCCTCCACGCTCACAGGCCCAACCCAACCATCCCCCCCCATCTCCCCACAAAGTCTGACCACGTCTACCTCACGCCCCAAGGTCTGACTCCTCCCTTTGAGGTCATACTACCCACAACCCCCAAAGTCCCCACCCCCAGGTCTGACCCCCCCCTCACAAGATCCAACCCCAGTTCCCCACCAAGGTCCAACTCCCCCCTTTCCGAGGTCCAACCCACCCCATTCAGATCAGGATTAGGCTGAGAGAGTGATTAATAAAGCATATGGCATCCTGGTTTTATCAATAGGGTCTTAGAATATTAAAGCAAATAAGTTATATTTAATCTTGTAAAACATTTGTTTGGCCTCAAATGGAGTAGTGCATCTCGTTCTAGGCGCCATACTTTAGGATGGATGTGAAGGCATTAGAGAGAGTGCAGAACAGTTTCATAAGAATGGTTCCGGGTTTTGTGTCATCTGCAAATTATGCCCTGTATACCCAAGTCCGGCTTTTTTGTAGTCATTAGTGGGACATGGGCATTGCTGGCTGTCCAGCATTTAGTTGGACTTTAACCTGGTGTTGTTAAACTTCTTACTGTGTTTACCCCAGTCCAACACCGGCATCTCCACATCAGCATTTAGTGACCATCCCTAGCCACCCTTGAACTGAGAGGTTTGCTATGGCCATTTCACAGAGCAGTTTGAGAATCAACCACATTACTGTGGCTCTGGAGTCACATGTCAGCCAGACTAGGTAAGGATGGCAGATTTCCTTCGAAGACGGAAGATTTCTTTCGAAGTAGAAAGGATTGAGACTATCAAGTTTTTAGGTGTCCAGATCGTCAATAACCTGTCCTCGTCCCCCCATGCCAAAACCATAGTTAAGAAAGCCCATCAACGCCTCTACTTTCTCTGAAGACTAAGGAAATTTGGCTTGTCAGCTACGACTCTCACCAACTTTTACAGATGCACCATAGAAAGCATTCTTTCCTGTTGTATCACAGCTTGGTATGGCTCCTGCTCTGCCCAAGACCGCAAGGAACTACAAAAGGTCGTGAATGTAGCCCAATCCATCACGCAAACCAGCCTCCCATCCATTGACTCTGTCTATACTTCCTGCTGCATCGGCAAAGCAGCCAGCATAATTAAGGACCCCACGGATCCTGGACACTCTCTTCCACCTTCTTCCATTGGGAAAAAGATACAAAAGTCTGAGTTCACGCACCAACCGACTCAAGAACAGCTGCTGCTGTCAGACTTTTGAATGGACTTACCTTGCATTAAGTTGATCTTTCTCTTCATCCTAGCTATGACTGTAGCACTACATTCTGCACTCTCATTTCCTTCTCTTTGAATGGCATGCTCTGTCTGCATAGCACGCAAGAAACAATACTTTTCACTGTATGTTAATACATGTGACAATAATAAATCAAATCAAATCAAATCAAATAAAGATCACCAGTGAACCAGATGGATTTTTCCGACAATCGACAATGGATTCGTGGCCATCAGTAGATTCTTAATTCCAGATATTTTCTGTTGAATTCAAAGTCCTGATGTGGAGACGCTGGCGTTGGACTGGGGTAAACACAGTAAGAGTTTTAGCAACACCAGGTTAAAGTCCAACAGGTTTATTTGGTAGCAAATGTCATTGGCATTTGCTACCAAATAAACCTGTTGGACTTTAACCTGGTGTTGTTAAAACTCTTACTGAATTCAAAGTCCACCATCTGCCATGGTGGGATTCAAACCTGGGTCATCTGGTGGTTGTGTTGGGCATGATTTAAAGGCAATGCTTTCTTTAAATTCTGAACAAGTAACAAAGAGTTGATCATATGTGTTGAATGATGATTTTCCTTCAGTAACTTACCATTCAAAACAACCAGATGATCATGCTCATGACCTATCAGGTCCAACATACTGAAAAACACATTTTGCTGAAGATATTTATATCCTGTGACAAATAGCTCAATATCGTGTGCAGAAAGCTACAACATAAAGAAGTCACAATAGATTGCAGTTTCTTCACAGAAGGCGAGCTTTGCATGATATACAGAGTAATGTTACATATTTTTTAAAAACTGCTCTATAAATAATGCACACATTGCCTCTCCAAATCTAAGACAGGCTCAGATTATAAATGTGAGCCACTCAAGTTTCAACATATGGCATGATCTGACTTTGTATGGTTGACCAAGAGGATGTTTCCCATGTACTTAGCATGAATCATAGAATCTACAGTGCAGAAGGAGACCATTCCAAAGGAGACCAGTCCAAAGATGTGCGGGTTAGTTGGACTGGCCATGCTAAATTCTCCCGTAGTGTCCCAAGATGTGTAGGTTAGGGTGATTAGTGGGATAAATACGTGGGGTTACGAGGGTAGGGTTTGGGTGGGATTGTTATCAATGTAGGCTCGATGGGCCGAATGGCCTCCTTCTGCACTGTAGGGATTCTATGATTCAATGATTCATTTGGCCCGTCGAGCCGGCACCAACAACAATCCCAACCAGGCCCTATCCCCATAACCCCACATATTTGCCCTAGCTAGCCCCCCTGGCACTAAGGGTCAATTTAGCATGGCTAATCCACCTAACCCGCACATCTTTGCACTGTGGGAGGAAACTGGAGCACCCGGAGGAAACCCACAGACACGGGGAGAATATGCAAAATCCACACAGACCGTCACCCAAGGCTGGAATCGAATCTGGGTCCCTGGCACTATGAGGCAGCAGGGCTAACCACTGTGCCACCGTGCTGCCCTTAAGCAGTGATGACGATTTTCCTCCAAGACTACATCACCCTCTTTGCTAGAAATATCAAATATTACGCATCACACAGCAATTTGGAAATGTAGACAGAAGCCAGCATGCCTCCCGCTAATGAGACAGGGCACAGCACATAATTAGACCTCAAGCTTAATGCATTAACATATGTGTGTTGTGTAGAATGTTAACATGCGACTCAATGGGGCTAATAATAGGAGTTAAGTGTAAAGGACAGCTGATCCAATATCAGCCGTATTACATTGTCAACCACCCTTTATACATTCCTCCTATTATTATAACCTCTATGACTTTATTTAGCTTAGGGGTTTAAAAAAAAGGGCGGCATGGACAAGTTGGGCCAAAGGGCCTGTTTCCATGCTGTAAACCTCTATGACTCTATGACTCTATATGATGGGCAGTTGGTCTAATGTCAAGCACTTACACATCAGCTAAAGTTAAAATTATTGCCGATGACTCCAGCTCTCCAATAGTGCTGGAATTTCAGAAACAAAATGACCTGAGGGGCTATCTGAATGCTATTTTCATTTATTTCAGAGATCAGGGATAATCCGGTACCAAAGGGGGAAGATTCATTGTTCATTCTGGGTAAATTACATCCTAAATGCTTTGTACATCAGAAGCCTTTGGTCATGATTTCATGCAGCTACAGCTACCCATTCACTCCCGGTTCACGTGAGTCAAATCGTTTTAAGTTGATATATCTGCTTTGCTTTACCACTGAGCCGCAGCGAGCTACATTGAAACCTTCAGCTTGGTTGGCCTGGCCTCCTGTGTGGACTTGAGGGCAGTCTTTTTTTGGCTGTTGCACATATGTCTTCTTTCGAGATGGTAATGTATATCTCTGAGTTGGATCTTTTGATCTTTTATTCTTCCAGTGGTGGGCAATCTGCATGCGGCCCATCAAGATTCTGAGCAAGGCCTGCAAGACATTTTCTTGACCATTGCTCAAGTGTAGGGCTGCCAGATTCTGCTGGCTTTCATCCGCATAGTTTTTTTCCGACTGGCGTGACTAAAGCGTTAAGCACATAAAGCGAGGGCAAGTGAAGTGAGGTGCATGCTGATTGCTCACAACATTGACTGTGAGAGCCGTGTGTTTTTGATTGGACTCTACGTCCAATCAAAGCGTAAATATTTAATCTGTTTTTTAAGCACCATGGTGGACCAAAGTTCTATTAATATATAGATCATAGAATCCTTACCGTGCAGAAGGAGGCCAGTCGGCCCATCGAGCCTGCACCAACAACTATCCCACCCAGGCCCTATTCTTGTAACCCCTCATATTTACCCTGCTAACCCTCCTGACACTAAGGGGCAATTTAGCATGGCCAATTAACCTAGCCCGCACATCTTTGGACTGTGGGAGGAAATCGGAGCACCCGGAGGAAACCCACGCAGACACAGGGAGAATGTGCAAACTCCACACAAACAGTCATAGAATCCCTACAGTGCAGAAGGAGGCCCTTTGGCCCATCGAGCCCACACCGACCACAATCCCACCCAGGTCCTACCCCTGCAAACCCACACATTTACCCTGCTAATTCCCCTGACACTAGGGTGAATTGAGCATGGCCAACCAACCTAACCCGCACATCTTTGGACTGTGGGGTGAAACTGGAGCACCCGGAGGAAACCCACGCAGACATGGGAAGAATGTGCAAACTCCACACAGGCAGTGACCCGAGGTCGGAATCGAACCCGGGTCCCTGGCGCTGTGAGGCAGCAGTGCTAACCACTGTGTCACCATGCCGCCCAATGATTCAGCATTTTCCATAACTCATTACGAAACACTCAGCCGGAATTCTCCCATTCCGCTGCGGTGAACGGAGATTTGGCTGAGTATCAAATTCTCCGTCCTCCCTGGCAGCGGTGGCAGGGTGTGAACGGCTGGAGAATCCCAGCCATTGTTGTGTGTTGAATGTATCTAATCTTACTCATGGTGTCATGGTTAGTGAACAGGCCCGACTTCAATCTTGCGGCCCACTAAGATGAAGAAGGGGCCACTCCTTCACATAGAGTCATAGAGGTTTACAGCACGGAAACAGGCCCTTCGTCCCAACTTGTCCATGCCGCCACTTTTTATTTAATCACTGAGCAGATCCCAATTGCCCACGTTTGACCCATATCCCTCTACACCCATCTTACCCATGTTTGATTTGATTTGATTTGATTTATTATTGTCACATATATTAACATGCAGTGAAAAGTATTGTTTCTTGTGCGCCATACAGACAAAACATACCGTTCATAGAGAAGGAAACCAGAGAGTGCAGAATGTCGTGTTACAGTCAAAGCTAGGGTGTAGAAAAAGATCAACTTAATGCAAGGTAATTCCATTCAAAAGTCTGACGGCAGCAGGGAAGAAGCTGTTCTTGAGTCGGTTGGTACATGACCTCAGACTTTTGTATCTTTTTCCTGACGGAAGAAGGTGGAAGAGAGAATGTCCGGGGTGCGTGGGGTCCTTAATTATGCTGGCTGCTTTGCCGTGGCAGCAGGAGGCGTAGATGGAGTCAATGGATGGGAGGCTGGTTTGCGTGATGGATTGGGCTACATTCACGACGTTTTGTAGTTTCTTGTGGTCTTGGGCAGAGCAGGAGCCATACCAAGCTGTGATACAGCCAGAAAGAATGCTTTCTATGGTGCATCTGTAAAAGTTGGTGAGAGTCATAGCTGACATGCCAAATTTCCTTCGTCTTCTGAGAAAGTAGAGGCGTTGGTGGGCTTTCTTAACTATAGTGTCGACATGGGCAGACTACGACACGTTGCTGGTAACCGTCAAAATGCTTTTTAAAAGACAAAATTGTACCCGCCTCTACTACTGCCTCTGGAAGCTCGTTCCAGACACTCACTACCCTCTGAGTGAAATAAATGCCCCTCTGGATTCTTTTGTATCTCTCCCCTCTCACCTCAATCCTATGCCCTCTCGTTTCAGACTCCCCTACCTTTGGGAAAAGATGTTGACTATCTGTAGAGTCATCGAGATAGTCTGATCTAGATTCTAAAAGGGATGGGACAAATCTGTCACTGCTTTGCTGTTAGTTGGCAACATTTATCATGCTTGCATGATTCCGAAAAAGGAAAATGTTTCCACCCAAAAACTAATAACCTTCATCTTGATAAGCATAGCAGTCGTTAAAAAAGGAAAAAATGCATTCCTGAATTATTTGCAATTCTCCACCATCTCTCTGCACTTAGTGATGCCTCTGACATTTTCTGCTCATTAGAGTGGAACTGTCAAGTCCCATTCATTTCCTTTTACAATGTAGGGATAGATGTTTCTCGTTTGATCTTCACCGCCTCGGCAGTAATCTGCTGGACCAGATCACCCACACATTATAGATTATCGGCGGGCTGTGAAGATGAGAATCTACCCCATAATCTATTTTGCTATATCTCATTCTGAAAAGAAAATAAATATATAGCTGCTAGCAAGAGAGTGATTTGGTAAAAAGAAAGCACTTCGCAAGCCAGGAAGGAGAAACTTCTTGGGGAGGCAGTAGTGCAGTGATACTCCTTATACATCTATGACTGTGCAGCCAAATTCCCCTCCGCTGATGACACCAGCGTAGTGGGTCAGATCTCAACCAATGACAAGACGGAGTACAGGAAAGAGATAGAGAATCTGGTGAACTGGTGCGGCAAAAATAATCTCTCCCTCAATATCAACAAAGTGAAGGAGATAGTCATCGACTTCATGAAGCGACTTAGAGAACATGCCCCTGTCTACATCAATGGGAACGAAGTAGAAATGGTTGAGAGCTTCAAGTTTTTAGGTGTACAGATCACCAACAACCTGTCCTGGTCCCCCCCATGCCACACTATAGTTAAGAAAGCCCACCAATGCCTCTACTTTCTCAGAAGACTCAGGAAATTTGGCATGTCCGCTATGACTCTCACCAATTTTTACAGATGCACCATAGAAAGTATTCTTTCTGGTTGTATCACAGCTTGGGATGGCTCTGCGCGAGACCACAAGAAACTACAAAGGGTTGTGAATGAAGCCCAGTTCATCACGCAAACCAGCCTCCCATCCATTGGCTTTGTTTACACATCCCGCTGCCACGGAAATGCAGCCAGTATAATCAGCACACCGGACATACTCTCTTCCACCTTCTTCCGCCGGGAAAAAAATACAAAAGTCTGAGGCCACGTACCAACCAACTCAAGAACAGCTTCTTCCCTGCTGCCATCAGACTTTTGAATGGACCTACCTCGCATTCAGTTGATTTTTCTCTACACCCTAGCTATGACTGTAACACCACATTCTGCAATCTCTCGTTTCCTTCTCTATGAACGGTATGCTTTGTCTGTATAGTGCGCAAGAAACAATACTTTTCACTGTATGTTAATACATGCGACAATAATAAATCAAATCAAATCAAATCAAAGGTATTATCAAAAGACTAGTAATCCTGCAATCCAGAGCAAAATCTGGAGACCCAGGTTCAAATCCCATCATGACAGATGGTGCAATTCTAATTCAATAAAAACCTGGAATTAAAAGTTCAATGATGACCTTGGAGTCATTGTCAATTGTCATAAAAACCCATCTGATTCAATAATGCTCCTTGGATATGGCATTTCACACAAAGAGAAGTTTTGAAACTATAAGGTTACTTCCCACTGCACTAATGATGGGAAAAAGAACACAAAAGATTGTGGAAGCTCAGACAAACTAAAATAAGCTTACAAAATCATGTATCAAGTGTCGTTCTGATATGATTTTTAAGGATCAGATCCTTAAAGGTGGCAGCACATGTGAGAAAGGTGGTGACGAAAGCATATGGCATGTTTGCCTTCATCGGCCGGGGCATCGAGTATAAACGTTAGCCAATTATGTTAAAGTAAAGTTTATTTATTAATCACAAGTGGGCTTACATTAACACTGCAATGAAGTTACTGTGAAAATCCCCTAGTCGCCACACTCTGATGCCTGTCCGGGTACACTGAGCAAGAATTTAGTATGGCCAATGCCCCTAACCAGCACGCCTTTCAGGGAAGAAACAGGAGCACCCAGAGGAAACCCACACAGACACAGGGAGAACGTGCAAACTCCACACAGACAATGACCCAAGCCGGGAATCGAACCTGGGTCCCTGGGCGCTGTGAGGCAGCAGTGCTAACCACTGTGCCACCATGCCACCCCCAGTTACAGTTATATAAAACGTTGGTTATGTCACATTTGGAATACTGTGTCCAATTCTGGTCACCACACTACCAGAAGGACGTGGTGACTTTGAAGGGAGTACAGAAAAGGTTTACCAGGATGTTGCTTGGTATGGAGGATATTAGCTATGAGGAGAGATTGAATGAACTGGGATTGTTCTCTCTGGAAAGACAGAGGCAGGGGGAACGATCTGATAGAAGTTTATAAAATTATGAACGGTATAGATAGGGTGAACAGTTGGAAGCTTTTCCCAGGGCAGAAATGACAATTACAAGGGGGCACAAGTTCAAGGTGAGGGGGGAAACGTTCAGTAGCGATGTGCGGAGGAAGTTTTTTATTGAGAGGCTGGTGGGGGCCTGGAATGTACTGCCAAGTGAGGTGGTTGAGGCGACATTAGCGACATTGAAGACTTCATAAAATCATAGAATCATAGAAACTTATCTGGATAGGCCATGAAAAGTGTGGTATAGAGGGATAAAGGTGGTTGCTCTATGTAGAACAATGTGATCAGGCCGAAGGGCCTGTTCCTGTGCTGTACTGTTCTTTGTTCTTTGATTGCCAGACCTGCTGAGGATTTCCAGCATTTTTTGGTTTGATATCAAGTGCACATCTAATTTTTATTGACTCCATGGTAACTAATTATGAGGGACATCAACAGAGTGGATAGGGAACAGCTATTGCCCTGAGTTGAAAGATCAGTCATGAGAGGACATAGGTTCAAGGCGAGGGATAGGATGTTTAGGGGGGATGTGAGGAAAAACTCCTTTACCCAGTGCTGCCTGGGAAGGTGGTAAAGGCCAGTTGCCTCACATCTCTTGAAAAGTACCTGGCACGTCATAACATTCAGGGCTATAGGCCAAGTGCTGGTAAATGGGATTAGGTGGTCAGATGTTTCTCTCATGTCGGTGCAAACTCGATGGGCTGAAGGGCCTCTTCTGCACTGTATGATTCTATGACTTTATACTTAAAACAGCAGCTGTGGATCACAAAAAAGTGATGGAAGGGTGCCAAAAGGAAGCGGACCAATTATTAGCAAACTGATTATTTTACAAGGCACCAAAGGAATATTATTCCACTATTTCAAATTCTTGGTATAATCCAAGCAATGACATTCTGTTCCCTTTATTGGTTTCAAACAGGGATTTCGGAATGATCTGAAACAACTTACCAGTGAACCATATCCCTGATTGAGTCTTGTATTTCAGTTAATCTCCCAGACCTTCTCCTCACCTCCAATGACAATCCGAATTCCCTTCCCACTCTTTACTGTTTCATACCCTGAAACAAATCAGCTCTGTCTTGTTTGGTACTATGGCGTTAATTTGCACGCACATCAATCACAACAGTAGCAGATTAATCCTTCAGAGTGGAAAATCAGGTGCGCCAGGAATCCAACTCTCTTATCTTCACTCACAATTCTTTAATCCACATCCTGTCGAGAAAGAATCCAAGCCAGGTGTAGCTTGGCAAAATTTGCCTCGATAATTCAGCCATGGGGGCATTTTTGCCACATGCAATCATAAGAACTAGGAGCAGGAGTAAGCCATCTGGCCCCTCGAGCCTGCTCCGCCATTCAATAAGATCATGGTTGATCTTTTTGTGGTCTCAGCTCCACTTACCCGCCCGCTCACCATAACCCTTAATTCCTTTACTGTTCAAAATTTATCGATCCTTGCCTTAAAAGCATTCAATGAGGTAGCCTCAACTGCTTCACTGGGCAGGGAATTCCACAGATTCACAACCCTTTGGGTGAAGAAGTTCCTCCTCAACTCAGTCCTAAATCTGCTGCCCCTTATTTTGAGGCCATGCCTAGTTCTAGTTTCACCCGCCAGTGGAAACAACCTATCTTATCAATTCCTTTCATTATCTAATATGTTTCTTTGAGATCTCCCCTTTGCTGCTATTCCTAGGAAGATTAGCGGGGTAAATACGTGGGGAAACGGGGATAGAGCCTGGGTGGGAAGCTCTGTCAGACTGTCAGTACAGGCTCGATGGGCGTATGGCCTCCTTCTGCACTGTAGGGATTCTATGATTCTCCCGGGCCAAATAATGACCAGAATTCTCCGACCTCGCCCATGGCTGGGATTTGCGGCTGAGCGCCAAATTTCCCCCTCTCGCTGGCAGCGGTGATACAGCGTACAAGATCGGAGAATTCCATCCCAATTCTTTTGCTTGTCTCAAACTTGTCTTGTATTCTCTTATCCCTTATGATAAATTCTACCCATCGGCCCCAACACTTTGATCTGTTGTGAAGAATCCTGCACTGACCCCGTGACCTGGATTTTCCGCCTCCGCCCCCACATTATCCCCACCCCGGGGCAGATTTTCCAGAGGGGGAGGTGGCTCAGCTTTAGCTGGTGTGGCAGGACCCAACCAATGGCAGGCTGTCCCCGCTTCCAGAAAACCCATAGCGGGGGTGAGGAGGTTGGCCCTAGAATCACAGAGTCCTTACAGTGCAGAAGGTGGCCATTCGGCCCATCGAGTCTGCACTGACTCTCAAACAGAGTGTCTTACCCAGGCCCTTTCCCACGCCCTATCCCCGTAACTCCACACATTTCCTATGGCCAATCCACCCGAACCTACACGTATTTGGACACACCAAGGAATGGGCGGCACGATGGCACAGTGGTTAGCACTGATATCTCACAGCGCTATGGACCCGGGTTCAATTCTGGCCTCGGGTCACTGTCTGTGTGGAGTTTGCACATTCTTCCCATGTTTGCTCTGGTTTCCTCCTACAGTACAAAGATGTGTGGGTTAGGTTGATTGCCATTCTAAATTGCCCCTTAGTGTCAGGGAAATTGAAGGGATGGGACCTGGGTGGGATTGTTGCCGGTGCAGGCTCGATGGGCCAGATGGCTTCCTTCTGCGCTGTAGATCCTAAGGGGTAATTTTGCATGGCCAATCCATCTGCCTCCCTCAGTCCTGAGGTTCTACCCATCCGCCCTCAGTCCTGAGGGTCTTCCCTGCCCCCTCGTATTATGGGAGTGGGCTCAGAGGTAGCTGGGGGTGGGCGGTGAAACTTATCATCGCCTCGCGGTTTGCACAGAGCAGCCAAAGCAACAGTTATTCCACAGGAATAACCTTGCTCTCAATGAGATCTGCGCAGATATCAATATGGCCATAGGTCTGATGTCGTGTGTCAGTTGTTTGACTTTGAACCTCTTCTCAAAACCACTTTGGGTGTGTCTCGCTGTGGTCAATGGAACAAAATTGCTGGTTTAAGTGCTGCACTGTGTAAAAGCATAACTTACAACAAAGGTATGGCAGACACTCTTTGAGTCGCTCTGTAAGCTCCTCACATGGGCCTATCCAAATAACACATCTCAAAGACCACAAAAGTGCGCTTTGTAACTAAACAAGCCAGCCCCATGTATTTGGCTATAGTGCTCTTGGCTGGGATTTTGAGCACTTGGCACTAAAGCCACAAACCAGGGCTTCAGACAGTAACCTCTGTCACCTGTAAAAAAAAAATCTCCTCTAGAATCCCACAAAATGAGGCAGAGGGACAGAATATTACTTGTTAAACAGCCAGTCGCCTGAACACTGTTGCACTCTCAAAGCAACTTTATGAGGACGATGATTCAGACAGTTTGAGGGAGGCACGGCAGGAGACAGGAAATTGGCAAGCTTAGCTCTGGTGAGATTAAGGTTGGCCCTCCACTTAGCCATTTACTGAGTGAAATCTTTTTTGACTCTCCTGAAATAGCTTTGTTGGAGAGAGGTCATCAGAGTACCAAGAACACTGAGAAGGGAATAAAGAAAGAACGTGGGTTTTATATAGCACCTTTCCCCCCCAAGTGCATTACACTTTGCAAAGAGTAGGAGGGGAGGCAATAGCCTTGTGAAATTATTGCTAGACTATTAATCCAGAAACTCAGCTAATATTCTGGGGACCCGGGTTCAAATCCCACCACGGCAGCTGGTAGAATTTGAATTCAATAAAAAAAATCTGGGATTAAGAATCTACTAATGACCGTGAAGCCATTGTCGATTGTCGGAAAAACCCATCTGGTTCACCAATGTCCTTTAGGAAAAGGAATCTGTCATCGGTAGCACACTGGGCGGCACGGTAGCACAGTGGTTAGCACTGCTGCTTCACAGCTCCAGGGATCTGGGTTCGATTCCCGGCTTGGGTCACTGTCTGTATGGAGTTTGCACATTCTCCTCGTGTCTGTGTGGGTTTCCTCCGGGTGCTCCGGTTTCCTCCCACAGTTCAAAGATGTGCGGGTGAGGTTGATTGGCCAGGTTAAAAATTACCCCTTAGAGTCCTGAGATGTGTAGGTTAGAGGGATTAGCGGGTAAATATGTGGGGGTAGGGCCTGGGTGGGATTGTGGTCGGTGCAGACTCGATGGGCCAAATGGCTTCCTTCTGCACTGTAGGGTTTCTATGATTTCTGTGATCCTTACCTTGTCTGGCCTGCATGTGACCCCAGAGCCACAGCAGTGTGGTTGATTCTCAACTGCCCTCAGGCAACTAGCGATGGGCAATAAATGCTGGCCAGCCAGCGACGCCCATATCCCAAAAATGAATAAAGGTCTTGTGGGGCAGTGGCAGCATCCCTTTCTCTGGGCTAGAGGTTCCAGGTTCATGTTTCACCTGAGGATTTGATGCACATGGAAGGTGCATTCATAATGTATCCAAAAAGGTTGATTATCCAGCCTGAAAATCCTTCCAATCTGCTCAGTGACAGGGTTTAAGATGGGAGAGATTCCTGGTCTTACAGGACCGCAGGAAACTACAAAGGGTCGTGAACGTACCCCAGCCAATCACGCAAACCAGCCTCCCATCCATTGACTCCGTCTACACTTCCCGCTGCCTCGGAAAAGCAGCCAGCATAGCCAAGGACCCCAGGCACCCCAGACATACTCTCTTCCATCTGCTTCCATCAGGGAAAAGATACAAAAGTCTGAGGTCACATACCAACCGACTCAAGAACATCTTCTTCCCTGCTGCCATCAGACTTTTGGATATTAAGTTGATCTTTCTCTACACCCTAGCTATGACTGTAACACTGCACTCTGCACTCTCTCCTTTCCTTCTCCCCTATGTACTCTGTGAATGGTGTGTTTTGTCTGCACAGCGTGCAAGAAACAATACTTTTCACTGTATCCCAATGCATGTGACAATAATAGATCAAATCAAACCTTGTAGTCCCATCATTGTCAATGGGGTTTCCCAGTGAACACACCCATTGTTGCCAGGAAACCTGAGGCGGGAGTGTGCCGTCAGTGGGACCATCATATGTTGCTAGTGTGAGCGGCAGCAAGATTTCAGCTCTGGTTTCTCTGGTCCATCCTGTTATATTGGCTAGGTAGACAGGGTTGCTTCACCGACCAATGTGAACCATGCCAAACCAACCACAGAGATGAAACAGGAGCTCCTGTTGCTTGCCATTTTGACTCACCCTCTTGCTCTCATGCCTCCCATGTCATCGAATTCTACAAAGAAGGAAGCCATTCGGCCCATCGAGTCTGCACCGACCACAATCCCATCCAGGCCCTATCCCCTTAACCCCATGTATTTATCTTACCTAGTCCCCCGGACACTAAGGGCCAATTTAGCACGGCCAATCAACCTAACCTGCACATTTTTGGACTGTGGGCGGAAATCGGAGCAAACCACGCAGACACAGGGGGAATGTGCAAACTCCACACAGACAGTGACCCAAGCCGGGAATCGAACCCGGGTCCTTGGTACTGTGAGGCAGCAGTGCTAACCACTGTGCCACCATGCTGCCCTTGTCTGCCCATGTCCTGCTGCAACATTCCAGTGAAACTCAACACAAACTGGAGGAACAGCACCTCATCTTCTGATGTTGTCTCTTGTTGCTTGTAAATCTGTTTTCTGTGAGGCATTAACAATTTTCTCATTCAATGACACTCTTGTGAGCACCTTGGGAGGGTTCACTATGTTGAAGGTGCTATAGAAATTCAAGTCGCTCTTGTTGTTAACAACAACATGATGGATCTGAATGTAACTGGGAGAGAAGAAAGGGTTGAGTATGTATGAAGTTTGTACAGCATGACTGATACCAGTGGTGAAAGCTTCTGGAAGATTCTGGTGCAATTGCCAATTTCTGTAATCACTTTTACCATTGCTTTGCTTTTATTGTAACAGATCTGGCCAAACCATGAATCCAAATGCAAACAACTTAAACTCATTTGGCAAATAGATCAGTGAGCAATGTTATAATTAATATTGTTGATTTGAGATTGTCGAAGATCACCGTAGCATATTTTTCATTCATTTCT
The DNA here is from genome assembly GCF_964213995.1 of Mustelus asterias. Classification (NCBI taxonomy): domain Eukaryota; kingdom Metazoa; phylum Chordata; class Chondrichthyes; order Carcharhiniformes; family Triakidae; genus Mustelus; species Mustelus asterias. The sequence goes on along the minus strand of NC_135815.1, from coordinate 90,734,626 downwards.
TAGAATCTTAGAAACCCTACAGCACAGAAAGAGGCCTTTCGGCCCATCGAGTCTGCACCGACCACAGTGGCACAGTGGTTAGCACTGCTGCCTGACAGCGCCAGGAACCCAGGTTCGATTCCCGGGTTGAGTCACCGTCTGTGTAGAGTCTGCACGTTCTCCCTGTGTCTGCGTGGGTTTCCTCCGGGTGCTCTGGTTTCAGAAAAGACATGCTGGTTGGGTGCTTTGGCCATGCTAAATTCTCCCTCAGTGTACCCGAACAGGGGCCGGAGCGTGGCAACTAAGGGATTTTCACAGTAACTTCATTTTGATTCCGGAGTTGAGGAGGTTGGCTTATGAGGAGAGACTGAGTAGACTGGGACTATACTCATTGGAATTCAGAAGAATGAGGGGAGATCTTATAGAAACATATAAGATTATGAAAAGAGAATAGATAAGATAAGCAGGGAGGTTGTTTCCATGGCCTCAAAATAAGGGGGAGCAGGTTTCGGACTGAGTTGAGGAGGAACTTCTTCACCCAAAGGGTTGTGAATCTGTGGAATTCCCTGCCCAGTGAAGCAGTTGAGGCTACCCCATTGAATGTTTTTAAGGCAAAGATAGATACATTTTTGAACAGTAAAGGAATTAAGGGTGAGTGGGCGAGTAAGTGGAGCTGAGTCCACAAAAAGATCAGCCACGATCTTATTGAATGGTGGAGCAGGCTCGAGGGGCCAGATGGCCTACTGCTGCTCCTAGTTCTTATGTTCTCATGTTCTTATTACAGTGTTAATGTCAGCCTACCTGTGACACCAATAAATAAACTTAACCTAATTCACCTTCAGCAGTAATTTAGAGAACGAATTATATTTTAAAATATAATTAACAATGAGGCATATTTGCCCTGAAGAAAAATTATCTTTGATTGATGCGAATCTTTTAAAAATCCAAACATTTCCCCAAATAGCATAAATTGTTGAACAGAAAAGTCCTTTTTTTTTTAAGACCACGGCTTTGAAAAGTCTCCTGCAAAAGTCTTGCAGCACTTTATTTTGGAAACCTCTCAATTGTTTCTTTGCTTACATTGCTGAAAAGCCTGCTAAGTAATCAAAGTGTTATCTTACCTTACTCTGCCTTTTACAATCTTAATATACACTCCATCCATCAACTGGAATATTTCTGCTACAATTCAGGCGGTTTTGACGAGGTCTTTTTTTTTCCCTCAGGAGTTCTCCCTGGTGAGTCACTTCATGTCAGCGTTGAGGAAGAAGTGATACATTAGTGGAATGCTAAACTCTGCAGACGATGGATGTCTCGACAATGAAACCTTAGTCCCCAGCCTCGGCAGCTTGACAAACATATTTTGAGTTGATGAATGAGAGAATGCGAGAATTTACTAAAGTCCGGTGGCGGAGAGTGAAAAGACCCTGCTCTTCCAGAATGTTTTCCTTAACTTTTACAAATGATATTAGCACCTGCAGAATAACTCAGGTGAATCCTTGGTCAAGCAGTTTAAATTAAAGTGAAACCTTTTTAACCCAAGAGTCTGATGAATGAGCTCTTAGCAAATAGTCACTGTCAGTACCTGTGTGTGTCTGTGTGTGTCATGACTATCTCCTTTTTTCATCAACTGGCAGAAAAAGGCACAAAACTTTAGCTATCCGATCTATGTCACCTATAATAATGTCAATGGTAGCCGTGATCATGTTTCGGAAACAATATTCGACGTGGTGATATTCCTGAAACTCCTGTCGCAGCTTGAGGTCTATTCACTGCAATACGAAATGATAGGGTTCCTGTTTATACTGGAAAGTTGCACTTGGTCTGCAAAGGGAGGGAGCTTTCCTCATGAAAAAAAGGGAGGCAAAGTCAAAAGGCCAGACAAGTTTGTCTAGAATGATAGAATTATAGAATTCCTACAGTGCAGAAGGAGGCAATTCAGCCCAGCGAGTCTGTACCGACCACAATCCCACCCAGCCCCTATCCCCTTGACTCCACATATTTAACCCACTAGTCCCCCTGACATCAAAGGACAATTTATCACGGCCAATCAACCTAACCCGCACATCTTTGGACTGTGAGAGGAAGCTGAAGCACCCGGAGGAAACCCATGCAGACACGGGGAGAACGTGCAGACTCCACACAGACAGTGACCCAAGCCAGGAATCGAACCTGGGTCCCTGGTGCTGTGCTAACCACTGTGCCACTGTGCTGCCCGTCTTATTTTGTCATTTGATTTGAATCATGGAATCATAGGGGGGAATTTTACCATTTTGAGTCTAAGCGCCGGATCTGGGCGTCAAATAGATCCACGCCTGGAGTCCTCTTTCCAGCGCGCCCATACGCGTTTTTCCGGCTCCGGCCCGATCCGCGCTGTGGGCGGGGCTTAGCGCTGGCGGACCAATCGGAACTCTGAACTGCGCATGCGCAGTTCGAAAACAATCTGACAGCGCACCCGGGCGCGAAAAAAAAAGCAGAAAGTGGAGAGAGTGGCTCCCTGACGGTCATCCTCTGGAATATCCCCCCAGGGGGATGATACGTCACACCCCCTCTCCCCCCCCCCCCCTCCCCTCCCACTCCCCACTCCCCCAGGAGATGAGACGTCACACCCCCTCTCCTCCCCCCCCGACCAGGGGATGATTGGTCACACCCCCACCCCTCCCACCCCCTCCCCCCAGGGGATGAGACGTCACACCCCCTCCCCTCCCCGCCCCCCCACACCCCGCAGGGGATGAGACGGCACACCCCCTCCCCTCCCACTCCACACTCCCCCAGGAGATGAGACGTCACATCCCCTCTCCTCCCCCCACCCCCCTCCCGCCCCGACCAGAGGATGCTCTGGGTCAGAGAGCCGTTGCAGTCTCTGACCCCGCTCTTCCGAGGCTGCAGCGGCGACTTCGGACTTTTATTTTGCAGGTCGGTAACAGCGTGGACGCGGATCGGACCAGAAGACGGTAAAGTGGGATTTGGCGGTAGAGTTGGGCGCGCGTTTCATTAAGTCGATTTAAATGCATGCAAATGCCGCCCGATTCGGGCGCGCGCCAGACCCGTGCCCGAATCGGGTGTCGATAAAGCCGCGATCTGCTCGGAATCGCAGATCGCGATATAGGCCCAACGCCCAACATTACCGCGATTTCGCGCCTGAAAATGGGCGCAAAGTTTCGGTAAAATCAGGCCCATAGAATCCTACAGTGCAGAAAGAGGCCATTCGGCCCGTCGAGTCTGCACCAACCACAATCCCACCCAAGCTTTATCCCCATATCCCTATGTATTTACCCACTAATCCCTCTAACTTATGCATCCCGGGACGCTAAGGGGCAATTTAGAATGGCCAATCAACCTAGCCCGCACATCTTTGGACTGTGGGAGGAAACCGGAGCACCCGGAGGAAACCCACGCAGACACAGGGAGAATGTGCAAACTCCACACAGACAGTGACCCAAGCCGGGATTCGAACACAGGTCCCTGGAGCTGTGAAGCAGCAGTGCTAACCACTGTGCTACCGTAAATTTGCTAAATCAAACTTGATTTGATTTATTATTGTCACATGTATTAACATACAGTGAAAAGCATTGTTTCTTGTGCACTATACAGACAAAGCATACCGTTCATGGAGAAGCAAACATAGAAACATAGAAGATAGGAGCAGGAGGAGGCCATTCAGCCCTTCAAGCCTGCTCCACCATTCATTACGATCATTGCTGATCGTCCAACTCAATAGCCTAATCCTGCTTTCTCCCCATAACCTTTGATCCCATTCACCCCAAGTGCTATATCCAGCCCCCTCTTGAATACATTCAATCTTTTGGCATCAACTGTTTCCTGTGGTAATGAATTCCACAGGCTCACCACTCTTTGGGTGAAGAAATGTCTCCTCACCTCCGTCCTGAATGATCTACCCTGAATCCTCAGGCTGTGACATCTCCTCAGACTGTTGCTCCTGAAACAAGAGAGTGCAGGATGTAGTGTTACAGTCATAGCAAGGATGTAGAGAAAGATCAACTTAATGAGATAGGTCCATTCAGGGAAAAAGCTGTTCTTGAGGAGGTTGGTATGTGATCTCAGACTTTTGTATCCTTTTCCCGGAAGAGAGAATGCCCGCAGTGCGTGGGGTCCTTAATTATGCTGGCTGTTTTGCCGAGGCAGCGGGAAGTATAGACAGAGTCAATGGATGGAAGGCTGGTCTTCAAGAAGTTGGTTACTATGTGGCAATGGCTCAGAAAGATTTGGAAATACGCCCAGGGTTTAAGATGTGGTGCAAACCTTGCTTAATATCCACAAACCGTCATTTTATGCACATGTTATAGCTGGGCTGAGACTTTGACTGTATCACTGACAAAGGCTCGCCAGTGGTTTAGCAAAGATTCAAATTGAAAAAGTCCACAAACCTCTGTCAGGCTTTCAGGCATTCATTTAATGGTCCAATGGTGCATGCCAATGGGACATGCCAACATTCACCCAGTGCTGAGTGAGCCATACGCCATATTGGACTGGGCAACCCATCGGTATCCACACAATCACACATCAGTGTCCAGGGTTCAGAGATGGCCGCCGGTTCCCTCAGGCCTTCCTTGCAGTCAATTCCCTCCATCCTCCTTTGAGGCTTTCACCTCAGCAAAACACACTGACACTCCAGCCTCTGACAATGCTGCCAACACACTTGGTTGGCCCTCCCTCTGCCTTGACCCACCAGGGGTCCTTTAGTGGACAGAAACCTGGCGGCTAAATGGTCGCCTTGCCGCGGTGCTCTAACAACCGAGATACCTGTCCGTCAATGGACCTGATGGCCGAAAATATTCCATGTCAGGGAAATGCAGCCATTTATTTTGTCTCTCTGAACTTGATTTGATGTTGGAATGACTATTCGAATTTACACTTCATGATTCAGGGTGCGCACTGGTTATTAATGGCACGGGGCGGCACAGTGGCACAGTGGTTAGCACTGCTGCCTCACAACGCCAGGGACCCGGGTTCAATTCCCGGTTTGGGTCTGTGTGGAGTTTGCACATTCTCCCCGTGTCTGCGTGGGTTTCCTGCGAGTGCTCTGGTTTCCTCCCACAGTCTAAAGATGTGTGGGTTAGGTTGACTGGCCAGATTAAATTAACCCTAGTGTCAGGGGGATTGGCAGGGTAACTATGAGGGATTATGGGAATGGGACCTGGGTGGGATTATGGACAGTGCAGACTCGATGGGTCGAAGGGCCTCCTTCTGCACTGTGGGGATTCTATGATTAACAAATCTTCAATGTGATTGGTTAAAGAGACGCACCATTGCTTGCCCCGTCCACATGGGCATACTTTCCCCTGTAGAAGGCAGCACGTCCGATTTGAGAGCAATCGTACAAAGGCTCATGTCCGAGTCTCCCAAACATTTCAGGCCATGGAATCCCAAGTGACCTCCCCAGGAACATCAGGGAACCCCAAACATTTCTATCATGTCAACGCCACTTTTTTGCTGCAAAATAGGCGCAAACACAGAAATCAAATGTAAACCAGTCTTTCCTCGCTATATCTATACATAAATCACCAACAAGACATTGTTAAGATGCTTAGGTTAACCTTGCTGTTGTCTTCAGTGTGAGGAGTGATGCTGCCTCCATTACACACACATCTGCTTGATGTCAGAGATATAGGCTGGAAGTTTACCACCGCGTGCACCCTGGAATCGGGGCAGGCACGGTTCGCAGAACGGAATATTCTCCGTTGGCCTCGACCAGGATTTTACGAGCCTCGCTCGAGCCATAGGGCGGAATTTTACGAGGTCCTTTCTAAGTGTCCAGCTAGCATGAAAATGGGAGAGTTCCTGATCCGTTTGTCCAACGACTTTCCACGCTCAATTTTATGCACTCAATCTTTGAAAAAAATGGGCGAGACCATTTCTAACCACTAGAGGCAGTGGGCGGGGCCTAATTCACCAGAAAACCTGCAGCTCCGATCGGAGCCACAAACTGCGCATGCTCAGGAAAAGCAGAAAAAAAGCCCAGCTCTGCTGACAGAACTCCCCCTCCCCCCCACGGACATCAGAGACACTCTCCCCCAACATTACTGACCCTCTTACACCCCCACCCCCAATCCCCCCCGGGCCCCCTTGCACAGGGCCTCCTCGTCACCCTCCCTGTCCCCGATGACATGACCCTCTCTCTCCCCTGCCCCCGATCACCACAGAGGACCAAGGGAGAGCTCCATAAAAACCCCTGAGGATGGACAGAAAGGCAGGCAGTGCAGGAAGTAATGGCCTCCAGGAAGATAGCTCCCCGTCGTTCTGATGCAGATCTGGCCAGGTTACTGGAGGTATTGGAAGCAAGGCGGGAAACCCTCTTCCCCCAGCAGGACACCATCCCAGAGGAAGGGATGGAAATGCAGCCTGGGAGGCGATGGCAGCATGCGTGAGTGCCAGGGCACTGACCAGGAGAACCAGGAAGCAGTGCCACAAGAAACTGAATGACCTCATCCGGGCAGCAAGGGTGAGTTTTTAACCTCATCTAGCATCTTCCCCCTCTACAACCCCAGGATCCCCTTACCCCTAGCACCCTGCATGCATTCAGCCCCTGATCCCCAAGCACCTCCCTTCTCCCATCCAAGAACCTTTGCCCTCTGAGGGCCACCCCCTGAAACCCTGTGGGACCCATGCCAGCAGATGGGAGTGGTTGCCCCCCATCATGCCCCGAGGTGCCAGATCCTAAAACAAATGGCACAGTTGTTGCACTGTCTCCTTTTGGAGCCGTCAGCGGCACACGATGTCAAAGGACACTCGTATGCAGAACTGCCAAGGTCTCTGCTCTCTCCTTCTCCTGCACCCCCCCCCCCCCGCCCCCCTCTCCACCCCTGGGGTGAATGGTGGCCATATCTTGCCTCTGGTGGCCAACTCCCTCTCCTCCTGCAAGTGGTAAGGCCTGGTCCTCCTCTGCTGGCAATGCATCCTCCTGATCCTCCTTAGCTCCAGCAGCAACCAAAAGAACAGCAGGGGCAGTGGATTGCATCGCAAAAGCCATCTCGTCAATCTGGAGGGTGGGGGGTGGAATCTAGGGAAGGGGAGAGACAGATGGAGAGGTTAAAGAATGCTGCTCGTCCCAGGCCAGCAAAACACACTCCCTATACGTCCCCAAAGACCCCCAGCAACACACACTCGCCATACACCCCCACAGAACCCCAGCAACACACACTCGCCATATACCCCCACAGACCCCCAGCAACACACACTCGCCATACACCCCCACAGACCCCCAGCAACACACACTCCCCATATCCCCCCCACAACTCCCAAAATGGCAATACAGGCACCCTCCCATTTCCCACCAGCAACAGTGCTTGCTTCTGCCAGCACTTGCTGCTGCCAGCACTAGGACCCAGAGTCAGCATTAAGATCTTAGGTCAGCGCTCTGAGCCGGGTCCACGCTGAGAGTCCGAGGTTGGACCCTGTGAGAAACAACAGCCCCCCACCACCCCCACCCCCACACACACTCACAGCCCCCCCCCCCCCAACCCGAACGCAACATGGCCACCATGAAAGAACCCTCTCTGAGCAGCACAGAGCAGTTTGAACGTGGAGGCTTACCTCCTCACTCACCCTCACTGCCTGAATCCGACGTTTATACATGAGGTGCTTTCCAGACTGATCCGGCTGCAGTGAGCGAGGTGGTTAAGGCAGGTGAGCTGGGATGATTGGGAGTGAATCTCACTAGTGACATTGTGATGAATGCAAAAAAATGCAAATTGCCATTTCACCCGCTTTGGGCGTCAGGTCGATCGTGTTGATTTGTTTTTCTTGGTAAAACGGGAAATGGCGCAAAAACCGGCGCCATTCTCGCTCGTCACATCACGCTAGATTTTGCAACATTTTCCCACCGCAAAATGGGCACGATGAGGTGGTAAAATTCCACTCATACGGTCACAAATACATTTGCCAACTGCATAAACCAGATGGGTTTTTATAACAATCGACAATGGTTTCATGGTCATCATTAGACTTCTAATTCCAGATTTTTATTGAATTCAAATTTCGTCATCTGCCGTGGTGGGATTTGAACTCGGGTCTCCAGCACATTACCCTGAGTCTCTAGATTGCTAGCCCAGTGATAATACCACTATGCCACTGTCTCCTCATTCAAATGTCCTATTGGTGGCCCTTCTGAGCCCCTTTAGCCCTCAACACTCCCAGTAGGAGTGTACCACCCTGGCCAAGTCACTCTGAAATAATACTCACCAACGGTCCTCTTGTCCTCACCTGGCTGCCTCCACGCCTCTGGTGCCTTTCCTCTCCTGTCACTCAGGATGTCTCGCCAGCTGGCAGTGCCCATCCCCGAACTGCTGCCGCTACCCCCGCCTGAACTTCCTCCACCAGAGCTGCTCCAGCCTGAACTGGCCCCATCTGAATTGGCCCCATCTGAACTGCCTTCATCTGAACTGCCCCTGCTTGACTTTACTATAGATGTATTTGTCTGTCACTGACTGGGATTGACACTAAAAACCCACATGACCAATCATCCAAAGATCCATTGCATTATACCTGGCTGGCACAGTGGCACAGTGGTTAGCAGTGCTGCCTCACAGCACCAGGGTCCCGGGTTCAATTCCGACCTTGGGTCACTGTCTATGTGGAATCTGCACTTTCTCCCCATGTCTGCGTGGGTTTCCCCCGGGTGCTCCAAAGATGTGCAGGTGAGGTGGATTGGCCATGCAAAAATTGTCCGTTAGTGTCAAGGGAATTAACAGGGTGAATATGTGGGGTTACAGGGATAGGACCTGGGTGGGATTGTGGTCGGTGCAGGCTCGATGGGCTGAATGGCCTCCTTCTGCACTATCGGGATTCTATGATCAAGTAATGTTTTCAAACACTAAACCAGCTCCAGGTAATGTGCCATGGGGGTCTGCAGACAGAGTATTTCTATTTTCTTCTTCAAAAAAGACTCCCTCAGCCTCATTGTAAAATCAGACATAAAGCAAGCAGAGGCTTAAAAGTATGCTGGAAATCATACAAGAAATCACCAGAATAAGGATTAAACTGACCGAGGTTTCAAATACTGGAGAAGGATCCGCAGCTGGACGGCAGCGATTGTTGAAGTAATCTGTTATAACAACATTGGCTTTGTTCAAATACTAAGCCAGTAATTCTCAGAACAAGCAGTGCTGGTAAACTGAGCAAAGCAGGCAATCACTGCTCTTACTGTGAAATGAGGAAGTTTATCTTGCGAGCAAATGACAGGGTCAGTGTGATAAAACAACAAAACCACTGACCTGCGATAGATACCGGAGATTAGACAACCCCTGGGAATCAGGCGTCCTGGAACTGTTAACAAGCTTCACATTCTCCGAAGGAAAGATGTTTCAGATGTATCAACCTGCTTGCACTTGTGCACTGACTGGACCTCCGTGGATTCATCGAAACACCGTGTAAAGGTTTACTTTATATTTAGTGCATTGTGGAGCAAATACTTCTGGCAACATGCATTGTGAGTTTCTCGGCAACTCCAACCCAACAGGCACGCTTGCGTTCCTGTATGTGGATACTGGGTTTTTCTTTATTCGTTCATGGGATCACAACATTTATTGCCCATCCCCGAGGGCATTTAAGAGAGTCAACCACATTGCTGGGGGTCTGGAGACAAATGTAGGCCAGACCAGGTAAAGACGGCAGATTTCCTTCACTGAAGGACACCAGTGAGTCAGATGGGTTTTTTTAGCGGCACAGTGGTTAGCACTGCTGCCTCATAGCTACGCCACCTCAACAGCCTCATAGCGCCAGGGACCTGCGTTCAATTCTGGCCTCGAGTCACTGTGTAGAGTTTGCACGTTCTACCCGTGTCTGCGTGGGTTTCCTCCAGATGCTCCAGTTTCCTCCCAGGATGTGCGGATTAGGTTGATTGGCCATTCCAAATTGACCCCAGTGTCAGGGGGATTAGCAGGATAAATATGTGGGGTTACGGGAATAGGGCCTGGGTGGGATCGCGGCCGGTGCAGACTCGATGGGCTGAATGGCCTCCTGTAGGATTCTATGATGACAATCGATTTCATTGTCATTAGCAGATTTTAATTCCAGATTTTTTACTGAATTCAAATTTCACCATCTGCCGTGGTGGGATTCGAACCCGGCTCCCCAGAGCATTACCCTGAGTCTCAGGATTACTGGTCCAGTGGTACTACATCACCATCTCCCCATTCAAATGTCCTATTGGTGGTCCTTACGTGCCCCTTTAACCCTCAACATTCCCAACAGAGCACTTCCCAGCTCTACTGGCTGTGAAAGAACAATTGAATTGCAGGTGCTGTAATTTTTCAGGATTGTGTAATTTTTCAGAATTTTTCATGCTTCCTGACCCCAAGGTTTGGAAAGAGTCAGGGATTTTGGTCATGGATCAGAGGTTCATTCTACAGCATTCTCGCATCGCACGCGGCCACAACATTCCCTCCCACCACACTCCCGGCCACGTTCAAGTCTCCCCTGGATAATTCAGACCATCACCTTTAAGACAAGCTTTCAGATGTTCAATTTGCCTTTATATCTGTTTAGATAAACATTAATGATCTTAGGGCACTATATGAAGAGTAAGGAGTTCTCCCAATATTTCTGCCAGCATTCTTACCAAACTCAGAAAAAACTGTTTCACTTTGACAGATGCACCATAGAAAGCATTCTTTCTGGTTGTATCACAGCTTGGTATGGCTCCTGCTCTGACCAAGACCGCAAGAAACTACAAAGGGTTGTCAATGTGTTCTGTTCTATGTTCTATAGTGTAGATTAGAGGGGCTTTAGATTGGTACCACTGGTCGGCGCAACATCGAGGGCCGAAGGGCCTGTACTGCGCTGTAATGTTCTATGTTCTAACGTATCCCAGTCCATCACGCAAACCAGCCTCCCATCCATTGACTCCGTCTATACTTCCCGCTGCCTCGGGAAAAGCAGCCAGCATAATTAAGGACCCCACATACCCTGGACATATTCTCTTCCACCTTCTTCCGTCGGGAAAAAGATACAAAAGTCTAAGGTCACGTACCAACCGACTCAAGAACAGCTTCTTCCCTGCTGCCATTAGACTTCTGAATGGACTTACCTTATATTGAGCTGATCTTTCTCTACATCTTAGCTATGACTGCAACACTGCACTCTCTCCTTTACTTCTCTATGAACGGTATGCTTTGTCTGTATAGCGTGCAAGAAATGCTTTTCACTGTATACTAATACATGTAACAATAATAAATCAAAAATCACTGATTATTCATCCCATTAATTATTTGTGAAATTTTGCTGTGTGGTGAGTCATTAGGAGATGGAATTTTTTAGCATATCGTCACACACACACTTTTTTTCCCTTTGGGGAATAGTCGGGGAAGGATTATTAGCCCATTGTACTGCATTATGAGTATTCCTTCCATGGCCAGCAAGTCCTAGTGTTGGATTCAAACCCAGAGTTTCTGGGCCAGAGATAGGGTGCGCTAGCCACTGCACCACAAGACTTCCTGATGATAGAGAATGGAAGCACGGCGGAAGTATATTTATCGTGACTGTCAAATTGGAATCATATGTGTACTTGAAAGGAAAAATTTGCACGGCTGTGGAAAAGAAGCAAGGGAATGGGACCAATTAACTCCTTCAAAGCATCGACAGAAGCACAATGGGCTGAATGGCCTCCTTCTGTGCTGTAAGGTCCTATGGCCCTATGCCTATAGAATGACGGTGCACAGAACACAATGTGCAGTGTGGTGGCAGAGTGTTCCTTGCTTGTTTAGAAGACCATCCTCTAACTGGCAAAATGCTTTAAAGTTGATATAAGGCCATCCAACCTTCATTACCAGTCATTTTGCAAATTGCTAAAACTTGTCCGAGTATTTCTGCAGAGCTGTTCCCACTCTGCCACCATACACGCAGAATAAGTACCCTTTACATACTGCAATGGAGTTCCCGCCACACTCCTGACCACAAGAGCATAAGACCGTAAGACATAGGAGCAAAATTAGGCCACTCGGCCCATCAAGTCTGCTCCGCCATTCAATCATGGCTGATATTTTTCTCATCCCCATTCTCCTGACCTTTCCCCATAACCCCTGATCCCTTTATTAATCAAGAACCTATCTATCTCTGTCTTAAAGACACTCAATGACCTGGCCTCCACAGCCTTCTGCAGCAAAGTTCCTCAGATTCGCCACTCTCTTGCTGAAGAAATTCCTCCTAATCTCTGTTTTAAAGGATCGTCCCTTTAGTCTGTGGTTGTGCCCTCTGGTTCAAGTTTTTCCTACTAGTGGAAACATCCTCTCCACGTCCACTCTACGCAGGCTTCACAGCTCCAGGGTCCCGGGTTCGATTCCCGGCTCGGGTCACTGTCTGTGTGGAGTTTGCACATTCTCCTCGTGTCTGCGTGGGTTTCCTCCGGGTGCTCCGGTTTCCTCCCACAGTCCAAAGATGTGCGGGTTAGGTTGATTGGCCAGGTTAAAAATTGTCCCTTAGAGTCCTGGGATGCGTAGGTTAGAGGGATTAGCGGGTAAAATATGTGGGGGGCGGGCCTGGGTGGGATTGTGGTCGGAGCAGACTCGATGGGCCGAATGGCCTCCTTCTGCACTGTAGGGTTTCTATGTTTCTATGTTCTATGTAGGCCTCGCAGTATCCTGTAAGTTTCAGTAAGATCCCCCCTCATCCTTCGAAACTCCAACAAGCACAGACCCAGAGTCCTCAACCGTTCCTCATACAACAAGTCATAAAATCATAGAATCATACAGTGCAGAAGAGGTCTTTTGGCCCATTGAGTCTGCACTGACACGTGAGAAACACCACCTAATCCCATTTACCAGCACTTGGCCAATAGCCTTGAATGTTACAACGTGCCAAATACTCATCCAGGTACTTTTTAAAGTTTGTGAGGCAACCCGCCTCCACCACCCTCCCAGGCAGCGCATTCCAGACCCTCACCACCCTCTGGGTAAAAAAGGTTTTCCTCACATTCCCCTCCCCCCTTGGCAGGGGAGCAGCAGCAATTCCTGAGAAAGTATCACGAATGTTTAAAAAGGCAATTTCCAAAACAATCTTATCTCTGAAATCCTTCATAATCAAAACAAGAATGAAGATAGATGAACAGCTCCTGACTTGACTATTCACACGCCCTGTTTGAATGTCATTTGTTTTTTGACATACAGGTTAATCCTCCTGTTTTTTTATAAACAATGTTTTGTCATTCATTTAGGCAACGTGACTTTCTCTGGCAAAGCCAGTATTTAATGCCCAACCTTAATTGCCCTTGAGATGGTAGTGGCGTGCCACCTTCTGGATCCATTGCCATCCATGTGGTGTAGGTACACCAGCAGTGTTATCAGGAAGGGAGTTTCACTGTTCTTGACTCAGCAACAGTGGAGAAACAGTGATATACTTTCAAGTCAGGATGCTGAGTGAGTTGGAGGGGAACTTGAATTGCTTGTATCTGCTACATAATTCCCAGCTGCTTCATGAAAACTTACCTGACGCACCCTGCTGCACAAAACTTTGCTTATTCCAAACTCATCAGGATTAGCCGCGAAAGATTGCTTCTTCCGAATTGAGATCCCAAGGCGAAAGTTGCGGTGCATAGTACAAGACAGAGCCAACGTGTAAGGCAAGGTGAGGTGTGTCTAAGAACAGTGATTAAGTTTAAGTTTATTTATTAGTGTCACAAGCAGGCTTACATTAACACTGTAATGAAGTTACTGTGAAAATCCCCCAGTCGCCACACTCCGGTGCCTGTTCGGATACACTGAGGGAGAATTTAGCATGGCCAGTGCACCGAACCAGCATGTCTTTCGGACTGTGGGAGGAAACCAGAGCACCCAGAGGAAACCCACGCAGACACGAGGAGAACGTGTAGACTGGCAGTCACCCAAGCCAAGAATCGAACCCGAGTCCCTGGCTTTGTGAGGCAGCAGTGCTGACTCCTGTGCCATCGTGTCACCAATTATGCCAATCTTGAGTTTTGGAAGCAAAAGTTTTACTGGAAGGAAATGTTGAGCGTGGTAAGGAATTCCTGAGCCCCAAGGTTCTGGGAAAGAGCAAGTTTGAATTTCTCTACCTCGTTCTCCAACTTTAAGATGCTCCCCAAAGTCTAACTAACTCCTTTGCTAAATGTTTGGTCATCTACCTTTTGTGGTTTGATGTCTAATTCTGCTTGATCCTCTAAAGTGCCTTGGGATCAGAGATAGATAAGTTCTTGACTAATAAGAGGATCAGGGATTATGGGAAAAAGGCAGGAGAATGGGGATGAGAAAAGTATCAGCCATGATTGAATGGCGGAGCAGACTCGATGGGCCGAGTGGCCTATTCTGCTCCTATGTCTAATGGATCATTTACCATGTGGAAGGCGCTTTGTAAATGCCGGTTATACTACGAGCAATGGGAGACTGTGCAGCTGACCTTAATGTCAACTCACACAAGCATGAGGAGAGAAAATGTTTGTGAGATAGTGAGTATATAGTTAAATGTAAAATAAAGAGTGTGCTGAACATGGAAAGGAAATAAAATAATGACTGAAAGGGGACAATCAAGAAGCAAGGTTGGAAGTTGAATGTAAGAATTGGTTTGCCCACCAGTGACTTGTGGCTTGCTCAGATACACCTGATAAGTACTAAAGATCCACCCCAGCACCAGGGACACAGGTTCAATTCCAGCCTCGGGTCACTGTCTGTGTGGAGTCTGCACATTCTCCCCATGTCTCCGTGGGTTTCCTCTGGGTGCCCCTGTTCCCTCCCACAGTCCAAAGATGTGCGGGTTAGGTTGATTGGCCGTGCTAAATTGCCTCTTAGTGTCAGCGGGATTAACAAGATGAATGCGTGGGGTTGCGAGGAAAGGGCCTGGGTGGAATTGTGGTCGGTGCAGGCTCGATGGACCAAATGGCCTCCTTCTGCACTGTTGGGTTTCTATGATTCTCTGATTAAATATACAACCAGTATTTCAATCTTAAACCTGGAAATGCTCTGGCCACAATCGCAGCATTCCCGTTAATGCTTCCCGGCATTGACCTTGACAAAGGTCGTGCAGTCAGGAGAAAGTGTGCCTCACCTGCAGGGTGGGGTAGCAGGGGCCCAGCCAATATGGCTTCTGCCCAGAACCCTGGCATCAGGCTACCATTGAAGGTGATGGTAACTTACAGGCCTCTTGAGGGCATCTTACATTTTCCTTTTGCCCCCCTACTCAGGAGGTTGGTCCATAATGGGTGGGATTCTTTGGCCATTTACGCCAACGGGGTTTTCTGGTCCCGCTGCAGTGAATGGAGATTAGCCAGAATGCCAAATTCTCCATCTTCGCTTGCAGTGCGGTGGGGCGTGAATGACCGGAAAATTCCAGCCACTCTCTTTTTTGAATCCTGCCCAACTCTTGGGGGAGGGATGCCAGGCTGCGTTCTGATCCTGGATGTCCCCACTACCTATTCTCACTGCATTAGGCATACCAGTCCTACCAGTAGGCGGCGCGGCGGCACAATGGTTAGCACTGCTGCCTCAAAGCACGAGGGACCTGGGTTCAATTCCAGCCTTGGGTAACCATCTATGCGGAGTCTGCACGTTCTCCCCATGTCTGCATGGGTTTCCTCTGGGTGCTCCGATTTCCTCCCACACTCCAAAGATGTGCTGGCTACGTGCATTGGCCATGCTAAATTCTCCCTCAGTGTACCCGAACAGGCGCCAGAGTGTGGCAATGAGGGGATTTTCACAGTAACTTCATCGCAGTGTTAATGTAAGTCTACTTTATGACACTAATAAATAAACTTAAACTTTATAAAAGTCTCCAGTAGTATGCCAGGTTCCAGGCAAGAAGCATCTTCACATGTTGGGAATCATGGTCTTTCTATCGAAGTGCCCTTGTGCGAGGTTGGTAACACCTCGATCCCTTACAAGACCCAAACTGAGGTCAGGATGGTCAAGCCCTGGCCTTTAATTCTTGGTCATTTCAAGGAAGTAGGACAGGAATCCATTGGAACGACTAAGGGAATGCTGCACCAGGATATTATAGAAAAGTTATGAGCTAGTAATTGCGAAGGAGTTCTTGACGCAAAAGAGGGAACCAAGATTTTTGGAAGCAGATTCAGCAATGGCAGGAAATAGTAAAGTTCTAGTTGAATATGATGGAGAATGTTGATAGATAAAGAAGGAACTCATCCTATTTCGTATATCATTTACTGTTTGTCTGTCAGTGGAATCCTGACATTGTGGAAAATTGCCCAGATGTGTCCTGTTCACAAAATATAGGACAAATCTGACCCGGTGAATTACTGTCCCATTAGTCTGCTGTCAATCATTCGCAAAGTGATGAAAGGAGTTGTCAACAGTGCCATCAAGCACCATTCACTCAGCAATGGTGTACTCACCATGCCTTGGTTTTAGTTCCACCAAAAGCATTCAGCTCCCGACCTCATGCCAGCCTCGGTCCAATCCTGAGTAAAACAGCTGAATCCCTGAGATGAGACTGAGTCAATTTCCTTGACATCAAATCAGCATTCGAATGAGTGCGACATCAAGGGGCTCCATCAAAACTAAAGTCAATGGGAATCAGAGAAAAAGCTCTCCTGTGTCTGAAATTGGTCATGATTGTTGTAGATTCAACACTTGATCTGAGTTGAGTTGGGTTGGGTTGGGTTGGGTGGGGTTGGGTGGGCTTGGGTGGGCTTGGGTGGGGTTGGGTGGGGTGGGGTGGGGTGGGGTTGGGTGGGGTTGGGTGGGGTTGGGTTGGGTTGGGTGGGTGGGGTGGGGTGGTGTGGGGTGGGGTGGGGTGGGGTTGGGTTGGGTTGGGTTGGGTTGGGTTGAGTTGGGTTGAGTTGGGTTGGGTTGAGTTGAGTTGAGTTGGGTTGGGTTGAGTTGATTGATTATTGTCACATGTATAGGGATACAGTGAAAAGTATTGTTTCTCACGCACTATTTAGATAAAATATACCATTCATAGAGTACATGGGGGGGAAGGAAAGGAGAGAGTGCAGAATGTAGTGTTACAGTCATAGTGAGGGTGTAGAG
This sequence comes from Mustelus asterias, assembly GCF_964213995.1. Taxonomy (NCBI): domain Eukaryota; kingdom Metazoa; phylum Chordata; class Chondrichthyes; order Carcharhiniformes; family Triakidae; genus Mustelus; species Mustelus asterias. The sequence goes on along the minus strand of NC_135815.1, from coordinate 90,717,698 downwards.
AAAGATCAACTTAATATAAGGTAGGTCTATTCAAAACGCTGATGGCAGCAGGGAAAATGCTATTCTTGAGTCAGTTGGAACGTGACCTCAGACTTTTGTATCTTTTTCCCAATGGAAGGTGGAAGAGAGTATGTCCGGAGTGCGTGGGGTCCTTGATTATGCTGGCTGTTTTTCTGAGGCAGCGGAAAGTGCAGATGGAGTCAATGGATGGGAGGCCGTTTTGTGATGGACTGGGCTACATTTGCAACATTTTGTAGTTTCTTGCAGTCTTGGTCAGAGCAGGACCAATACCAAGCTGTGATACATTAGCTGCTGTGTGCCAAGTTCACGCCACCCAAACATCAAGCAATCACCATCTTGGGTAAGAGACTGGATAACCACACCCCTTGACATTCAATGGTATTTCCCTGGCTAAGCACCCCCAGTAGCCCAAACCCCCTCCCCACTTTGGCAAGTTTCAACATCCCAAATACAACAGAACAAGACACCTAGGGTGGAATGTTCCTGTCCCGCCCACCACGGGAATCGTGGCGGGTGGGACACGGACCATGCCAATGTCTGTTGACCTCGGGTGGGATTTTCCGGCTTTGGGGTGTGTGCGGCCAGAAACTCCCGCCAATAGATGCATAGCTATTAGTGCAGATCGAAGGCTGCGCAATCTGTGACCATCCTAGTTGGTTGACTTATCTGGGTAGATTCTACATATCGGCTTCATGGCAAGAGCATATATTTAGGAATGGAAATCCATGTGTCATGCCCATGTCTCTGCCTGTTAAAAATTGAACCCTGACATATGCTCCTCCAGTAGTTCGGATGTGTCCCAACCCGGGTTATGTAAGGCTGTGGCTCATCCTCTTGTTATAAAAACCAACATTCCATAGCCTTTTTGCTTATTTTGTGTGCCTGCCCATAACATTTTAATGGCCTAAGTCATTAGTCATTGGGCAACACGGTGGCAGAGTGATTAGCACTGTTCCCTCACAGTGCCAGGGACCCGGGTTCAATTCTGACCTTGGGTCACTGTCTGTGTGGAGTTTGCACGTTCTCCCCGTGTTTGCATGGGTTTCCTCCCACAGTCCAAAGATAGCAGTCTCACAACACCAGGTTAAATTCCAACAGGTTTATTTGGTAGCTTTTGGAGCCCTACTCCTTCATTAGGTGAGTGCAGGATTTGTTTCACTAACAGGGCATATATAGACACAAACTCAATTACAAGATAATGGTTGGAATGCAAGTCTCAACAGGTAATCAAGTCTTTACAGGCGCAGACAATACGAATGGAGGGAGGGTTAAGCACAGGGTTAAGCACCGGTAACTCCACATCACAGTCCAAAGATATGCAAGCTAGGTGAATTGGCCATGCTGAATTGCTCCTTACTGTCCCAAGAAGAGTAGGTTAGAGGGATTAGCCATGGGAAATGTGTGGGGTTGGGAGGATAGAGTGGGGGAGAGGGCCTGTGTAAGATACTCTGTCAGAGAGTCGGTGCAGATTTGATGGGCCGAATGCCCTCTTCTGCACTGTAGCGATTCTATGAATCATAGATCATAGAATCCTACAGTCCAGAAGGAGGCCACTCGGCCCATCGCGTCTGCACCGACCACAATCCCACCCAGGCCCTATCCCCATAACCCCATGCATTTGCCCTAGCTAGCCCCCCTGGCACTAAGGGGCAATTTAGCATGGCCAATCCACCTGACCATGGGAGGAAACTGGAGGAAACTCATGCAGACACGGGGAGAATGTGCAAACTCCACACAGACAGTGACCCAAGCCGGGAATCGAACCCAGGTCCCCGGCACTATGCCACCGTGCCGCCCCTATGATTCTATGATGCTCTGATTCTCAGTCGCCGGCCAAAGTTTCATTGGACCTCCACTGTTGTAGATTTTCACCATTTCGAATAATGCCCTGAAATTTGCCTGCACTAAAATTTTTGTGCCACAGTTTTGCCCATTTACTTAATCCATTAATATCTCTTTGTAATTTTCATCTATTCCATCGATTCGGCTTGTCGCCTTTCTTTGTGTCATTAACCAATTTGGATATCTGACTTTCTATTCCATTATCTACCTGACTAATAAAAAGGGTAAAGAGTTGAGGCCGCAGTTGCAGGACCATTTGTCACATCCTGCCAATTAGAGAACCTGCCTGTTATCCCTGCTCTGCCTCTACTGCCATTCAGCCAATTTCCTAACCAGACGAATCATTTCCCTTCAACTCCACAAACCTGAGCTTTGGCTAATAATCTCTCATGAGGGATTTTATCAAACGCCTTCTGCAAGTCCATATAAAATAACAACCATGGCTAGTCCTCTGTCCAATACTTCAGTTCTTCAAGTATCTTTTCGATTATTTATCCAATTTCCAATTTAATACAGTTGCAGCCTCTGTGTGGAATGATGTTGAAGTTTTTAATTGTACCCAATCCCTATCCAACATAATTCTTCTCAAAAAGGCACTGGCTATTCCAGTGGGCGGCACGGTGGCACAGAAGTTAGCACTGCTGCCTTACAGCACCAGCGACCCAGGTTTGATTCCCGGCTTGGGTCGCTGTCTGTGCGGAGTCTGCACGTTCTCCCCGTGTCTGCGTGGGTTTCCCCCGGGTACTCCGGTTCCTCCCGCAGTCCAAAAGACGTGCTGGTTAGGTGCATTGGCCATGCTAAATTCTCCCTCAGTGTACCCGAACAGGCGCCACAGTGTGGCAACTAGGGAATTTTCACAGTAACTTCATTGCACTGTTAATGTAAGCTTGCTTGTGACACTAATAAATAAACTTTAAAGAAACACCTTTAGGATATTTAACTATTTTAAAGGAATGATGTAAAACACGGGTTGGTGTTGTAGTTGCGCTTATGTTTATTTATCTAATTTGACATTTCTTAATCCTCCGAACATCGATTAGATCTTTCCAAGAAACCATTAAACTGCACGTCAGTATTTCTTGCCCAGCAATTGCTTTTGAAAGGCATTGTCTGTAGATCATAGGATCCCTACTGTACAGAAAGAAGCTATTCAGCCCATCAAGTCTGCACTGACTCTCCGAAAGAGCATTCCACCCAGGCCTGTCTCTCTGCCCCACCCCATAAACCTGCGCCATGGCCAGTCCACCCAACACACACATCTTTGGACTCTAAGGGGCAATTTAGAAAATGCTGGAAAATCTCGACAGGTCTGACGGCATGTGTGAAGAGAGAATAGAGCCAACATTTTGAGTCAAGATGAGCCTCTGACGAAGGGTCATCCAGACTCTAGGCATTTCAGTTATTCATTATGTCACAAGTAGGCTTACATTAACACTGCAATGAAGTTACCTCCTAGTCGCCACACTCCAGCGCCTGTTCGGGTACACTGAGGGAGAATTTAGCATGGCCAGTGCATCTAACCAACATATCTTTGGACTGTGGGAGGAAATCAGAGCACCTGGAGGAAACTCACACAGACATGGGGAGAACGTGCAAACTCCACACACAGACAGTGACCCAAGCCTGGAATCGAACCGGGGCCCCTGGCATTGTAAGGCAGCAGTGTTAACCACTGTCCGTGTGCCACTTATGGGGGCAAAAGTCACTGTGCGTCAGCAACGTCCCACGGACATTTAAATGGAGATGATTGGGCAGTGAATCTATTTTTGATGTGTAGTCCTGAGCAAGTGCTGTACTTCAATTTGATTTATTATTCTCACATGTACTGGTATACAGTGAAAAGTATTGTTTCTTGCGCACTATACAGACAAAGCATACCGTTCATAGAGAAGGAAAGGAGAGAGTGTAGAATGGAGTGTTACAGTCAAAGCTAGGGTGTAGAGAAAGATCAGCTTAGTGCGAGGTAGGTCCAATCATAAGTCTGATGGTAGCAGGGAAGAAGTTGTTCTTGAGTCGGTTGGTACAAGACCTCAGACGTTTGTATTTTATTCCCCTGTCGGATGTGTCGCTTCTCAGGTGGGGTGTTAAAGCGAGGCCCAGTCTGCCCTGAACATAAAAGATTCCAGGGTACAATTTTGAAGAATGGAGTTCCCCCGGTGCCCTACTAACCTTTAATCCCTTCACCAAAATCACTAAAAGAAGACCAAGGAAATTTGGCATGTCCACTCCAACTCTCACCAACTTTTACAGCTGCACCATGGAAAATATTCTTTCTGGTTGTATTCACAGCTTGGTATGGCTCCTGCTCTGTCCAAGACCGCAAGGAACTACAAAAGGTTGTGAATGTCGCCCTTTCACAAGCCTCCCATCCATTGACTACACTTCCCGTTGCCTCGACAGGGCGGCCAGCGTAATTAAGGACCCCACACACCCCAGACATTCTCTCATAGAATCATAGAAACCCTACAGTACAGAAAGAGGCCATTCGGCCCATCGAGTCTGCACTGACCATAATCCCACCCAGGCCCTACCCCCATATCCCTACATATTTACCCACTGATCCCTCTAACCTACGCATCTCAGGACACTAAGGGCAATTTTTAGCATGGCCAATCAACCTAACCCGCACATCTTTGGACTGTGGGAGGAAACCGGAGCACCCGGAGGAAACCCACGCAGACACGAGGAGAATGTGCAAACTCCACACAGACAGTAACCCAAGCTGGGAATCGAACCAGGTCCCTGGAGCTGTGAAGCAGCAGTGCTAACCACTGTGCTACCGTGCCGCCCACCTTCTTCCGTCGGGAAAAAGATACAAAAGTCACGTACCAACCGACTCAAGAACAGCTTCTTCCCTGCTGCCATGAGACTTTTGAATGGACCTACCTCACATTAAGTTGATCTTTCTCCACACTCTAACTGTGACTGTAACACTACATCCTGCACTCTCTCCTTTGCTCCTCTATGAACGGTATGCTTTGTTGGTATAGCATGAAAGAAACAATACTTTTCACTGTATACTAATACATATGACAATAATAAATCAAATCAAATCAGATCAAAATCAAAATAAAAAGCGAACTATCTGGTCTGGATTATCTGATTATCTCTTCGATGTTTGCTGCGTGCAGGTTTCCTCCATTATAACAGGGATTGCTATTCAAGGAGCACTTCATTGACTGAAAACGGATGTTGTGAGGCCAAGGAAGATGCTATACTGCACATCTACAAGGCAGCAATCATTACTACTGGCAATAATTGGATGCGGAGGGACAGAGTGCACAGTAGATTCTAACCAAAAAGATCTGTAAATTGTGATTTGTATTGCATTATATCAGATATGTCAGAGATACAGGAAACCTTTCTCTTGTAAATAATATCACAACTATATATCATAATTTGGTGAAACTTTGCAAACTTCAAAGCCACAGAACATATAAAATTTAAATACAAGCAGGCCTGGTCACATCTGCAGTAAATAAACAAACTGATTGAGAGGGGAATAATGCCATAAAGCTGTTTAAAAATTCCGATTCTCATCCCTAAAAAAAAAATGCTGATTGCACCCAATTATTCCTTGAAATTCCCACAAGGATCCACAGGGAGCTATTAGAACATCACTTTTCATTTAGTGTTGGGATTTATCGTCGAGATACCAGTGATCCAAGGGTTAAATTATGAGCAGCCATTACACAAACAAGGATGGCATTCCCTGGATATTGAAAGGTTAAGGGGTTTTGGAAGTTGATTGAAGTTTTCAGATATTAAGCGTTAGATAGAGTGGTTAGATAGAGAGAAACTATTCCCACTGGTTGGAGTTGTCTAAAAATCAAAGTCAGACTTTTCAGCAGTGAAATCAGGAAACGCTTCTACAAGCTACGAGAGGGAGAAGTTGGGAACTCTGTCCCACCTTTCCCCAGTGTAGAGGGATCAATAACCAGGGGGCATAAATTTAAGGTAAGGGGCAGGAGATTTAGAGGGGATTTGAGGAAAGCTTTTTCACCCAGAGGGTGGCTGGAACTCGCTGCCTGAAAGCGTGGTAAAGGAGGGAATCATCATACAGTGGAGAAGGAGGCCATTTGGTCCATTAAGTCTGCACTGACCACAGTCCTACCCAGGCCCTAATCCTGTAACCACACATATTTACCCTGTTAATCCCCCTGACACTAGGGTCAATTTAGCATGGCCAATTAACCTAACCCACACACCTTTGGAATGTGGGAGGACACCAGAGCACCCGCAGAGAATCTATGCAGACATGAGGAGAATATGCAAACTCCACACAGACAGTCAACTGAGGCTGGAATCGAACCCGGGTCCCTGGCGCTTTGAAGCAGCAGTGCTAACCACTGGGCCAGCGTGTCATAGATTGCTTTTCCTCTCTATTGAGGGATATTGGGCAAAGGCAAGGGGATGAATAAAGGTCACATGTCAGGTATGAGCTCATTGAATGATGGAACAGGCTTGGGGCCTACCACAAGGCCTACTCCCCGATATATGTTGTCAATATTTCCCCCGTAAATTGGGGAACTTTACGCTTTAAAGCAAGATTCCAACATCTTGTGAATACTCTGTGCCTTTCAGCTCATGCCCTCGCTGACGAAGGTTCTAATCACAATTCAGAACTGAATAAAAAGTTTTGTTTTATTTTCTAATATGCGTTATATTTTAATATAATTTGACAGCACAGTGGTTAGCACTGCTGCTTCACAGCTCCAGGGTCCCGGGTTCGATTCCCGGCTCGGGTCACTGTCTGTGTGGAGTTTGCACATTCTCCTCGTGTCTGCGTGGGTTTCCTCCGGGTGCTCCGGTTTCCTCCCACAGTCCAAAGATGTGCGGGTTAGGTTGATTGGCCAGGTTAAAAATTGTCCCTTAGAGTCCCGGGATGCGTAGGTTAGAGGGATTAGTGGGTAAATATGTGGGGGTAGGGCTGGGGTGGGATTGTGGTCGGTGCAGACTCGATGGGCCGAATGGCCTCCTTCTGCACTGTAGGGTTTCTATGATTTCTATGATGATTAAGGTTTTCTCAGCACCTTGTAAACACTTTGCAAGCATTCCGGTTTGACAAGAAAAACAAGGACAGTAATTCAACTGTTTCTTTATTTAACACTTCTAGTACCAACTCAAACATAAACAGTTGCAACTCATTAACTCTTTACTGAACTTTTATTTGAACTGAAAATCAACTTTCAACTGAACTTTAACTCTTAAACTGCACTTTAACTGAACATCAACTTTAACTAAATATCAACTTTAACTATGTAACTGAAAATAGATACTACCGAGTTTCGGAACACCTTGGCCAAGAAATATCCTCGATGTAGAATCTATCTTCTTCTTCTCTGAAGCACCCTTCAGGGTACAGGTCTCCTTACGATGGTTGATTTCTTCCGAGATATCGGTGCCAAGCAAAGGCTGCACATGTCTTCTTATCCACAATCCTCCACTCGCTTCTGGAAGATTCTCTGTCATCCAGCCAACTGTGTAACCAGAAACCAATCACATGGTTCGAACATCTAATGAAATTGCTTGCAAATGACACCATTACGCTTCGTCCAAAATGCATGTTCCACATATAACAGCCATATAAATCAAACCCACACAGTCTGGGTTAATGTAAACAACTTCCCTTATCTGGGAAGCTTCAGGTCACAGCCCACAGGCCAGAGCAACTTTATGACCTGCATCCAGATTTAATTATAAGTTGACCAAAAATTCCAGCATGCTTATCTCTCAGACAGAAAAGTCATTTTAAAGCTACTATTGCCATTATTGTTGTTAAATTATTGTTGCAGCCATTCTCTCTTCGTCCACATACTGTACTGACAGGAGGGTATATCAGATATTCTTCTGTGCAGTGAGTGATTTTCCAAGCATGGAGATTTTCCTGGACCTATAACTTGAGGGAAATTGGGTGACCCAGTGTCTCAGAAAGTTAGGTAGGTCGGACTGCGTGCTTGTAAAGGTATCGGTTTGATCCATTCATCCTGGACCACAGGACCATAAGACATAGGAGCAGAATTAGGCCACTCGGCCCATCGAGTCTGCTCCGCCATTCAATCATGGCTGATATTTTTCTCATCCCCATTCTCCTGCCTTTTCCCCATAACCCCAGATCCCCTTATTAATCAAGAACCTATCTATCTCTGTCTTAAAGACACTCAATGACCCAGCCTCCACAGCCTTCTGCGGCAAATATTTCCACAGATTCACCACTCCCTGGCTGAATTCCTCCTCATCTCTGTTTTAAAGGATCGTACCTTTAGTCTGAGGTTGTGCCCTCTGGTTCTGGTTTTTCCTACTAGTGGAAACATCCTCTCCATGTCCACACTATCCAGGCCTCGCAGTATCCTGTAAGTTTCAATAAGATCCCCCCTCATCCTTCTAAACGTCAACGAGTACAGACCCAGAGTCCTCAACCGTTCCTCATACGACAAGCTCTTCATTCCAGGGATCATTCTTGTGAACCTCCTCTGGACCCTTTCCAAGGCCAACACATCCTTCCTTAGATATGGGGCCCAAAACTGCTCACAATACTCCAAATGGGGTGAAGTACATCCCTGCTCTTGTATTCTAGTCCTACATTCAACTAAATGGAAAGAAAGCTTCAGTTGAGATTTGAGATGGGTGCAACACTGGTTTGAATGATAGAATATCTGGCAAATTAGGTCCAGCCCGAGTTAACTGGTCACTTATAGACATAGGTCAGAACTTTACACCCCTCATAAGTATGACTTTGAACAGGAGTGCTGAGAGTTGGGTGAGTGAGGGAGTTAGGAGAAGAGGGGAACGAGATGTTCCTTTGCTTTTACCCACCTCTTTCAGCCTGTGGGAATTGGTTCTGACTTGACTCCAGGGGAAGAAGCTAACTGTTTGATGAATATCTGGTAAAAGTATCTGCTAAGTGGTGAAGCTGTATTCTCTTCCGAAGGTTAAATAAGCAATTGAATGAAATAATTAATTAAGTAGTTAATTAAAACACATTAAGGATGGCAGGACTGGTGATGTGTCGAGGCTGCAGCATGTGGGCAACCCTGGATGCCAGTGTGATCCAGGGCAAACACGCCCACAGTAAGTGTTTGTGGCTTGAGATGGTTCGGCTCATCGAGCAGGAGGCTGAGTTGCAAACACTGTGACATATCAGATGAGGGAAGGAAAGTTAGTTGGACACCTTGGACCAGGAGGCAGCCTCCCCTCCCCCACCCCAACCTTAGGATAGAGTCTTCGGATTTGGTCAGGCTTCAGGAGAAGATCGGTGTGACAGTGAGTGAGATGGGCAAGGGCACCCAGAGGGCAGGAGTGCAGGAGCCCAGCCTGGACCCCAAACAGATTTGAGGTTCTTTTGTAGAACAGAACCCCTACAGTGCGGAGGAGGCTATTTGGCCCATTAAGCCTGCACTGACAACAATCCCACCCAGGCCCTATCAGTACCTTTCCTTCTTGCTCACTTCTATCCTTTGATTCAGCACATCCTCCCAAATTTGATCATTTCCCCCCACTATTTAATTTAAAATCCTGTTTACTCCTCTAGCTATGTGGCTCATTAGAACACTGGTTTCAGCCTGGTTCAGCTGTAGACTATCCCAGTGGAACAACCTCCACTTTCCCCAATACCGGTACCAGTGTCCCACGAATAGGAACCCACTTGTCCCACACCAGTCTCTGAGCCAGCCTTTCATCTCTCCAATCTGATTTGTCTTATGCCAATTCGCACATGATTAGTAGTCCAGACTTTAAGGTATTTCTGAATTCGGTGCCCAGCTCCTCATATTGACAATGCAGAACATCTTTCCTGTCCCGTCTTTGTCATTGGTACGGACATGGTAATGACTGGATCCCGCCCCCCCAACCCCCCACTCCAACTCCAGTCCAGAGCAGATTTCCTGAACCTTGGTATCAGGCAGGCAACACCACCTTCTGGATCCACGCTCTTCATTGTAGAGGATAGTGCCAATCCCTATCACTATAATGTCCCCTACTACTTCAATCCTTTTTTGCTCCCCACACTTTGAATGGATTCCTGCACTGTGGTATTATGGCCAGTCAGCTCATCCACCCTGCAGCCCCTACTACCATCCAAAAAAGCTGAAAGGTACTACGGTGGCACAGTGGTTAGCACTGCTGCCTCACAGCGCCAGAGACCTGGGTTCAATTCCGGGCTTCGGTGACTGTCTCTGTGGAGTTTGCACATTCTTCCCGTATCTGCGTGGGTTTCCTCCAGGTGTTCTGGTTTCCTCCCACAGTCTAAAAATGTGTTGGTTAGGTTGATTGGTCAATGCTAAATTTTCCTTCAGTGACAGGGGAATGAGCAGGGTAATAATGTGATTCCACAGAGACAGTCACCTAAGCCCGGAATTGAACCCAGGTCTCTGGCGCTGTGAGGCAGCAGTGCTAACCACTGTGCCACCGTAGTACCTTTCAGCTTTTTTGGATGGTAGTAGGGGCTGCAGGGTGGATGAGCTGACCGGCCTTAATACCACAGTGCAGGAATCCATTCAAAGTGTGGGGAGCAAAAAGGATTGAAGTCGTAGGAGGGGACATTATAGTGATAGGGATTGGCACTATCCTCTACAATGAAGAGCGTGGATCCAGAAGGTGGTGTTGTCTACCTGATACCAAGGTTCAGGAAATCTGCTCTGGACTGGAGTTGGAGTGGGAGGTTGGGGGGGCGGGATCCAGTCATTACCATGTCCGTACCAATGACAAAGACGGGACAGGAAAGATGTTCTGTATTGTCAATATGAGGAGCTGGGCACCGAATTCAGAAATACCTTAAAGTTTGGACTACTAACCATGTACGAATGGGAATCGGACAAATCAGATTGGAGAGATGAAAGGCTGGCTCAGAGACTGGTGTGGGACAAGTGGGTCCCTATTCGTGGGACACTGGTACCGGAATTGGGGAAAGTGGAGGTTGTTCCACTGGGATGGTCTGCTGCTGAACCAGGCTGGAACCAATGTTCTAATGAGCCACATAACTAGAGGAGTAAACAGGATTTTAAATTATATAGTGGGGGGAAATGATCAAATTTGGGAGGATATGCTGGATCAAAGGATAGAAGTGAGCAAGAAGGAAAGGTACTGATATGAGGAATGATAAACAGCCTGTGACAGGAACGGATAGAGTGTACAAATCGTGGTGGCATGATGGCACAGCGATTAGCACTGCTGCCTCACCGCGCCAGGGACCTGGGTTCGATTCCCGGCTTGGGTCACTGTCTGTGCAGAGTTTGCTCATTCTCCCCATGATTGCGTGGGTTTCCTCCGGGGGCTCTGGTTTCCTCCCACAGTCTGAAAGACGTGCTGCTTCGGTGCGTTGGCCATGCTGAATTTTCTCTCAGTGTACCCGAATTGGCACCAGAGTGCGGCGACTAGGGGATTTTCACAGTAACTTCATTGCAGTGTTAATGTAAGCCTACCTGTGACACAAATAAATAAACTTCAAAACTTTAATAAAGCAGCAGATAATGCTAGAGGTTACAAAAATAATAAAAGGACAAAACTACAGGCTCTGAATCTGAATGTGCATAGCATTCAACATGAAACTGGCAAATTGATAGCTCAAATAGAAATAAATAAATATGATCTGAGAGCCATTGCAGAGACATGGCTGCTGGATGACATAGATTGAGATCTGAATATTGATGGGCACATGATATTTAGGAAAGACAGGAAGTTAGGAAAAAGTGGAGGGGTGGTTCTGTAATTTCATGACAGTATTAGCACATTGAGAAGTAAAGTCTAAGGTCAGGAAACCAGGATGTAGAAGCAGTTTGGGTAGAGATGAGAAAAGATAAAGGCAGGAAGTCACTGGGAGTGGTGTAAAGAGCTCCGATCAGTAACCACATGTAGGCTGGAGCATAAAGGAAGACATAATGAGAGATTGTCAGAAAGAGACAATGGTAATAATGCGTGGGGGTGGGCGGTTAACCAACATGTAGATTGGGAAAAGCAGATAGAAAGGATAGCCAAGATGAGTTTCTAGAATGTTTTTGGGATGGTTTCTTAGAACAGCATGTTCTAGAGCCAACGAGAGAACAGGATATACTATTTGTTTTTATTCATTCATGGGGCATGGGCGTGGCTGGCTGGCCAACATTTATTGCCCATCCCTAGTTGCCCTTGAGAAGGTGGTGGTGAGCTGCCTTCTTGAATCGCTGCAGTCCATGTTCTGTGGGTTGACCCACAATGCCGTTAGGGAGGGAATTCCAGGATTTTGACCCAGCGACTGTGAAGGAACGGTGATATATTTCCAAGTCAGGATGGTGAGTGGCTTCGAGGGGAAATTGCATTTGGTGGTATTCCCATGTATCTGCTGTCCTTGTTCCTCTAGATGGAAGTGGCCGTGGGTTTGGAAGGTGCTGCCTAAGGATCTTTGGTGAATTGCTGCAGTGCATCTTGTAGATAGTACACACTGCTGCTACTGAGCGTCGTTGGTGGAGGGAGTGGATGTTTGTAGATGTGTTGCCAATCAAGCAGGCTGCTTTGTCCTGGATGGTGTCAAGTTTCTTCAGTGTTGGAGCTGCACCCACCCAGGCAAGTGGGAGTATTCCATCACACTCCTGACTTGTGCCTTGTAGATGGTGGATAGGCTTTGGGGAGTCAGGAGGTGAGTTACTCGCCACAGTATTCCTAGCCTCTGACTTGCTCTCGTAGCCACTGTGTTTATTGGTGAGTCCAGTTGAGTTTCTGGTCAATGGTATGGACCTGGTATTATGAAATGAGACAGGATTAATTAATGACCACATTGTGAAGACTCCCCTAAGCAACAGTGATCATAATAAGAATGAATTTTACAATCAGTTTGAGGGAGAGGAGTCTGTGTCCAAGACAAGTATTTTAAACTTAAGTAAGGGCAATTATGAGGACATGAAAGCAGAGCGACCTAGTATGAGCTGAAAAATGAGGTTACGGGATATGTCAGTAGGGATTCAGTGGCAGACATTTAAAGGGATATTTTAGAATCGACAGAATAAGTGCATTCCAACGAGAGAGGAACATTCCAAGAGGAGGACTCATCATCATAATATAAAAGCAAAATACCGCGGATGCTGGAATCTGAAACAAAAACAGAAAATGCTGGAAAAAGCTCAGCAGGTCTGACAGCATCTGTGGAGAGAGAATAGAGCCAACATTTCAAGTTTGGATGACCCTTCATCAGAAGACCCCTCATCCATGGTTAACTAAAAAAGTTAAAGAAAGTGGCTGGGATTATCCAACCTCGCCCGTGGCTGGAATTCTCCAGTCCTGTTGCAATGATCGGAGATTCGGCTGAGCGCCAAATTCTCCATTCTCGCTGGCAGCGGTGGTTGGGTGTATAATATCAGAGAGTTCCGGCCAGTATCAAACTTAGCATTCATGTCGAGAGGGCTGGAATACAAGAGCAGGGATGTACTTCTGAGGCAGCATAAGGCTCTGACCAGACCCCATTTGGAGTATTGTGAGCAGTTTTGGGCCCCATATCTAAGGAAGGATGTGCTGGCCTTGGAAAGTGTCCAGAGGAGGTTCACAAGAGTGATCCCTGGAATGAAGAGCTTGTCGTATGAGGAACAGTTGAGGACTCTGGGTCTGTACGCGTTGGAGTTTAGAAGGTTGAGGCGGGATCTTATTGAAATTTACAGGATACTGTGAGGCCTGGATAGAGTGGACGTGGAGAGGATGTTTCCACTAGTAGGAAAAACTAGAACCAGAGGGCACAACCTCAGGCTAAAGGGACGATCCTTTAAAACAGAGATGAGGAGGAATTTCTTCAGCAAGAGAGTAATGAATCTGTGGAAATCTTTGCCGCAGAAGGCTATGTAGGCCAGGTTATTGAGTGCCTATAAGACAGAGATAGATAGGTTTTTGATTAATAAGGGGATCAGGGGTTATGGGGAAAAGGCAGGAGAATGGGGATGAGAAAAATATCAGCCATGATTGAATGACGGGGCAGACTCAATGGGCCGAGTGGTCTAATTCTGCTCCTAGGTCTTAAAGATAAAGATGTAATTGCACAGGATGGGTGGCAGGTGGGAAGATTGGATAGAATATAAAAAAAGAAAGAATGACTGAAAGATTGATAAGGAGGGAAAGATTTGAGTATGAGAGAAAGATAGCCAGAAATAGAGAAACAGATAGTAAGAGTTTCTGTAGATACTTTTAAAAGAAAATAATTAACAACATGAACACTGGTCCTATAGAAAGTGACGCTGATGAATTAATAATGGAAAAAAAAGGAGATAGTATTTGAATTGTTGGGTCTGCAAGTTCCCAGGTCCTGATGAACTTCACCCTAAGTTCTTAAAAGAAATGGCTAGTGAGATAGTTAATGCGTTGGTTTTCATTTTCCAAAATTCCCTAGATTTGGGGAGGGTTTCATTAGATTGGAAAATAGCAAATGTAACTCCTTTATTCAAAAAGGAAGCCAGAAAGTAGGAATCCAAAGGCTTAATGTCTGTCATAGGGAAAATATTAGAGGCTGTTATTAAAAAGGTATAGCAGGGCACTTGGATACATTCAAGGTAATCAGGCAGAGTCAACATGGTTTCGTGAAAGGGAAATCGTGTTTAGCTCATTTATTGGAGTTCTTTGAAGACGTAACATCTGCTGTGGATAAAGAGGAACTGATGGATGTACTGTACTTAAATTTCCAGAAGGCGTTTGATAATGTGTCACATCAAAGTTTACTGCAGAAAATAAAAGCTCATGGTGTAGGGGGTAACATATTGTCATGCACAGAAGATTGGCCAGCTAACAGGAAACAGAGTAGGCATAAATGGATCATTTTCTGGTTGGCAAGACACAATGAGTGGTGTGCCACAGGGATCAGTGCTGGGACCACAACTTTTTAACAATTAAATAAATGACTTGGATGAAGGGGCAGAAGGTATAGTTGCTAAATTTGATGATGATATAAAGATAGTAGGAAAGTAAGTTGTGAAGTGAACTTAAGGAGGCTACAAAGGGATATAAATAGATTAAATAAGTGGGTAAAGTTCTGGCAAAATGAGCATAATGTGGGAAAATGTGGAATTGTCCATTTTGGCAGGAAGAACAAAAAATAAACACATTATCTAAATGGTGAGAGATGGCAGAGCTCTGAGATACAGAGGGATCTGGGTATGCTAGTACATGAATCGCATAAGGTTAGTATGCAGATACAGCAAGTAATTAGGAAAGCTAGTAGAATGTTATTGTTTATAGGAAGGGGAATTTAATGCAAAAATGAAAAAGTTATGCTTCAGTTAGACAGGGCATTGGTGAGACCACATCTCGAATACTTTGTACAGTATTAGTCTACTTATTTAAGGAAGGATGTAAATACATTAGAAGCAGCGCAGAGAAGGTTTATTAAACTAAGACCTGGAAAGGGCTTGTATCCGCTGTAATTTAGAAGAGTAAGAGGAGATTATATTGAAACATTTAATATGCTGAGGGTCTTGACAGGGTGGATGTGGAAAGGATGTTTCCACTTGTGGGAGAATCTTGAACTAGGGTCACTGTTTAAAAATAAGGGGGTCACCAATTTGGGACAGAGATTATTTTCTCCTCATCAGGTTACGCAGGAATGTGGGGTTCAGGTTAAAATCAGATCAGCCATGATCTTATTGGATGGCAGAGCAGGCGGTGGCCTAGTGATATTATCACTAGACTATTGATCCAGAAACTCAGCTAATGTTCTGGGGACCCGGGTTCGAATCCTGCCATGGCAGATAGTGGAATTTGAATTCAATAAGAAAAATCTGGAATTAAGAATCTACTGATGACAATGAAATCATTGTCGCTTGTTGGATAAACCCATCTGGTTCACTTTAGGGAAGGAAATCTGCCATCCTTACCTGGTCTGGCCTACATGTGACTCCAGAGCCACAACAATGTGGTTGACTCTCAACTGCCCCCAGACAACTAGGGATGGGCAATATATGCTGGCCAGCCCATGTCTCACGGATGAATAAATAAAAAGCAGGCTCGAGGGGCCGAGTGGCCTACTCCTATTCCTAATTTGCATGTCTTTTTTGGTCTTTTTATCCTATCTTTCATTCCCTCTCTTTGTTTACCTTTTTATAGATGATTATTTACTTTATTTTAATTATTCACTTTATGTTTCATTTTTTTTGATTCTGTATCTGTAGGTGTTAACTCAGCATCTTAAATGATTCTCAGATGTTGGGACCATTTCTGGGTGCTGACCTCATTGGCGTCCAGGTCCTACCCGGCCATGCTGTCTTTCTTGGAGGCAGGCAGTTAACCAGCTACCACTGCCCAGTTAGGTATGGCAGGTGGACTCTGCTGGTTGGAGGAATGATAGGATACCCCTCTCATCCTGTGACATTATCTTCATCTTCTTCCTCATCGGCAATCCTTGAGGATTGGAGAAGACTTGATTCCACTCTGGTTCGATGAGTTCCGAGAAGACCAATCACGCTCTGCCACATGCATTAAAGGTGAGAGCTGGGTTAGGTTTGTTCTTTGCAGATGCCTGCAAAGAACAGGCATGTTCACCGATGCCTTGTCATCACCTCTGTGTGTTCCCGCAAAGTCTCCAGATGGATTCGGTGCCTTTTCAAATCAACCTTCTCCATTTTGGTCAGTCACAAGTCAGGCACTCCCACGAGTCGGCAAGCATCTTTAGAAATCTTTTGAGGAAACCCCAAAGCTTTTCCATTGTTCGCCTGGGAATTTCCTGCCGCAACCAAGTTCCAAGTTGAGCAGTTGTTTTGGGAGCCTGGTATCAGGAATGCAGAGTAAAAGTCCTGCCCAGCAGAGCTGGTGTTTGAGTCATTAGAATCTTGATGTTGGGCATATTGGCTTGGGAGAGGATGCTTCGATTACATTCCTTGCCAGTAGATTTGGAGGATTTTGCGAAGGCACCACTGATGCCACTTCATAGAATTATAGAAATCATAGAAACCCTACAGTGCACAAGGAGGCCAATCGGCCCATCGAGTCTGCACCGACCACAATCCCACCCAGGCCCTATCTCCCTAAATCCCTCTAACCTAGGCATCCCGGGAGACTAAGGGGCAATTTAGCATGACCAATGCACCTAACCTGCACATCTTTAGACTGTGGGAGGAAACCCGAGCACCCAGAGGAAACCCAGGCAGACACAGGGAGAACGTGCAAACTCCACACAGACAATGACCCAAGCCGGGAATCGAACCCAGGTCCCTGGAGCTGCGAGGGAGCAGTGCTAACCACTGTGCCACCATGCTGCCCCAAATGCTTCACGTCTCCAGTGCTTTGCGGTGCCTGATGTAAGATAGTTCATGTCTCCAAAGCATATAGGGGTTCCCTGCCCCACCACCTTAGTCTCAAGTTTGAGATCCTGTCTCTCAAGTGCCCTTTTCTACTGACATGGTATTACGCAGGCGATGATGGATTCACTTTATGATTATTAATTAACCTGCTATTCTTTTCTCTCAAGTGCATCCAGGAGAGAGACATTTAAAGGAAGCATCAATGGCCTGATGGGTTGTCATCAAGAGACCACAGCAAGGGCACCCAAGCTCCTTCAGGAACATCTCCCATCTATTGACTTCATCTACACATACCAACTGATCACATACCAACTGACTGAAGAACAGCCTCTTCCCTGCTCCCATCAGACTTTTGAATGGACTTACCTTATATTAAGTTGCACCCAAGCTATGACTGTAACATTATATTCTGCAGCCTCTTCTTTCCTTCTCCCCTATGTATTCTATGAATTCATCTGTGGGGAGAGAATGGAGAATAGAGCCAACATTTCAAGTCTGGATGACTCTTTGTCAGGACGAAGGTCCGATTGAGGAAGGGTCGCCGAGACTTGAAACGTTGGCTCCATTCTCTCCAAATAGATGCTGTCAGACCTGCTGAGATTTCCCAGCATTTTCTGTTTTGTTTCAGATTCCAGCATCTGCAGTATTTTGCTTTAATTCTATGAACGGTATGCTTTGTCTGTGTAGCGCACAAGAAACAATACTTTTCACTGTATCCCAATACATGTGACAATAATAAATCAAATCAAATCAAAGGTTTGGCCATTCTGCTTCCAACTGAACACTTAACTGACAATAATTGATTATTTGTCCTTGCCTGGTGGGTTGCTGTCGCCACTCTGAACTTGTCCACAACAAGACTTCCCAGAGGAGTGATCACATCTAGCATCCAGTTTTCACAAAGTGTCCTCTGGGAACACCGCCTCAGGGAAGCCATTAAAATTCCACTTTACATCTCTCAGTAAGAATGAAGGAGACACACTTTTGCTTGCCCCATTCACAAAGGTCCCAAATCCTCTGTGAGGGTGCCACACAATTTTGGATTTCTAATAACTAAAAGTTCTGGTGCTAAAGCCCACAGAAAGTCATGGGCAAGTGTACGTCTAAAGAACAGCTGGTGCCATTTGCTTGCCGCTGCCTGCAAAATCTAAGCCATTAATTTTTCATAGCTGAACTGAGAAAGCACTGACTTCAACAGGAAGTGCCCCCCTATTTTGCCGCAGACCCGCAGTGAAAGATCCTGGCAAAAAATATCAAGTTGACAAATGGGCCTCATCGTTTCAAAAGGCTATTGCTGAAAAAAGACCTGTTTGCTGAAGCTTTTCATCTTGCACTCATCAGGCCAATCGCAAGATTACCAATGTCAACAGAAACAACATTATACTGCCTGAGAAGAGAGTGCTGATTGGTTGACAAGTGGACTCTGATTGGCAAAAGTGTTGACTGTCTATGGTGTGGTCATCTGTTGAAGCAACATGGCAGCATTAACGGATCAAATCAAAAATTCCCTACGTTGCGTTTGGCCTGACGTTTGCCAATTTTATTTTATTTGACCCGTTAATGCCGATCTTTCAACAGATGACCGCACCATAAACTGTCAAGTACCTCTACCAATCAGAGTGTACCTGGTCACCAATCAGCACTCTCTTCTCATAGAGTATAAAGTTGTTGTTTCCCCCAGCATTGATATTTTTGTCAGCGTCCTGATGAGCACAGGATGAAAAGCTTCGACACAATGTCTTTTATCAGCCATACTCAAGTTCTGTACGACCGAGTGACGATTTCAAAATTTTAACATCAATCATTGTCCCTACAACGTGTACAAAACCTTTTCTTTCTTTAAATATACTGACAGATTGCACATAATAACATCAAATCAGCAAGATAAAAATTTGCTTTGTCTCTTTTGATAATAATAAAAACTACAGTACATTAGAATTCCATTTCAGCTATTAATAATTTGCACTTATGCGCAGGTTAGGTGGATTGGCCATGCTTGATTGTCCCTTGGTGTCCAAAGAAGTGTAGATTAAGGGGGATTAGTGGGGTAAATATGTGGGGTTACGAGGATGGAGTAGGGGTGTGAGCTTGGATAAGATGCTCTATTGAAGAGTTGGTGCAGACTTGATGGGCCGAATGGCCTCTTTCTGCACTAGGGATTCTATCATTCTTGAGAAAAAGGAATTACTGTGGACATGTCAATCAATAATCATAATCTGAAGGTAAAGTTACACAACGCGACTGCATTATTATTTTAGGAGATGTTAAGTGCGGAGTTCCTATATGGCACCAGTGAAACCCGACTGTAAACATACTTGTGACTTCTGCCCTTTTGTTGATCATCATGCTGCAAATATAATTGACCCCAAAAATGCCGCGACAGTAAATAGATTCACCCTCCAGTGATAAGAATCAAAGTTCAAAATTTGCAAAGAAAAAATGTTCTTGGGTAAACCATGCATGGGAGCAATTGACTGATTGGCACCTTCAGTCACCACAGGGTCCTTTCACTTCTTCAAGCTCTTGTCTGTGTACAATCTGTGTGTGGCAATGATGTTTTGAATTCACCATGAGCACAACACATAATGCATGACGCCTTTACAGCAATTGAGCAGAACAAAAGATCAATGGGTTCATCTCTATAAGCCTTCGAGTGTTGCCAATTAAATATCCACACAAACTCTACAAATAAAGTTGCATGCTATACTTGTGCAATGTTAGTGCTATAGAGAGTATATGAAAATGAATATCTGATGCAGTGGGGACAATTGGTGCTTATTTTTTATTGTGGAATGATACCGCGCTGAAAGGGATTGTACAAGCATGGAAATTGATTTCCTTGTTAGTCTGATAGAACACCCAAACAATCACAGAATCACAGAATACTACAGTGCAGAAGAGGCCCTTTGGCCCATCGAATCTGCACCGACGCATGAAACGCCCTGACCTGCCCACCTAATCCCACTTGCCAGCACTTGGCCCATAGCCTTGAATGTTATGGTGTGCCAAGTACTCATCCAGGTACTTTTTAAAGGATGTGAGGCATCCCGCCTCCACCACCCTCCCAGGCAGCGCATTCCAGACCGTCACCACCCTCTGAGGAAAAAGGTTTTTCCTCAAATCCCCCCAAAACCTCCCACCCCTCACTTTTAACTAGTGTCCCCTCGTAAATGACCCCTCAACTAAGGGGAACAGCTGTTCCCTATCCACCCTGTCCATGCCTCTCATAACATTGTACACCTCAATCAGGTCGCCCCTCAGTCTTCTCTGCTCCAACGAAAACAACTCAAGCCTATCCAAGCTCTCTTCAGAACTTAAATGTTCCATCCCAGACAGTATCCTGGTGAATCTCCTCTGCACCCTCTACTGAATGATACACTTTGCTTTTCAAACGGTGTTAAGAAATTTATCTCATCCTTTCCAGTAGTTATTTCTAGTGGAGCCAGGAAGACTTCTTCACAGAATAAAAACCCTTTCCAGTATCAGCAGACAGCACCTTAGGATGGTAGATTTAATGTTCTATTTACAGCAGTTTTCAGACCACGGTTCTGAAATCTATGATATACTCTACACCAGAGCAGCATATCAGGGAGTCCCTTGATTTTCACTATCCCTAATGTACAGACAACTCTTCCTGAAGTTTCCTCTCCCAGTCCCTTTGTGAGACAACAACAACTTGCATGAGTTCCCACCTTGTAAAGTTTATTTATCAGTGTCATAAGTAGGCTTACATTAACACTGCAATGAAGTTACTGTGAACATCCCCAATTCGCCGCACTCTGGTGCCTGTCTGGGTATTTTGAGGGAGAATTTAGCACGGCCAATGCACCTAACCAGCACGTTTGTCGGACTGTAGGAGGAAACCCATGCAGACACGGGGAGAATGTACAGATTCCGCACAGACTGTGACCCAAGCCAGGAATGGAACCTGGGTCCCAGGCGTTGTGAAGCAGCAGCACTACCCACTGTGCCTGATTTGCCTCATCTGAGCCAAGCCAAAAGTTCATGTGCTGTGAATGGGCATCTTACCCAGGTCTCATTCCCGTAATCCCTTGTATTTACTCTGCCGACCTACACACTAAGGGGCAATTTAGCAAGACCAATCAACCTAATCTGCACATCTTTGGAGTGTGGGGGAAAACTGAAAACCCACGCAGACACAGGGAGAACGTGCAGACTCCGCACAGGCAATGACCCAAGCCGGGAATCGAACCCAGGTCCCTGGTGCTGTGAGGCAGCAGTGCTAACCACTGAGACACTGTGCCGCCCTAGTCAAAGAGATCGCAAAATTAAAACAATTGGTTGCTGCCCTGAGGTTAGCTATTGTTTCCAAATGTTCATTTAGCATTATTTTACTTCTGTGCTTCATGCTAGCTTGGGTTTTTTTTCTTATTTATTTGTGGGACAGGGGCATCACTGGCCAGCATTTATTGTCCATCCCTAGTTGTCTGAGGGCAGTTGATAGTCACACACATTGCTGTGGCTCTGGAGTCACATGTAGGCCAGACTGGGTAAGGACGGCAGATTTCCTTCCCTAAAGGACATTAGTGAACCAGATGGGATTTAACGACATTGGACGATGGTTTCATGGTCATCAGTAGATTCTTAAGGGGGCGATTCTCACAAAAGTGCTGAATTGGCGAGAAAACTGTTCCAGACCATGACTGTTTTTTCAGTGCAACTTCAGACTTGAATCTCCGCACTCTGTGCGCTGCAGAGGTCCCAGTCGTGAATCTCATTAAAAGCCCAGGGGGGTGGGGCCTATTCACACGGGAGTCTGACAGTTCTGGAACTCTGCGCATGCGCAGTGGCCCCGATCTGTCAGTCTTCCCGTTCGCTGGCCAGCCCGGGGTCCCTGCAGTGCTGCCCCTCCAGCACCCCCCACAACCTGATCACGGCCCCCACAACAATTCCTGGGCCAGCCACAAACCCCGCCCCCTTCCATGCCCCCCACCCCTGCCACCCCCCGTCCCGGAGCACCCTGATGTCCAGCGCCCCACATGCAGCAGTGGCGATCCCCCCACCGCCTCACCCAGGCAGACCCCCACCCACCCCGCTGAACCCCCACCCCTTTGGAGGCAGACCCCTCCAATGGGAGGCAGCCCCCCCCCCCCCCCACCCGCCCCCCCCCCCCCCCCCCCCCCCCCCCCCACAGCCCGCCCCGGTTGCTGGACTCCCTCCAGCCCAGACCGCTCCCCAGGCAGAGTGGCAGCAGGACCCTCCAACCCCACCGATCACCCCCTACACCCCTCCCACAATAGGCCCCGCCCCTTGGCATTGCCCGATGCCCAATGGGCAGTGCTAAGATTCCCCCTGGGCGTGGACACTTTGCCCCTTGGGCAGTGCCAGGGACACAAGCCAGTACTGCCAGGGTGCCCATGCCCATGGGGCACCACGCCCCCACCGCCCGACCCCCTGGCGCGTCCCAATTGCCACCCCATTACTCCGGCAGGGTTTCCCACTAGTTCCCCGAACGTGGGGAGCTACTCTAAACCCCGCCGGAGTGAAGTACTCCTGGCGGAGTGGAAGATGCTATCGGGCCCAGCAAGTTCCGTGCCGGGCCCGATAATCACACTTAAAACAGATTAAAAATACATTAAGGAAAGATTTAAATCACTTACCTCTCTTCCCACCGGTTTCCAGCACAGTCCTGACTGCGACTGTTCTCCGGCTCTGGGAGACGCGCATACATCGGGAACGCATGCGCGAATCTCACGAGATGGCCAGCACGCGCATCTCCCGACCCGTCCCACCAAAAAATTTGTGGGTCACAACAGGAGAATCGCCCCCTTAATTCCAGATATCTTTTATTGAATTCAAATTCCACCATCTGCCATGGCGGGATTCGAACCCGGGTTCCCAGGACATTAGCTGAGTTTCTGGCCAAATAGTCTGGCGATAATACAACGCGACCATCACCTCCCCACTGAGGCGATCAGTATTCTTACTGATTACTCCTAGCTTCCAATCTGAACAAACATAGGTTAACTGAATGATTTGAGTTACTTCGCATTAATATTGTGCAAGTTTCAGACTAAAGGCATGAAAAGTTTATTCGTTAGTCACAAGTAGGCTTACATTAACACTGCAATGTAGTTACTGTGAAAATCCTCTCGTCGCCACACTCCGGAGCCTGTTTGGGAACACTGAGGGAGAATTTAACATGGACAATGCACCTAACCAGCACATCTTTTGGACTGTGGGAGGAAACCGGAGCACCCAGACACGGGAAAACGCGCAGACCCCACACAGACAGTGACCCAAGCCGGGAATCGAACCCAGGTCCCTGGCACTGCGAGGCAGCAGTGTTAACCACTGTGCCACCGTGCCATCCTATTCTGTGCGGCCACGTTTAGTCATTTATGCCAGGTCCTTACGATAAGGTACACTTCGGAGAAATACTCCGGCTTTTGCACTGGGAGAGAAACACTTGTTATCAAGATACTGCCCCTGTGTAAATTATAGCAATGAGTTGACCACTGCAGCTTCCTCCAGGCTGATCGGACGGATGAACTAATCGAAGACTGTCATGCTAGCACTCTCATCTCCATTCTTAAAATATCTTTAAAGATTCTTTTTAACCACAGAGCTCATAAACAGTTCTGAATTATAGGCCTTGTATTAAATACGGGCACTCTCCTCACAGCAGTAAGTTTCTCATTACCTCATCTTCCATTCTGAAAGTCACTTCTTTTAGTCAATTCAGGAATGATTTCTATTGATTCCATACAATTGAAGGTGATTTTTATCATGCCGCCTCTCTGTCCTATCAATCTGTTATCTAACAGAAGGTCTTTTTTATGGAGCAACTGGGCTTTGATGTAATGGGCCGCAGATGTTTGTTTTCAGATTACTGGAATGTCAGTCAGCATGGCTACATAACTCCATTTTAACTCCCACCTTATTGCCACTTTTTTATGCACAAATGATAGATCAAACGCTTTTGCATCTGGCTTTGTAATTATACAACCCTTGGAAAAGATTACTATTATGATCTGCCATTAATATTCTACATGTCAAAGAACGACTGATTTTTGCTTGAAATCTCGATGTGATACAATAGTCGACTGAAATGTTGATTTTCCACTGATGCTAACTTTTTTTTATTCATTTGTAGGACATGGGCGTCGCTGGCTGGCCAGCATTTATTGCCCATCCCTAGTTGTCCTCAGAGGGCAGATGAGAGTCAACCACATTGCTCTGGAGTCACATGTTGGTCAGACCAGGTGAGGACGGCAGATTTCCTGCCCGAAAGGACATCAGTGAACCGGATGGGGGTTTTCCCAGCAATCGTTTCACGGTCATCAGTAGATTCTTAATTCCAGATTTACTTATTTATCTTTAATTGAATTCAAATTTCACCATCTGCCGTGGCGGGATTCAAACGCGGGTCCCCAGAACATTAGCTGAGTTTCTGGATTAATAGTCTAGCGATAATATTACTAGGCAATCGCCTTCCCTTGAAAGAATACAAGAATGGTTGCAAAACTAATTCATTTTGGAAGCAAATAGGGAGTAAGTGTTTGATACTTTGTCCTTTTTAAGTCATACTTTGGGCTTTTACTCTGACTTACGATCCCATCAGAAATCAAACTGCTTTTGGGGGAGGTAGTGGCGCAGTGGTATTGTCGTTGGACCAGTAATTCAGACATCCAGGGTAATGCTCTGGCGACCTGGGTTCAAATCCCACCATGGCAGCACGGTGGCACAGTGCTTAGCACTTCTGCCTCACGGCACGTGGCTGGTTTCAATTCCGGACTCGGGTGACTCTCTGTGCTGAGTCTGAATGTTCTCCCCGTGTCTGCGTGGATTTCCTCCGGGTGCTCCTGTTTCTTCCCACACTCCAGACTCATGCAGGTTAGGTAGATTGGCCATGCTAAGTTGCCTCTTACTGTCAAGGGGACTAATAGGGTAAATATGTGGGCTATAGGGATAGGGCCAGAGTGGAATTATTATCGGTGCAGGCTCGATGGGCTGAATGGCCCCCTTCTGCACTATAGGGATTCTATGATAGATGGTGAAATTTGAATTCAATAGAAATCTGGAATCAGAAGTCTAATGATGACCATGAAACCATTGTCAGTTGTTGTAAAAATCCATCTGGTTCACTAATGTCCTATAGGCGAGGAAATCTGCCATCTTTACCTGATCTGACCTGCATCTGACTCCAGATCTATGGCAATGTGGTTGACTCTCAAATGCCCTCAGGGATGGGCAATAAATGCTGACCCAGTCAGCAATGCCCACACCCCATGAACAAATAAAAATAAGTATTGCTATTGTTCAGTTGCTCATTTAAGCAAACATTACAAAAGACACATATATCAAACCAGTGTTTGAACAGATAGAATCACAGAATCGCTACAGTGCAGAAGGAGGCCATTCAACCCATCGAGTCTGTACCAACCACAATCCGACCCAGGCCCAATCCCCATAACCCCACATTTTTACCCTGCTAATTCCCCCTAACACTAAGGGTCAATTTAGCATAGCCAATCAACCTAACCTGCATATCTTTGGACTGTGGGAGGAAATCAGAGCACCCGGAGGAGACCCACACAGACACGGGGGGAATGTGCAAACTCCACACAGACATTGACCCAAGCGAGGCCAGAATTGAGCCCGGGTCCCTGGTGCTGTGAAGCAGCAGTCCTAACCACTGTGCCACACTTCTTCCCCTTGTGGCCAATGTCAGCACGATATTATCCTGAGTATTCATTGACAAAATGGCAATACATATAATGCAGAATGACATAGAATTTATTGACAGAAGCAGACTATCTGGCATAAGTGGTCTACTCCATATGAGTCTTTTTAAAAATTCATTCATAGGACATGGGCGTCGCTGGCTGGCCAGCATTTATTGCCCACCCCTATTTGCCCATGAGCAGTTAAGAGTCAACCACATTGCTGTGGCTCTCGAGTCACATGTAAACCAGACCAGATAAGGACGGCAGATTTCCTTCCTAAAGGGCATTAGTGAACCACAATCCTATCCATCGGTTCCTTTCTTCCTCAAGCACACATTTAGCTTTTCCTTAAATGCAAACAATTACAGTAAGTATTCAACATGTAGAATATTAATGGCAGATCATAGAACCCTACAGTGCAGAAGGAGGCTGTTTGGCCCAGCGAGTCTGCACTGACCACAATCCCACCCAGGCCCTATCCCCGTCACTCCACATATTTACCCTTCTAATCCCCTGACCCTAAGGGGTAATTTATCATGGCCAATCCACCTAATCTTCACATCTTTGGACTGTGGGAGGAAACTGGAGCACCCGGAGAAAGCCCACGCAGACACGGGGAGAACATGCAAACTCCACACAGATAGCGACCCAAGCCGGGAATTGAACTCAGGTCCCTGGCACTGGAAGGTAGCAGTGCTAACCACTGTGCCACCGTGCCACCCACAGCCATAATAGTAAAAGACTTGCCTTCAAAGAGCACTTTTTATGACCTCGGGACACTCCAAAGCTTTTGACTGCCAGTGAAATATTTTCTTTTTTTGATGTGAAGTTACAGTTGTAATATCAGAAATGTGGTTTATTAGTGACTATCGCATATTCATGACTCCTACGGATCCCCTTCACAAGCCTAATGTTTCCTCTACTTCTACTCTATGAAGTGATGGTGGTAGAATGGCAGTGTCACTGTACTAGCAATTCAGACGCCCAGGCTTACCCCCTGGGAATAGTGTTCAAAACCCAGCACAGCAACTGGTGGAATTTAAATTCAATTAATAAATCTGGAATTGACAGCCAGTAGTGGTGACCATGAAACTATCTTTCTGGGTGCACAGCGGTTAGCACTGGTGCCTCAGTACAAGAGACCTGGATTCAATTCTGGCCTCAGGTGACTTTCTTTGCGGAGTTTGCACGTTCTCCCCATGTCTGCATGGGTTTCCTCTGGGGGCTCAAGTTTCCTCCCACAAGCCAAAGATGAGCAGGTTAGGTTGATTGGCCATGCTAAATCACCCCTTAGTGTCCCGAGATGTGCAGGATAGGTGGATTGGCCATGCTAAAGTGTCCAAAGATGTGTAGGTTAGGTGGATTGGCATACTAAATTGCCCCATAGTGTCCAAAGATGTGTAGGTTAGGTGGATTGGCCATGCTAAATTGCCCCTTAGTGTCCAAAGATATGTAGGTTAGGGGAAGTAGCGGGGTAATTACGTTTGATTATGGGGATAGGACCTGGGTAGGATTGTTGTCGGTGCTTGTTTAATGGGCCAAATGGCCTCTTCTGCACTGTAGGGATTCTGTGATTCTTCTATGAAAGTACCTTTATAATTTTAAAGATCTCGGCCATCAATCTGAAACAAGCCACCTCGCTCCGACCTCCTTAATATAAATGACGCTCTCGCCATTCTCATCGTCGGTCGAAATCTTCCATCCTCTTTTCCGGCTGGGATTTTCCGGTGCC
This sequence comes from Mustelus asterias, assembly GCF_964213995.1. Taxonomy (NCBI): domain Eukaryota; kingdom Metazoa; phylum Chordata; class Chondrichthyes; order Carcharhiniformes; family Triakidae; genus Mustelus; species Mustelus asterias. The sequence goes on along the minus strand of NC_135815.1, from coordinate 90,690,174 downwards.
GATGGAGTTTTGACTGGAATGACAAGTTTTCCATGCTCACTCACAATGGGTCCCACTGTGTATCCCAAGCAAGTTTGTGACAACATGAAAGGAAAAGAAGGGAAACGTATAGTTATGTATGTCTTCAAGCTCCAATAAACCACTAATGTATTGCCATCTCTAGTGCTTGAAATCTTCAGCCATATCAACCATGACTGAATGGTGGAGCAGACTCAATGGGCTGAGTGGCCCAGTTCTGCTCCTATCTCTTATGGTCTTATCTCAGTCATAACTTGAATGTTCATGGAAGATATTTTTCACTTGGCCATGTCCAATCTACACTGATAGAACAAGGGATCCTGATCTTAAATGTGGAGCCAAATCAGTTACACCAAACACACGAACAAAATAACATGGAAGCTCGAAATATAAAATGCAAATAGAAGCTGCTGGAAAGGTCATCACCCAGACCAGCTGTTTCTCCCACCCAGACCTGTTGAGTACTTTGTGATTTAATTTCTGGATCTCTGACCATATTGTGTTCGGCACGACCGGGGTCATTTAAACTCCTGCTGACAATGTGGAAGGGGCGTTGTTGGATTGCCTGCCCGGGAGCCACCTCTCCCAAGTTTCCTACCTGTTCAAGACAAGTAAATCTTCTTTCCAATGGGATTATTTACGGAATGGACGATTAAGGGTCACAAAATCAGCTGCTGATCCAAAGGGACAGGAAAATGTTGAATTGAACAGTTTTTCAGGCCCAGCTGAAGTGCTCTTAGATATTCTGTAGAGTCATAGAATTCCGACAGTGCATAAGGGGGCCATTCAGCCCATCGGGTCTGCACCAACTCTCCAACAGAACATTTTACCCAGACCACCCCCCCTGCCTTATCCCTACAACCCCATCTATTTGCCCCACTAATCCCACAAACCCCACACACCTTAGGACACGATGGGGCAATTTAGCATGGCCAATCCACCTAACCTGCACATCTTTGGACGGTGGGAGGAAACCGGAGCACCCGGAGGAAACCCATGCAGACACGGGGAGAATGTGTAAACTTCGCACAGTTACCCATGCTGGGAATCGAACCCGGGTCCCTGGTGCTGTGAGGCAGCAGTGCTAACCCCATTGTGCCTCCCCATTCTGTGGAAGAACTTTATTTTCTTGCATAAGACATATAAATTATATTTTCATAGGTGATCATACAATTCCCTAATATCCTTATTGGCACCTGCCCTGCCTTAATAAGCATTCCTTTGATATGTTGGTACCATCTACTTCACATAGCATTACATAATTACATGGTATTGAGCTCAGAAACACAGGCCATTCAGTCCATAAGGTCCATGCCATTGACCATACTCTATTTGAGCCATCATCACAGGAGTGTTCCCTCTAGGCATGGTAGAGCTAGGTTGCAACCAAATTTAGTATATTTAAGGTGATGCGTGTGTGTATGAGTTTGCTCTTTGCTGCAGCAGTATCGCCTTGGTGACAAGGTGGTGCAGTGGTTAGAACTTCCGCCTCACAATGCCAGGGACACAGGTTCAATTCCGGCTTTGGGTAACTGACTGCGTGGAATTTGTACATTCACCCCGTGTCTGCGTGGGTTTCCTCCCACACTCTAAAAATGTGTAGGCTAGGTGGATCGACCATGGTAAATTGCCCCTTAGTGTCCAAAGATATGTAGGTTAGGGGGTTTGGCCATGCTAAATTGCCCCTTAGTGTCCAAAGATGTAGGTTAGGTGGATTAACGGGGCATATACATGGGGTTAGTGGAATAGGTTCTGGGTGGGAGGCCCCATCAGAGAGTTGGTGCAGACTTGATGGGCCGAATGGCCTCCTTCTGCACTGTACGACTTCCACGAACCTTCTTAATGCATTCTCTAGAATTTAATGCCGTGCTGCTGAGAAGGTATTGAGCAGGTTAATGTGGAAAAGCTATTTCCCTCTTGTGGGGAATGAAGAACTAGGCGGCACTGTTTAAAAATAAGGGATTACCCATTTCGGACAGAGGTGAGGATTTTTTTTTCTCTCTCTCAGGGTTGAGAGACTTTGGAATTCTTTTCCTCAAAAGGCAGAGTTTTTGAATATCTTTAAGGCAGGGGTAGATAGATTCTTGACAAGCCAAGGGTGAAATGTCAGAGATGGGCTGGAAGGCGAAGTTGAGGTTAAAATTAGATCAGCCATGATCTTATTGAATGGTGGAGCAGGCTCGAGGAGACTGAGTGGCCTACCTTTGCTCCTGGTGTGTATGTTCCTATGTCCTCTTGAGTGCATTCCCAGAGGCAGTTTGATGGAGTCAACAAGCATTGAAAGGTGGCTTCTTGTCTCCTCATTGTGGACATTGAGTGGCTTGTTGGCCTCACTTACTTGCTGACACATCCACTGCTGTTTGACGATGGGCCAGATGCCATCATTTTGCTAAGGAACAGCGACCTTGTATGTATAACCCGACTGCTGGCTTCTCCTCAGCATATCTGGCAATGGAGAAAACCTCTGGGTGACAAATGTTGCAGCAGGAAGGACATTAGTGATTCATTGCCCTTCTCCATCTTATTCCCCCGGCATCCAGAGGGTCATAAACAGAACTGATCCATGTTAGAGAGAGTACAGAAGAGATATACAAGAATGGGATGCAAAACTTCGGTTATGAGAAAAGGTTGGATCTGGACTCCTTGGAGAGAAGAAGATTGTGAAGGGGTCTGATATAGTTGCTCAAAATCATAGAATCCTCCAGTGCAGAAGAAGGCCATTCGGCCCATCGAGTCAGCACCGACAGCAATCCCACCCAGGCCCTATCCCCAGAGATTTACTCCACTAATCCCTCTCACCTACACATCCCAGGACACTAAGGGGCAATTTAGCATGGCCAATGCGCCTTATCCATACTTCTTTGGACTGTGGGAGGAAACCTGAGCACCCAGAGTGCACCCACGCAGAGAACGTGCAAACTCCACACAAACAGTGACCCAAGCCGGGAATCAAACCCACGTCCCTGGAGCTGTGAGGCAGCAGTGCTAAGCACTGTGCCACTGCGCCCCCTGTTATGAGGGGGCTAGACAGTAGATAGGGAGAAACTGTTCCTGTTCATAAAAAGGATCGAGAATGAGAGGGCACAGATTTTAAGTGATTTGCAACTGAAGCTTTTTCACACATCGGGTGGTTCGGGTCTGGGATGCACTGGCTGCAAGTTCAATCAAGGCATTCAAGAAGATATTGGATGATTATTTGAATAGAAGCAATGTGCAGAGGTAGGGGGAAGAGGCAGGGGAATGGCACTAAGTCATAATACTCATTTGGAGAGCCAGTGCAAACAAGATGGACTGAATGGCCTTAACAATTCTGTGATTGGAAATTGGATCTCAATGTCTCTGATGCAGTAGTGTGAGGATTCATGAACTAGATTTTTTTCTGTACAAAGGATTTCTAGCACTAGAGGTACTAGTGCTGGTTCCTTGTAGTTGCTGTACACTGGATGGAGAACTGCCTTTTCAAAACATGCTCCAGTGAAAATGCAGAGATGGAACCTCCCCATAGTCATCACCAAGCTTGGCAGGGAGTTTGGAGAACATTTTCAAATGACGATACGAAATGTTTGTGATCAGCAACTCCTTTTAAATGCAGGCATCTCTCGACCAGGATGAATACCAGGGCCATCTTATTAAGAAATGGTATTAACTGGCTATTCAGCCCACATATTCCTGCTTTCCCACTGCCATCATTACAGACACTTGTTTCGTCATTGTAATAGCTGCAAGGAACCAACAAGGGACCAACGCGACAAATAAACCAACGGGGGTTTATTTTGAGGAGAATGTCAATCTAGAAGACAGAGATCAGAATCTTTCTGAACTCCAGGGCTCCCAGACTCCAACTACCAGAAAGCCCGTGTTCCTGCTCTCGATTCACTTGCCTTGCCATGATTGGCCCAAAGAGTCATGTGACCCCCCACCAATAACTTGCCCCTTATTGGAGCATGCGACCACGGTCATGCTCTGTGATTCGCCTAGTGTCTATCTACATCCCAAGGGGCAAATATGCATGTGTTGATGCTTGATGGAGAATAATTCACTGCCAGATTCGTCTGAGGTGCTGGCTCCTTGTACAGTGAATCATAGAGTCCCTACAGTGCAGAAGAAGGCCATTCGGCCCATCGAGCCTGCACCAACCACAATCCCATCCAGGTGCTATCCCCATTACCCCATGTATTCACCCTGCTAATCCCCCTGACACTAAGGGGCAATTCAGCATGGCCAATCCACCTAACCAGCACATCTTTGGACTGTGGGAGGAAACCGGAGCACGCGGAGGAAACCCACGCAGACACGGGGAGAATGTGCAGACTCCGCACAGACAGTGACCCAAGCTGGGAATCGAACCTGGGTCCCTGGCGCTGTGAGGCAGCAGTGCTAACCACTGTGCCACCGTGCCGTCCATCATTTCGACTGTCACCTGAGTTTCGGGAAGACTGGCACTGGTTCGTTCCACCCAGTTTCCATTCAGCATCGCCCTCCCTAGGGATTTCTCGCATCGTTCCCTCTCCCTGGAGTTTATCAGTGCAGAAACCACCTGCCCTGGGTGGGGGTGTGAGGAAGTGGTCAACAGGCAATTCCGTCGGGTGACACAGGACCCAAATATGGCAAACTGCAAAAGAACAGAGAAGTATTTCTAATCTGTACAAGAGTCACGGCTGTGCGTGTGTTGCTACAACGTGAGTTGTTCTGTTCCGCATTTTTAAAAATGTTATTGAACAGACCTGGGAGTGAATCGGAAATATCTCTGCCTCTCTCCAGTGTTTCTGCTCGAGTTGCCCGTTTCAGAAAAAAGGTGTTCAACCAGTCACAATGCCTGCTCTGCACCGACCCACAAGGAGAAGTGTCCATAGTTCAAACTCCCGCTTTCCCCTGCTGAGGTCAGAGGTTAGGCATGGTGCTCAGGAATGACAACTTTACACAACACCTCAAACCCTGGAAACCACACGTGCGCTTTCGGCTTAGCTTTCCTCACCCGCTTTTAAACACGCACCATCAACCAAGCCTCATCTCTGTCCAACCGGCCCCCGTCCCTGCCCAATGGAAGGATTCTTGGAGTTGTGATGGTACTGTGCCTTTAAGAGGTGTACTTTGATCGTGTTTCTCTGCAGGATGTTTCGAGCAGGCCCTGGAATTTTGTTGGCACCGCGTTGTCTGTGACCGGTGTCCTTTATTAATGCTGGAGCAGGATATTTGAAGCAATGTTGATTTTAATCTGAACTAATGCAGTGTTCTGTGCTTTAATGCATCCACTCGGATTGCTAAGTGGAGCTTGGTTGGGGTTGATTGACAAGTCATGTCATGTGGCTCGGGGGCAGCTGTTTTTCACAGAACATGCCAAGCATTAGTTTCATTTTCAGAAGCTGCCTGAAGCTGTGAGAGAAACAAGTTTTTCCCCCTCTCTGGAGTCTGAAGACTGGAAGTCACCAGAGATTAATTTTACCCCTCTGAAGTTTGGCTGTTTTGATTATATCCTTCTCTGAAAACTGCCATAAGTGTTACAAAGCTGAAAATCCAGCATTACATGAGCATACTTGTTCTTCTGCCAAGTCTGAAGAAGTATGTCTGTGGGATGGTGTTTACCTTGGAACAACAGAGATAGCTAGCTGTTAAGGATGATACTGTGTCATGTTTAAGTCTTGTAATTGGTAAATTTATGCTAATCCTGTTATATTTTAATGTGTTAATAATATTATGATGCAGAGGTTGATCCCCTTTTGCGAAGCCACGCTGAATCCCAAAGAGGAATACCTCGCTTCGTAATCTGTTAAAAGTGTTTGGGAAGGTGTTAACTGTCTTCATTAACATTTAGAAATTCATTAACAGAAAGACCTGACACTCACTTTAAGTGAACAATTAACAAGTTATTTATTTAACCAACCTGGAACTTTAACTAAACAAGTAACACATCAATTAAAGTAAGGTTCTACTGGAATGCTGTTCAAATGAATACAAGGATCATTCATTACTAAAAAAAAAAATTTCGTCATTCTCAAAAAAATATACAACCAGGTGTCTTGGCTTTGCAAAAAACATTTGGAGTTCTTCTGTCGATTCCGCTATCTGGAAGCTCTTTCTGATTTTTGGTACCCTTTATTATGTAGATGGAGAGTTCTCTTGAGAGATATTTTAAGCTGGGAGGGAGTTGCTCTTGCCCACTCTAGGTGTTGAGAGGTGGCAGCCCTTCCATTGAACTACTGCAGACAGGCAGTTGAGTTTGTCTTTATAACTCTGATGACTGTCAATTTTCCCACACCAGGATTGGCCTGATGTTGTCAAAAACAGCAACTTCAAATTTGATAGGTTCCTGATAGCTGAGTGTCTCCCTTAAACTGATAGGCTGTCAAAATTCAAAAGTCTGAAAAGCCTGTTACCAAGGCAACCCTGATGCTTGGTCCTTGTTACAGATGTTGCAATCTGTGTACCCTGTGTTTTAAACATCGAAGCACTGACACAAAACCAGTTTTTAAAGGGACCACACTTCACAAACTCATCATCACAAAAATAAATAAACTTTGTTTGATAAAAGCTTTCTAGTGGGTCGCTTGAATCATAAAGGAATGAAACACCTTATGCTCACCAATGCCAAAATCAAACATAAAACTTAGGGTCTTGGCTAACTTCACAAACCACCTTGGAGTCCCTGGGTCTTAACAGAGGCTTCTAGAGTAGAAGGACAAACCTCAGAAAACAAGACTTGAAACACCCCTTCCAACATATAATGGTGTCATAACAGACGTGCTGGGATGTAGTATGAGTGACTGAGCTTGAGAAGGCTTCTGATTTCAATTTCCCTCACTTCCACTGCCCTCCGCATGCTTGCCTTCATCGGCCAGGGCATTGAGTTTAAAAATTGGCAAGTCATGTTGCAGCTTTATAGAACCTGAGTTAGGCCACACTTGGAACGTAGTGTTCAATTCTGGTCACTACACTACCAGAAGAATGTGGAAACTTTGGACAGGGTACAGAAAAGATTTACCAGGATGTTGCCTGATATGGAGGGAATTAGCTATGAGGAGAGGTTGGAGAAACTTGCTTTGTTCTAACTGCAATGACAGAGGTTGAGGGGGATAAAAGTCTACAAGATTATGAGGGGCATGGACAGAGTGGATAGTCAGAAGCTGTTTCCCAGGGTGGAAGAGTCAATTACGAGGGGGCATAAATTTAAGGTGGGAGGGGAAAGCTTTAAAGGAGATGTACGAGGCAAGTTTTTTACACAGAGAGTGGTGGATGCCTGGAACTCACTGCCGGGGGAGGTAGTGGAAGCAGACACGATAGTAGGTTTTAAGGGGCGTCTGGACAAATACATGAATAGGATGGGAATAGAGGGATATGGTCCCCGGGAGGCTAGGAGATTTTAGTTCAGTCGGGCAGCATAGTTGGTGCAGGCTTGGGGGGCCGAAGGGCCTGTTCCTGTGTTGTAATTTTCTTTGTTCTTTGTCCTCTCCAGACTCAGGGTTTTCAGTCTGGGCTCGGAGAACTTGAAGACTTGAAGTTGAAGAGCTGCTCCTCCTGTGTGAGTTGTTCCCTTCTGATTTGTGCCCCTCTGTCCTCGTCATGTTTCCGGATGCTGCATCTACTCTTGCCTGAAATACAGCTTGAATTATTTTCAAATATGTTTTGTGTTTAAGCTGACTTTTCAGGTGTTTTTTTCTGAGGGACTAGGTTGTGGTTCCAAAGTCAGATGAAAAAAGTGATTGATATGCAAATCAGGAGTTATTTTCCCCACAGACTATGGTGACTTTTCTACATTACAAATAAACACTCATTGACTTTGATTTTACGACCCACCTTCACTGCCGTTCCCCTCCCCCAACATCGGATTCTCTTTTTTGTTCATTCATGAGACATGGGCATCGCTGGCTGGCCAGCATTTATTGTCCATCCTTAGTTGCCCTACTGACCTATACATTTTTGGACACTAAGGGGCAATTTAGCATGGCCAATCCACCTAACCTACATATCTTTGAACACTCAGGGGCAATTTAGTATGGCCAATCCACTTAACCTACACATCTTTGGACACTAAGGGATGATTTAACATGGCCAATCCACCTAACCTACACCTTTTTGGACACTAAGGGATGATTTAACATGGCCAATCCACCTAACCTACACCTTTTTGGACACTAAGGGATGATTTAACATGGCCAATCCACCTAACCTACACCTTTTTGGACACTAAGGGGCAATTTAGCATGGCCAATCCACCAAACATACACATCTTTGGATATTAAGGGGGAATTTGAACATGGCTATTCCATCTAACCTACACAACTTTGGACTGTGCGAGGAAACCAGAGCACCCGATTGATTTAATATTATATGAGGCACATTCATTAATTCCATCATAGAATCCCTACAGTGCAGAAGGAGACCTTTTGACCTATCAAGTCTGCACCAGCTCTCTGACACAGAATCTTACCAAGGCCCACCACCAGCCCAAACCTGTAACCGCATCCATACATTATTACCCTGCTAATCCCCCTATCCGACACATCTTGGGACAAGAAGGGGCAATTTATCATGGCCAATCAACCTAACCTGCACACCTTTGAAATGTGGGAGGAAACCAGAGCACCTGGAGGAAACACACGCAGACACAGGGAGAACATACAAATACCACACAGACAGTGACCCAAGGCTGGAATTGAACCCAGGTTCCTGGCGCTGTGAGGCAGCAGTGCCAACCACTGTCCCACCATGCAAATGTAGCACATTTCAAGCACACATACAGAGAAACCCAAGTATCATCCTCTGACCCATCAACACTGAGTAAGTGCAGTTAGGTTACTTCAAATTTACAACATTAAGCCACTTTAAAATTGCAGTCCAGCAAAAGTTTAGGTTGTAAGTCGCAGTTTTGAATGTTCACCCTGCCCCAGTATGGCCATGAATACTACCTCCCTTGCATTAAGTTGATCTTTCTCTACACCCTAGCTATGACTGTGACACTACATTCTGCACTCTCTCGTTTCCTTCTCTATGAACAGCATGCTTTGTCTGTATAGTGTGCAAGAAACAATACTTTTCACTGTATACTAATACATGTGACAATAATAAACCAAATCAAATCAAATTGAACACTAAGTGGGGAATTTTCCAGTCCTGCCCACCATGGGAATCGTAGCAAGCGGGACACGGACCATGCAAAGGTCCATTGACCTCAGGTGGGATTTCCAGATTTGGGGCGAGCGCGACTGGAAAACCCCACCCTAAGTGCTGGTAATGTGTGCAAGCATCATATTTACAGTGCATCTAGTTTAAGTTTTTAAGTTTATTTATTAGTGTCACAAGTAGGCTTACATTAACATTGCAATTAAGTTACTGTGACAATCCCCTAGTTATCACACTCCAGTGCTTGTTCGCGTACACTAAGGGAGAATTTAGCACGGCCAATGCACCTAACCAGCACGTCTTTCAGACTGTGGGAGGAAACCGGAGCACCCAGAGGAAACCCACACAGACAAGTGGAGAACATGCAGACACCGCACAGACAATGACCCAAGCTGGGAATCAAACCCGGGTCTCTGGCGCTGTGAGGCAGCAGTGCTAATCACTATGCCACCGTGCCACCCTGATCTAGTTCTGTGACCTAGTCCCACAGTCCCAATGCCAGCAGTGGCAAACTAAAGTTAAAGTTAAGGTTTATTTATCAGTCACAAGTAAGGCTTACATTAACATTGCAATGAAGTTACTGTGAAATTCCCCGAGTCGCCATAGTCGCGCCTGTCCGGGTCAATGCGCCTAACCAGCACGTCTTTCAGAATGTGAGAGGAAACCGGAGCACCCGGAGGAAACCCGCGCAGACACGGGGAGAACGTGCAAACTCCACACAGACAGTGACCCAAGCCGGGAATCAAACCCAGGTCCCTGGCGCTGTGAGGCAGCAGTGCTAACCACTTTGTCACCCTGCCGCCCGAACATGAACACTGCCAGGGTACAATCACGGGAACATGGGACTTGAAAGGTTAAGCTTATAAATTCAGCTAATCAGCCAGTGTAAATTGAAATTAGTCTCGGGGAGGGCCACTTTGAAGTTTCACTACTGTAATAATGTACAAAACACTTAATATGTTTGTACAAAGTAAATCATATAACATGAAACGAACAGAAGAAAATGCTCAACTGAATCTCTACATTTTTTTTTCCCATGCAAGAAAGAATTGAACTTCGAACTTCCGTTCAAATTTTGTGGAAACCACTGAAGTTTATTTATTTATTTTTTTAAAGTTTCTCTTTAATTTTCGACAATTCTTTCATTCTTGTTTGACACGCAATGGTCCCTGCGAAAATTGTGCATTCATTGTACATCTTTTGCAAAAGTTTGATCTTTAAAAAAAAGCACTTTGAGTTAATCTGCCACATTGTAAATGTTTGAACCCCTCTGGGTCCAACATTTCTGAAGTGCCTTTTTAACCAACTTTTGTTTCCTAGCCCGGACTACTTACAAAGATAGTAGACATTTAGCATTAATAATTTTACATCTGCTGACATGGTTTCAAGGCTGGTACATAACCGTCATGTGTTGAGGTCATCAAATAAGACTGTTTCTCAGATATAATATGTTTTTAATTAATGGGCATGCTACCATAGAACTTTGATTTGTACCCAGTGTTCAAGCCAAATGATGGGCATGTTTAGCATGTCAGTGTGGACTACTTGCCAGACGTACATCCTCAATTCACTTTGTACGTTTTCTGGCTGATATTGTAATCTGGAACATCGTAAGATATTATTGTGTGCCTGTTGGAATGTGAACCGCATACTTCAGCCAATCACAAAATCTCTTCAGATGTAAATATGCAAAATATCAGCTCCATCGTCCGTTATTTCCACAGAAACGCTGGTCCACATGTCAAAAAAAGACTTGCATTAAGATAAGTGATGGCCTAGTGGTATTATTGCTAGACTATTAATCCAGAAACTCAGCTAACGTTCTGGGGACCCGGGTTTGAATCCCGCCACAGCAGATGGTGGAACTTGAATTCAATACAAATATCTGGAATTAAGAATCTACTGATGACCATGAAACCATTGTCGATTGTCGGAAAAACCCATCTGATTCACTAATGTCCTTTAGGGAAGGAAATCTGCCGTCCTTACCTGGTCTGGCCGACATGTGATTCCAGAGCTACAGCAATGTCGTTCACTCTCAACTGCCTTCTGAAATGGCCTAGCAAAGCCACTCAGTTCCACGGCAACTAGGGATGGACAACAAATGCTGGCCAGCAAGTGATGCCCATGTCCCACAAATGAAAAAAAATTCAGTGAAACGTAGAGTGGTTACATGACAGAAAAGTAAAGTTAAAGTTTATTTATTAGTCGCAAAGTAGGCTTACATTAACACTGCAATCATGCTACTGTGAACATCACCTAGTCACCACACTCCGGCGCCTGTTTGGGTACACTGAAGGAGAATTTAGCACGGCCAATGCATGTCTTTGGACTCTGGGAGGAAATCGGAGCACTCGGAGGAAATCCATGCAGACATGGGGAGAGCATGCAAACTCCACACAGACAATGACCCAAGCCGGGAATTGAACCTGGGTCCCAGGCGCTGTGAGGCAGCATGCCAATCACTGTGCCACCATGCCGCCCCATCAGCCCATCATGATTCAGCCCATCATGCGCCTGCTAACTGGAGAAAAACTAGCCACCACATAGCACTTTTCATAACCACCGGATGTCTCTACGCACTTTTTAGTCAATGATGTGCTTCTTGAAGTGTAATCACGGTTACAATGTAGGAAATGCAGCAGCCAATTTACATGCAGCAAGCTCCCACAAACAGCGATGTGACAAAGACCAGATAATCTGTCTCTGCGATGTTGGTTAAAGGACAAATATCAGTCAGGACATCGCTGCATGCTCTTCCAGGAGCACCAGGGGATCTTATATATCCACCTGGGGGGAATGTCAGTTTAACGCCTCCTCCAAAAGTCAGCTCCTCCGACAAGGCAGCACTCCCTCTCAATGCTGAACTGGACTGTCAGTTTTGAATCTTCCACTGGTACTTTGAGCTCTCAGCCTTCTGACTCTGAGGCAGTGGAGCTACCAACTTAGCCAAGGCTGCCCCACAATCCCACCAGTAAAATGTCTTTACAGAACTCCCCAGAGTAACAAAGTCATCAGGAATCAATTGTGGTTCATTGTCTGAAAACGGAAGGCTAGTCCCTTAAATCAAACAGCTGCAAAGAAATTTTTATAAATATTTGCACATTTGATTTTTTCTGTGATTTTTTTGACCAACTTCCCTTTAAATGTTGAATGATGCTGGCATCATGGAAGGTACGGGCGGCAGATCACAGCAGTGTGAGGGGAGCTGCACTGGCATTCACAGAGACATTAATTAACCCAGAATGTTTCTCTAACAGTCCTATTCCAGCCATGTAAGTACATTTCGTTTCCTCGCTCTGCTGGGTTCAGTCGCTCTGCCAAGCCAGTTCCCAGGAGATGCCATCACTATTAAAGTGAAAATATTCTAAAAGAATTCAACAAGCGGAATCGCTGCCCTTTGATTTCTGGAGGAGGTATTGCAGATCGGAAATGTGGAGCTAATTATGTGGTGCACATTTGATGATCTCATGATCACATGGCACAGCGTCAGCCATGTAACTGCTCTCAAAATTAACATTGAACCTCACAAATCCAATTTCACATGCTCTTTGGAACTTGGTGAGCAGAATTTAATGGCCCCCTTGCCCCTTTCTTGGGCAATTCAGGGGGATGGTTTTATTGGCTGGTAGGATACAGGGTGGAAATCCCACCCCTTACCAGACAACACCCTGATCAAGCTCAGGGTGGGAAGAACATAAGAACTAGGAGCAGGAATAGGCCATCTGGCCCCTCGAGCCCTGCTCCGCCATTCAATAAGATCATGGCTGATCTTTTTGTGGACTCAGCTCCACTTACCCGCCCGCTCACCATAACCCTTAATTCCTTTACTGTTCAAAAATTTATCTATCCTTGCCTTAAAAACATTCAATGGGGTAGCCTCAACTGCTTCACTGGGCAGGGAATTCCACAGATTCACAACACTTTGTAAAGGATAGAGGGTGACCTTCCTGCCAAGAGACTATTCAGGCCCTTACATGGTCACTTAAGGGCCTCATCCCTTAAGAGAGATGGTGGCGTAGTGGTATTGTCACTGGACTATTAATCCATAGGCCCAGAGTAATGCTCTGGCAATCCAGGTTCGAATCCCACCATGGCAGATGGTGAAATTTGAATTCAATAAATATCTGGAATTAAAGGTTCAATGATGACCAAAAAACAATTGTCGGTAGTCATAAAAGCCCATCTGGTTCATTAATGTCCTTAAGGGAAGGAAATCTGTCATCCGGGCCTGGTCTGGCCTACATGTGACTCCAGAGCCACAGCAATGTGGTTGACTCTTAAATGACCTCAGGGATGGGCAATAAATGCTGGCCCAGCCAGTGACGCCCACACTCCATGAACGATTCAATAAAAAAATCCCACCATCTATGGTGTGGTGGATTTTTGGGGGACTTGTCATCTGGGATGGTCATCTGCCATTTTCAGTGGCCTTGTTAATTCTGTGCCTGATCAAGGGACAGCATCTGAAAGAGGGAACCCAGCCTGAAAACCAACCCGCAGGCCTTGTTCCCGACCTGCTCCTCAAGACCCCCTTCCTGTCCACCCTCACCTCCATCTGGGGATCCATGGCTGATCCCTCCTGCAGGCCAAGCTGTAATACTGGTAGTGGCCATCGCCCCCGCTGGCACTGGCAATACGGGACAGCTGCCAGCCTCTAACTGGCCAGTAGCTCTCGGGAGCAAGATATCTCCCCTGCCTGGTGCTTAATTTGAGGTAGGTGCTTGATTACCCCATAATTGTGTCAAGCTTCCTAGGCAGAAGCGACACAGCCTACCATCAGTTCTGCAACTGATGCACAAGGCTTCACCACCACTCTGTTGCCCTCACTAAATACCGCCCAGTGCATCACTTTCCTTTGCACAGGGCAGGCGGCACAGTGGCACAGTGGTTAACACAGCTGCCTCATAGCATGAGGAACCCTGCTTGGGTCACTGTCTGTGTGGAGTTTGCACATTCTCCCCATGTCTGTCTGGGTTTCCGTTAGGTGCTCCGGTTTCCTCCCACAGTCCAAAGGTGTGTGGAGTATGTGGATTGGCCATGCTAAATTGACCCTTAGTGACAGGGAGACTAGCCAGGGTAAATGCATGGGGTTATGGGAATAGGGCTTCAATGGGATTGTGGTCAGTGCAGACTCGATGGGCCGAATAGCCTCCTTCTGCACTGTAGGAATTCTATCCTATTCTGCGATTATGAATGTGAGAAGTCTAATATAACATGCTGCATTGTCTTTCTGAAAATGTTGAAACCTGTATCAATATATCTTCAGCACTTACAAATACACATCAGTTTCTTATACAGTACATAGGTTAAAGAGAAAGCCAGGCATTCTGTAAAATAAACTCAAAACAAACACTTTCAGAAATGTTCAACTCTATCAAAACACCAAAGTATCTTTTTGCCACAGATGATATTTTTTTTTAAGGTTTATTTAGTAGTGTCACAAATAGGCTTACATTAACAATGCAATGAAGTTACTGTGAAGGTGCCACACTCCAGCGCCTGTTTGGGTACACTGCACGGCCAATCCACCTAACCAGCACATCTTTTGGACTGAAAGAGGAAACCGGTGTTCATCCAGAAAGAACTCTTCAAATGTAGACAATAAAAATATAACAAAACTTACTCCAACTTATAAATCAAAGAAAAGGTTTATTAACAAAACTTCATTACTGCACCCTGAGCCATTCCAAGCTCCCCACAATTCCCAACATGTTCTAATTTATACTGAGTCAGCTGGCCAGCTTATCATCACATCATTCTGTCATTGGTTACAGAGTTTACTGAATCAGCTGACCCTTACAGCTTGTTACCATTGGTCACATTACAACAGATGCAATGGTTACAGAATGATTATATTCTAACAACTGGAGCACCCAGTGGAAACCCACACAGACACGGAGAGAACATGCAAACTCCACACAGACTCTGATCCAAGCCAAAAATCGAACCCAGGTCCCTGGTGCTGTGAGGTAGCAGTGCTAACCACTGTGCAACCGTGCCCGCCAATTCCTTGTTTCTTCCCCGTTGCCCTGGCGCTGTGAGGCAGCAGTGCTAACAACTGTGCCACCATTGCGCCCACTCCTTGTTTCTTCCCAGTTTTCTCAGGCTTTTACATAGAATAATGTGATAGTCATGTTTCAATGTAAAAGCCTGAGAAAACTGGGAAGATACGTTCGATTCCCGGCTTGGGTCACTGTCTGTGTGGAGTTTGCATGTTCTGCCCGTGTCTGTGTGGGTTTCCTCCGGGTGCTCCGGTTGTTAGAATGTAACTGGTGATAACATTGGATCTGTTGTAGTGCGACCAATGGTAACAAGCAGTAATGGCCAGCTGATCCAGTAAACCATGTAACCAATGACAGAATAATGTGATAGTCATGTTTCAGTCATTGGTTACATGGTTTACTGGATCAGCTGGCCATTACTGCTTGTTACCATTGGTCGCACTACAACAGATCCAATGTTATCACCAGTTACATTCTAACAACCGGAACACCTGGAGGAAACCCATACAGACACGGGCAGAACATGCAAACTCCACACAGACAGTGACCCAAGCCGGGAATCGAATCCAGGTCCCTGGCACTGTGAGGCATCAGTGCTAACCACTGTGCCCCCTTGCCGCCCACTCCATGTATCTTCCCAGTTTTCTCAAGCTTTTACATAGAAACATAGAAACTAGAAGCAGGAGGAGGCCATTCAGCCCTTCGAGCCTGCTTTGCTATTAATTTTGATCATGGCTGATCATCAAATTCAATATCCCGATCCCGCCTTCCTCTCCCATATCCCTTGATCCCTTTAGCCCCAAGAGCTATATCTAATTTCTTC
This sequence comes from Mustelus asterias, assembly GCF_964213995.1. Classification (NCBI taxonomy): domain Eukaryota; kingdom Metazoa; phylum Chordata; class Chondrichthyes; order Carcharhiniformes; family Triakidae; genus Mustelus; species Mustelus asterias. The sequence goes on along the minus strand of NC_135815.1, from coordinate 90,674,211 downwards.
TTGAAATCACACAACGTTTTGGCCTCAACTGCTTTCTGTGGTAGTGAATTCCACACGCCTTCACTTCTGGGTGAAGAAATCTTTCCTCAACTCTGATATCTCGCAAATTGGCAGAAGTGCTGTTCAGTTAATGGAAATATAGAAGATAGGAGCAGAAGGAGGCCATTGGGCCCTTCGAGCCTGCTCCGCCATTCAGCACGATCATGGCTAATTGTCCAACTCAATAGCCTAATCCTATAGAAACATAGAAGATAGGAGCAGAAGGAGGTAAATGATGCATGGTGCTGGAAGAAATTTTCTTAAGAGATCTACATAGAGAGCAAGTGATAAAGCTTGGTTGGTTGCTGAGAAATATTGACTTAATCAGAATTTCCAGATTTGGCATAATTTGCTTTTGTGACATCTCAACGCTTTTATAATATTCTTTCCAATCTTCTGTGACAATGCCCGGTGGGGAGAAGTGACGTAATCTTTCAGTGAGAGGAGTTTAAAGGGCAGGGTATAATGTGACCAGGGCAATTCAATCCCCACTTTAAAGTTGTACATTCTGTCTTTATTGTTGTACGATACTCCAACCAAATGTGGAGCAGCTTGTGAAACAGAGGTGAAGAATTAGTTGCAGATTAGGGTTTTCTCTGCAACACAGACTGAGGAACTCAGAGGTGCAAAGTAGAGGGGCTACAGCACCACCACAAACAGGATGCTGCAATTACATTGTGATACCTCCGTGCAGGCAGGCTTCATTATGGACAAGTGCGTAAGAATTTATATTGGAAAAAGGTTGATACAGAAACTGCAGCAGACATAAATTTTTAATACAATCTAGATATACCCATATCATATATGCAGTGCTGTAGATGGAACTTTGCTGTCAGAAATGACATACTCAGGACAGCGACAATGCCAAAATTTCTCAGAAGTGTGTTAATTTTAGAAGAATGCTAACATTTTATTTTGCAAAGATCAAAATTAGGCAAAAGCGACCATTTATACACAATAGACACTTGTCTATTGGTGCAGGAGGACACCATTCAGCCCATCGAACCTGCACTGGTTCTCCAAAAGGGCATTCCACCTAGTCCCACTCCCCTGCCTTATCCCCGTAATCTTGCACATTCTTTCTCCTCAAATATCAATCCAATTCCCTTTTGAATACCTCGATCGAACCAGTCTCCACCGCTCCCTCAGGAAGTTCTTTCCAGACTCCACCCACCCTCTGGGTGATAGAATCTTTCCCCCTATTACTTTTGCATCTTATTTTGATTCTATGCCTTCTTGTCCTTGATGCTTCCTTGAGCGGGAACAATTTCTCACTATTTACCCTGCCCATAATCCTTAGGATTTTGAGGTGCTCTATCAAGTCTCCTCTCAGCATTCTTTTCGCCAAGGTAAACAGTCCCAATCTCTCCAATCTATGCTCATAGCTACACTTCCTTGGCCCTGGAACCATTCTGGTGAATCTTCTCTGTTCTCTCTCCAGTGCCCGGAGGCAATGGAAAAAATCTGATGCAACAAATGCAAATATTAGCAAAGAACAAAGAAAATTATAGCGCAGGAACAGGCCCTCCGGCCCTCCAAGCCTACACCGACCATGCTGCCCATCTGAACTAAAGCCCCCTACCCTTGCGAGGACCATATCCTCTATTCCCATCCTATTCATGTATTTGTCCAGATGCCCCTTAATAGTCACCAGTCACTTAAGGTATAAGACTTGTTCAAGGTTAGCGTTAATTTAAAATACCCCCTTCTTCAGGAAAAAATAAAAATCTGTGGCACTTTTCACCTGACAAATGAAGAGTTTTCCCTTGGTTCCATTCAAATATTGGATGTGGCTCATTTGGTAGCATTGGCACCTCTGAATCACAAGATTCCAGGTTCAAATCCCATTCCAAGCTTTGAGTACAAAACTCAAAGCTGACAAGCTTGTGTATAATGATGGAGACTATCAGAAGTGCTCTCTTTCAGATGAGATGTTAAACTGAGGCCTCATCTACCTGCTCAAGTGAAAGTAAAAGATCTCAGTGGCGGCACGGTGGCGCAGTGACCGACTCAAGAACAGCTTCTTCCCTGCTGCCATCAGACTTTTCAATGGACCCACCTTGCATTAAGTTGATCTTTCTCTACATCCCAGCTATGACTCTGCATTCCGTACTCTCTATGAACGGTATGCTTTGGCTGTATAGTGCAAGAAACAATACTTTTCACTATGCAATAATACATGTGACAATAATAAATCAAATCAAATCAAATCAGTGGTTAGCACTGCTGCCTCGCAGTGCCAGGGATCCGGGTTCAATTCCGGCCTATGGTGATGGTGTGGAGTTTGCACGTTCTCCCTGTGTCTGCGTGGGTTTCCTCCGGTGCTCCAGTTTCTTGCCACAGTCCAAACATGCGCGTGTTAGGTGGATTGGCCATGCTAAGTTGTCCCTTAATGTCCAAAGATGTGTAGCTTAGGTGGATTAGCCATGGTAAATGCACAGGGTTATGGAGATAGGGAGGGACCGAGATAGAATGGATGTGGAGAGGATGTTTCCACTAGTGAGAGAGACTAGAACTCAAGGGCACAACCTCAAAGTGAAGGGACGCTCCATTAAAACTGAGATGAAGAGGAATTTCTTAGCCAGAGGTAGTGAATCTGTGGAACTCATTGCTACAGAGGGCTGTGGAAGTCAGGTCATTGAGTGTCTTTAAGACAGAGATAGATAGGTTCTTGATCAATAAGGGGATCAACAGTTACGGGGAGAAGGCAAAAGAATGGGGATGAGAATCATATCAGCCATGATTGAATGGCGGAGCAGACTCAATGGGCCGAATGGTGTAATTCTCCTCCTATATCTTATGGTCTTATGGACCTGGGAAAGATGCTCTGTTAGAGAACTAGTGCCAATTCAATGGGCTGAATGGCCTTCTGCACTGTGGGGATTCTATGGACTACTGTGAAGAAGAAGAGTAGGATTATCCCCAGTGTCCGAGGCAATATTTATCCCTCAATTAGCATAAAAAAAACAAATTATGATGTTCCCTTTTCCACATCATTGGAGACCAGTGCACAGGTGCTTTATCAACCACTATTTGTAGCATGTGATGGTGATAGAGGGACTCTTGTTTGTCATGACTGCAGCCAAGTATTAGAAGGAGATGATTTACAGATATGGAAACTCAAACCAAACTTCACGTCAAGATGTGACAGAGTCACTCGATTCAGATCATTTAGCCTTCAAAGGAGAAATGTTTGTGTGTTGGGTAGGGGTTGGAGATTTCAAACACCAGATCGGTCACTAGCACATTGCTGTTTGTGCAAGATTGTGTGCAAATTGGCTGCCATGTTTCCTATATTATAACAGCGACTACAATTCAAAGAAAGTGCTCCATTGGTTGTAAGGCATTTTGAGACATGGTTGTGTAAAGCGCTATGTAAATGCAAGTCTTTTTGCTTCATTGAAAAAGTTGTAGTTCCATTTATAAAGCTGAGAGGATTAGACAAAATCATTTTTACATGCTCACTGAAGCGTTTAATTCATTTTGTGTTAAAACTCGGAGGTTTAAATCGTTGCTTACTGCATCAACCACGAAGAACAGCTTGTTTTAAAAAATCCATTCTTAAGAAACTCAGTACTGACTCATATGAGGTCTTATAACAAGTATTCAGTAAGAAGTCTCACAACACCAGGTTAAAGTCCAACAGGTTTATTTGGCATCACGAGCTTTCGGAGCACTGCTCCTTCATCAGGTGAGTTGCCTGATGAAGGAACAGCGCTCTGAAAGCTCACGATTGCAAATAAACCTGTTGGACTTTAACTTGGTGTTGTGAGACTTCTTACTGTGCCCACCCCAGTCCAATACCGGCATCTCCACATCAACAAACATTCAATGTTGGAATGTTTTCACATTTATATCCAGAAAAGGCTGGCCCTCTGGTAAATCATCTAATTTTAACTATATTTCCTTCATGTTAACCTGTATGTGAGTAGGTGTGCTTCAGACCATGAGTATCATGTTATAAAGCCTAATCAACTCACCTACTCTACACATGTAATATATACAATCTTCACATGTTCTCCCTCAAATTACAAAAACTAGCAGGCAAGAAAACATGTCGCTAATGGACAGTTAACTGGTGCATAATAAGGCTTGTTTAATATAAGGCACAAAATGGCAATGTGGTGTCTTATTCCAATTTCTTTTTATTAGAGTCACAAGTAGGCTTACATTAACACTGCAATGAAGTTACTGTGAAAATCTCCTAGTTGCCACACGCTGGCGCCTGTTCGGGTACACTGAGGGAGAATTTAGCATGGCCAATGCATCTAACCAGCACGTCTTCCGGACTGTGGGAGGAAACCGGAGCACCCGGAGGAAACCCACGCACCAATGGGGAGAACGTGCAGATTCTGCACAGACAGTGATTCAAGCCAGGAATTGAACCCGGGTCGCTGGCGCTGTGAGGCAGCAGTGCTAACCACTGTGCCACCATGTCGTCCATATGCCACCATACCACCCATTTTGTTCAAAATGCAAAGGGAAAATTGCCTGCTGACAGGTTATTTTTGTTTACAATTTGAGTTGCAAAGGTTCAATATCTTCCCAGTGTTTCAGGTGGACCCCGGCTTTTCTCCTTGACTGCAGGAGGCAAATTTCCCTCCGCCCATGGGTCTGTTTTGGTGTCAAAGCATCGGTGGGTGGTAACAGTGTAGTTATGGCTGCAGGAGGAGGCCATGACTAACTCTGTCATACTTCTGGTTTTCTGTTCATGCAAAGTAGTTTCAGATATGCATTAATGCAAGACTGTGGTACACCTCGTAAGTCCCCCATCTTATTATGTATCACAGTACAGATAATAGTCCCAGACCCCACAGTGTAACGTACCATTTGGAAAACATGGATTATAGCTGTATACATCTGGTACTCCACCCACTGATGTAAGAGTGCTATTTGGAACTCTGCTCCACAGCCAGATAGATTTAAATATTAGAATCATAGAATCCCTAGTGTCGAAGGAGGCCATTTGGCCCATTGACTCTGCAGCAACTCTCTCTGGCAGAATACCTTACCTAGGCCATTTCCCCCAACATATCTCTGTAATACCACACAGTTACCATGGCCAATCCATCCAACCTGCACATCTTTGGACTAGGAAAGCATGGCTTGAAGTGTGTGTTTTCTCCTGATATTGGGGTGGCACGGTGGCACAGTGGTTAGCAATCCTGCCTCACAGCTTCAGGGACCAGTGTTCGATTCCCAGCTTGGGTCACTGTCTGTGTGGAGTTTGCAAATTCTCCCTGTGTCTGCGTGGGTTTCCTCTGGGTCCTCCGGTTTCCTCCCACAGTCCAAAGATGTGCAGGTTAGGTGCATTGGCTATGCTAAATTGCCCCTTAGTGTCCCGGGATGTATAATTTAGAGGGATTAGCGGGGTAAATTTATGGGATTATTGGGATAGGGCGTGGGTGCAGACTTGATGGGCTGAATGGCCTCCTTTTGCACTGTAGTGATTCTATGATTAAATGTAATTCTGCCAAATGCCAATTTCCTGTCACCAAAACCCTTTATTGTGCACCAAAAGAAGAGGTCACTCCTGCGACTTACAGTCAGGTAGTCTTCACCCTGGGACCTACAACTCCGGTCCGGGGAAAGTTGTAGGCTTAAAGACCCCCTCATTGGGCGAGCCTCCATTCCTTTAATAAGGTACCTCCATGAAGCCCCCAGGTAGATCTATTGATGATCTCCCATGGCCTTCATAATCATCAGTGTTTCCCCAGAAGGAACTCTTCAAATGCAGACAATAAAAATATAACAAAACTTACCCCAATTTATAACTCAAGGAACGGGTTTAATAAAGAAACATCATTAGTCCAAACTTGGGGCCTTACCCTAGGCCAATCCAAGCGTCCCCCACAAGTCCCAACAGGTTCTTATTTATATTGTCAGTTGGTCAGATGACCATCACATCATTCTGTCATTGGTTCCATGGTTTACTGGGTCAGCTGACCCTTACAACCTGTTACCATTGGTCACATTACATCCAATATAAAGTTGTCATCGGTTATATTCTAATAATCATAACATGTTTTAAAAAGACTCAGTGGACCTCCTGAACTCTTAAAATATGGCTTTGCACCACCTTGTGTGATTGATGCCCATGCAAAACCCAGTGTGAGATTGCTATAAACTTACACCTCTTGGCTTCACAGAGCTTTTGAAAAGCCAGATTACCTCTTCACTCCTTTCTGCATTAATCAGGCCGAAAAAATGTTTACATCGCCACATAAAGACACTGTAAAGGCAAGAGGTGTGACACTGTCGAGGTGTTCCACTAACTTATCATATCTATATTCCACAGTGGAAGTCAAGCTTAGAAAGTTTTGATGATTGACTGCCTTCAGGTGTTTTATTGGAAATGTGTTCATCCGTGACAGTGATTCCAGTCCAAATATTAGAAATGTCACTGGCAGTTTCAGGCTGCTAAACAGACAGAGCTCTCAATGCGTGTGCTTTCAACCCTCTGATGCAGAACTCATGAATGGACTGTGGTGTCAGTAAGCAGTATAACTCCGCACTACCCACTTTACATGGGGTTAAATTGCCTTATTAGGATGTCTTTCTGGGTGGCACAATGGTTAGCATTGCTGCCTCACAGTGCCAGAAACCTGGGTTCGATTCCCGGCTTGGGTCACTGTCTGTGTGGAGTTTGCACATTCTCCCCGTATCTGCGTGGATTTCCTCCAGGTGCTCCAGTTCCCTCCCACAGTCTGAAAGATGTGCTGGTTAGGTGCATTGACCCAAACAGGTGCCGGAGTGTGGCGATTCGGGGAATATCACAGTAACTTTATTGCAGTGTTAATGTAAGCCTTACTTGTGACTAATAAACAAACTTTAGTTTGCCTGGATATCCGAGATCGCCCTCACCCTTTACCCACCTAACATCAAACATGTGTTTATCTATTGAAACTGTCGAATATTTATCATAGAATCCCTACAGTGCAGAGGGAGGCCATTCGGCCCATCGAGTCTGCACCAACCACAATCCCATCCAGGCCTATAACCCCATACATTTACCCTGACTAGTTCCCCTGACACTAAGGGGCAATTTAGCATGGCCAGTCCACCTAACCCGCACATCTTTGGACTGTGGGAGAAAACCGGAGCACCCGGAGGAAACCCATGCAGACACACATAGAATGTGCAAACTCCACACAGACAGTGACCCAAGCCAGGAATCGAACCCGCGTCCATGGCACTGTGAGGCAGCAGTGCTAACCATTGTGCCACTATGCCGCCCCAAGTGCTTCAATTCTCCAGTGCTTTGAGGTGCCTGATGTAAGGTTGTTCATGTCTCCAAAGCATATAGGAGCATGGGGTTCCCTGCTCCCCTGGATTACCACGACCTTCCTTCTCTTTCTTCCCAAATTGTAAGTTGCATGATTCTCCCTATAATGCAGATGTTATGGTTTCTTTTATTAATATGGCAACTCAATGTTACTTGTGATGATGATTGCAGAGCTGAAACATCACAGTTATTTTCAGTTGCTTTTTCTTGGAAACTAGTATTCTACGTAGGTGTACTGGCATGTATTTTAACATGTTTCTTTGCTTCATTGCAATCTATATACTTGCCGATATTTACCAATCTACAATGTGGCAGGAGAAGATGGAAGATATCACCTTAATGATGAAGGGGAAATGATTTAATTTTGCCACAAGAGGTAGGACACAGCAATAGGATTGACTTTGAACTGCCCCCAGAAATGGCCAAGCAAGCCATTCAGTTGAAGGGCATTCTTTCTGGATGTGTCACAGCTTGGTATGGTTCCTGCTCTGACCCAGACTGCAAGAAACTACAAAGAGTTATGAACTAAGCCCAGTCCATCATGCAAACCAGCCTCCCATCCATTGACTCCATCTACACTTCCTGCTGCCTCGTAAAAGCAGCCAGCGTAAACAAGGAGCCCACGCAACCCTGGGCATTTGCTCTGCCAGCTTCTTCCGTTGGGATAAAGATACAAAAGTCTGAGGTAACGTACCAACCGACTCAAGAACAGCTTCTTCCCTGCTGCTGTCAGATTTTTGAATGGACCTACCTTATATTAAGTTGATGTTTCTCTACACCCTAGCTATGAGTGTAACACTACATTCTGCACTCTCTCCTTTCCTTCCCTATGTACGGTATGCTTTGTCTGTATAGCACACAAGAATCAATACTTTTCACTTTATAACAATACATGTGACAATGATAAATCAAATCAAATCACTTAGGGATGGGTAACAAATATTGGCTCAGCCAGCGACATCCACATCCCGTGAATGAAACTTTTAAAAATGATTGGCCGCGCAATGAAATGTTTTGATCTGGGGAGATACAGAACAGGCTAGTGGTGCAGTGGTTAGCACTGCTGTCTCACAGTGCCAGGGACCTGGGTTCTATTCCGGCCTTGGGTGACTGTCTGTTCGCACGTTCTCCCCGTGTCTATGTGGGTTTCCTCCGTGTTCCTCCCACAGTCCAAAGATGTGTGGGTTAGGTTGATTGGCCATGCCAAATTGCCCCTTAATATCAGGGAGATTAGCAGGGTAGATACTTTGTGTTACGGGGATAGGGCCTGGTTGGTACTGTTGTCGGTGCAGGCTTGATGAGCCAAATGGCATACTTCTGCACTGATATTTCTTATTGGACAATACATGGTCAAGGCAAGGCAGAAGGTGATATTCATTGCATCTGGTTATGCTATATTGGCCTGGGTGCCTACAATGAAAATCTGTTCTGTTTAGGTACCATGAATTTTTAAGAAGTAGAGTTGAAAGAAATTGCAAATATTTAAGCAATTGGAAGAATTGTGGCAAATTTATAAGAATATTGCCAAAAACAAAAGAAATGGTGTAACATATTTACATTATGTTGAATAGAATTAAATTTTCTGTTGAGATGCTTCCATTCAGAGACTGGGTTAGAGTAAAGCACAACTTGGCCTTTCATTATGTTACAATCCCCATAAAAACCAATAACTTTCTTTAAAACTTTGAACTTCCAATGAATGGCTGAGAGGATCGCATGGACTGAATTTCAAGTTTTAAGACTTTCACTGTACCACATAAACTACAAACAATATTCACTCAACACTATTTCAGTAGGCAACGTATATTCTAAACTACAGAAAAGATCCCCCATTTAATATTTAAAATGCCTGAAACTCGCCCTCTGCAGTTAGAGTTTAATCAGTCCCTAAAGAAGACATTAGATTCTCCAGGAACCAATCCAAAGTGATGCTTAGCTCCTTTATTCCTTTTCCAACTGGATAACTTCTAATCCTCAAACTGACTTTCACACTGTGGGTCACCCTGGAAATCCCTCCCTCTAGCCAAAGCTGGATGAATCTAAACACTTATGACCTGGGTCTCTTCAATTTAAGCACAAATTCATTTTGAGTGGTGAACTTTCTCCAGCTATTTCTCTACTTTTGCTCTCTCACTCAGATTTTTGCAGACTGATCATTTCTGTGAGCTTCAGTGATATCACACCGCAACCAGTGTGATTCACGTGGGCCTTATATCCAGGCAGAAATGCTAATTAGCTAACTTGTTTACCCCCTTCCCTCCAAAGCCGCCTAACTCCATTCTATCTTGGAATTAAATAGACAAATTAAAGTACAACAGTTTGCAAAACCTGACCGTCCTATCGCCTCCCTGAAACTTGGAGACTAAGGGCGGGATTTTCGAGCTGCACTCGCTCCAAGACCGGAAAATTCTGCCCGAGGTCCTTTGCATGGTCCGTGCCCCACCCATTACAATCGCCGTGGTGGGAGACATGGGAAAATTCCGCCCTATCCACCATCAGCACAGCCGCTCTGGTAATTGTTTATAGACGTGAATATCTTGCACCTTCTTCCCAATGGGATGACCTGAGTTCTCCCTTTAATATTTAACAACCAAACCATCCAAGCTTGTTGCTCGTCCGCATTCAGAACAGGTTGCTTGGCTTCCCTTTAGCCCTCCATTTTATCCTAAATTAAAGGGATGGCCTTGAACCACAGCAATTTTATAAACCTCACATTTGCACCCATTCCAAACGCATAACCCTCCAGACATTCCCATGTTCTAAGCAGTATAAAGCACTGGTTGCAATCAATGTAAATGGCTAAACTAGTGTTAACTCGCACATGCAACAAAATAAAACTAATCTTTCCTGCATTTTCCAATGTAGGAGAACAATTGAATTCTATTACTCGGTCGTAAATCCTTCACATGATTTCATCTAATAAGTGCTGGTGTCTTTTTCTGCTGTTTTCAAATAGGTGAACAAACGCTTTTGATTTTGTGCGACATGACTGAAAGTAGGTGGGGAGCGGCATTGCATTGAGTGGTTACTGGTAAAGTAACAAAAATATCAATGATAAAGTTGGAAAATTAGCCCTGAAACATTTATAATGATCTGAATAGCCAGTCTATGCAGTTACAATGCATTGGCAGACACAGGGACTACGTTTGATAGAACAACCCAACATGTGGTCTCGGAGTAATATTCCGTTCTCTCACTCTCATCAACATGCTAATGCTATTGGATGCCTATTTCAATAATCAGAAACATAAGACTCTATAAAATACGGTCCTAAGGCTGAAATAGAAAATAATCAGCAGCGCATACCCCAGTAAGGCAAAACAACAGAGGTCCTTTATTTAAAGAAATTATGTGAAATATAATCAAGATGCCACAAATTATACATTGCGGCGTCACTTTTCACCCGTTAAGTGTTACCTTACATGTTCAAGAGACCAGTATGTAAAATAGCCGAAGTTAAGAATGAAACTTTAGATTTACATGCCGTTATGCATCATATAGTTTCTTAATAACATATCTAAAGGCATACATATAGTCCTGAATAACTGTGAGGAAAGATTGATGTTCCTGGATGATTGCACACATTCACTGAGGGAGGCGATGGCCTAATGGTATTATCGCTGGGCTATTAATCCAGAAACTTAGCTAATGTTCTGGGGACCCGGGTTCAAATCATGGTAGATGGTGGAATTTTAAAAATCTGGGAATTGAGAATCTACCGATGATCATGAAGCCATTGTCGATTGTCAGAAAACCCCATCTGGTTCACTAAAGTCCATTATGGAAGGAAATCAGCCATCCTTACATGGTCTGGCCAACATGTGACTCCAGAGCCACAGCAATGCAGTTAACTCTCAACTGCCCTCGGGCAACTAGGGATGGGCAATAAATACTGGCCAGCCAGCAATGCCAATGTCCCAATTTCAATATTTAGTGATACACTGAGGGAGAATTTAGCATGGCCAAATGCACCTTTTGGACTGTGGGGGGAAACCTAAGCACCCAGAGGAAACCCACACAGACACAGGGAGAATGTGCAAACTCCACACAGACAGTGACTCAAGCTGGGAATTGAACCCAAGTCCCTGGTGCTGTAAAGCAGCAGTGCTAACCACTGTGCCACCAGAGGAACACAGTAAGGAGTCTAACAACACCAGGTTAAAGTCCAACAGGTTTATTTATCCCCACCAGAGGAATACAGCGATCTCAGAGCTGTGAGTCAGGAGGAGATTACAGAGATAAGGAGGGATTTGAGGACAAGGATGAGAAAATCAAAAATCAAGAACTATTCTCTTGAATAAATTATTCCACAGCAAAACTTCTCGTTTCTGCGTGTGGGTTTCCTCCGGGTGCTCCAGTTTCCTCCCACATTCTGAAAGACGCGCTAGTTAGGTGCATTGACCCGAACAGGCGATGGACTGTGGCGTCGAGGGGAATTTCACAGTAACTTGATTGCAGTGTTAATGTAAGCCTTACTTGTGACTAATAAATAAACTTTAACTTTAAAAAACTGAGAACAAAGAAATCCCCAAATATCATCCTAATCACAGAACTTAAACCTCTTTTTGCAGCTGATAAGCTTTCCAATTTTCCAAGTTTTTTTTCTCTGCAAGTGAGAATACCATTTGCAACCTGATTTAAGCTTTAACTCCAAGCTGCTGTCACCAGGGATAGCCCGTTCAGGTGCCTGAGCTGCACTTGAAGTTGCAAGTTAGCCCAGAAATGATGACGTGAGTCTGGCCTTCCTGCAATGCATCTTTCTGACTCACCCACCTCTTTTAAGCGAAGGTTAAGAATTCCAGGAAAAGCAAGGTTGCCGTTCCTATTTGATTAATTTTTTCCACCCAAAGCGGCACCGAGTGTCATCACGATCAGTATTTTGCCAAGAGGGACATGTGTAAAAGTATCCCTCGGTTACATGGCTGCTTTGGGGGGTGTGAATATTTTCACATTAAAGTTGTCCTGCTATGAATGATATTGAAATATTTCAGCTTGCCTCATATTGAATCCTAAACAACGGTGATACCTCGCAAAGATATATGTTTTGCTGACACTCTATCCCAAGTGAAAACCTCGACCTCCTCCAACCTGAAGAACAATACACTGTTTGCCCATGTTCGCCATTCGGCGATGTTTATTTACAATCTGTAGACCATTTTTGAATCGCCCATCAGTATTTTTTAATATATATATTGTAACTCCATTCTGAAAATCATTTTATTTATTGGTGTCAGAAGTAGGCTTACATTAACACTGCAATGAAGCTATTGTGAAAATCCCCTAGTCACCACACTCCAACACCTGGGAAATGTTGGGATTTCAAAAAGATTCCCATCAATCAAAGATACTTTTTATTCAGGGCGAATATTAATATGTTTCATTGTTGAACACATTTTTAAGTATTATTTGTGCTCTAAATTCCTGCTGAAGATGAAGTTTATTTATTAGTGTCACAAGTCCGCTTACATTAACACTGCAATGAATTCACTGTGAAAATCCCCTATTGCCACACTCCAGCGCCTGTTCGGGTAACACTGAGGGAGAATTTAACATGGCCAATGCACCCTCACCCGCACATCTTTCGGACTGTGGGAGGAAACCGGAGCACCCGGAGGAAACCCACGGGGAGAATGTGCAGACTCCGTACAGACAGATCATCCAAGTGTACAGTGACCCAAGCCAGGAATTGAACTTGGGTCCCTGGTGCTATGAGGCAGCAATGCTAACCACTGTGCCACCATGCCACTCATGTGCCACCGTGCCACAAAGCCAATGTTCAGAATGGACTTCTGCCCTATGTACTCTATAAACAGTATGCTTTGTCTGTATAGCACGCAAGAAACAATACTTTTCACTGTACCCCAATACATGTGACAATAATAAATCAAATCAAATCCATTGCTTGCTTGCTCCAAAAACCAAATACAAACTGTATCCAATTTATGGTCCCCAGGAAAGAGACAAACAAGATCCAAGCTGACAAGATAAGGCATATTTTTGGCAATCCCTGACAAGATAAATCGTTGCACCCCACTTTGGGCTTGATCTGACGCTTGATCTTAGCCAAAAGGCCGCCAATACCAATGAGAAGTTTGGGTAATTAGTGTGGGGATAGTCAATTGAGTGGGAAGGTTGCATTGAAATCTGCTACACGTCCTTATGAATGTGGCGTTATTCTGAGGTGCCGCAAAAATGAACAGCCACGCCAGGATAAAATCGAAATCGACTTGTCACTGATATTAACTCTTGGAGATGAACGGATACTCATATTAACAATTACATGGTTATCGAAATGGGCATTTTAAATGTGGAAACGGCGACTCTACAAAACAGTTTAACTGCAGTTTGACTGGTTATCAGTAAAGGGGAAACATCTTGAAGAAAATGAGGCACAGACCGGGCGAGAACGATACAGCGACCCTACTAACATGGTCAAGGAGTTACCATTTACACTAAAGTGTGTAAAACTATTGCCAAATAAACCATTGCGGGGAGACGCCAGATGTTTGTCGACATTTACGAATTCTGTCAACATTTTCAAATAATGTGTATGATATTTCGTTACAGGGGATTTTTTTTACCCCTTGGTGTTTTTTTATGTAATCTAGGATTCCAGTAAGGTTGCGGATTGTCGATTAAAAAACGATATTATAACAATAATCACAATATCGTATCCGAAGCAACATCGCAACATTTTCTGAGGATAAAAATCCAACGATAGTGGGATCATACAGGCGTGGACATTTTGGGGGGGGGAGGGGGGGGGAGAGAGATATTTGAAATGTAGATATTCGATAGATAAAAGATTTAACCGCATACAATTCTATCAAACTGGATTCGGTCTTTCAAAGCAATCGGGATTATGTTTGAGAGTACTGAGTAATTTGAATATTGTAAAAAAAAATGCACGCGATACAGCCGTGTCTAAATTATACCTGGCGGGGCGGCGTCGCTTTTCATCAGGTGTTCTGTGTACAGGGAATCTAGCGATACGTAGTCAGATAATAGCCCATGTTAATTTCCATTTTAAAACAATGGAGTTGCGGAACCGATGAAGTTATAATCATTCTGAGCACAGTCTTTGGAAATTACTATCACTGGCAAGAGGAAGCTGCCGCAGGAATCTAAATCATGAAACGTATATTATGTACATCATGACAAAATATGAAATCGCCCCATCTTCCCGCCGCAAAACCCTTCACATTTATAAAATTCCAAATAAATTGTAGTCAAATTATATATGGATTCTGCGGCCAGATATCTGGGAAGGTGGACAAATATATTTCAGGGTGGAACTAAATAACTTGAGGACATTTTTTTCAGTGGATAATGTGCTTCATCGTTACGGTTGCATTTTAAGCATTTGAACTTGGATGATATAAGGGCGGGTAGAGGTGAAGAGGGGGAAATTAAGCGAATGAGGGGAATTTGCCTGCCCAACTCTTTTGTTGCAAAACAATTAAACTAAATGAAACAAACTGGGAGGGTTGGGGGGGGGGGGCAAAATAAAAGGGACAGGCTCTTAAAGGGATACTTCCCTCAGTCAACAACAGATAAAAATACAAATGAAACTTACATTTTTGCCGCCTCCAAAAAAACGCTGATTAGTTAAAGCACTTGTGTTGGCAGTTCAATAATGAGGTTGATACCACCGGGTGCTTACCTGATGTTTGCCCCCCACAGAGCAGTAGAAGTTTTTAAAGTTCAATTTATTAGTGTCACAAGTAGGCCTAAATTAACACTGCAGTGAAGTTACTGTGAAAATCCCCTCGTCACCACACTCTCGCGCCTGTTTGGCTACACTGAGGGAGAATTTAGCATGACCAATGCACCTTTGGACTGTGGGATTCCAAAGATGTGCGGGTTAAATGGACTGACCATGCCAAATTGCCCCTTAGTGTCAGGGAGTCTAGCTGGGGTAAATGCATAGGGCCTGGGTGGAGTGGTGGTCGGTGCAGACTCGATGGGCCGAATGGCCTCCTTCTGCACTGTCGGATTCTATGAAACCAGAGGAAACCCACGCAGACACGGGGAGAACGTGCAGACTCCACACAGACAGTGACTCAAGCCAGGAATCGAACCCGGGTCGCTAGTGCTACGAGGAGCAGTGCTAACCACTGTGCCACCCTGTGATTCAGTCCAGGCTCTTCTCGTATTTATCGTTGTGTTTCTTTTTATTGCAACATAAATGCACATTTTAAATTCGAAATATAAAAATATAAAATAGACCGCGAGGGCAAAATATTCTTACATTTACAGTCTCGGATATACATCAAAATGTTCACAATTTGTTCACGTCGTCTGTGGCGCCAACTCTTATTTTTAATGAATGCGATAGCCAAGGTTCATGAAGTTATATACAAATTACATTACACATAACTAAAGAGTGTGGGGGTGCGGGGGGGAGGGGGGGGGGAGATTTCTGCAGAGTTAGCAGGGACATCCAGTCTATATGGGCGAAGCCTGCGTTAATGAACAGAGGATCTGCGAGGGAGGTGGAGTGGGAGGAGTGCTCTGTCTTATATTATGGCTTATATTCCTATCGGCTACATATAGATGTGATTTATGCAACATTTCACCGCTACACGAAACGAAATCAAAACATATTGGCCCCCCCGCCACCACAGAAGCGGGGGCTGCAGGAGAATGTAAACCATTTTGTTTACACTCATTTTTGCTTAAATATCCTTTCCCTCCCCCTTTCCACAACAAGGTATATTTTTTTGAAAAAGAAATGCAATTGTTTCGCTGTTCTCTTGTATTTTCAAACAAATACAGCAGTCCATAGTTTGTTTTCATTCTCTGCATAAATGTCTCTCTCATTCATTCGCCTGCTCGGGTTCGCTGGGAGCCTTTCGTATTGTGTGTTATTCCCCTCCCCCCGTTACCGGTGGGCGAGTGAGTGAGTGAGTGAGGAGGGGGGGGGGGTGCTCTTTACGTGCTGGAGGCTGGGATGGAGAGGCCGTGCGGGCTGCTCAGAGCTTCGGGGGGCTTGATCGCGGGGCTGCCGGATTTCCTCTCTGCCACTGCAACATAAGCAGAGAGGGAGAGAGAATTAAAAAGGTGTGGAGAAAAAAAAAGACCATTCTTAACTTAATTTTTAATTAACTTAATTCTTCACTCAAAGCATGTTTTATTTTTCGCATTTTGATTAAGACGGACAGATATCGCCATGTTACAGATCCAGAATAGAACAGCAATGCTTTTCACTGTATACCAATACATGTGACAATAATAAATCAAATCAAATCAAGGGGGTTAACAAAACAGCTCAGAAGAGAAATGCATTAGAATCCCATTTGAAAAGCATTTCCAAGATTTTTTCATAGTTTCAATAAATATCTGCTATCAAATTAAATATGTTCCATATATATTAAATTTATATATTAAATATGGAACATATTTAATTTGATGGCAGATATTTATTGAAACTATGAACATATCTTGGAAATATACTTTGGAAATGCTATTCAAATGGGATTCTTCTGCATTTCTGAGCTGTTAACCACTTTGGTTTGATTTGAGTATATATATACATATTCATATATATATATATTTCATAAGATGTTCAAATGAATATGTTCCTGCAGATTTACTCTCTATTCGCTTGTTTTGGAAATATTAATGGGTCAGAATTGAGAATACTGTTGTTAAAACAATGGCTGCAGCACAGACCAAATGCGTCGGAATTCGAACCCAGAGATTTACACTCGCGATAAACCCCCCTGTATAAATCGCCATTCCGTTGGGAATATTTTTTTTCTACCATCCCAATTCCCCAGTTGCAAACCGGGGGGCATCTCTGAGATGTGAGTTAGCAGGCGCTACCCGCACTGTCCGATCCGGCATCACAGAGATAAAGCAGCCTATTTCGCGCGTTCAGTGTGAAACCTTTGGACAGAATTCCCAATGTCGCCACCGAAATATTCATCCTGGGCCCCTGGATATTCATCGACCTGCTCTGAGTGTTTTACAAAGCCTTAATTTCCTCTTTCCACTTATCTGGACTAGATTATACACCGCACAGGGCAGAGACAGACTGACAACATCGCCTTATCGTCCGGAGTAAAGTGTTATCGAAAACCTTTTGTCTCACCCACTTTGCCACAGAGAGCAATTGACTTGTAACACCGGCCTTTGGAATATCGAGATATTAAAGGGGTGATTGAGAATTTAATGTTAAGTCTTTACACTAGCTAAAAGGACTCCGACTGGACTCTGATAATGCAGTTGGGACCTGTACCTGGGACATCTACCAGCGGGAGAGAGAGTGATTCAATTGAACGGGGGTTCCCAGTTTAGCACGGTGTCACTATTAATGATTTCAGGTCATTAGCAAAAGCGATATGACAGAGACGGGGGGGGTGAATAAAAACATTTTTCACACAACGAGTGGTTAGGGTCTGGAATGCACTATCCCGCGAGTGCGGGATTCAATCGAAGCAGTCCAGAGGGAGTTAGATTTATCTTTCTCTACATCCTAGCTGTAACTGTAACACTACATTCTGCACCCTCCCCTTTCCTTTCCTATGTACGATATGTTTTGTCTGTATAGCGCGCAAGAAACAATACTTTTCACTGTATAATAAATCAAATCAAATGATTACTTGAAAAAGAAATACTTTGCCGGGGAGACCTCTTTTTAGGTCAAACCAAGTAAACAAACTCAAATTAAATCAGGACAAAGTAAAAGGGGCAGCTCCCCAAAAAGGAGGGGGAACAGCCCGAACAGAAATCAAAATGCAAAGGAAACTTAAAAACATCACTTTGCCGGGGAGACGGCAGGAGAAAGGCACTGAGTGAAAAGCGCGTGGGGTGAGCCAGTGCAGGAGGGACGAGCCGAATGTCCTCCCCCGGGCGATGTAATAATTTTGATGGTGTCCTATCCCTGAGGAAATGTTGGATAGTTTTGCCTCAGGTGAATATCGTGATATTAAACTTCCCTCAAACAGGGAGAGAAAGAGAGAGAGAGAAAGAGAGTTTAATTCCCCGCTTTTCATGATACAATAATGGGAGAACATGGATCCTTTGTTCGAATATTTCACACGCCTTGTTCTGTAAATCTATGCAAGTAAACACAAATAAATGCAGGTTATGTTTTGGGGATGTTAATGGGTCATTATTCGTCTGGGAAACTGCGTTGCATCAATTGTCTTATCCATAGTATTTCCAATTCCGACCCAGGGAATATTGGGAATATTAATAGGTCAGGATTGAAAAAACTGTGGATTGCTGCAACGCGGTTTCTCCAGACGAATAATAATGCCTGACCCATTAATATTCCCCAGAATAATCTGCGGTGATTTGTGTTTTAATTGCATTTACTTACAAGGTGGTGAAATATTCACACAAGGGATTCATGTCCTCCCTCTGGCCTTGGGTAAGGTGTTTGCTTGCTGACACCGTCCAGACACTTTGCTTATTCACCGTCACTGCATTAACTTTGTGTATAGCACGGGGGTGAGAGCGTTGGAAGCAATCTGGTGTATAAACCAATACAGAGGCGATGCCTGCTATCAGTGATTGCTTCTCTGTGTCCGAGAATCACACTGATATCTGCTTTCTCGCCTCCTCGCAAAACCTCAGATAAATCCCTCCTGATAATCGAAGGACTGACTACATCTTTCCCAGTTCTGGGTGAAGGGCGGACGATATCTCAATGGAAACTGAAAGGACCCTTTTCTTAACCCGGCTGTTCCCAAGTCAGGGGCAAACGCAGATAATGCACACTGCAGAAAAATATCAATTATCAATCTCCCCCAGACTTCACTGCAGTTTAAGGAGAAAATATCTGTCACCTGAGGAAACAACGCTAGATTTGACCATTATTTCAGACTGCTTTTATGCCAATGTACATGTACACTTATGTACACACCTTAGTGCCTACGAATGGCAAATTAAGGAAAATCTGTGCCCAACCCGTGTATATAAAGATTTGTAACATGTGTTGTTTTAATCTGAAGCATTGTACCAGCATCTTATGCTAGACCCACTTGCTGCTAAATGCAAGCGAAAGTAAATTTGATCAAATATTCTCGACATTTCCATGAATTTTTATTTTCTATTCTGCCGTTAAAATCTGCCTCCCGCCCAATTTTTGTTTTGCAATTTGAGATTCCGCCACCTGCAAGTTTCCCTCCACACCACATCTGGAAATATATCGGCCATTCCTTCACTGTCGCTGGGTCAAAATCCTGGAATTCCACCCCCCCCCCCCTCCCCAACAGCACTGTGGGTGTACCTACACCTCCTGGACTGCAGCGGTTCAAGAGGGCCATCACCTTCTCCAGGTCAATTAGGGATGGGCAACAAAAGCGCTCTGAAAGCGTGGAGCTTGTGCTACCAAATAAACCTGTTGGACTTTAACCTGGTGTCGTGAGACTTCTTACTGAACAAATGCTGGCCAAGCCAGCGACACCCACATAGGATAAGAAAAATAATCACTGCACTATCAGTTCTTTAAAAGGGTCGAAGCGGTAACTCTGTCTCGCTCTCCACAGCTGCTGAGTTTACCCAGCATTTTCTGTTGTTACTCTATATATAATAGAGTTACTCTATAGAGTTACTCTATATATAATAGAGTAACAACTCGCCATCTGGGAATAAAGGGCAGAAGCTCCTCGGCTGAATGCAAGCGCCGGGATGAGTGTTAATCTGGTTCCTGGTGCCCGGAGTGTGCACTTGAATCACCTGCAGCCGCCTTCACACCGGTTGAGAAAACAAAAATTCTTGGCTTTGATATCATGAAATGTCCACTGTCTTCTTGTGTGTTGGCTTTCCTACTGAAATGGCCCGCGAGAATTCATATCCAATCTATTAGCATTTAGCATTGCAACCCAAGGATTGCAACTTTCCGCTACAGATAATCAACAGATGAATAGATGTTGATAAATATTATAGCAGGGCATCCTTTATATCAGTCTCTGTAGTAAAGGGAATCTAAATCGCGTCTTTTTTCCAAAATAAATGTTGCTCAATAAACTGGGCAAGTTGATTTCAAATAACTCAAGCAGGTTTCACTTATGTTAACAAGGTAACAAGATACTCATCTCCTCACTATCACCGCATAAGTGAAAAATTCAAAATATGCCAATAAAAAAAAATTCAATTGTTTAACAGCCTTATTTGTTGGGTTTTTGCAGTTGTGGCGTCTGCACTTTGCCTGAGGCAAATACAAAAAGAGGAAAATCGATGATCGAGAAATTGATTTAAGTGCATGAAATGTTAAATGAGGTAAATAAGATACAGCTTTATTGCTTTCACGATACCCGGGTGGTGTAGGGGCGAAGGGTTCATAAGTACAAACTGGTGAAAATACATTTAGGAAGCCTCGGGTAACTTCGACAGAAAAGGGGTCTGTGTATTTGGGATAAACTGTACCCAGGAAAGGCCGTACACTGGGGGAGCGGGGAGCTTTCTAGACACAGTGGGATATCACAGAGGAGGACAGTTTAATTACTAGACCTGCGCCGGATTACCATTTTCTATACTTATATTCTTGGTTAACAGAAGTTTCAGTTTAAATCCCTTTTCCCCCCGCAAAGCGACTAATGTGTATTTTATCAAGACGAGAATCAATGATTCTGTCACACTCGGCGGGTGTCTCGACTGGAACACTGCCCAGCCAGTTTATGAACCCCCTAATTCTGGGCGCTTGGGATAAAGATTGCCTGTAACCTTAAATAGCGAATTTACCATTTACCATCTTGCCTTTCTAAAGCAAGCCCAGGGCATTGTCATCCAATTTGAGTGGAGATATCAGAAAGGTTAATATTCCAGCTTAAAGTTACAATCAGTCCTATGTCTGCCCACCGCCTGGCATTTGACTGGCAGAGTCTGATCCACGCACGATACAAGGCAATATGAGAACTTATTAATCAGTAATGCACACCTTGTCATTTTCAGCTGACAGACTAGGTGACCATCCAACATCAACCCCACAGTGACACAGCTCCTTATAGGCTGCTTCTACGCACCGTATGCAAAGATTGTTGTGCCTCTGGAATGAAACAAAAAGCAGCTTTTTTCGGAAAAAAAATATAATTGCCTTTAGATTGCAACTGTTCCAAGAACGACACCTCCCCCCCCCCCCCCCTCCCCCACGCCTCGCTGAATGAGTGAGTGCAAAATGCAATGTCGCAAAGCCGCCGTCACTGACAAACGCTGTCTCCTGACTAAAAAAACAGTTCAAAAAGGGAATAACTAGCTTTATGTATATGGGGAAAAAAAGAGTATTTCGAAATCCATTCCGGCATTGAGGTTGGACAAGTTGGTTACAGTAAATGTGCCATGTTTCTCAGTTACACTGACGCACCTCCGAGTGCAACCTTTACTATGTGGACAACCTTTGAAATGACATTGCAACGTTTGTAAGGTCATTGTAAAATGTCTGAAACGTTTCTTTGATTGCACTGAAGCATCTCAGAGTGTTACTTGATGTATGTAAGGAGCCGGAATATTATTGTTTTTTTTTGTGTGATGACTATTTTGGAATTTTGTAATGTTCTTGTAGACCTTTTGTGAATAAAGTATATTCTTATAAAAAAGAAATCGGCTAAGGTCAAACCTCAGACCAAGTCCAAGATGCCTTAACTTGTCAGCTTGGATTTTGTTTGTCTGCCTTGTGGGGACCGTGAATTGGATTCAATTTGAATTTGGCTTTTAGAGCAAGCAAGGAGATGGAATTGAGTTTGCCCTGCTCACTCTGAGCATTGGCTTTGTTGAGTAAAACATTTAACTTAAACAAAACTTTAGCCTGGTCCTGGGGGGCATGAATTGGATTCAATTGGATTTTGAAATCGGATTTTGGAGCAAGCAAGGAGATGGAATTGAGTTTGCCCTATCCATTCTGGGCATTGGCTTTGTAACTTCAAGTAAAAAAAACTGTTTACTGTAACTTAGGAAGGTTTTAGACAATAAACCATTTTATTCTGTTGCCCTAAACCTCGCGAATATTTGATCTGCTGTCCATGAATAATCCCATATCATTTATATATATATAATATGTATGTGAAGCCCAATTAAACAATGTTACCTGCAAAACAATCTACTACAATAACAATGTGTGTTTTATTTACAATCAGCCACTTTTGTTTCATTCCAAACGTTATGAAAACGCAACTTATCTTTGCTTCCCATTGTTCTTACCCAGTGTTGGGTGGGGAGGGGGGATATAAATGGGATGTGCCCCCCCCCCCTCCCCCCCCCCCCCCCCCCCCCCCCACTCACCCAGCAACTAATAATGAGCAAAGCGATTTACCTTCTCTGGCTGCGAGGTGTTTGAAGGGCATTGGTGCGTGGATCTCGCCGCCGTGCATGCCAATCCCTGGCCCGGAGTGGGAGAGGCTGCTGCTCTGGGATTGCCAAGGGTGACCCGTCACGTAGCCGGCTCCGGGCCCACTGTACACTCCGTAACCCGGCACCTGGTTCGAGGAGGGATAAGGGCCAACAGCACAGGCGGGGACGAAACCGCTCGCAGCCGGCAGCGCGGACGGGGTCTGAAAGGCAACCACATCAATTCTGTTTTTTTTATTTTATTTAACTTTTAGCTTTATTTTAAACTGCTGTTGCTACTGGAGCGAGGGAGAGTAAGAAGACATCATTCATTAGGTGAAAACATGTCTCAGGGCGGGTGGGGGGTTAGGTCAGTACCTGGGCGTATTTGAGATCCGGGTCGATGGCTTGTTTCTCAATCCCGTTGACACTCTGAGTTGAGGAAAAAGCTGCGCGATTGACATTGCTCCAATCTTCCATTTTAGTTTGATAAGCTGCAGCCTCGGTCCCACCATAAGCAGCTAAAATGCAAGTTACAAAACAAAACCATTGAACGGCGTGAGGGTGACATTCAGTCCGAAAGATGTGCTGGTTCGGTGCTAAATCCTCCCTCAGTGTACGCGAACAGGCGCCGGGAGTGTGGTGACGAGGGGACTTTCATAGTAACTTCATTGCAGTGTTAATGTAAGCCTACTTGTGACACGAATAAATAAAAAACTTAAGCAGCAACCTTTCAATTGCGTTTTTACCCTGATTGTCTTTGTAAATCTGTAAGTAGAAATGATACACCTCTATCCTTGCTCTAACTCTCCCACATTGGATTTATTTTCAAATTAATTTTAACAATTTTCACCTCTAAGGTGAGGTAAATTCTTATCTAACAATGTTTATTTTTATTCCATCTATAGAAAGCAGTGTTTAAGCAGAATTCTATCCCTCTGATTGCTTCGCTTGGCAAAAGCACTCTAAATGTCTTGGTAGAAATTATATAAATTACCCTCTCGGATTTTCACAGTAACCTCATTGCAGTGTTAATGTAAGCCGACTTGTGACACTAATAAATAAACTAGGGGAAAAAAACTTAACCAGCAACCTTGCATTTGCGTTTTTACCTCGATTGCCTTTGTAAGGGTGTAAGTAGAAATGATACACCTCTATCCTTGCTCTAACTGTACACTGGATTTATTTTCAAATTAATTTTTGCAATTTTCACCTCTAAGGCGAGGTAGATTCTTATCTAACAGTTTTTTTTAAAAATTCTACCTTTGGAAAGTAGTACTTAAGCAGAATTCTATCCCTCCGATTGCCTCTCGGTAAAAGCACTCCAAATGTCCTGGTAGAGATTTTATAAATTACCCTCTGGGATTTTCGCATTGCACTGTTAATATAAGCCTACTTGTGACACTCATAAATTAACTTTAAACCCTTTCTTTCGGGCCCAAACCAATCTCAGAAACAGGGTGAGCTTAAGTTCCTTCAGCGCGGGCACAGAATTATGTCCAACCCTGTCAACATTCAGGAATATTCCGACCATGTACAATTTAGCAAACTGTCCGGATTGTGTGTGCTTCAATGTAGGATTCTGGTTTTCGTTGCTAGAGTCCCATTCCACCCCCCTCCCAAAATAAAACAAATAAAGATTTCAACAAGTTTTGAAGTTAGAAAAAGTTTTCACCCAGCAAGGGTAAGGGAGTGGATGAAAACAGGGAGAATGGGTTCAGGGTGCAGCAGTAAAAGGCTAGGCCGCAAGAGTGCATCATTGTACTCTGCAGAAGAGGAACGTTTATTGTTTTAATGTTCGCGGGACAAATGTTATCCAGAAGTGAACACCGGGAAAGAGGGTCGATTTGTGCTTTGGACACACTGGCTGAGAAGGTGGATGAAGTGGCCGAGGAGGGAGGGAGGAGAGGGGGGTGTGGGGGGATACCTGTGAATTGAGTCCTGGCTGCAATAGCAACTTGAGTCGGTGCGGCCTTCTCCCCGTTTCTTCTGCGAACAACATGGTTAATGGGCATTACATCTGCCAGATGGCAAATAACGTTTATATTGTAATGCAACCCTCGTTTTGTTACACATCTGTAGCTTTTTTGCAACAGAAGATTCGCATTATATAATGAGCCATGTATGATTGGTGGGTCAGGCATAAAGGTCTATTTTGTGACATTTTTTAGGACAGAAAATCCACGATAATCCACCATAACCAACACTTAACTGGTGACACTTAACGTGGCGTATTTTCAAAAGGCGATACTTATACAATTTTCAAACAGGATAGGTTGGCAAGATGGGACTACCTCTTGCCCACTGACTAACCTGCCTGCTCCACGATGCTCCGGAGGCCGAGGATGTTGCTGACCGAGTGAGCGGAGGGCCAGGTCCGATGGATGCCTACATGCCCCGTAACGCCGGGCACCGGCACGCCGGCGGCGCTGCCCATCTTGGCGGCGGCGGAGGTGGGCATGTGGTTGGGGTAGGAGTACTGGTAGATGGGGTTGTAAGGCAGCGTGGGCTGCGGGGGGAGCTGCTTGCTGACCTCGTAGTGGCCCGTGTGCGACAGGTTCCCGATCTTATTCCGCAGGATCCGGCTGATGGAACTGACCGAGGGCACGTTGTACTTGTCACACACCGCGTCTGCCAGGAGCCTGTCTCGAATCTCCCAGGCGAAGATGCCCGGGTCGCCTTGCTTGTACTCCCTGATGTACTTCACCACTGTAGGGGTTGTCACCCGGGGCTTGCTGCCTCCGATCGCCCCCGGTAAGATGGAGCCCGTCTCGTTGTAACGGGCCAGAATCTTGCTCACACAACCGTGGGACACGCGGAGCTGGCGGCTGATGTCGCAGGGTCGAATGCCCAGTTGTGCCAACTCCACTATCCTCAACCTGATGGCGTTGGGAAGGGGTCTCCCGTTAACGAATACTCCTCCCAGCTGATTGACTTCCCCGTAAGTCTGATCTACAAGTAGGAGGGAGAAAATGGAAAGAGGCAAAGAGTGAGAATCAAGCCTCAAAACAAAAGAAGCAAGATGCGAGTTGAGAGGCAGAAAAACAAAGCAGCTGTCAAAACACAACACCTCCCACAAGTTAGTGGAAATAATCGCGGGGATCCAACAACAATACAACAGCCGATCTCAAAAATATAAAGGCTACATTTTGGGGAAAAAGGGCATTTCATTCGGATTCACCACCGTGTTGTCTGTTCCTCGCCGGAATCACCCATTGCACTGGCACACCGTAAGAACCCAGAAGCTTCTGAATTCACAATCTTGCCTAAATAAACGTCAGAAACACGTTCCTACCTCCCTTGCAATTCAGGCTGCTTCAAATAACGACCCACCAGCCCCCCCCCCCCCCCCCCCCCAACTCATTTGTTTTTAAATACGGCGTAACTGTGCCCTTAAAATCAAAACAAAGTCACTTTAACTTTTTTTCAATAAAATCTCTGACAACTTATCCCCCCCCTTTTGCGTCTCATCTTTAAGTGGCCGAGAGGGGGAGAGTGAGGGGGTGGGGGGGGGGGGGTGGAGGAGGTCTGGTTTCTGCCTCTAGACCCCTCGCCTTATGCAGGCGTCCAAGATAGTGCGTTCAAATCCAAGCTACTGGAACCACACCGCAAAATAAAAGGGAAAAATGAAATTGATGCTCACCCATTGCCCTGCGAAGCGGAAACTTTTCGGTAATGTCTCTCCCTCTCTCTCTTTCGCTCGCTCTCTAACAAATCTCCCTCTGCAATGGCTGGGAATTTTTTTTGGTTTTGTTTTTGCTTTCTCGACCCAAGTTGTGACCGGGACTGGAAAGGAACGGGGAGCCCGACTCCACACACACACACACACTCACTCACACACACACACAGGAGAATTCCTTCCGCGACACACACACACACACAGAAAGTTGGAGGGGTAGTTTGTCTAGGGGAAGGGGGGGTGGGGGTGGTGGGGAGGGGGGAGGGGAGGGAAAGAAACAATATTCAGACGGGACAGCGAGCAAAGCTCAAGGTGATCTTCATCTCATTAGGGCAAATTTGTATATCCTGGAGGCTGAAGTTACTCCAGATGAATTTTACGCGTCTCTCCACGTCAACCTTGAGATCACGCTGCTAGATTCTCATTCGACTGTCGGTGGCTCCCTCCCCTTCCCATTGGCTGCAGGACTTCATTAATTCTGCTCCCTCGACTTTCCGCCTTTTTTGCCAGCCCTCAAAGTCAGAATGGGGCAGTAACTTCGGAATACTTGCTTGTTAGAAATTGCAATTAGGATTCGCGGAAAGTACAACGCCTATTGGGTACACAGTAAACCACCCCCTCCCCCAACCCCACCACCCCAACCACTTTCCATATTTTAATTCAGATTTATTATACTAGCTAACACAGGCATTTTTTTAAAAGTGCAGGAAAAAAATCATCAAAGCCCAACCCCGCCCCCCCCCCCCCCCACCACCACCCTCCTCCCGCCACTCAATTCCCTCCCCAAAAATGCATACGGTCCATCCCAAGTTTAGACAAAAAAGTTGCCCATTGCAAACCCCGAAATGAACCAAAAAAAGAAAGAAAATCCACGTGCTATTTTAACTACCTGGCTCTAAAACGAAGACTAAATGTTGTATAATCGCACGTTACATTCTATGTGCAAACTCTGCGGTGTGGGTTATTGGGCACTTGCGATGGCGCTACCTTATCTACACATTTTTCCCCCATCAATTAAATCGTTCGTTAACTCTCTGGAAACTGGCATGAAACTAAACGGTTGTTTTAACTCCCCTCATTAAATCTCTTTAAAAAGATCTATCAATGCGTTATTCCATTTTAGTTTAGCGAATTGCGGTGCTTGGCCCGTGAGAGGTCCCAGCAGAGTAAAGTTGGATTTTAAAGAGGGGACAATTCAGCGGGATTTCAAAAGTCCACCTCCAATTAAAAAACAAAATCAGGATCTTTTTTCCAAGTTGCTGTGGCGTCTATCGTTTTTATTATTTTGAAGAAATGTGAAACTAAACATTAGTTCCAAAAAGAAAACAATGCCATTAATGAACACTGGTGTGAGTGAATATTTTCTATTCGGGTACGGGACAGAACATTTAGATAAAATTGTTGGAAAATGTTACTTGTGACATTCATACTCGTCTAGTTTCTATGACTGTAACACTACATTCTGCACTCTCTCCTTTCCCTCTCTATATTTTGTCTGTACAGCGCGCAAGAATCAATACTTTTCACTGTATACTAATACATGTGACAATAATAAATCAAATCAAATCAAATCAAAAATGACTTCAACACTATATTCTGCACCCCCTCCTTTCCTTCTCCCCTATGTACTCGATGAATGGTATGTTTTTGTCTGTGTAACGCGCAAGAAACAATACTTTTCACTGTATCCAATACATGCGACAATAATAAATCAAATCAAAAATGACTTCAACACTACATTCTGCATCCTCTCCTTTCCCTCTCTCCTATGCACTCTATGAACGGTATGTTTTGTCTGTATAGCGCGCAAGAAACAATACTTTTCACCGTATACTAATACATGTGACAATAATAAATCAGATCAAATCAAATTTCTGACTTAGTTGACGGCCAAAGCATGACAAACCACCTTTACAATTTGTATCATGCGAAAATGATCAAGCTGTACTGACCCAAAATTTATCTACAGTGACTTAAGGGGAGGTACAGTTGGCAAATTGAGATAATATAACCCCCATGTTAGTCACTACCTTGAGTCAAAGAAAAGCGGTATTTTGGTAATCGCTGCAGGATAAAGTGACTGAATTCAGTAGCACTTAAATGTCATCAATATAAATAATGCATTATTCCTCACAACACGGTCTGCGTCTGAACATCCTTTCTGATAACTATTTTAACTGCCTGTCCGGGGGGGAGGAGAGGGATATCACAGAAGGGAAACGGTTGGTATAAATCCATCAAGGAAATCCCCTTTTTTTTTAGCGTCTGTAACGAATCCTTTCTTTCCCCCTGTCGGGAGTAACAACTGAGGTACAGTAAGTTAGAATCGAATGTTTCACTCCGTTTCAGCCTTGCTGACACTTACAAAACATCCTCGCCAGCTTTCAAAATATCCCCCCACTGCAAAACAGCTCTCTCCAACTGACCTGAATGCCACCTTTTGAAGGCAAATTCGAGTCACTTTGTGTGATAATGGGAGGAAGACAATCTGCGCGCCGTATGTCGGCACTGGGAGGAGTGGGGGGGGGGGGGGGGGGATCGTTAATCTACTCATCTTTCACACAGTTGAAATAATAATATATCCGTCGTCCCACAGGTCACCCCCCCCCCCAAAAAAAGACTGTCAGGGCTCCTGGATGCAACACTTTATGGGTTTGGGACGTGTCTCTCTTAGCTTCTCCCGCGGAGAACACACATGTGAGAGATCAACAGAGGTCAAAATTGCAACCTCTACCCCCACCACCTCCCTCTCCAAGCGATTCGGAGGAGGGGGGGAGGGGTGGGTGTAGTGCCCAGATAAATAGGAAGATGATAGGAGTGGAGGGGGGGGGGCAGATACCATCAGCCCATTCAGGTGACGAACTGGAATTTGCGATTTCAAAAGGTCTAAACAATGTAAAGTAAGGAATTCCCCTGTGTCTCTGCCCCCCACGCCCTCACCCCCTTCCTCTCCCAGTCCTACAGTCAAATATCAGGAAACTACACATGTTTAAATAAAACATATCAATTAATCTTGTCCACCGACGCTTACATGAAGTCCCTGTCCATTGTGCAAGTTTGCAAATAAATGTCATTTCAATTCGGCAGACAACCCCTCAATGCTTTACCACATCTTACGACGAAACATTCTCTCCATAAACAAGCAGTTTAAATAACACAGAGTTATTATAGAATCGGAATGCAGAGCGATTATTCGCCAATTTGGAGGGATGGTGAAAGATAGTGGACACTTTTTTGTGGTAGAAAATTTAGACGAGGAATATTTGAAATGGAGCTATCTGAAAACTGAAATGCCATAATTTCCGCTGGTTAATTAAAGTTAATGTTGAAACTCATTGTCCGTTGAAGCCTTTAATAAAACGATAAATGTGGTGACGCTTGTCCTACAATAAGCCTTATTCGATGCGAATTAACTTTGGAAGATTGGTACCAGACGATCCAAAAAATCTCGCTTGAGAAGCAAATTTTGGCTAGTATTTATTTACCCCTGTCTAGTCTAGTAAAACGGCGCATAATATATAGATTTTATGAAATATCCGCCGTTTATGTATATGGCTGGGACTTATTTTTATTAACAGAAATCGTGAGACTTATTTGGAAAGTATAAATAAATAAGTGTTCTTTTGATGTCTCCTCTCCTTCTCTCAGTGACTGCACAGTACGAGAGAGGGCTTTATTAAATCTCCGAACGCCTTCAATGGAGACCACTGCATAGGCGCTGGATGAGGCAAAATGAGGTGCTACCCTCAACAGATAGCATCCAGTCCAATCTCAATGGTCAACCTCAAATTTGAGAGGATGTGGAACCCGTTAAAAGGGAAAATTGGAAGGCGAGTAAGCCATTCGGCCCTTCCAGGCTGTGTCATCATTCAATAAGCTCGCAGTTGACCTGTGTCTTAATTCAAATCCCCCAGCCTGGTTCCATATCCAATATTACTCGAGACCGAACAAAAAAGATCTCAGCCTCTTCGCGTGGACAATTTCAACCGGTCCAATCTCGACTGATTTTTGGAACAGAAAAAAATTCCAGATTTCACTTTCTGAAGAAGGAATAAAGGATTTTAAAAAGTGAGTTTTTTAAAAAAAGTTATACCCCGAGTTTTGGCGGGGGGGGGGGGGGGGGGGGGACAAATGTCTAGGATTGTTGGAATTTTGCAAGTAAAAAAAATCTACTGATTTGATTTGATTTATTATTGCCACATGTATTGGGATAAAGTGTAAAGTATAGTTTCTTGCGCGCTATACAGCCAAAGCATACCGTACATAGAGAAGGAAAGGAGAGGGTGCAGAATGTAGTGTTACAGTCATAGCTAGGGTGTAGAGAAGGATCGACTTAATGCGACGTAGGTCCATTCAAAAGTCTGAAGGCAGCAGGGAAGAAGAAAGAGTCAAACAGAGAAAAAGGTGTCTTCACCGGAGTGTAATTAGACAGAAAAGATGACCTGGGAAAAATACCTGTGTGTGCAGACGTGTAGCGCTTTAGAGGACCATCAGACCTTGCTAAAGGTTTTACCACCAATTAAGTAGGTTTGGAGTGTTGTTCTACAGGAAAAGGCTGCAAATATATGTACACAGCAAGATCCCAACGAGAAAATGCCTCTGTACTCTATGAATGGTATGCGTTGTCAGTATAGCCTGCAAGAAACAATGCTTTTCACTGTATCCCAATACATGTGACAACAATAAATCAAATCAAATCAAATGGACAGACAGATGGGACTTTCGTTTTAAGACAGCACCTCTGACAGTACAACACTCCCTCGGTACTGCACTTCCTTTTTTTGCGTTCATGTCGTGGATTGGGACTTGAACCAGGAATTCTGTGACTGGCGGGATGACAGTGTCGCATGAAGTGATATCCGGTTAATAAGTAGGTCAATGGGATTGGTTTTGAGTAGCATCTTTAACGTGGGGGAGGCTTTTCCCACTAAGGTGGATAGAGTTAAGGTACACATTAGCCATGAACGAATTAAATGATTTATCGAGTATTGGTTGGAGGGGCTGAATGGCCTACTCATTTGTCCTGCTACTCTGTTCTTGTGTTCCTCAAAGAGAGAGAGGTTGTTATGCATCTGGAGTGGATTCACAAATGTCGGGGTGAGGCAGGTGGGGTAATATTGAGGAGGAAGGGGGGTGCAGAGAATTTGAGAGCTGCAGAGATCTCAGAGCCGGACAGAGATAGGGAGGGAGAGGAGGCTGTGGAGGAATTTAAAAACCAGAGTGAGAATTTTAAATATGAAGGTCGGTACGGTGGCACAGTGGTTAGCACTGCTGCCTTGCAGCGCCAGGGATGCAGGTTCAATTCCCGGCTTGGGTGAAGTTTGCACATTCTCCCCATGTCTGTGTGGGTTTCCTCCGGGTGTTCCGGATTCCTCCCACAGTCCAAAGATGTGCGGGTTAGGTTGATTGGCCATGCTCAATTGTCCCTTAGTGTCAGGGGGACTAGCTAGGGTAAATGTGTGGGGTTATGGGGTAGAGGGCCTGGGTGGGATTGTGGTCAGTGCAGGCTCGATGGGCCAAGTGGCCTCCTTCTGAACTGTAGATTCTATGAGTTATTCAAGGATGTCATGAAGATGGCCAGAACTCTACAACCTCGCCCGCCACAGAATCGGAGCGGGCAAGGGTCTGACAATGGAAACCTCCATTGACCCCAGGCTCGAATTTCTGGTCTCGCCCGAGCTCGGAGACCTGATGTTTCCATTAGTAGGAGAGACGAGGATCCAACACCACAACCTCAGAACAATGGGACAATGCTTTAAGCACAGTAAGAAGTCTCACAACACCAGGTTAAAGTCCAACAGGTTTATTTGGTAGCAAATACCATAAGCTTTCAGAGCGCTGCCCCTTCGTCAGATGGGGCACATCATGATGGGGCACATCGTGACAATGCTTTAAAACAGAGATGAGGAGGAATTTCTTCAGCCACAGGATGGTGAATCTGTGGAATTCATTGCCACAGAAGGCTGTGGAGGCCAGGTCATTGAGTGTATTTAAGACAAAGATAGATAGGTCCTTGATTAGTAAGGGGATCAAAGGTTACGGGAAAAGGTGGGAGAATGGGGTCGAGAAACTTATCAGCCATGATTGAATGACGGAGCAGACTCGATGGGCCGAATGGCCTAATTCTGCTCCTATATCTTATGGTCTTATCAGATAGGAAAGTTGAAAAGAAACACTCAAATCGTCCCAGATCCGGCTCTGCAGCCTGAAGCCAGTGTGAGCTGGTGAAAGAAGCTGGTGTTCAGGTGCTGATGGAGTGGTCTGCATGACCTCCGGGAAACTCGAAACTGGGAATGTGGGAGAAGTTTCAGTCGGTGCAGGACCTGTTTTGAGTTTAACAGAAGGTGTCTCCCCCTGGTGGAAGTGGCGATCACTGTGACTGGGGAGGCGGGCGGGGGGGGGGGGGGGGGTTGGTGGCTGGTGAAAGGGGGAGCATTTCGCACGAGGGTTGAGAATGGAGCGGTGAAGTCCTAAAGTAACGCTGGCTGGACGATGGCAAATCCATTTCTGAAGGGTATTTTATTTTTTCTGGATTGCAAAAGCCCCGTTTTGCAAAATGCTACTAATCCGTGGCGTTGTTCGACTTGAAGAATCTTTGTAAATACCAGGTAAGGCGAGCTCTTGTATGTTTACATGGAGGGAGGGGTGGGGGTGATGTATGCTGTCTCTGAGTGCAAAAAACAAAACCCCAAAATGCTCTGGAGGCAAGTTGCAACACATACTTTTTCAGAGAGAGAAACGTTTAACTTTAGCTGCTTTATATTTTTGTCCCTGGAGTTGAATACGAGGTGTTTCGGAGTGAGCAAGCTCTATTTTAGTAGCACAACAGCATCTGAGCATCGGTCAAGCGGTTAAATAAATCAGCCGGAGAGATTTTCTTATGTTTCTTACTTTAACATGCGAGCACTTGTTTTTCGGCGCTGTGCTGTAAAGCCAGCGATGGAGTTCAGAACTCGAACCGCCCTGTTTATGGTGTGTGGACTGCAGGAAAACCATCGACCACACGCCCCATTGTTGTTTCGTCGCTGGCTGGGGGAACATCTGCCCTGCCCAGAGGTGCACTCCGAGGGACAAGCTCCGGTAATAAGAACCGTTCGCTGCCGTGCTGTACCGGTCCCGGACCGGACGGGAGCGAGACAAAATGTTTACCATTTCCTATAGATTACCCACATTTGTGTGTCTGTGTTGGAACTACACTGTGCTTGGTTACCCATCTCTCTCTCTCCAGGCAGTTTAACCCGGTATGAGATATTTATAATGTAGAATGCAATCCTAAATTGCCATGAAACCTTCTTAATCCTCCCTTAATATCTCCCCCTTTTAATGTCTCTCCTGCTTAATTTCCCTCCTAATTCCCCCTCTTAATCCTCCGTCATGTCAGTCCATCTTAATTCTCCCACTTAATTTCCCCTTCCCCTTAATTTCCCCCTTTTAATTTCCCCTCCGACTTCTCCCTCTTAACTTCTCCCCTTAATTCCCCCTCTTAACTTCTCCCCTTAATTTCCCCCTCTTAGCTTCTCCCCTTAATTCCCCTTCTTAATCCCCTTAAATTCTTCCCTCTTTAATTTCCCCAGCCCCTTAATTTTCTCACTTTAATTTCTCCCTCCTCCCAATTTAATCCCGCTGCTCTGTACCCCCCCCCCTCACTCCCCACTCTCCCACACTCCCCCACTCCCACTCCCCACTCCCCCACTCCCCACTCCCCCACTCCCACGTTTAAAGATTATGAAAGCAAGTAAACTGATCGCAAAGAGTGCTGTCGATGCCAAGGTCAATCCAAGGCAAATGGCATGAAATTGGGTCCGCCGTGTCCCCGTTCCAATTAACTGTGGATTGGGAGGGGAGGGGAGGGGAGGGGGTGCCTCTACATTTGGTGTCAGTTCTGTGCGATTTGTCCAAACGCAATCACAAATTGCTTCCCAAACCTGTCGATGGCTGACAGGTTTTTTTTTTGTAATGGGCCTCACCATGGGAATTTGGAATGATTAAATGGATGTAAGATTTCTGAAGCCCTGTTAAATGTACTGGAAGTCCTGGGTTAGATTAATGTCATCACGGACTAGCCTCCAGCCCTTGGTTGATTTCTGACTGGTCTCCAATTGGAATGACACAAAAATGAGCAGGAGAGAGCTGTATTTTTTTTAAATGGTGGAGTTAGAATAATCCCCTGCCCAAAATGAAAGGCGATTGTTTCTCTCTGTTCAGTTCCAATTCACACGGCTCTGCCGAGCGGACTGGGGCATATTTTAGATTCCATAATTCATAGAATCATAGAAACCCTACAATACAGAAAGAGGCCCTTCGGGTCTGCACCGACCACAATCCCACCCAGGCCCTACCCCCATATCCCTACACATTTACCCACTAATCCCTCTAACCTACGCATCTCAGGACACTAAGAGCAAGTTTAGCATGACCAATCAACCTAACCCGCACATCTTTGGACTGTGGGAGGAAACCGGAGCACCCGGAGGAAACCCACGCAGACACGAGGAGAATGTGCAAACTCCACACAGACAGTGACCCAAGCCGGGTATCGAACCCAGGTCCCTGGTGCTGTGAAGCAGCAATGCTAACCACTGTGCTACCGTGCCGCCCTGGTTTTTCTTAAAATGCTGTTACCTTCATTTTAAAACTAGAACCGTCCACTATGTAGTAAATATGCACTGAATAGCTATTTCATCAAAAAACTCCCTCCGAACAACATGACTTGGTTGTTGTCACTGCTCTGGTTAGTAAAGATTTGGCTTAGATCATAAGATATAGGAGCAGAATTAGGCCACTCGGCCCATCGAGTCTGCTCCGCCATTCAATCATGGCTGATATTTTTCTCATCCCCATTCTCCTGCCTTTTCCCCATAATCCCTGATCCCCTTAGTAATCAAGAACCTATCTATCTCTGCCTTAAAGACATTCAATGGCCCGGCCTTCTGCCACAAAGAGTTCCACCGATTCTCTGGCTGAAGAAATTCTACCTCATCTCTGTTTTAAAGGGTCGTCCCTTTCGCCTGAGCTTGTGCCCTCTGGTTCAAATATTTCCGACGAGTGGAAACATCCTCTCCATGTCCACTCTATCCAGGCCCCGCAGTATCCTGTAAGTTTCATATTTGAACCAATTAAATCAAATCGAATTGGTAAATGCACAATAATACTTATTACTGTGGCATCCGAGACCTATATCCATCATGCTGCCGGCTTTGGACTGGCGTGGGCACAGTAAGAAGTCTCACAACACCAGGTTAAAATTAAACCTGTTGGACTTTAACCCGGTGTTGTGAGACAATTCTTTCTATTTCAATCCTGGCAGGTTGATTCGGGAGAGTCGAATGCCCTCCTTCCTTGCTGGTAGTGACGGCAAGTGTTAATCCTGCCACTCACTGTGTCAGGATCAGAAACTGACACCTCGGATAATGAAACGAAGGCAATGGAGCGTGTGCTTAACTGCTGATGAATGTACCCCGGGATTGGTTTCAACGCGGGGACCAAGTTAAGTACATAAATTGGAGTCGGATAGCATTAATCACCCGTGAAGGCTCGCTGTTGGATTGCTTGCTGTGGGATCGGTTCTCGGAGTAGACAGGCCTTCTCTCTCTCTCTTTTGCACACTATCAAACCACAGTAAATTAAACTTGGCTTCGGGAGAGAAAAAAGGCGGATTTGCGAAGTTTCACTTCTACCCTTTCTCCACACTGAATTTAATCTACTCACACCGCACCAATTCTACACAAAAAAACAAGGCAGCAAGCAAACACGTGTCAAAGGAAAAAGACAACCCCGTTTGCCCGCATTCCCACTCTTCCTTCTTTTCCCAGGAAGGTTGTGGATTAATTTTATTTAACCGGGAATTCGGGATATTCTCACACGAACCTTCTCCTCATCTACAATATCGGTTCTGACGCCGGATGGGTGTATATTTCGGAAATGATTTCAAATGAGATATCTAATGTCCTTAATAAAACCGCGCACATTTGGATATTGCCCCTAAATTTTTAAAGCAAAATAAAAATAGGGGTGTAGTCTTTTTTTTTAAAAAGCACCACTCAATCTGCCTTTTCCCCCCCAATAGAATACAGCAAAACCCGACAACGAGCGAGTTAAGTTAATTAAAAGCAACTTAACATTTTTGATGCGAATTGTGCCTTTGGTACATTTTGGGAACTTCTGTTTTCATGTTATACAAATAATATACAATGGCATTCCAATATTCACTCAAAGGCTCCGACTTATTTCAACTGTCGATTCTAGCCGAGTGGACATCTCGGCGGATGAATATATCAAATATAGACAATTAAAAATACATGGGATCACTTGTAATCGATGTTAACTCGGTTTAAATGATCATTTCTGGTAACTATTATATTCTTCACCACTTTGGCTGCTCTGGAAAAATAATCGGTCCACCCAGAAACATAGGAATGGATCTTTAAGCCTCCATCATACAAGGATATTGTGCATGCATCATTGTAGAGTTTGTTTACTTACACGACATAGCTTGTAGTGTGGGGATCTGGAACGTTATATAAGTCACACTAAATGCTACAGCACCGGGGTGAGGAACAGCTTTCATATCTAATCACTTCCTTAAATCTTTGGCAGACAGCTATACAGCAGCAACCCGTCAGCATGTAGGCTTAAGATATCCGAAACCCTTTCAGTGTGGGAGAGAGTTGGAAGATTTGCTATTCAAATAGCAGCACAGACATTGCCCCCTCGTCGGAGCGATGGTTGGAGTTTTAATCTCATGTGCACACAATAATATTTTCTGTCAGATATGCTTTTCATTTTGCCCTTCTGTATAAACGCCGATTTTTAAATTAATATTCAGTTTTGCGCCGCCGCCTTTGATTTTACCCTATGTCCGTTTGTGATCTCATGGCCCAGTATGGAACACATTAGACTAGGTCGAGATTGCGTGCAATAGGCAGACCGGGAACAACATGGGGTGAAAAATAAGTAAGATTGTATAAGACAAAAGAAGTGGCACGTGGACAGAAATATATCCAACCCCCATTTTGACAATTGAAGTTTGAGCTAAATTAACTTGCCCTAGAATTAAATAAAATTCGTTACTCGTCGCTACTTTTTTAACACAAAAAGAGAAAATGCTGGAAAATCTCAGCGGGTCTGACAGCATCTGTGGAGAGAGAATAGAGCTAACGTTTCACGTCTGGATGACCCTCGCGTCAGAGCGTTTATTGCTTTTTTAGCTTTCATTTTATTATTTTTAAATGTCCACTGTTTCCTTCCCTTTCTCTTAATAGGGGATAAACGCAATTTAGAAAGTTGACTGGAATAAATTCAGTGTATAAATGATCACCCGTGAATGATTTGCTCTAATCTATTTTATGATGTGGAGATGCCGGCGTTGGACTGGGGTGGGCACAGTAAGAAGTCTCACAACACCAGGTTAAAGTCCAACAGGTTTATTTGGTATCACGAGCTTTCTGAGCGCTGCTCCTTCATCTGAAAGCTCCTGATACCAAATAAACATGTTGGACCTTAACCTGGTGTTGTGAGACTTCTTACTGATCTATTTTAGTAAGCCCTACCTTTGGAAGGAAAGATTATCAACAATTCTGAAGTGCTAAGATCTTCCAACAACTATTCTGCAAACAATGATTGAGCAAATGTCAATTCAGTTGGCCACTGCTTGGTGTTTTATGCATTACCACGATTTCCCCCAATGGGGACCCATTTCTATGGTCTTAATACAGTCTGCCTGGTGTTTATCCTGTTTAACATCTTGGATAGTCAGAATTAAGTTTAAGTTTATTCGTGTCACAAGTAAATTTACATTCACACTGCAATGAAGTTACTGTGAAAATCCCCTCGTTGCCACACTCCAGCGCCTGTTCGGGTACACTGAGGGAGAATTTGGCACGGCCAATGCACCTAACCAGCAAGTCTTTCTAACTGTGGGAGGAAACTGGAGCACCCAGAGGAAACCCATGCGGACACAGGGAGAACATGCAGACTTCTCACAGTCATATTACATATCACGCAGCAAGCTCCCTTCACTTTCCTGGAGATTGGCCCTTTAACACAGCAGACTTTACGCTTTGCTGTACACCCAATTTATCTCTTCACATTGCCCATGTTTTGTGAGGGCACGGGCCCCACTTAACTTTGGCAAATTCTCCAGAAGGACTTTACATGTCCCCGCTTGTGTAACAAAAAGCAGCCCAGAGACCTATCAGTTGATATCACCGCCTAACTCAGTCTGCCACCCATGGTTCCTCCTGTCTGTTCGCCAAACCGAGACTCTCAAACATTAGAAATAGGAGCAGGAGCAGGCCATTCGGCCCTTACAACCCTCATTCATAGAGTCATAGGATGGGATTTTCCAGCATCGCTCGCCCCAAAACTAGAAAATCCCCCCCCCCGAGGTCAACGGACATTTCCATGGTCTGCCCGTCACCCACTCTGATTCCCGTAGCAGGAAGAAGCTGTTCTCGAGTCGGTTGGTATGTGATCTCACACTTTTGTATCTTTTTTCCAATGGAAGAAGGTGAAAGAGAGTATGTCCAGGGTGCGAGAGCTCCTTAATTATGCTGGCTGCTTCACCAAGGCAGTGGGAAGTGTAGACAGAGTCAATGGATGGGAGGCTGGTTTGCGTGATGGACTGGGCTACAAATGCTGACCATTGATGCCCACGTTCTATGAAAGGATGTTTTTAAAAATCACAATTATATTTCCTGTACACAAATGGTCATTGCTTCTAATAATAGCTTTCTCAGGGATGCTGTTTCCAGTGCAAACAGCAACTCCCGGTAAGTGCTGTGAATGGCTGGTATTGCTTTCCTTCATGAGTATCTGTATGAATTGATTTCTGCCCCTCTGGTTAGCCTCTTTAGCAAGATAGTGACACCTCTCTGAGAACCTACCAGAACATTAAGTATTGGCTTCTAAACACAGACTGCAAAAGAACCTCAGAGGAATTTCTAGCACAGACAATACAATCGTGTAACCACACGTAATACCTTTCCTGTAAATCTTTTTCTCTCAGGGGAGGACCTTTGGTGCAGTGGGTAGCAAGCTGCCTCTGAGCCAGAATTCTGTGTTCATGAGCCATTTGACTTGATGGCCTTGGAAGGTGCATTCATAATGTGGCTAAACATGTTGATCATCATGCTGTAAATCCTTTCATTACGCCCATGGAAGGCATAAGAGGAGGAGGGTCTCTGGGTCAGTTGTATGGGCGGCACAGTGATTAGCACTGCTGCTTCACAGCTCCAAGGACCCAGGTTCGATTCCCAGCTTGGGTCACTGTCTGTGTGGAATTTGCACATTCTCCCTGTTTCTGCGTGGATTTCCTCCGGGTGCACCGGTTTCCTCCCACAGTCCAAAGAAGTGCGGGTTAGGTTGATTGGCCATGCTAAATTGTCCCTTAGTGTCCCGAGATGTGTATGTTAGAGGGATTAGCAGGGTAAATATGTCAGGTTCCGAGGATAGGGCCGAGGTGAGATTGCTGACTCAATGGGCCAAATAGCCTCCTTCTGATGTGTGATTTCTATGGTTCCTACTTGATACGGAGTAGCGCCCCTCAGCAAAGCCCCTAAAGCCTCCAGCGAAAGATTGGTGACCTCCTCCGGCGGGCGGGGGGGTGGTTGGTGACCTCTTCTGGGGGGAGGGGGGTGGTCCAGCTATGGATTAAAGCAGGCGGATGCATCTGCTTGAATCGTGCGTCATTAACTTTGATAAGTCTCATTTTTACTTCATGCTGCGAACTTTAATGGTTCATGTTCGTGAAAAATCCAAGATGGCATTTGAAATGTTTTTCATAAACAAACACTTGGTGCAAGTTGGCCTATCTTGCTAAAAACCTTTTTCTGATTTGTACTTCCTGAAATAATGAACCAATTTGCTACTTGCTGACTGTAAACAAAGTTGAAGTCTGTTTATCAGGCTGACAAGTAGGCTAACATTTAACACT
Source organism: Mustelus asterias (assembly GCF_964213995.1). Lineage (NCBI taxonomy): Eukaryota > Metazoa > Chordata > Chondrichthyes > Carcharhiniformes > Triakidae > Mustelus > Mustelus asterias. Next base: position 90,634,002 of record NC_135815.1, on the reverse strand, counting down.
GCAATGAAAATCCCCTAGTCGTCACACACTGGCGCCTGTTCGGGTACACTGAGGGAGAATTTAGCACGGCCAATGCACCTAACCAGCAACAGAAACCCATACAGACATGGGGAGAATGTGCAGACTCCGCACAGATAGTCACGCAAGCCAGGAATCAAACCCAGATCCCTGGTGCTAACCACTGTGCCACCTGTACCTGCTTGTTCATTTTGCTTTGCATTTATGTTATGAATATCAAAATGCTGAAAATTGCACACAGACAGGTGTAACGCCTAAACAATGATGGATAAAACATCAACTGCTTTTTTTTCCCATATGTCTCCTCACAATGACAGAGACATGACATTACAAGCTAAATGCACAAATGAAAGGCCTGTGGTACATCAATCTGTATTTGATAATATGACTGGATAATCCATGTAGTGATTCCAGCTCAGCATTTTTTGATTGGATAGCCAATGACTCATCTTAGGATGCCTGCACCTGACGATGGGCATTTTCATGGGACGGTGCAGCACTCTGCTGGTGTTGCATGGGCCATAGGCTGATGTGATGTTAATGCCATTTTAAAATGTAAATCATGTTGAGGACTTCCAGCTTCCGTCCAATTATTCCCTTTAGCAAATATTGATGTGTATGATTTTAAACACATTGCTGAATACTTCTCATGTCAAAAATGCAAAAGAAATTAAACATCGCCTAAAGAGCATAGCAATATTATAATCATACCATGATTACAAAATTGCCATCCTCTATAGGTTATTCCATGGGTGACAAGGTGGCACAATGGTTAGCACTGCTGCCTCACAGCACCAGGTGATCTGGTTTCAATTCTGGCCTTAGTTGACTGTATGGAGTTTGGACATTCTCCCCGTGTTTGTGTGGGTTTCGTCCAGGTGATCCGATTTCCGACAAAAGTGAAAAGGTGGATTGGCCGTGGTAAATTTCCCCTCAGTGTCCCAAAATGTGCAGGTTAGGTGGATTGGCCATGCTAAATTTCCCCTCAGTGTCCCAAAATGTGCTGGTTATGTGGATTGGCCATGTTAAATTGCCCCTCAGTGTCCAAAAATGTGTAGGTTAAGGGAGTTGGCCATGCTAAATAACCCCTTAGTGTCCAAAGGTGTGTAGATTAGGGGGGTTGGCCATGCTGAATTGCCCCTTAGTGTCCAAAGATGTGCAGGTTAGATGGATTGGCCATGCTGAATTGCTTCTTAGTGTCCAAAGATGTATGGGTGAGGGGGATAAGCCATGGTATAAACATGGGGTTATGGGGTTAGGCCTGGGTGGATGCTCATTAGGAGTGTCGGTGCGGACCTGATGAACCAAATATCCTCTTTCTGCACAGTAGGGATTCTATGGTTCGTTCCATCCATTAATAAGCACAGTGTCTTCATATTAATTCATACTGGACAATGATACCTCTCTGTCACATGTGCCCCACTGCTCATGACATTGAGTGCTTGAATCCACCAAGTCATGACTAACCGAAAGCCGTTGGGAGGTTGGTATCAGGGTTGCATAGTACATTTCTGAACCTTTTGCCATGCCTTTTGAGGGAATGATGGGACAGCAATGGCATGTTTGAACAAGCAGGGAAGCAAAGAATGGGGGAAGATGCTAGATATTGATAATTCAGGCACCCAGAGTGTGATCTCATCCCTCAGTCAGCTGCTATATTCTTGCTTCCCTGAGCGAGTTCCATCAATGGCAAGCTGTTGCTTCAATTTTTGGGTCGACATTGTTTGAAATGATTTTGGTGCCACCTGTGTGCCACTGTGGAAAGCAATGTGGGCTTGCCAATCTCAATTACAAGCACAATAAAATTAAAGCTATGGGATCATATCCAAGAAGCATTCAAAGTTTATGTCTGATGCTTTTAAGAGGAGAACAGAAATTATAGAGAGAGGAGGGAAAGACAGATCAGAAAGCCAAGGAGAGGGTGTGAAGAAAGACTGGCAGGTGAAAAAACGTAAATAATACAAGATTTTATAAACACACAAAACTAATCTCATATACAAAGCAAGGGTAGAGCTGACTGGAGATGAAAAGGGAAGTCTTCTCAAGGAAGACAAAGAAACAATAAATATACTAAATTAGTATTTTGCCAAGTTTTTCACATTAGAGTGCTGGGTGAAATGCAGGATTGCAGCATAGAATCCCAACAGTACAGCAGGAGGCCATTCGGCCCCTCAAGCCTGCACCGAATACAATCCCACCCAGACCTTATCCCTGTAACCCCATGTATTTACCCTGTTAATCCCCCTGACAATTTAGCATAGCCAATCCACCTAACCTGCACATCTTTGGGCTGTGGGAGGAAACCCACGCAGACAACGTGCAAACTCCACACAGACGGTCACCCGAGGCTGGAATTGAACCCAGGTCCCTGGCGCTATGGGGCAGCAGTGCTAACCACTGTGCCATTGTGCCGCACCTCAGGAGGTGACAGAATTAGGATTTCTATTTAAAGGGCATTATATCAAGTAAAAAAGAATTGAAAGATGCCAGGCTCTGATGCTAAATCGCACTGGGTGACCAGCCCAATATTTATACCTCAATTTGATTTGATTTATTATTGTCACATGTATTAGTATACAGTGAAAAGTATTGTTTCTTGTGCGCTATACAGTCAAAGCATACCGATCATAGAGAAGAAAAGGAGAGAGTGTAGAATGTAGTGTTACAGTCATAGCTAGGGTGTAGAGAAAGATCAACTTAGTGTGAGGTAGGTCCACTCAAAAGTCTGACAGTAGCAGGGAAGAAGCTGTTCTTGAGTTGGTTGGTACGTGACCTCAGACGTTTGTATCTTTTCCTGATGGAAGAAGGTGGAAGAGAACATGTCCGGGGTGTGAGAGGTCCTTAATTATGCTGGCTGCTTTTCCGAGGCAGCGAGAAGTGTAGACAGAGTCAATGGATGGGAGGCTGGTTTGCGTGATGGATTGGGCTTCATTCACAACCCTTTGTAGTTTCTTGTGGTCTTGGGCAGAGCAGGAGCCATACCAAGCTGTGATGCAACCTGAAAGAATGCTTTCTATAGTGCATCTGTAAAAGTTGGTGAGAGCTGTCGCATCACTGGAGAACAATTAGTTATCTGGTCATATTCACGCTGTTTGTGGGATCTTGCTGTGTTCATATAGGCTTCTCCATGTCCTACATTATAATGGTAACTACATTAAAAAAAATATATACAAAATTGTTAGGTTGGGATGTCCATAGTGGGTAAAAAAGTGCTTTATGATTGCAAGTTTGTTCTTTTGTTCATTTCCCAGAATGATCCAGAAGGCCACTGGGAGTGGGGAGGTAACCACAACCTTTAAAAATGCTTTGGACATGGAAGTTGTGCTGTATAATTGGAGAACCGCTCAGGGAGAGTTCCTGTTGGGAAAGGAGCAAGGGATAAAAATAGTGTATTTCGACTATTCAGTCTAATCAGTCGTTTACAAGCCCAGGAGACTAATACAGAATGAAATGAATGTTCAACTACAAAGACCTGGGTTAATTAAGGACAGATTTGTGTGTAAGTCTGGTGAAATAAATGCATTCTTTCAGGAAAGAATGGAGTGCAGGAAGGTTGTGTCTCTGAGTTTTCAGAAGGGACATGATCAGGTCCTACGTAGAAAGTTATTTGTTAAAATGAAAGTCACTAGTATTACGGAGAATGTGGCAGCATGGGTACAAAAGTTCATTAACAGACAGAAAAATAGAGGGTAATGGATTCTTGAACTGGGGCAACAATAAAGCAGTAATAACTTCCATAGGTTGGTGAGTTGGGCCCACTGTTCATAGAATCCCTACAGTGCAGACGTAGGCCATTCGGCCCATCAAGTCTGCACCAACCCTTCAACTGAGCATCCTATCCAGCCCTATCACCGTAACCCTACGTATTTACCCCACTAATCCCCTAACCCACTCATCCTGGGACACGATGGGGCAATTTAGCATGGCTAATCCCCCTAACCCACAAATCCTGGGACACTAAGGAGAAATTTAGCATGGCCAATCCATCTAACCTGCATATCTGTGGGAGGAAAAGTTAAAGTTTAAAGTTTATTTATTAGTGTCACAAGTAGGCTTACATTAACACTGCAATGAAGTTACTGTGGAAATCCCCTAGTTGCCACACTCCGGTGCCTGTTTGGGTACACTGAAGGAGAATTTAGCGTGGTCAATGCAAGTAATCACCACACCTTTTGGACTGTAGGAGGAAAACAGAGTACCTGGAGGAAACCCACACAGACGTGGGGAGAACGCGCAGACTCCCGACAGACAGCAACCCAAGGCCGGAATTGAATCTGGGTCCCTGGCACTGTGAGGCAGTAGTGCTAACCACTGCGCCACCATGCTGCCCAAATGTAGAGGGATATGGTCCACGGAAGGGTAGGGGGTTTTAGTTAAGTCGGGCAGGATGGTTAGTGCAAGCTTGGAAGGCCGAAGGGCCTGTTCCTGTGCTGTAATTTTCTTTGTTCTTTGTTCTTCTTCTCAATATCTGAAAATAATCACAGCTTGACGTGGGTGCAAATGTAAAAGTGCATTTAGGTATTGCAAATACGATATGTAGTTTCAAGGAATAGAGACAGGTTAATAACAAAAGCAGAAAATGCTGGAAAATCTCAGCAGGCCTGACAGCATCTGTGGAGAATCAGCAGGTTAATAGGTTGAGCAGCTAGATGTCAGATGGATTCTACAGTGGAGAAGTATATTAATATTAGGAGGAAAATTAATGAAATATACTTTAATTTGAAATAAATAGAGAAGCTGAGAGACTTAAGACACGCACATATTTAAAAGTAGGAGCATGGATAATTAGATCTATGAAGATAAGTTCCAGCAAATACCAAAAAATAATTGGCCAGTAATTATGGTAGCCAGAATATTGGGCGAACTTCCTTTTTCTTTTTTCATTGGATGTGAGCGTCGCTGGGTAGAATCATAGAATCCCTACAGTGCAGAAGGAGGCCGTTTGGCCAATCGAGTCTGCACCAACAACAATCCCACCCAGGCCCTATCCCCGTAACCCCACACATTTACCCTGACACTAAGGGGCAATTTAGCATGGCCAATCAACCTAAAGTAGCGCTTGTATATTAGTCACAAGTTGGCTTACATTAACACTGCAATGAAGTTACTGTGAAAATCCTCTAGTCGCCACACTCCGGTGCCTGTACACTAAGGGAGGATTTAGCATGGCCGATGCACGTAACCAGTATGTCTTTCAGACTGTGGGAGGAAACCGGAGCACCCAGAGGAAACCATGCAGACATGGGGAGAATGTGCAGACTCCACACAGGTAGTGACCCAAACCAGGAATCGAACCCGACTCCCTGGTGCTGTGAGGCAGTAGGGCTAACCACTGTGCCACCTCTATCATAGCCACTCAATGGGTAGGCCCATCCCTAATGATGCAACCACAAGCTAGAGTCACATAGAGGATATTAGTGAACCCGATGGGTTTTTGCAACAATCCATAAGTTATTCATGGTCATCGTTAGACCAGATTTTATTGGATTTAAATTTCACCATCCACCGTGGTGAGATTTGAACTGGCTCCCTTGACCATTAATGTGGGCCTCTGGATTTTAATCTCAGTGACGATATCACTCTGCCACCGCCTCCCCTTTCCTCCTTCAGCAGTTTCACAGGGTCTTTTGCATCCAGCTGAGGAGTTAGGTGGGACCTCAGTTTACCATCCTATTTGAAAGGGTGCCCTGCAAACAGTGCAGAGGACTCCTTCAGTATTGCAGTGAAGTGCGGCTCGCTTCACAAGCCGGGGTGCTGCCACCGACGCCTAAGCTCACAGAAGGTCAGAGTGCAAAATCAAAGAGGTAATGTGAAACCTATGCAAATCGCTGGTTATGCTGGAGTTCAAATATTTTGCCAAGGAGTGGGCATTCTACACAAGGAAACATGCCAACACCAAGGAGAAACTGCAGGAGAAATTCACATAGATGGGACTCTCGAGAAACTGAAGGTCTTTATGAAGAATATTAAGAACTTATTGACAGAGGCTGTTTTCGAAATGTTGTTGGAATTTGAGTAGGTAAATAGGGAAAGAAATCTTTTCACTAGTTGGTGTGTCTGTAACTCTATGACATAAATTTAAGATCACCACTAAAGGAAAAAAGACAAAGGTTAGGGAAATAGTTCTCTTTTTCACAGAGTTGCTAGGGCATGGAATGTCAGACCAGAAGTGCCATCCATAATAGTTTTTTTTTCAGCAAGGAAAATTAGTCACAAGTTGGCTTACATTAATACTGCAATGAAGTTATTTGAAAAATTAGAAATTGAACAGGACAAATAAATAAAAGGGAAGGAAATAGGATGAAATGGATGACTTGCAGGGACTTGGTGCAGGCACGATGGGCTGAATGGTCTCCTCCTGTGCAATAAAGCATCGCTAAATTCAGGGTGAGGTGCGGCTGACATTATACCTATGGACTTCTCGTTGGGCATCAAAATCCATAGATATCTGTCAAGTGACTAGTATAACCAGTATAACTGGAAGATCATGCCATTAAGATGAATTAATATACAAACAAGGAATAGATTGGCAAAAGTAATATAACATCATCTTGTATGTTGCAGATTGTGCTGTCAACTAGTCTGAATGTGATAATAAAAGTTAATAAAAGTTAAACCAAGATTCCCACGGTTCAGATATCAAATTAATATTCATCATGTGCAAGACTTTGAGCCATGGAAATGTATTTTAAGATTTGCCAATGAAGTTTCCATCATCTTGGGTCAACCAATCATTTAAAGTTTATTTTATTAGTGTCACAAGTAGGCTTACGTTAACACTGCAATGAAGTTACTGTGAAAATCCCCGAATCGCCACACTCTGGCGCCTATTCGGGTACACTGAGGGGGAATTTAGCATGGCCAATCCACCTAACCAGCACATATTTCGGACTGTGGAAGGAAACCGGAGCACCCGGAGGAAACCCACACAGACAAGGGAAGAACGTGCAGATTCCACACAGACAGTGACCCAAGCCGGGAATCGAATCCAGGTCCCTGGCGCTGTGAGGCCAGGGATCTTTAACCTGGTGTTGTTAAACTTCTTGCTGTGAGGCAGCAGTGCTAACCACTGTGCCACCATGTCACCCAATTATATTATATTCAGTTATATGCTGTAATGTAGAAAATGACTAATAAATTTCCTGAAGCACTCTTAATATCTTCAATACTGTATGATTAACCTGAAACAACTCAAATTAACACCACCCACATACTTCTCATTGAAACTTTAGTTGTACTCATACTTCCATAGAACATAGAACATAGAACATAGAACATTACAGCGCAGAACAGGCCCTTCGGCCCACGATGTTGCACCGACCAGTTAAAAAAAAACTGTGACCCTCCAACCTAAACCAATTTCTTTTCGTCCATGAACCTATCTACGGATCTCTTAAACGCCCCCAAACTAGGCGCATTTACTACTGATGCTGGCAGGGCATTCCAATCCCTCACCACCCTCTGGGTAAAGAACCTACCCCTGACATCGGTTCTATAACTACCCCCCCTCAATTTAAAGCCATGCCCCCTCGTGCTGGATTTCTCCATCAGAGGAAAAAGGCTATCACTATCCACCCTATCTAAACCTCTAATCATCTTATATGTTTCAATAAGATCCCCTCTTAGCCGCCGCCTTTCCAGCGAAAACAATCCCAAATCCCTCAGCCTCTCCTCATAGGATCTCCCCTCCATACCAGGCAACATCCTGGTAAACCTCCTCTGCACCCTCTCCAAAGCCTCCACATCCTTCCTGTAATGTGGGGACCAGAACTGCACACAGTACTCCAAGTGCGGCCGCACCAGAGTTGTGTACAGTTGCAACATAACGCTACGACTCCTAAATTCAATCCCCCTACCAATAAACGCCAAGACACCATATGCCTTCTTAACAACCTTATCTACTTGATTCCCAACTTTCAGGGATCTATGCACACATACACCTAGATCCCTCTGCTCCTCCACACTATTCAAAGTCCTCCCGTTAGCCCTATACTCAACACATCTGTTATTCCTACCAAAGTGAATTACCTCACACTTCTCCGCATTAAACTCCATCCGCCACCTCTCGGCCCAACTTTGCAACCTGTCTAAGTCTTCCTGCAAACTACGACACCCTTCCTCACTGTCTACCACACCACCGACTTTGGTGTCATCAGCAAATTTGGTGTCATCCATCTTCAGTTTCTCCAGTTCTCCTTTCCTATTCTGCATGTTCTATTTATAATTCCACTTTTTAAAAAAAATACCAGAGCCAACCCACCCTAAATGGACCATAGCAATAATTGGCAATTATATAATCACCCATGACCAGTATGTGAATCGGGAAATGAGAGGATGCAGCCAAATCATATCCACCTAGCATTTTGCAGAGATTGCTGGAGAAGAAATTCCCATTAAGACAACAACTTTTACATTCTCAGGATTACAAATAGGGAGAAATTGGTTTCTTTGGCAAATAGGTCAGTAACCAGATGAAATCAATTTAAAATAATTGGCAGAAGGACTAGAGGAAAACAGAGGAGAAATTTTGCGCCTCAAATGTTGTTAAGTGGAGGTGATGGCGTATTGGTATTGTCACTAGATTAGTAATCCAGAGACCCAGGTTAATGCTCTGGGGACCTGGGTTCAAATCCCACCACAGCAGATGGTGAAATTTGAATTCAGTAAAAAGAAAATCTGGAATTAAAAATCCAATGATGACCATGAAACTGTTGTCGATTGTTGGAAAAACCCATCTGATTTGCTCATGTCCTTGAGGGAAGGAAATCTGGTACTAGGTAGACCTTACCTAGTCTGGCCTACATGTAACTCCAGCCACACAGCAATGTGGTTGATTCAAAAATGCCCTCCAAAATGGATGAGCAAGCCATTCTGTTCAAGGACAATTAGGGATGGGTAATAAATGCTGACTCAGCCAGCGACACACACATACCCTGAACAAATAAAATAAAAAGACCTGGAACACACTGCCTGAAAGGAAGATTCTATAAAGTTGGAAATATACTTGGAGAGGACTAATTTGCAGGGTTATGGGACTAAGTTGAAAGGTTGAATGGCCTCCTTCTGTATCCTTAAGAGTGTATGATTGTCCCTTAATTGCTTTTCGGCCTTTTGGCTAAGATTAAGTGTAGTTTCTGTTCTTATCAATTTAATATCTGATATGTCCCCTACGTGGAGGCCAAATATTAAACTGATTTTGGTGACAGGGTGCTGGAAAAGGAGCTTGCTACTTAGCTGGTTCCATAGCTCAATTATTAGAGCACTGGTCTTGTAATCAGTTCAATTCTCACTGAAGCCTGTGAATAAAAAGTACAGCCAATTTGCACACAAGTCCCACAAACAGTGCGGAGATTAGGCTCTGGATAATCTGCTTTTTGAGATGTTAGTTTAGGCCAGGACACCCATAAGAATTCTATGTTCTTTTTCAAACAGTGACACAGAGCCGTTTATCTGCCCTCAGCTGAGAGACAGCAGAACACCTTTGTTGAACACCTTTTTGAAAGGCAGTGCTTCTCAGGATGTAACACCCCCTCGATATCAGACATAACCACAGTAATGACTTCAATCAGGCCATTGAGGTTGGCCTACTGGAGTATGAGCTTCGCCTTGTACTCAACCCGGAGTGTCCGTTCCTCTGGCATCCCCGTAGGTAGATTGCTAACTGGTAGCACTCTGTGTACTGCTGATAGAGTGGGTGACATGGTAGCACAGTGGCTAGCACTGCTGCCTCACAGCGCTAGGGACCCACGTTCGATTCCCGGCTTGGGTCACTGACTGTGCGGAGTTTGCACGTTCTTCCCGTGTCTGCGTGGGTTTCCTCCGGTCCTTCGATTTCCTCCCACAGTCTGAAAGATGTGCTGGTTAGGTGCATTGACCCGAACAGGCGCCGGAGTGTGACGACTAGGGGAATTTCACAGTAACTTCATTGCAGTGTTAATGTAAGCCTAACTGGTGACAAATAAATAAACTTTAACTTAGAGTTGTAAATAAAGGGATTTTGGTGAAGGGACTTCAGCCTCCACAGACTTATTACACCATCATTGTAGATTCTGTGCTCAGGTTCTCGAATGAGTCTTGAATTCTTGTTCTCTTAACCCAACATTGAAGGGAGGAGAAGTGGCAAGATGAAGGGGGTTAAGGAGAGAATTGTGCATGTGAAAATAATGTACACTTCCAATTTAATCTCGCTCAAAACTTTTATTTCTCAAGTAAATAGAAGTTAGAAGAGCAGATGAAACTTTAACTTCAATAACAATGTTTGTTGTTGTATTTCTGGCTTCTTTATACAAACTCATCAATCTTTCACACACAGCGTTGGGAAACTAGAAGTAGATTTGATCTATTTGAAGACGACAAATATTCCATATACACATTACAAGTTAGCTGAACAGACAGGCCTACTCTTTGAATTCAGCAACCACCATTATTTACAGCAACAGCTGTAACTACAGCAATGCCCTCCCCTGTCTGCTGGTCACAGAATGCTGCTTTACATCCTGCTTCCTCCATGTCGCATGCACATCATTTGCATATTCTCTTAAAGTGACATCACGGTATGTTCCATTTCTCATATGTGATCAAATAACCCACTGACGCGCCAATCGTCTTGATTTCCCCAAAAGCTAATGAGTAATCTCACCCTGGATTAACATAAAATTCCAAGACAAATTGGCCGGAATTGTATTGTTCCGCCCGCTGCGGGAATCGGAGCGGACGAGGGACGGACCATGGAAAGGTCCATTGACCTTAGGCGGGATTTTACAGTTTCGGGATAAGTGAGGCCATAAAATTCCACCTAAGTCTCTTGCTAAAGTCAATTCAATGTGTTGAATTCTTTTTCAGATTCAGAATCAGCCATCGTGTTACTTCTTTGATTTTTAACTGCGGTGTAGTGGTCTTGTCTAATAGTCCAGAGAGCCAGAACAAGATCTGGGTTCAAATCCCACCACAGCAGATGGTGAAATTTGAATTCAATAACAATCTGGAATTAATTAAAAAGTCATTGGAGGAAAAGCCTACCTGGTTCACTGATATCCTGTAGGGAAGGAAATCTGCCATCCTTACCTGGTCTGGCCTACATGTGGCTCCAGATCCACAGCAATGTGGTTGACTCTCAAATGTCCACATGGAGGCAGTTAGGGATGGGCAACAAATGCTGGCTGTCATCCCATAAATGAATTTTTAAAAATTGAGATGATTAATTGCAATTTTAAAATATATATTACTTCATGGGATGTGGGTGTCGCTAGGATGCCTTGAGAAGGTTTTCATGACATCCAGAAGACCATGGACTGCTCTCCCCTTGCCCCTCATTCAGGTGAGAGTCAAGGCTGAGAAGGCAGGCATTTCACAGATAACCTCAGCCGGTACGGGAATTGAACTCATGTTGTTGGTGTCATAGAATCATACAATGCAGAAGGAGGCCATTCAGCCCATCAAGCCTGCACCGACGACAATCCCATCCAAGCCCTCTCCCCATAACTCCACATATTTACTCTGCTAATCCACCTGACTCTAAGGGGCAATTTAGCATGGCCAATCAACCCAATCCGCACACCTTTGGATTGCAGGAGGAACCGGAACACCTGGAGGAAACCCACGCAGACACGGGGAGAGCGTGCAAACTCCGCACAGTCACCCAAGGCTGGAATCGAACCCGTGCTCCTGCCACTGTGAGGCAGCAGTGCTAACCACTGAGCCATTCACTTCACATCACAAACCAGCCATCCAGTCAACTGAGCAATTTGAATCTAATTTGTGGTCCCCATAAGAGAGATAAACAAGATTCAAGCTGACAAGAAAAGGCATTGTACCTGATCTTAGGCTTGATCTGACACTTGATCTTAGTCAAAAAGCCAAGATCAGCTGGTGCTTATTAAATGATGCTAATTGATACATCATAAGGTGCCTTATCTGCTGGACCATTCCACATCACCACTCCTCGAAAAAGGAAAGATCTTACTGTTACTTCATCTGAGGCTTGGCAATTTTAAATATAACCTCCTTCCTGGCCTGTGCTCCCGATACAAATCAAATGGCCAACTTGCATCAGCTGTCGTAGAATCCTACCATGCAGAAGGAGGCCATTCAGCCCATCAAGTCTGCAGCAACCACAATCCCACCCAGGCCCTATCCCCATAACACCATGCATTTACCCTAGCTAGTCCCCCCCAACATTAAGGGACAATTTAGCATGGCCAATCCCCCAACGCGCACATCTTTGGACTGTGGGAGGAAACCGGAGCACCCGGAGGAAACCCAGTCAGCCACGGGGAGAATGTGCAAACTCCACACAGACAGCAACCCGAGGCCGGGAATCGAACCCAGGTCCCTAGCGCTGTGAGGCAGCAGTGCTAACCACTATGCCACCGTGCCGACCCCAATCTCTTCAATCTCTTCTTTTCTTCAATCATCGCAATGTTAAACACAATGTACTTTGGACTTTTTGGCATTTAAGGAGCAACCAGATGAATACATGAATAGGATGGGAATGGAAGGATACAGACTCCGTAAATGCATACAGTTTTAGTTTCGACAGGCATCATGATTGATGCAGGCTTGGAGGGCCAGAGGGCTACTGTTCCTGTGCTGTATCTGTTTTTGTTCTACGTTCTTTCCAAGTCAGAGAATGATTCTGGTTTTCTTACTGTCAACCAATGTGTAACCACGTGAATGATCATTTATTTTGCTACAACATTAAAAGAAGGCTAAAATTGCTAATGCCGTTGGATTTTTGTGTGGATGCTTTGCTTTTAGACAAATGTGCTTTTGTTTGACTGTTCCTATATCTAAATGCCCGTGAAGCCAACTTTATATCTAATGAGTATTGGAAATGTGAATGCTGCAGTTGCCTTTTCTGTACCGATACAGGACTTTTGTTGTTGGAGGATTTTAATAGTTTTGCATTATTAAATAAACAAACATTTTTTTTTCATGTCCCAGTTCTGTCATAAATTCAAAGGGGTAAAAATAAATTCAATCTGAGGAGACAGTGTTGCATTATAGTGAAAAGGCCGCAACCATTTTTATTTACAGGCTCAAACAAACAACGCGGCAGAATCTAAACATGTTGCTTGGTTTTTTTTTAAAAATCAACATGATTTCTTTCCAAGTGTTGCTTCTAATGCATAAAGGTATCGCACTGTGATCCTTCTATCTTAGAAGATCGTAGTTCAAGGCCTCTGCTGGTCTGCGGACTGGACCTCACCTCAGTTCCTGAAGACGGAATAACGAGCAAGGTAGACTATCTCGTGCCGCCTCCTTCAGAAACCCAACTTATGCTGGTTTATAACTGGATGGGTTTCCCAGCTATCGAATGTCTTTTCACTTAGCTTGGCTAACAGAGGAACTTAGGAGGCACCAATACTGGGCCAAACCTGACAATGTGGAGAAATTCAAATAGAGCAACCAGAGGGGAGATCATGATGAATTTCACTGATTTTTCTTCACTCGTTGATGGGATGTGGCCATCGCTGACAATGACCAGCATTTGTTGCCCCCATCTCCAATTGCCCATACACCATGTGGCTTGCTAGGCCATTGTAGAGAGCAGTTAAGAGTCAAACACTTTGTTGTGGGTCAGGAGTCATAAGTAGGCCAGACCAGCTAAGGATGGGCAGATTTCATTCCCTAAAGGGATTTGAGTGAACCAGATGCGTTCTTACAACAATTGGTGATAGTTGTCATGGTTGCCATCACGGAGACTAGTTTATCCATTCCAGAGTGAATTCAAAATCCACCAGCTGGCTTGGTGAGATTTGAACCCCCCTCCATCCCCAGAGAATAAGTCAAGGCCGTGAGGTTACCAGTGACATTACCACTACTCAACACATCTCCCCCATATGCCGTAAGTTTTATTATGTAAGCTGTTATAATTTGGAATGCACCAACTGGTTAGTGGAAGCAGATTTAATAGTACCTTTCCATAAAGAGAAATGCAGATGTACTAACAACTTCCATTTATATCAAGTTTATTTATTCATCTCACAGGTAGGCTTACATTAACACTGCAATGAAGTTACTGTGAAAATCCCCTAGTCGCCACCCTCCGGCATCTTTTTGGGTACACTGAGGGAGAATTTATCATGGCCAATGCACCTAACCAGACCGTGGGAGGAAACTGGAGGAAACCCACATAAACACAGGGAGAACGTGCAGACTCTGCACAGACAGTGACCCAAGCTGGGAATCGAACCTGGGCCTCTGGCACTGTGAGGTAGTGATGCTAACTACTGTGCCACCGTGCCGCCTAACTTCAACAGAGTAAAACGTCCCAAGAAACTTCTAAGGAATTACTGTCAAACAACATGTCGCAATGATCCACGTGAAGAGTTGGTAGGGCTGGCAACCTAAAGTTTAATCAAATAAGGATATCTTAAAGGAGGGTAGAAAAATAGAGAGCATGGGAGATTTAGAGAGGGAATTTCAGAGCTTAGGGCTTAGGCAGCTGAAGGCCTGGCCACCAGTGATAATGAGGGATATCAGGCAAACTATATGATCAATAATTATAGTTCATATACTGGGTGCTGATTATTAAAATGGATCAAGTTTTTGTGGTTCCACTGGTATATCAGAAATAGACGTTATATGGTACTGATTTGAGCTGAAGAATATTATGATGGTGATTGTTCTATTCCAGACCAGTTGGTGGGTGAAGGATAGAACTGGAGTCAATCTTTGCACATGCTTATATTTATTTATAGAGATATACATTACAAGCATACACCTCCTAACCCAACAACCACAGATTTAGTCTGGATCTATTAATAGGGGGCTCAACTGAATGCCAAGTTAATGCCCACCACCTGTGTACAACAGAACACAAACAATACACAATGAGTAGGGATCAAATCTATCTCGGATCCTGTTCGCCTTATCCGCAATTAAACCTGTTGGCTGTCCCCCGAAAAAGTGAATCCCGAGGTTGGTTAGGATTAAGCCGGAGAAAATCTGGGAACGTCGACATCAGCGTGCTGCAGTTTGCGTGTGAAGCTAACAGTCACTTTCCCCTCTCAACACAAGGAACACTTTATCAGCTCTTCATACTGATGAATAGCAGCAAGCTTTCCAAGATTTCAGACAGGCAGCTGAACGAAATCCCAGGGCTGAAGAGGTGCTGAGGATATGGTTAATGGTGCGTTATGCTGGTGGAGATAGTTGCAGACATTCATAACGTAGGTATTGCATTTGGTTGCCAAATGAAATATTAACTGATCATTGACAATCTGTTTCATTTTGACATGAAGATGTATACATTTGCTTGCAACGAGTATGTTCTTTTTGTTTATTTCCCAATTCAACAAATGGAAAATCTGTCTAAAACGACATCATTATGGGTTGCACGGTGGCACAGTGGTTAGCACTGCTGCCTCACAGCACCAGGGACCCGGGATCGATTCCCAGCTTGGGTGACAGTCTGTGCGGAATCTACCCATTCTCCCCGTGTCTGTGTGGGTTTCCTCCAGGTGCTCCGGTTTCCTCCCGCAGTCCGAACGATGTGCTGGTTAGCTGCATTGGCCATGTTAAATTCTCCCTC
The DNA here is from genome assembly GCF_964213995.1 of Mustelus asterias. Classification (NCBI taxonomy): domain Eukaryota; kingdom Metazoa; phylum Chordata; class Chondrichthyes; order Carcharhiniformes; family Triakidae; genus Mustelus; species Mustelus asterias. Next base: position 90,618,449 of record NC_135815.1, on the reverse strand, counting down.
GGTGTACCCGAACAGGCACCGGAGTGTGGCGACTAAGGGATTTTCACAGTGACTTCAGTGCAGTGTTAATTTAAGCCGACTTGTGACACTAATATCAAAATAAATTGAAATATTTTGTAAAATAATGGCTAGTAGGGAAATAATTATGATATTGTTTTGACAATTCCCTAATCTCCTTTAGGGAAGGAAATCTGCCGTCCTTACCCGGTCTGGCCTATATGTGACTCCAGAGCCACAGCAATGTGGTTGACTCTCAACTGCCCTTGGGCAATTAGGGATGGACAATAAATGCTAGCCAGCCAGCGATGCTCAGATCCCATAAATGAATTTTAAAAATGACTAGAGGTTTAAAAGCCCTGTAGAAAGATGTGAGCTTCCATTTTATTTTTGCTCTGTGCTAAGAGTTCTTGTATCCAATGTTTTTATTTTTAACCATCACAGATCCAGCCTCTTTTAGTTTGTATTAATATCATCTTCGTGAGCCAAGCCCTGCGATCCCAATGGATATTCTTTTAATGTTAGAAAGAGGCAAGCAAGTTAAACCTCTTTCTCATTATGTTAAAGAGTTCCAGAAGAGCGAAAGCACAGTTTAAGCACTTTATAATGTCCACCTTCACCCTGAATTGAGGTTAAACTCTCCCTGGAGCAAAGTTCAAATGGTACAAAGTAACTATGAGTATCTGCTTCCAGGGACCTAGTCCCTTCTGCGTCATTGCGGTGAAGTCCAGCCTTAGATTAAAAGTCTGCGCAGAAAAGAAACACATTTTTCAGAAATGAAACAATCCCCTGCAATCCGCATTCAATTAAATTCCATTCCATCTGAAGTTGTCCTTATGTGCTGTGTCGAACTCCAGTACTGTGCTACCATTTAAATACTGTTACAAGAGATACCCAGCCTTAATTTGAAAGGGGAAAAAAATCAACATTTCATTCCATGTGCTGCAATTTAACACCTCTTAATAAATTCAAACAAATTATAACAAATGTGCTAAACCTCCCCTGGAGCCTTAGGCATTTAACACGGGAAAGAAAAAGCTACTCAAATTCTAAAGTCTAAGAATTACTGAGAGTGACAGCGGGGAATCAAGCTTTATAGCAGTTGGCTTTGAGACTATGTGCACTACACTTAACTATCTTGCCTCGCAATTTCTCCTTTTGTTTGCCAATGGAATTCCAATAAAAAATAGCAAGCCCCCTGACAATAAGTGAGTTTGTTAAATGCATCTCACACACTAGTCAAGTAAATTAAGTTTATGCTGTAGCCCCTTTAACATTGCTGCAGGACTAAAAGGTGCAAAGGAAAGTTGTTCCTTTTGGATTCATTTTAAAAGGTGATTGAAAGCCTTCTGAGCAAGATAGTGAACAGATTTTTAAAAAATTAATTGAACTCAATTTTAATTAATTGAACTATGGGTGGCACAGTGGTTAGCACTGCTGCCTCACAGTGCCAGGGACCTGGGTTCGATTCCTGGCTTGGGTCACTGTCTGTGTGGAGTCTGCACCTTCTCCCCGTGTCTGCGTGGGTTTCCTCTGGGTGCTCTGGTTTCCTCCCACAGTCTGAAAGACGCGCTGGTTAGGTGCATTGACCCGAACAGGTGCTGGAGTGTGGCGACTAGGGGAATTTCACAGTAACTTCATTGCAATGTTAATGTAAGCCTTACATGTGAATAATAAATAAACTTTAACTTTAAGGTAATTGATTGTATTGAATTAAATCAAACTGAAATAAACCGATTCCCTAATAAGACAGATAATCATGTCAGCTCAAAGTAAATGTCTTTGATTAATTTTTTAGAATTAATGAGCAGATAATTGTGTCGCACCTAATGTGTTAATGAGAAAATGTATCACAAAACACCCAGCAAATCATGTTATGATTGACCTGTGTACATCTAAAGCTTTTTAAAAATTTAATAGTGTCACAAGTAGGCTTACATTAACACTGCAATGAAGTTACTGTGAAAATCCCCTAGTCGCCTAGTACTCCTGCACCTGTTTGGGTACACTGAGGGAGAATTTAGAGTGGCCAATGCACCTAACCAGCACGTGGGAAGAAATCGGAGCACCTGGAGAAAACCCACACAGACACGGGAAGAACATGCAGACTCCGCACAGACAGTGACCCAAGCTGGGAATCGAACCTGGGTCCTTGGCGCTGTGAGGCAGCAGTGCTAATCACTGTGCCACGAATAAGAGGCTAATGTGTTTGTTAAGAATGTGTTACTCGCAGTCAAGCTAAGATAATGCTGCCCACATGAAAACTGTGCTATAAAATTGTACCGTGGCTTCACGCAATATTTGTGTGGGTGTACATTTTCATTAAGTTGCGGGGGAGTGGGGGGAATGTATATTTTTGAAAATGCTGGAAGAAAGAAAATGATTTAATTACAAAAAATATACAGCATTTGCACAACTGAGCTTTGAAACAGTTAATGGAGGAAGAAGACAGCCTAAGATGACACCTAAAGGATTTATTAACTCCACTATTTCCAGTGATGTATAGCAGAAGAAGGTTGTAAACTTTTACAGACATCTGAGCACTAAAATCTTATTGTGCACTCCAAATGGAGTTTTGGTAATTGACCGATAGAATCCCGTGGTATCCCTCCAATGGAGAAGGAAGCCATTCGGCCCATTGAGTCTGCACCGACCACAATCCCACCCTAATCCCGTAACCCCATATATTTACACTGCTAATCCCCTGACACTCGGCTCAATTTAGCATGGCCAATCAACCTAACTCACACATCTTTGGAGTGTGGGAGGAAACCGGAGCACCCGGAGGAAACCCACGCAGACACGGGGAGATTGTGCAAACTCCACACAGACAGTGACCCGAGGCCAGAATTGAACTCGGGTCCCTGGCACTATGAGACAACTGTGCCACCGTGCCGCCTGTTGATATTAATTGTGCTTGGACTTCCTGCAATTAATTACACTCAAACTGAAAGTCATGATAAGCCATGATGCCACGCAGAAGCTCTTGTTTCAATATCAATTTGTATACAATTTATATCGCTTGCACTGTCAAAAAGGCCAAATGAATTGTGCAGACGTGGAAATAGTTTTAAATTTATACATTCAGGTTTTATGCATAAAGAAAGAAACAAACACCATGAAACACTGTTATGAAAAGAAACATCTTAAAAATACAAGCAGGAGGGTGTGGACAATCACATTTTTAATACAAAATTCCAACAGCTGTTCTTAAAATAAATTGAAGGTACTCCAAAAACAAATTTGCTGTTCCTGGTGGGCTTACATTTTGTGAACATAATTTAAATTTTAACAGTGCTATGAAAGAATGGGCACAGAAACAGAGAAATGTGCTATGTGCCTTGCGGGCGAGTATCAGTCATTTTATGTCACTTTGCAATTCTTTTCCTTCTAGGCATTGCTTAAACATTGTAAAGAAATAGCCCCCTTTGCCATTATTATAACAGAAGGTAACAACTAAAGAAACAGGACAACCATGGGGATTATCTGTAATTAAGCAAATTAGAAAAAAGAACTTAATAAAATTCAGAGCACTTTTTATTTAAAATCAATTAAAGTATTCTCAGAAAATATCAGGCATGAATGCCTATGCCAGAAGCAATTTAATCTGCTAAAAGTCATTTCTCTGAAGCAGAGCAAGAATCTTCTTGTTGGTGCATTTGTACATCCCGTTATGGCTTTAATGTCTTTACTGGCTCCTGAGCATAGAGGCCCATTTGTAATTACTATTAGACATATCTGAAAAGCGTTAGGATGGTGTGTAAATACTGATCTGTTTCATATTTATTTAAGACACCTACTTCACATTTATCCCCGGAGCCTGTACTGAAAAATGTCTATAAGTCAATGCCTTAATTATCATATCATTTTTTAAAAAAAGGAGTCATGAATACCAAACTTCAAAACATGTCATCCAATCCAGCACACAAACCAGCCTCCCATCCACTGACTCTGTCTACACTTCCCACCACCTCGGAAAAGCGGCCAGCATAATTAAAGACCCCCCATGCACCCAGACACATTGGGTGGAATTTTACCGGCACGTCCACCCGAGGTTCGTACAATCCCGCCCGAGGCCAACGGAGAACGCCGTTCTCCGAGCCCCCGGAATTGGGGCAGGCTTGCCGGTAAAATTCTGGCCATTCTCTTCCACCTTCTCCCTTTGGGAAAGAGATTCAAAAGTCTGAGGTCACGCACCAACCGACTCAAGAACAGCTTCTTCCCTGCTGCCATCCGACTTTTGAATGGACCTACCTCGCACTCAGTTGATCTTTCTCTACACCCTGGCTATGACTGTAACACTACATTCTGCACTCTCTCCTTCCCTTCTCTATGAACAGTATGCTTTGTCTGTATAGCGGCACATGTATACTAATACACGTGACAATAATAAATCAAATCAACAATCACTTTCTAAAGATCAAACGGTGTCAAAGACAAAAACGAGTGCTTACTTAATTTTGTAAGTTCACCTGAATGATGAACATCATTCTCACGCATAATCAATTTTATTTCTGAATGCAGTAACAAGGCGCGGTAAATTTCAAGGGAGTCAGCACACACAAAATATTCTTGCAATGACTGGAACCAAATCCGTTGCAATGAATCTAATTCTGGAACTGTGTATTTCTCTCACCAGTGCCATCAAAGGATTTATAGGAAATAACCAGCTTGACTGTCAGAAAACAATGGTCCATGCCTACATTAAATTTCAGAACAGTCTCGCAAGCAAAAGGGGAGTAATCTCAGATGCCGGAAGCAATTGCTCATGTCATCACTAACAAGTAATTAACCTCACTATGAATGGAACATTTGTCATCTTTTCTTCAAGGGTGAAATTTTAGCCAATTGATTATATCAGTGCCAGTTTAGTCTGAAGCATGTTAAATTATTTAGCAATGAAAACAGAAAATGCTGGAAAATCTCACCAGGTCCGACAGCGTCAGCGGAGAGAGTGAAATATGATAAATATGAAATACATCAATATCTGCACACTATCCTAACGAACCTGTTTCCAGAGCATCCGCAGTAATTTACTTTTATTTTATTTAGCTGTTTCTTTTCCCAACTTTATATTTAAAATATATTTAAGTTTTAAGTTCATTTATTAGTTTGATTTTGATTTTATTTTATTATTGTCACGTACTGAGATACAGTGAAAAGTATGGTTTCTTGCGCACTATCCAGACAAAGCATACTGTACATAGAGAAGGAAAGGAGAGGGTGCAGAATGTAGTGTTACAGTCATAGCTAGGGTGTAGCGAAAAATCAACTTAATGCAAGGTAGATCCATTCAAAAGTCTGATGGCAGCAGGGAAGAAGCTGCTCTTGGGCCAGTTGGTACGTGTTCTCAGACTTTTGTATCTTTTTCCCGATGGAAGAAGGTGGAAGAGAGAATGTCTGGGATGCATGGGGCTTTTCCGACGCAGTGGGAAGTGTTGACAGAGTCAATAGAAGGGAGGTTGGTTTGCGTGATGAATTGGGCTACATCCACGACCTATTGTGTGTCATAAGTAGGCTTACATTAACACTGCAATGAAGTTACTGTGGAAATCCCCTAGTCGCCACGCTCCAGCACCTGTTCGGGTACACTGAGGGAAAATTTGGCATGACCAATGCACCTAACCAGCACATCTTCCAGACTGTGGGAGGAAATCGGAGCACCCGGAGGAAACCCACGCAGACACGGGAGAACATGTAAACTCCACACAGGCAGTGACTCAAGCTGAGAATCGAACCCGGGTTCCTGGCGCTGTGAGGGAGCAGTGCTAACCACTGTGTCACCCAGCCTACTGCACCTGGCATTCCCAAGCGGTTTCCCATCCAAATACTAATCAGGCCTGAGTCTGCTTAGCTTCCAAAATCAGAGATCAAGCGTTTTCAGACTAGTATTGCAACACCAGATTGTTTTAAATCATGGCCAAGAGAAAGTTCATTTTTCCAGCAGATTTCAGTAATTTTATTTTGTTGGCAGTAGATTTATTATATTTAAGTCTCTTTCCTGTCCTATAATTACAGGGCTCATTTAAGATAGATATAAACTGTGATTGAGGTTGAGTTATAATTAAAACAGGACACCAGGTAGGGTAGAATTTTCTTTGATGAAAACCTGAACATCCATCAGAGTGAAACTGTCTCATATCATGGCACAGTGGATAGCACTGCTGTCTCACAGTGGCAGGGACCCGGGTTCAATTCCAGCCTCGGGTAACTGTCTGTGCAGAGTTTGCACATTCTCCCTGTGTCTGCGTGGGTCTCCTCCGGGTGCTACAGTTTCCTCCCGCAGTCCAAAGATGTGCAGGTTAGGTGGATTGGCCATTTTAAATTGCCCCTTAGTGTCAGGGGGATTAGCAGGGTAAATACTTGGGGTTACCGAGATAGGCACGCTCACCTGATGAAAGGGAAACGCTCCGAAAGCTCGTGCTACCAAATAAACCTGTTGGACTTTAACCTGGTGTTGTGAGACTACTTACTCGTCTCACAGTCTACCCCAGTCCAACGCCGGCTACTCCACACTACAGAGATAAGGCCTGGGTGGGATTGTTGTTGGTGTAGGCTCAATGGGCCGAATGGCCTCCTTCTGCACTGTAATGATCCTATGAATCTCACAGCTTAGATGGAGGCCATTCAACCCATTGTGCTTGTGCTGGTTCTTTGAAAGGACTATCCAATTAGTCCCACATCCCCCACTCTTTCCCCATAAGCCATGCTAAACTGCCCCATGATGTGTAGGTTAGGGGGATTGGTGGGGTAAAGATGGGGATAGGGCCTGGGTGGGATTGTTGTTGGAGAGTCAGTGCGGACTCGATGGGCCAAATGGCATCATAGAATCATAGAATCCCTACAGTGCAGAATGAGGCCATTTGGCCCATCGAGCCTGCACCAACCACGATCCCACCCAGGCCCTATCCCCGTAACCCCACAAATTTACCCTGCTCATTCCCCTGGGACTAGAGTCAATTTAGCATGGCCAATCAACCTAACCCGCACATCTTTGGACTGTGGGAGGAAACCAGAGCACCCGGAGGAAACCCACGCAGACACGAGGAGAATGTGCAAACTCCACACAGACAGTGACCCAAGCCGGGAATTGAACCCGGGTCCCTGGAGCTGTGAAGCAGCAGTGCTAACCACTGTGCTACCGTGCCGCCCATGAAATGTGGATGGATTTGAGTTAAAGGCCATTGGCATCCCATAATCTCAGAGGTCAGCACATATTTGTAAACACACCTGGTTTTATTTGTAATTTTTCGCAACTGCTCTCCGATACTTTTTAAGCTGCGCGACGGCAAGGTAGGATCTCGGTCCTTCATTCCATGGGATGTAGACATCACTGGCTGGGCCAGCGTTTATTTTCCATCCCTGATTGGGGTTTACCACTGAGGCCAAAACATTGACTGATTTCAAGAAGAAATTAGATATAGCTCTTGAGGCTAAAGGGATCAAGGGATATGGGAGGATATTGAATTTGATGATCAGCCATGATCAAGATGAATGGTGGAGCAGGCTCGAAGGGCTGAATGGCCTCCTCCTGCTTCTATGTTTCTATGATTGCCATTGAGAAAGTGGTGGTGAGCTGTCTTCTTGAACTGCTGTAGTTCGTGTGGTGTAGTCATACCTATAGACCGCAAGAAACTACAAAGGGTTGTAAACGTAGCCCAGTCCATCAGGCAAACCAGCCTCCCGTCCATTGACTCTGTCTACATTCCTGCTGCCTCGGGAAAGCAGCCAGCATGATCAAGGACCTCACGCACCCCGGACATATCCTCTTCCACCTTCTTCCATCGGGAAAAACTACAAAAGTCTGAGATTACGTACCAAGCGACTCAAGAACAGTTTCTTCCCTGCTCCCATCAGACTTTTGAATGGACTTACCATATATTAAGCTGATCTTTCTCTACGTCCTAGCTATGACTGTAACACGACATTCTGCACCCTCTCCTTCTCCCCTATGTATTCTATGATCAATATGCTTTGTATAGTGCACAAGAAACAATACTTTTCACTGTATCCCAATAAATTAAATCAGGTTAGTGCTGATAGGAAGGAAGTTCCAGAATTTTGATCCAACAACAATGAAGGAACAGCGGTTTGGTTGTAAGTATGTGCCTTGGAGGGAAACTTGCAGGTAGTGGTATTCCCATGCATCTGCTGCCCTCGTCCTTCTAGATTTTTGATTTGATTTGATTTATTATTGTCACATGTATTAACATACAGTGAAAAGTATTGTTTCTTGCGCACTATACAGACAAAGCATACCGTTCATAGAGAAGGAAAACAGAGCGTGCAGAATGTAGTGTTGCAGTCATAGCTAGGGTGTAGAGAAAGATCAACTTAATGCAAGATAAGTCCATTCAAACGTCTGATGGCAGCAGGGAAAAAGCTGTTCTTGAGTCGGTTGGTATGTGTTCTCAGACTTTTGTATCTTTATCCCGAAGGAAGAAGGTAGAAGAGAGAATGTCTGGGTGCATGGGGTCCTTAATTATGCTGGCTGCTTTGCCAAGGCAGTGGGAAGTGTACACAGAGTCAATGGATGGGAGGCTGGTTTGTGTGATGGATTGGGCTACATTCACGATCTTTTGTAGTTCCTTGCAGTCTTGAGCAGAGCAGGAGCCATACCAAGCTGTGATACAACCAGAAAGAATGTTTTCTATGGTGCATCTGTAAAAGTTGATGAGAGTCGTAGCTGACATGCCAAATCTCCTTAGTCTTCTGAGAAAGTAGAGGCGTTGGTGGGCTTTCTTCGCTAAAGTGTCAGCATGGGGGGACCATGGTGATCTGGACATCTAAAAACTTGAAGCTCTCGACCCTTTCTACTTCATCCCCATTGATGTAGACAGGGGCATGTTCTCCTTTACACTTCCTGAAGTCGATGACAATCTCCTTCGTTTTGTTGACATTGAGGGAGAGATTATTGTTGCCGCACCAGTTCACCAGATTCACTATCTCATTCCTGTACTCTGTCTCGTCATTGTTTGAGATCCGACCCACTATGGTGGTGTCGTCAGCAAACTTGAAAATCGAATTGGAGGGGAATTTGGCTGCACAGTTATAGGTGGATAATGATAATGGTCGCAGGTCTAGCCTTTGTAGTTTGAAGTCATCTCAAACTTTAATTCCACTGCAAACTTATAAACCCATTGTGGGATCCTCTGTATGGTTTGCCCAGTTAAAAGGCTTCATTTTAAGGTATTTCTGCCAAATGTAACTAATTGTGCTATGCTTTAAGCTAACTTAAGCTAATTTGGCCACATCAGATTGGAATTCTGGGTTCAGCCTAGAAACCTAGCTATATTCTCTGAAAATACAATGTAAGGTAAACAAGCTTGCTGATAAGGTAAATAGAAGCTTTCAGGGCCACAGCTGCCAAGTGTTTTTGTGCAACTAAAGACCTTGTACGCAGCTCTTTAATAACATAAGATAAGTATTCAGTTATACCGTAGACACAGAACGATGTTTAGTTAGTTCGATCCAGACTATATTTTGAGTTTATAGACCAACACAATGCTGGCTGGCTTTTGCTGCTTTTTCTATTTTCTCTCTCTTAAGTAATTCTTATTTTGCTTTCTGTCGAATGCTAGTTATAAAGGACCCGTAATAAAGAAGTTTCCACTTTGAACCTGTTGTGCCTACGTCTATTCTAAAGGAATGAATGGATCCTAAACCCATCCCAGATATTTGCCTTTCCCTGTGATTAACTACAGAAAGCAACACTAAAATAATACACATGCCTTTGTTCTCTCTCATATCCATAAGTGTTCCTTATTTTTCAGTTGGTAGCAATTACATAATAGGTTCACAATATAAGAACATTAAAAATTGCATGCCCAATACCCCTGCCCATTCATGCACCAAGGAATAGGTCACTCCATTGACCCATTGGCATAGAACATAGAACATTACAGCGCAGTACAGTCCCTTCGGCCCTCGATGTTGCGCCGACCTATGAAACCAATCTAAACCTACACTATTCCAATATCATCCATATGTTTATCCAATGACCATTTAAATGCCCTTAATGTTGACGAGTCCACTACTGCTGCAGGCAGGGCATTCCACGCCCTTACTACTCTCTTGAGTAAAGAACCTACCTCTGATATCTGTCCTATATCTCTCACCCCTCAATTTAAAGCTATGTCCCCTCGTGCTAGCCATCACCAACCGAGGAAAAAGGCTCTCACTGTCCACCCTATTCAATCCGCTGATCATCTTATACGCCTCTATTAAGTCTGGCATGCACCCATTGTCTCTTTATACAGGCAAGCCAAGGAGGAGGAAATATGCGTGCCATTACACTGAAGGAGTATTGCTAAATTGATAAGGAAACGTACCCAGTGCATTCAATTTACCAACTAATTCCACAACGGGGTGGAATTCCTGATAAAATCAACTTTATTTTTTGGAAAAAATGCATTCATGTTAATCGAGTAAACAATGTTTAAAACCAATTTTTAAAGTTTATTTTTAAAGGGACTTTCTTCCCGAATTGTTATTGTTAGGGTAGATTCTATAATACCCAAATGCCATCACCAGAAATCTACTAAAGTAAAACCTTTCTAAATCTAAAGTCTAGGTTTTGGCCCAATTATTTAGGGCCTATAAAGAGGTGGTCAAATGGAGTCTTAAGCTGAAATAAAGGTTTACCCGCACTTAGCACAAGATTTAGTTAAGCTGACATCAGTGTGAGGAATGGCCTCTTGAGGGCTTAAGAAGCATCTGATTGGCACTTCAGATGTCTGATGGTGCTTGTTAGAGAGGCTGTACAGCATTTTGGTGATAGGCCCGTCAACTAACTCCACTCCTAACAGTAAACAGCCATTTGGAAATAAACACCACATTGAGTTCAAGTACACCTTGAAGAAATAGTCACCACTTAAAGGAGTGCTCACCCTTTAATGTTCATTTGATGCTAGGGCTGCAAAGAGGACTTCTGACATGCATCGCGGGATGTCCCCGGACACTGACAAGACTTCATCAACACGCAAGCAACATTTATTCTGGAAATTCTCTGGGGACTTCATCTAAAAAAGGTGAGTGATCGGTTACTCTTAGAGTCACTGGCAAGGGGGTGCGGGGACATGTGGGTAGTGGGTAGGGAGAGGGCTTTATCATCCCTTGGTAGGGATGCCCCTTGATCTAGATGAAGAAAAGAAGGAAGATGTGATGCTGGGCAGGGATGCAGATGAGAGGGAGAGGAGGATAAGGGAGTGGATGGCGAGGGGGCAGGTCTGGTGGTCAAGGTAGCATCCTCGATTCCTTCAGGGCATCCCTCCTCGTCTGGGCCTCCTCCACCCAGAACTCGAGTGGCACGTCCGAGAGTCCATGTGCAAAATAAGCTAAACCAGCAGGAGGCGCCGATACTCCCAAAGAGCTGGTGTTGGGGTCATGCCTATTTCATGCTGTTAGCTCAGCATAGATTATCATAGAATCCCTACAGTGCAGAAGGAGGCCATTCAGCCGATCGCGTCTGCACCGATTCACCGACAAAGCATCTTATCCAGCCTATTCCTGTAATCCCACGTATTTTCCCCACTAATCCCCTTAAATCTTGGGGCACTAAGGGGCAATTTACCATGGCCAATCCACCTGACCTGCACATCTTTGGGGCGTGGGAGGAAACCGGAGCACCCGGAGGAAACCCACGCAGACACGGGGAGAACGTACAAACGGCACACAGACAGTGACCCAAGACCAGAATTGAACCTGGGTCCCTGGCGCTGTGAGGCAGCAATGCTAACCACTGTGCCACCGTGCCCATTTTAATTGATTCCAGCATCCAGCCAGTGCTATCTACGCTGTTGATTGATTGGATGGCTTTGCGTCAGGTCAATATTATGAGCAACTCGGACCAATTAAAGCTGACCTCCATCCCTTAAGGGTGAATCATAGAAACCCTACAGTGCAGAAGGAGGCCATTCGGCCCATCGAGCCTACACCAACAATAATCCCACCCAGGCCTTATCCCCGTAACCCCACATATTTACCCCGCTAATCCCTCTAACCTACGCATCCCAGGACACTAAGGGGCAATTTAGCATGGCCAATCAATCTAACCCGCACATCTTTGGATTGTGGGAGGAAACCGGAGCACCCGGAGGAAACCCACGCAGACATGGGGAGAACATGCATTGTGACTGCGGTGGATTTTGGGAGTTGTGCAGAAAGTGAATCCAAAAAGTGAGACATTGAAATCAGCACACAACAGGGACAGTGAGGCCTCCAAAGGCCTCAGTGGAAGGAGTGTGAAGGAGAGCAATGTCCTGCATCTACTAGGGTCAGTGGGAGGCAAAAGGAATTGGGAGTAGATAGCCATGGAGGTCAGTGGCAGGAGATAATCCCAAGGCTCTGGTGCCACAAGAAGTTCAATAACCTCACACAAGTGGTCAAGATTAGTGAGTGTATTTTCACAGGCATATCCTAATCGTTCCACCACTTGCCTCAGGCACTGTGCAAACCACCACACCCCTCATCACTCACCTCCCAGCAATCTCTGTTGATCAGAACGCATAATTGACATTCATTAGGTGTACCCCACCCTCACACACATTTTGCAAACCCCAAATCCACGATACACAGGTGACACACACTGCCAGCTATTCAACCGTGACAGTCACATCGCCCACACAGATTGCATCACAGTCTCTGACTCACTTTCCACTCTCGCAGGACAAGGCAACTGCAAGCAGCAGGAGGAAATCAGACAGAGACAGACAGACAATGCCTGCATTTTCCACCATGCTCATTTCTGAAGCTGCGGCCCAGCAGAGGAGGGGCGGATACTACCGAGGGTACAGAATCCTCCTCCTCAAGTCACATCTCCTTGTCGTATCACAGAAGCTTCAGATGGTGCAAGCATGCACCTGTGGCATGGTGCCGAAGTGGTTAGCACTGCTGCCTCACAGCTCCAGGGACCCGGGTTCGATCCCCGGCTTGGGTCACTGTCTGTGTGGAGTCTGCACATTCTCCCCGTGTCTGCGTGAGTTTCCTCCGGGTGCTCCGGTTTCCTCCCACAGTCCAAAAGACATACAGGTTTGGTGCATTGGCCATACTCAATTCTCCCTTGATACCCTGGGATGAGTAGGTTAGAGGGATTAGCGGGGTAAATATGTGGGGTTACAGGGATAGGGCCTGGATTGGTTGTTGTCAGTACAGACTCGATGGGCCAAATGGCCTCCTTCTGCACTGTAGGGATTCTATGATATCCGCCACGTGCTACCTACACCACAACCTGAATGTCATGCCTTTCTCCTTTTAGATACTCAAGAGGTGCCAAGCGTGGAAAAACAGCAGCAATGATGAAGCAACACGATTTTGCGCTCACAGCCAGCAGATCAGATATTGGCTGGCATTTTCCGGTCCTGTTGTGTTGGGATCCGGGGAATAGGGTAGGCCAGCCAGAAGCCCACTCACTGTTGGCAGGACTTGAAGATTCCAGTGGTGGGCGGGGCCGGAAAATCCCGACTATTGACGTCAAGTGTAACTTTGAGGAGGATGTGGAGGTGGGATGTGCACAGAGCGAGAAGCTGGCACGAGTGGGCTACAGCCAGGATAGGGGACAATGATGGCACAGGAGACTAGCTCACCGGAGGCAGAGGTCACACAAAGAATGGGATCCCCTCCCCCGCCACATCGGGGCGGCACAGTGGTTGGCACTGCTGCCTCACAGCGCCAGGGATCCGGGTTCAATTCCAGCCTCGGGTCACTGTCTGTGTGGAGTTTGCACTTTCTCCCCATGTCTGCGTGGGTTTCCTCCAGGTGCTCCGGTTTCCTCCCACAGTCCAAAGATGTGCAGGTTAGGTGGATTGGCCGGTTAGGTGGATTGGCCATGTTAAATTGCTCTTTAGTGTTAAGGGGATGTAAGGGAGATTAGTAGGGTAAATATGTGAGATTACGGGATTGGGCCTGGGTGGGATTGTTGTTGGTGCAGATTCAATGGGCCGAATGGCCTCCTTCTGCACTCTCGGTATTCTGTGATTCTATCCCTGTGGTGGGTTTTCCAGTGGTGGAGGCAGTCACCATTGGAGACCAGCAGGATCTTCCAATCGCAGCGATGTCTGCGGCGTTTTGCTTGGCTCGCCCATCCCGGCTGCCGAGGAACCTAACACGGGGGTGGGAGGTGGCCGTCTCCGATGGGATCGTAAAATCCCGCCGACAAGTTTGGACTGCGATGAGGATTTTATTGTAATGGCCTGCAGAAAAACCCAAAACTATGAAACACTCGATGCGTTGGGAAGCCCAACAGAAAGCCTGTGATCAGTGTGAAGGAGCATGGAGGGGTACAGCACCAACCTGGCACAGGGCTTTGCCCACAGCTGTGAGCCCATCCCTCCCAGCGTGGAAGGGGCGGCCAACTCCATTGTCACACTGGTGGACCCAACCGTTAGATAACTGATGCCTGATGACCGATGCCTCAGGTGGAACACAAGCAACTTCCAAGAAGTCCAAGTGGCAACTCGATTCATTAAATAGAGTTAGCAGACTGTGTACGTACACCTCTTTGCAAGCAATCAACGGCACCCTGCACCAAGCAAGGAAAAACCCGTACCCTGTCAATGTGGTTTGTAATAATGGGGAGTGTGTCAGTGTGCAGAGAATAGTTGGGAGTGGAGATTGGTGCAGTGATTGTCGCAGAATGAATGGAGGCAGGGGTAAGTGTTCTCGGTTTTGGGATTTGTTAGGCCGTAAGTGGTAGAGATTTGAATAGGGAGTAAGAAAATAGTATTCTGACCTTAAAGATTCTCGTCAGATCATTGAACTTTTTCCAATCAGAATCTGGATGCTGGGCTCCTGTCACTACTTTGTCATCTCTACCCATATATCTGATGCCGAGAAAGCTTTCTTCCCAAAGAGGGAAGAAAATGTCTCTCCTTCTGTCCACTGCCAATATCGAAGCCTCCCAGGCAGCATTAGAAAACCTGGAGCCACCCTTAAGCTTGTGCTTCAATCATTCCGCAGATTGAAAAATATTTTCCCACGTCTCCTGCCAGAATGTTACTCTCTATTAAGAGGTTGCCTCAAGTCTCCTACCCGGCTGCTACAAACCTACCACCAATGAGTAGATATCATAGGGAAGCAGGCTGAACATCAGCGCAATTAAAACAATGTTCAAACAGCACCGATATTGCACCATTGTCTGAGCAACTCCAAGAGCTTTCATAAAACATTTACTAAGGACAAAGATAGCTGTAAGAGCAGCAGATAGGAGGCGCAAATTCTGATTGGAGACCAGGCCATCAACAATGCCAAAATAAGTTAAATGACCTCAATACAGCTGTCAAGCTAAGGTTCCAAACTCTCCATTTGATTATTCTCCATTCACATCTCACTGCTGCCTCACAGTGCCAGGGACTCAGGTTCGATTCCTGGCTTGGGTCACTGTCTGTGTGGAGTCTGCACATTCTCCCCGTGTCTGCACACACATAAATTCACCCATGCACGCAAACACACACACACAGCCAATTGCCCCATAAAGAGAATATGCAACTTAAATTGTATACTGCAGATGGTTCCAAGTGTCTGAAGTCAATAGTTAAGCAGAATAAATGAGAAGAATTTAAACCACTTCCAGCTTCGGGGTAACAATTGCACTGACTTCCTCTGACACCTTCACAGGACATTCGACTACATCACACATACCCTCACCCTGACTACACTCTGTCTCCAACTACAACCCTCCCCTGACTACACCCCCTAGACACTGAGCCCGCCACTCACTCCCCACCCCCAATCCTGTCCATCGGATAAATGGGCGATAAATGCTGGTTAACAAATAAAGAAGACTTGGATTATTTTCTGCATCTATTCAAAGTGTTTTGATGATCGATGTACCTTGTCACCCAAAGTCTTCCCTTCTCCCTGGCCTCGCAGTGACTGGTCCTCTGGACCTTTAAGCTGAGCAGCTTTATGGCAGCAAGTGCTGTAAAAACTGAGCCCAGGTCACTTTCCTCTGACTCAGCTGCCTTTGGATGTAGACCTCGGGAGCGCGCTGCACTAAACAGAACTCACCTGGCTTGAGTCGGAAGATCGGGTGAAATAGGAGGGGCTCGATTTCAAGGGAAGTAATCACGCGCTGAGTGGCAACCCGACAGAATGGCCACTTCATTGAAAAAAAAAGGAACAGAGGAAATAGCCAAAGGTTTGACCAAGTTCTTGGCCAACAGTCTGAGGAAAGTCTCGGCCACCAGCTGGTAGGGGCGGCACGGTGGCACAGTGGATAACACTGCTGCCTCACAGCGCCAGGGACCCAGGTTCGATTCCCGGCTTGGGTCACTGTCTGTGCGGATTCTGCACGTCCTCCCCGTGTCTGCGTGGGTTTCCTCCGGGTGCTCCGGTTTCCTCCCACAGTCCAAAGATGTGTGGGTTCGGTGGATTGGCCATGATAAATTGCCCCAAAGTGTCAGGAGGACTAGGGTAAATGCAAGGGGTTATGGGGATAGGGCCTGGGTAGGATTGTGGTCAGTGCAGACTCGATGGGCCGAATGATCTCCTACTGTAGGATTCTATGATTCTCTGATTCTATGGTTCTAGATCCAGTGTGGGACCCTAACTTCAATTTCATAATGATCTTCCCATGTATTTCTAGTGCACCCATGGGCAGCCAATTCAATGTGGCAAGTGGAACACTTCTAGCAAGCTGTAGCTGCCTGTATTCCCCTCACCATATTAAGGGTTGGCAATGAAGGTTCCCTTTGCTGGGGGTGTTCACCATTTTAGAAATATTTTTTGTTTATTTATTCATGGGATGTGGGCATTACTGGCTGGGCCAGCATTTGATGCCCATATCCCTAATTGTCTTTGAACTGAGTGGCTTGCTCGGTCATTTCAGAGGACATTTAAATGTCAACCATATTGTTGCGAATCTGGAGTCACATATAGGCCAGGCCGGGTAAGGATGGCAGATTTCCTTCCGTAAAGGGGATTAGTATGGACGATCGATAATAGTTTTGTGGTCATCATTAGACTTAATTTCAGTCTTTTATTGAATTTCACCATATGCCCTGGTGGGGTTTGTGCCCAGAAATTACATTTTCGCGGGCTTTATTTATTTATTTGTTTATTTTAAAGTTTCAAATTGTACACCGGAAGTAGGCCGTGGGGTGTTCTGGGAAGGGTTTTTTGGAGTGTTTTTTTTTAGCGCGCGGGAGGTTTAAAAGTAGGCCGCACTATTCAGCGGACAGCGTTGTAGCGGGCAGCGGAGTGAGCAGGGAGCAGAGTGAGAGCTGAAGGGCTTTGGCTCAACGGGTTAGGAGGAAACGGGCAGAGGCAGGGTAGGTTCTGTTCTTTGTTTTTCCAGTAATTTAAAGAAAGGGGTAATTATGAGTGGGAGGCCAGTTTGTTGCTGTCGGTGGCGGATGTGGGAGTTCATGGAGTCGCCTAGCCTCCCGGAAGTCCATATCTGTACCGGGTGCGTCGAACTGGAGCTCCTGAGAGACCGCGTTAGGGAACTGGAGCTGCGGCTCGATGACCTTAGTCTAGTCAGGGAAAATGAGAAGTTAATAGAAAGAAGCTACAGGCAGGTCGTCACACCAGGGCCACGAGAGGAAGACACGTGGGTCAGGGTTAGGAAGGGTAAAGGTCACATACCAGAGAGTACCCCGGTGGTTGTCCCCCTTAACAATAAGGGATGGGTGACAGACAGGAGAGAGGAGGGGAGAGAGCAGTCAGTGATGGGATCCCCTGTGATTGTCCCCCTCCAAAATAAGTATACCATTTTGGATACTGTGAGGGGGGATGACCCTCCAGGGGTAAGCCACGGTGACCAGGTCACTGGCATGGAATCGGGCTCTGTGGATCAGAAGGGAAAGAGGGGGACTAGGAGAGCAATAGTAGTGGGGGATGCAATAGTTAGAGGCACAGACAGGCGGTTCTGTGGGCACGAACGAGACTCCAGGATGGTAGTCTGCCTCCCTGGTGCCAGGGTCCTGGATGTCTCTGAGCGGGTAGGAAGCATCCTAAAAGGGGCGGGTAACCAGACAGACGTCATTGTCCACATTGGTGCAAATGACGAAGGCAGAAAGAGCAGGGAGGTCCTGAGAGAGCAATTCAGGGAGTTGGGTAGTTGGCTAAAAAACAGGGCCTCTAGGGTAGCGATCTCTGGACTACTCCCAGTGCCACGTGCGAGTGAGGCTAGGTATAGGGAGATGGTACAGCTGAACGGGTGGCTAAAGGACTGGTGCAGGAGGGAGGGTTTCAGATTCGTGGATCACTGGGAAGTCTTCAAGAGAGGATGGCACCTGTACAAGAAGGACGGGTTACACCTAAACTGGAGGGGCACGAATATCCCAGCTGGGAGTTTTGCTTGTGTGGTTCGGGTGGATTTAAACTAATGTGGCAGGGGGGTGGGGATCAAAACAATAGGTCAATAAGCACAGAGGCTGGGGACGAGGTTGGGGCCAAGACAAGGCTATCTAAGAGGAAGAGCATTCTGGGGGAGGATGACCTCAGTGGGCCTGGAGGTCTGGAGTGCATCTGCTTCAATACAAGGAGCGTCACGGGCAAGACAGACAAGCTTAGAGCCTTAATGCTTGCGCGGAACTTGGATGTGGTTGCAGTGACGGAGACTTTATTAAAAGAAGGACAGGACTGGCAGCTGAATATTCCGGGGTATAAGTGTTTTAGGCGAGACAGAGAAGCGGCTAGGAGAGGTGGGGGAGTAGCAATGCTGGTTAGGGAGCATTAGGGAGCATATTACAGCGGTACAGAGGGTGGACAATTTGGAAGGGTCAGGTAACGAGTCACTGTGGGTGGAGCTCAGAAACGGGAACGGCGCAGTCACTATGCTGGGGGTATACTACAGGCCTCCCAACAGCCCACGGGAAGTTGAGGAACGGATATGTAAGGAGATTCTAGACAGGTGCAGAAAAAATAGGGTTGTTGTAGTGGGAGACTTTAATTTCCCTTGTATAGACTGGAAATCGCTTAGAGCTGGGGGCCTGGACGGGGAAGAATTCATAAAATACGTACAGGAAGGTTCTTTGGAACAATATGTTGACAGTCCAACTAGAGAGGGGGCTATACTGGACCTGGTACTGGGGAATGAGCCCGGTCAGGTCATCAAAGTTTTAGATGGGGAACAGGTGGCAAATAGTGAACACAATTCTGTAAACTTTAGGATAGTATTGGAAAAAGATGAGAGCTGTCCTATGGGTAAGGTGCTGAATTGAGGGAAGGTTAACTACAGCCAGATTAGGCAGGATTTGGTGGCTGTTGATTGGGAGAGGCTGTTCGAGCGTAAATCCACATCTGGCATGTGGGAGTCTTTTAAGGAGCAGTTGATAGGACTGCAGAACAGGCATATGCCTGAAAAGAGGAAGGATAGGAAAGGTAGGATTCGGGAGCCGTGGATAACTAGTGAAATTGTGGGTCTAATCAAAAAGAAAAAAGAGGCATACATGAGGTCCAGGCAGCTAAAAACAGATGGAGCACTGGAGGAATACAGAGAAAGTAGAAAAGAACTCAAACAGGGAGTTAGAAGGACAAAAAGGGGTCATGAAATGTCCTTGGCAGACAGGATTAAGGAGAATCCTAAGGCATTTTATACATACGTTAGGAACAAGAGGGTTGTTAGGGAAAGAATCGGACCTCTCAGGGACAAAGGAGGGGAATTATGCTTAGAACCAAAGGAAGTAGGAGAGATCCTAAACGAATACTTTGCATCAGTATTCACAAAGGAGAGGGACATGTTGACTGGTAATGTCTCAGAGAGATGTGTTGACCCGTTAGAAAAAATCTCAATTACAAGGGAGGAAGTGTTTGGTTTTTTAGGAAACATTAAGACAGACAAGTCCCCAGGGCCGGATGGCATCTAACCTAGACTCCTCAGGGAGGCAAGAGATGAAATTGCTGGGCCTCCAACAGAAATCTTTGTCTCTTCACTGGACACAGGTGAGGTCCCAGAGGATTGGGGGATAGCAAATGGGGTCCCATTATTTAAGAAGCAAGGATAACCCGGGTAATTATAGGCCGGTGAGCTTGACGTCCGTGGTAGGGAAATTGTTGGAGAAGATTCTTAGAGATAGGATATATGCGCATTTAGAACTGAATAATCTCATTAGCGATAGACAGCATGGTTTTGTACGAGGGAGGTCATGCCTCACAAATTTGGTTGAGTTTTTTGAGGAGGTGACAAAAACAATTGACGAGGGAAGGGCCGTGGATGTCGTCTATATGGATTTTAGTAAAGCGTTTGACAAGGTCCCTCATGGCAGGCTGGTGCAAAAGGTTAAATCACACGGGATAAAAGGTGAGCTAGCTAGATGGGTGGAGAACTGGCTTAGCCATAGAAGACAAAGGGTAACAGTGGAGAGGTCTTTTTCCGGTTGGAGGTCTGTGACTAGTGGTGTTCCGCAGGGCTTTGTACTGGGACCTCTGCTGTTTGTGATATATATAAATGATTTGGAGGAAGATGTGGCTGGTGTGATCAGTAAGTTTGCGGACAACACAAAGATTGCTGGAGTTGCGGATAGTGATGAACATTGTCAGAGAATACAGCAGGGTATAGATAGGCTGGAACATTGGGCGGAGAAATGGCAGATGGAATTTAATCCAGATAAATGCGAAGTGATGCATTTCGGTGGATCTAATGTAAGGGAGAGCTATACAATAAATGGCAGAACCATCAGGAGTATAGGCACACAGAGGGACCTGGGTGTACAAGTCCACAGATCCTTAAAGGTGGCAGCACAGGTGGAGAGGGTGGTCAAGAAGGCATATGGCATGCTTGCCTTTATTGGACGGGGCATAGAATATAAAAGTTGGCGTATGATGTTGCAGCTGCATAGAACGTTGGTTAGGCCACATTTGGAATACTGCGTCCAGTTCTGGTCGCCACACTACCAGAAGGACGTGGAGGCTTTGGAGAGAGTACAGGAAAGGTTTACCAGGATGTTGCCTGGTATGGAGGGTCTTTGCTATGAAGAGAGATTGGGTAAACCTGGGGTTGTTCTCCCTGGAAAGACGGAGGATGAGGGGCGACCTAATAGAGGTGTATAAAATTATGAAGGACATAGATAGGGTGAACAGTGGGAAGCTTTTTCCCAGGCCGGAGGTGATGAACACAAGGGGTCATGGATTCAAGGTGATGGGGGCAAGGTTCAACACAGATGTCAGGGGGATGTATTTTACACAGAGGGTGGTGGGGGCCTGGAATGCACTGCCAAGCAAGGACACGCTGGGATCGTTTAGGACGTATCTAGATAGCCACATGAACAAGCCACAGCAACATATTGCTGATGATACAAAGATTGGAGGTGTAGTGGACAGTGAGGAATGTTTTCAAAGCTTGCAGAGGGATTTGGACCAACTAGAAAAATGGGCTAAAAAATGGCAAATGGAATTTAACGCAGACAAGTGTGAAATATTGCACATTGGAAGGACAAACCAAAGTAGAACGTACAGGGTAAATGGTAGGACTCTGAAGAGTGCAGTTGAACAGAGGGATCTGGGAATACAGGTACAGAATTCCCTAAAAGTGACGTCACAGGTGGATAGGGTCGTAAAGAGTGCCTTTGGTACATTGGCCTTTATAAATCGGAGTATCGAGTATAAAAGTTGGAGTGTTATGGTAAGGTTATATAAGGCATTGGTGAGGCCGAATTTGGAGTATTGTGTACAGTTTTGGTCACCTAGTTACAGGAAGGATATAAATAAGGTTGAAAGAGTGCAGAGAAGGTTCACAAGGATGTTGCCGGGACTTGAGAAACTGAGTTAGAGAGAGAGATTGAATAGGTTGGGACTTTATTCCCTGGAGCGTAGAAGATTGAGGGGAGATTTGATAGAGGTGTATAAGATTTTGATGGGTATAGATAGAGTGAATGCAAGCAGGCTTTTTACGCTGAGGCTAGGGGAGAAAAAAACCAGAGGGCATGGGTTAAGGGTGAAAGGAGAAAAGTTTAAAGGGAATATTAGGGGGGGCTTCTTCACGCAGAGAGTGGTGGGAGTGTGGAATGAGCTGCCGGATAAAGTGGTAAATGCGGGGTCACTTTTAACATTTAAGAAAAACTTGGACGGGTTCATGGATGAGAGGGGTGTGGAGGGATATGGTCCAAGTGCAGGTCAGTGGGACTAGGCAAAAAATGGTTCGGCACAGACAAGAAGGGCCAAAAGGCCTGTTTCTGAACTGTAATTTTCTATGGTTCTATGGTAACAGACTGGGAATAGAGGGATACAAACAAATGGTCTAGTTGGGCACATGAGTGGCGCAGGCTTGGAGGGCCAAAGGGCCTGTTCCTGTGCTGTATTGTTCTTTGTTCTTTGTTCAGGTGCCCAGAGAAACCCTGCGTCTCTGGATTACTAATCCAGTTACTAATCCCTCATTGTTTGATTGATTATTGTCACATGTATTGGAATACAGTGAAAAGTATTGACTCTTGCAAACTGTTACAGACAAACACATACCGTTCATAGAGTACATAGCGGAGAAGGAAAGTATAGGGTGCAGAACATAGTGTTACAGCCACAGTAAGGTGAAGAGGAAGATCAGCTAAATATAACATAGGTCCATTCAAAAGTCTGAAGGCAGCGGGGAAGGAGCTGTTCTTGAGTCAGTTGGTATGTGACCTCAGACTTTTGTATCTTTTTCCCAACGGAAGAAGATGGTCTTGTGGGACGATGTAATTCCTAAACTGGAATATTTTCGAAAATGGTATAAAATAAGGTCTAAATTAATATAGACATAATGCAGTCTAGTTAAAATAATGTTTATTTATAAGTCGCAAGTAGGCTTACATTAACACTGCAATGAAGTTACTGTGAAAATCCCCCTAGTCGATGGACTCTGGCGCCTGTTCGGGTCAATGCACCTAACCAGCACATCTTTGGACTGTGGGAGGAAACTGGAGGAAATCCACAGAGACACGGGGAGAACGTGCAGACTCCACACAGACAGAGACCCAAGCCAGGAATCGAACCTGGGTCCCTGGCGCTGTGAGGCAGCAGTGCTATCCACTGTGCCACCGTGCCGTCCCTCTTTGTTAATGGCCCATGGCTTGTCGTGACTCAGGGTCATCTTCTGTCACCTGCAGCTCTGGGATTCTGCTGGGAACGGTTTGGATTTATATCTTTTGGTGTCAAATTGGTCAACCCATAGCACATGGACTGCAGCGATTCAAGATGGCAGCTCACCACCAGCTTCTCAAGGACAACAAGGGACGGGCAATAAACGCTGGCCAGCCAGCGATGCCCATGTCCCATGAATGAATAAGAAGAAATGAATCCTGTCGTGAAACTTTGGAATAAAAATGAACAGAAAGTAATGGAAATGCAACACAAGTAAATGAGCACCAGGAACGGATAGAGAAGTGAGTTGGTCAGCAGTAATCCTTCAACGTGAATCTCTGCAAGGTCGCAAGCCAAAGCTCTAACGTTTCTTCCACAGATACCGTTCATTTGATTTGATTTGATTTATTATTGTCACATGTATTAGCATACAGTGAAAAGTATTGTTTCTTGCGCGTGAAACAGACAAAGCATACCGTTCATAGAGAAGGAAAGGAGAGAATGCAGAATGTGGTGTTACAGTCATAGCTAGGGTGTAGAGAAAGATCAACTTAGTGCGAGGTAGGTCCATTCAAAAGTCTGACATCAGCAGGGAAGAAGCTGTTCTTGAGTTGGTACGTGACCTCAGACTTTTGTATCTTTTCCCGATGGAAGAAGGTGGAAGAGAGAATGTCCGGGGTGCGTGGGGTCCTTAATTATGCTGGCTGCTTTTCCGACACAGTGGGAAGTGTAGACAGAGTCGATGAATGGGAGGCTGGTTTGCGTGATGGATTGGGCTACAATCACAACCTTTTGTAGTTTCTTGCGGTCTTGGACAGAGCAGGAACCATACCAAGCTGTGATACAACCAGAAAGAATGCTTTCTATGGTGCATCTGTAAAAGTTGGTGAGAGTCATAGCTGACATGCAAAATTTCCTTAGTCTTCTGAGAAAGTAGAAGCATTGGTGGGCTTTCTTAACTATAGCCAATCACTGTGGAGGGACCAGGATAGGTTATTGGTGATCTGGACACCTAAAAACTTGAAGCTCTCGACCATTTCTACTTCGTCCCCATTGACGTAGACAGGGGCATGTTCAGTTTATTCAGTTTGCCAATCATTGACAATTCTCTTCTGTTTGCATTGCAGCTTTGTCGCATTTACTGTTTTCTTTCTTCATTTACTTTTGAGCTTTGGCAATCAAAACAAGGATCTGCCTGCACTCGAGCTTTAAAGACTCATCAGTAATGTGCAAACAAGTCAGCCCTGCTCAAGGTGGTATACTTTGTACAAGCACTGGAACATTTCTTTGATATTCAAAGGTGAGAAAAAATGTAAAAAAGCAACAACAGGTAAGGGAACATCAGGAGAGGCGATGGCCTAGTGGCATTATCATGAGACTATTAATCCAGAAACTCAGCTAATGTTCTGGGGACTTGGGTTCGAATCCCGCCACGGCAGATGGTGGAATTTTTCAATTAAAAAAATCTGGAAGTAAGAATGACCATGAGACCATTGTCAGAAAAACCCATCTGGCTCACGAATGTTCCTTTAGGGAAGGAAATCTGCTGTCTTTACCTGGTCTGGCCTACGTGTGACTTCAGAGCCACAGCAATGTGGTTGACTCTCAACTGCCCTCTGAAATGGCCTCGCAAACCATTCAGTTCAAGGGTCAATTAGGGATGGACAGCAGGTGTTGTCCCAATTAGGGATCGAACAACAAATTCCGGGCCAGCCAGCGACACCCACATCCCATTAACAAAAAATTAAAAATCTCAGAAGTGGATCAGCATTTTGGAACCTGTTTTTTTTAAATTAGAGTGCACATATTATGATAAGGTAAACCTTATGATAAGGCATTTTCACTGGTCATTGAGATGATACAAGCTTAACATAATTACAGAAAAGTAATTGAGATGTTTACAAAATTGAATTTGGGATTTTAACTTGTCAGTGCTGAACTTGAATACAGCGGTAAAGAGAAGCAATGGGCCCGATTTTACCAGAAAACGGGTGTGAATTCGCGGTAAAGTTGGGCGTCGGGCCTATACCGCGATCTGCACCCGATTCCGAGCAGATCGTGGCTTTACCGACACCCGATTCGGGCGCAGGTCCGGCCCGCTCCCGAATCGGGCGGCCCGACGATTTAAATGCATTTACGTGCATTTAAACCGACCTAATGAACCACTCTGCGGGCGATCCCTCCTCCCCACCGGAGGAACGAATCCCTCCTCCCGGAGTGGACGTGCGGCCATGCCGTCCCACGAAACCTTCAGGATGAAGCGATTCCTCAGCCACAGCCATCTCTCCCGCTCTCTTGGCCCTGCAGGGAAGAGTAATCTGTGGCTGGTAGTGTACCAGTGATGGTGTATCCCTTTACAGGCCCCGCTTGGTCATTCTCCAGTGTCTCCTCTTGGACTTGTACTGATCTTGTTGCCGGTTTTCATGCGGATCCACTGTGGAATCGGCCGGTTCTGCTTCATCTTCTTAGCGAGGAATCGCTTCATCCTGAAAGTTTTGTGGGATGGTGTTGTGGGAAAAATCCACCAGTAGTCAGACTTCGAGATTCAGAAAATACGATTTATTAAACGGAGCTCCGGGAGATAAGGCACTTTGTTCGTAGAACGCCTTTTCTCAATTGTATACCGGGAGCGGTTCATTTTTATACCCTTTACACAATGGGCATACCGGTGATTTGAACATTATCACATTGTTTAAGTGAGTACAAGTATTTAACATTTCATGAATGGGTACATTTCCCCATGTTTACAAGAGTACAAACAGGTATAGACATTTAACATTTTATGAATGGGTCTATCAATGGCTAGTTTCGTCTTGTGCAGGTGCTAATCGGTTCCCTCGCACTTATATTTCCCGCGTTCCTGTAACGTTAAGCTAGGCTCTTTGTTCAGGGGTTTCCTTATCTTAAAAGATGTTTCGACCCTTGGCTTTGGCTTCCTGAGGTGTTTGTTTGCTATGAGTCACTGTCTGTACTTTGTAAGTGGTTTGTCTGTCAGGATTCTGGCTTGACGTTATTTCTGAACAGCGGGAGCCTGTGGCTGTTTTTCTGGCTTCTTTCCCAGTTAACCCTGTGTGTGCCAGGCAGCCATTTTAGAGTGTGCTTTCTTGTGTTGCCATTTTAAAGTGTGCCCCCCTTGTATTTTCCCCTTTACAATGGCATGGCCGCACGTCCACTCCGGGAGGAGGGACCGGCCGCAGACGGGCAGCGGACCCCTCCCCCCCCCCCCCGCCCCCCCTCCAAACCAGAGGATGACCTGGGTCAGAGAGTCAGAGAGCCGCTGGAGGCTCTGACCCCACTCTTCGGAAGCTGCAGCGACGACTTCAGACTTTTATTCTGTAGGTCACTTACAGCGCGGATGCGGAACGGGCCAGAGGATGGTAAAGTGGGATTTGGCGGTCGGGTTGGGCGTGCGGTTCATTAAGTCGATTTAAATGCATGCAAATGCATTTCAATCGTCGAGTCGCCCGATTCGGGCGCGGGCCGGACCCATGCCCGAATCGGGTGCCAGTAAAGCCGCGGTCTGCTCAGAATCAGGTGCAGATCGCGGTACAGGCCCGATGCCCAACTTTACCGTGATTTCGCGCCCAAAAACGGGCGCGACGTTTTGGTAAAATCGGGCCCTTAGACTCAAAATGGTAAAATCAGGCCCAATGTTTGTAAATTTTGGCATTCTTCAATCTGTTCTAAAAAGCTTTGGCAACATGCCTCTTAATTCGGCAATAATACTTTGCTACAAGATGGAAACCCCCTAGTTTGAAGAGAACTGTTTAAGACTTATCCAGATAGCCATATGAACGGAGTGGGAATGGAGGGATACAAAAGAATGGTCTAGTTTGGACCAGGGAGCGGCACGGGCTTGGAGGGCCGAAGGGCCTGTTCCTGTGCTGTATTGTTCTTTGTTCTTTGTTCTTTGAATATGAACAGAGAGCCAAAGGGTGCGATGGAGTTTTATCTGCAAAAAAAACCCCAGCGTGATTGATCATTTTGTGTGGTGCAATATATTATTCTGCACCTGATTTCTTTGAGTAGATATTATGTTAGTTGATTGCTCAGTCATCACTTTTAGTTGAACAAAAACAGAAACAGATTGGATATTGGTTACGCAATTAGTACATCCTTTTAAATTCAGTCTGACAAACCTGGTATCTAATGCCAGCTGCGATTTTCCAACACCTTTTGTTTTTATATCACATCTCCAGCATCCACAGTATCTTGCTTTCATTTTGGCATTTTTTGCCCTTCTCCTAACTGCCCTTCAGAGGGTGGTGAGCCACCCCTTTGAATGGGGGTAGTTCATGTGGTGGGGGTCGTCCCCACGGGGCTTTTCACTAGGTAGTTCCAAGATTTTGACCCAGTGATGGCGAAGGAGCACCAATGCTTGTCCAAGTCGGGATGGTGTGTGACCTTGGAGGTGACGGTTTTCCTGTGTTGGAGTTCGCGATGCTTGGGAATCATAGAATCACAGAATCCCTACAGTACAGAAGGACGTCATTCGGCCCATCAAGCCTGTACCAACCACATAATAACACACATTTACCCTGCTCATCCCCCTCACACTAGGGTTGATTTAGCATGGCCAATCAACCTAACCCGCACATCTTTGTACTGTGGGAGGAAACTGGAGCACCTGGAGGAAACTCACGCGGAAAACTCCACACAGACAGTGGCCCGAGGCTGGAATTGAACCTGGGTCGCTGACGCTGTGAGGCAGCAGTGCCAACCACTGTGCTGCCCTAAGGGAAAAGAACATTTCACAAGACATTAGCAATTTCAAACCTCTGAATATGTTTCAAAGTATAAAGGCGGATGTCAGTAACTAGCAGGTTCACACATGTATGCAAAATTATTTGAATTTTCTGACGGTCTGTCTGCTAATTTGTTTGCATTGCATCAGCAACATTGGGTGCTGCTTTCAAGTTTGGCAGTGAGGGCACAGGGAGTGTAAAATGGGTTGCCTAGATAGAGAGGGAATATAGGAGCAATGCATAGCTCTTGCCTACTTTGCAATCCTTCCCAAGTGAAAATTCTGTGTATAATTTTCAGCATTTAGCAGTGTTCCAATCTAAAAAATGAGGGCCGGAGTGCGATTGTTCTAGCATTAAATTAAAATGCATTTTATGTGGTCAGCGGACAAAAAATATGTCTACTTGTAGGGCAAAGCAAAACTAGAGGCTGGGTAATTCGCTCCTCTGTCCCCATAAAATCCAACCCTGGATAATTCGCTCCTCTGTCCCCATAAAATCCAACCCTGGGTATCATGAATGTATGATAGTCACTAAGGAATCCAATAAGGAATTTAAGAGAAATTTTACACAAAATTGGAATGCAAAACATGCTAGCGGATGGAGCTGTTGAGGCAATGCACTTGAGGAGCAGTACTCATGTGAGGAAGAAAGAGATGGAGGAATTTGCTGATGGAGTTCGATGAAGAGGGGTGGGAGGAGGCTTCTGTAGAGCTTAGGGACTGGCACAGACACATTGGACTAAATCATAGAATCCCTACAGTTCAGAAGAAGGCCATTCGGCCCTTCGAGCCTGCACCCGAACACAATCCCACCCAAGCCCTATCCCCGCAATCCCACATATTTACCCTGCTAATTCCCCTGACACTAATGGTCAATTTAACCTGGCCAATCAACCTGACCCGCACATTTTTGGACTGTGGGAGGAAACCGGAGCACCCGGAGGAAACCCACGCAGACACGGGAAGAATGTGCAAACTCCACACAGACAGTGACCCGAGGGCCAGAATTGAACCCGGGTCCCTGGTGCTGTGAGGCAGCAGTGCTAACCACTGTGCCACTGTGTCGCCCTGCCCATAAATGACTCATGTTTATACTGTAAATTCAAAAACAAAATCCAAATTATTTGTTCATGTATCTCATTGGCATTTATGGGCTCTTGCTACGTGTAAATTGGTTGCCACGTCTCCTGTAATACAATGGGAACTGGACTTCATTGTGTTACACTGATTTGAAAGCACTCTGTGGACGCCTTGAGATTGTGAAAGGCAGCGGGTTCTTTATTTCTTTCAGGAAGCTCATTTAAAAAGGCCAGGCCCAACTTACTTGAAAGCTGTTTGAGAAATCTTATGTATGGTTCCCCCTGTTTGCTTCAGTCTTAGCAATTCATTTATGCAGAGACTTCATTTTAAGATATTTCTGCCAATGCAATTACATTTAAATGCTAGACTGTACGGATTAACTAACACTTAACCAGGGATCCAGGTTCAATTCCCGGTTTGGGTCACTGCCTGTGTGGAGTTTGCACGTTCTCCCCGTGTCTGCGTGGGTTTCCTCTGGGTGCTCCGGTTTCCTCCCACGTTCTGAAAGACGTGCTGGTTAGGTGCGTTGACCTGAACAGGTGCCGGAATGTGGCGACTAGGGGAATTTCACAGTAACTTCATTGCAGTTTTAATCCAAGCCTTACTTGTGACTAATAAATAAACATTAACTTTTTAACTTTAACTTGACTACATTTTTAAACTCAGAAGGCACGCTGGGTTAGCTGAAAATTGACCGCACCCCTGAAAAGTACACAGCAAGGAAAACAAGTTTCGATAACAACATCTGCAAGACCTGTTTTCTCTGGACAGAGATAGACTGCAAGGACACTCATAATAATGAGATAAGAATTAACATACAGTTTGGAACTGTGTGTTCAGCCTGCAGTTTGATTTTGAGATCTTGTCCAGTACAGTACTGAGACTGGCTTAGCTGCCAGTCTTGAAGTTTGCTTTTTCTTTTTGCTTCTGTAATGTTAATTTTAATTTCAGCTCAATAAAAGTATTCCATTTTTAAAATAGTACCAGCGCTGTCCTCGCCTATTCAAAGGAATGAATAGACACTACACTATTAGAAAAAGGATTGAGATGCCATCACCAAACTTAATAAATCTAGGACTGACGTAGAGTTATACAGGAAAAAAAATGACATTTTGATCATGACGTCCATTGCCATCAGATTTTGACAGTAATACCTAACTCTGGTATTTTTTCATAGTTCAGCTGACAAAGGAGAGGCAATGTGATTGAATCTTCAGTCCCAAAACATTATTTTGACACTGAAGCAACCAGCTGGGCTAAAAGGGGAGGCAACGTGATCATAATCTCAGTCCCAAATATTGCATAACAAAAGCCATACCTTTCCCATCAGCATTATTTTAACACTGTAGTAACTAGCCAGGCTAAATCTCAGCTAAAGCGCTGGTATCACACAGCCTTTCCCATTTTAATCTGGTGGCAAAATGTTCATGCAATTACTGGTAGCTGTAAAAGCAAAGAACTTGATATTGCTTATCACTGTTAGAATGTAACCAGTGACAACTTTGTGGGCCTGATTTTACCATTTTGAGTCTAAGTGCCGAATCCGGGCGTCAAATAGATCTGCGCCTGGAATCCTCTTTCAGTGCGCCCATGCGCGTTTTGCCGGCTCCGGCCCGATCCGCGCTGTGGGCGGGGCTTAGCGCTGGCGGACCAATTAGAGCTCGGAACTGCGCATGCGCAGTTTGAAAAAAATCTGACAGAGCGTGCCCGGGCACGAAAGAAAAAAAAAGCAGAAAGCGGAGAGAGCGGCTCTCTGACGGTCATCCTCTGGGTGGGGAGGGGGGGGTGGGAGGAGGGGGGGCGGAGGAGGTGGGGCGGGACCCAGATCATCCTCTGGTCGAGGGGGGGGGATCCGCTGCCAGTCTGCGGCCGATCGGTGGGGAGGGAGAGGGCAGGGGGGTCCGCCACCACTCTGCGGGCAATCCCTCCTCTCCACAAGAGAAACAAATCCCTCCTCCCGGAGTGGACCTGCGGCCATGCCATCCCGCAAAACCTTCAGGATGAAACGATTCCTCGCTAAGAAGATGAAGCAGAACCGGCCGATTCCACAGTGGATCCGCTTGAAAACCAGCAACAAGATCAGTACAAGTCCAAGAGGAGACACTGGAGAAGGACCAAGCTGGGCCTGTAGAGGGATACACCATCACTGGTACACTACCAGCCACAGATTACTCTTCCCTGCAGGGCCAAGAGAGCGGGAGAGATGGCTGTGGCTGGTAGTGTACCAGTGATGGTGTATCCCTTTCCAGGCCCAGCTTGGTCCTTCTCCAGTGTCTGCTCTTGGACTTGTACTGATCTTGTTGCCAGTTCTCAAGCAGATCCACTGTGGAATCGGCCAGTTCTGCTTCATCTTCTTAGCGAGGAATCGCTTCATCCTGAAGGTTTTGTGGGATGGCATGGCCGCACGTCCACTCCGGCAGGAGGGATTCGTTCCTCCGGTGGGGAGGAGGGATCGCCCGCAGAGTGGCAGCGGACCCCCCTGCCCTCTCCCTCCCCATCGATCGGCCACAGACTGGCAACGGAACCCCCCCCGCCAACCAGAGGATGATCTGGGTCCCGCCCCCCCCCCCCTCCTCCTCCCACACCCCCGCCCCCAACCAAAGGGTGATCTGGGACAGAGAGCCGTTGGAGGCACTGACCCCGCTCTTTGGAAGCTGCAGCGACGACTTCAGACTTTTATTTTGCAGGTCGCTTACAGCGTGGATGCGGAACGGGCCAGAGGACGGTAAAGTGGGATTTGGCGGTCGGGTTGGGCGCGCGGTTCATTAAGTCGATTTAAATGCATGCAAATGCATTTAAATCGTCGGGCCGCCCGATTCAGGCGCGGGCCAGACCCACGCCCG
This sequence comes from Mustelus asterias, assembly GCF_964213995.1. Classification (NCBI taxonomy): domain Eukaryota; kingdom Metazoa; phylum Chordata; class Chondrichthyes; order Carcharhiniformes; family Triakidae; genus Mustelus; species Mustelus asterias. The sequence goes on along the minus strand of NC_135815.1, from coordinate 90,586,790 downwards.
AATCGGGTGTCGGTAAAGCCGCGATCTGCTTGGAATTGGGTGCAGATCGCAGTATAGGCCCGATGCCCAACTTTACCGTGATTTTGCACCCAAAAACGGGCGCCAAGTTTTGGTAAAATCGGGCCCTGTATCAGATGTAATGTGACCAATGGTAACAAGCTATAAGGGTCAGCTGACCCAGTAAACCATGGAACCAATTACAGAATGATGTGATGGTCAGCTGACCAACTGATTCATTATAAATAAGAACCTGTTGGGAATTGTGGGGAGCTTGGATTGGCCCAGGGCGAGGCCCCAAGTTTGGAGTAATGAAGTTTCTTTATTAAACCCTTTCTTTGATTTATAAGTTGGAGTAAGTTTTGTTATGTTTTTATTGTCTACATTTGAAGAGTTGCTTCTGAAGGAACAATCACAATGGTGGTGGGATGGGGGGGCGTGGGGGGGATCATTTAGACAGCTTCTTATCAGCTGAAGTGGATTAGATACCAAATGATATTTTGCCACAGGAAACATTTTGCCACAGGGTTGCAAGGTGGCACAGTGGTTCGCACTGCTGCTTCACAGCGCCAGGGACCCGGGTTCAATTCCGGTCTCGGGTGACTGTGTGGAGTTGGCATGTTCTCCCCATGTCTGCGTGGGTTTCCTCCGGGTGCTCCGCTTTCCTCCCGCACTTCAAAGATGTGCAGGTTCGGTGGATTGGCCATGCTAAATTGCCTCTTAGTGTCAGGGGGACTAGCAAGGTAGATATGTGGGGTTACGGGGTTAGGGTGTGGTTAGGATTGCTGTCGGTGCAGGCTCGATGGGCCAAATGGCCTCCAGCACTCTAGGGACACTAAGTTTCTATGATATGTGAAGTTGGAAACGTCCCCTGTGAAGTATCTCATTGTATTGTCTTATGTGCTTGACCTACCAAGTTAAGTAGCTTCACTTTGAAATTAGTGCACAGCATGTGGTCGGATGCAGGCATGAGCTTACCTGGATTGAAGTTAAGCAAGCGGCCTGAGATCACATCCAAATTAGTCTCTCTTTTTTTCTCTTTTCCCTTTTTGAGCTGGCCCAGACACGATGGGCTGAATGGCCTCTTTCTGACCATAATAAATGCTGGCCAGCCAGTGACTGGGGAGGAGATGACATCATGGTATTATTTCTCAAATATTAATCCTGAAACTCAGCTAATGTCCTGGGGACCCGGGTTCGAATCCTGCCGTGGTGAATTGGAATTCAATTTTTAAACAAATCTGGAATTAAGAATCCACTGATGGCCATGAAACCATTGACGATTGTCGGAAAAAACCATCTGGTGCTTTAGGGAAGGAAATCTGCTGTCCTTACCCGGTCTGGCCTACATGTGACTCCAGAGCCACAGCAATGCAGTTGACTCTCAACTGCCCTCAAAGGGCAACTAGGGATGGGTAGTAGATGCTGGCCAGTCAGCAACGCCCTTGTCCCACCAATGAATAAGAAAAAAATATTTTCTATGGTTGAAGGACCATTGTCTAGTCCGACTTTGCTTTTGATTCCACATTGACAGTGGCACAACAAGTGCCGGGCATGCAGATCTCAGGCTGTTCAACGAGCTACTTATGAGGGGGTATAACACCCATGCTAATAATTCTGGAGGTGAATAGTAGCCATCTTAATAACCGTGTCCAGTTAAAGGGTTAAAAGAGACAAACCACAAAAGCCTTCGCAATGTTTCACTGCAGGATAGTAAGCAGCTAGTTCCAGACAGCTGACCTTCAGATAACAAAGGGAGAAAGATACTATCGTGTGGGATTGTTCTGGGAGAGGCCATTAAATCAGGCGGCTGGAAAGGGAAGATTGATTTGTGTTCTAACATGCAGGCTCAGCTGGGGTGTTTAAAGATAGTTGAAAACAATACCCAATTGGTACACTTTAAAACCTCATGCCAATTGGATATTATAATTCCACCTAGAATCATAGAATAATAGAATCCTTCAGAGCAGAAGGAGGCCATTTGGCCCATCGAGTCTGCACCAACCACAATCCCATCCAGGCCCTATCCCCATAACCACATGCATTTACGCTAGCTAGTCCCCCTGACAATAAAGGGCAATTTAGCATAGCCAATCCACCTAACCCGCACGTCTTTGGATTGTGGGAGGAAACCAGAGCAACTGGAGGAAACCCACGCAGGCACGGGGAGAACGTGCAAACTCCACACAGACAGTGACCTAAGCCAGGAATCGAACACGGGTCCCTGGCGCTGGGAGGCAGCAGTGCTAACTGCTGTGCCACCCTGCCGCCCCAATTAAACAAGTGTAAGGTCATTGTGATTGGTTTTAAAAACTGTACCTTACAGATGCCGTTACTTAAATCAATGAATGTGAGTGGATAGAGATAATGCCCGGGCATTTATTGATAGCTAATTACTTGTAATCGAATTTGAAATTATAATTGCTTGTGTATTTCTGAATACTGAGCCCTGGCTAGTTACAGAATGTGACCTGTGACTTTCCAGGGTCCAATCAATATAGTTTGATTAAAACAGCCACTTGAGAGAACTCTGTGACTTGGTCTGGTTACTTGAAGGGTAAAATTGTGATAAATTAAAAGGCTGACATCAAAGCCCGCAACAACCTGAAATGTTTCTGTTCTTCTCTTCGCAGCTCACTACACTAAACACTGCAGATTTTCGTTGGCTGCCACTAAAAATATTAAGAAGTCTCACAGCACCAGGTTGTGAGACTTCTTACTGTGCCCACCCTAGCCCAACGCCAGCATCTCTCCACATCATGACTAAAAATATTGGCCAACTTTACTGATGATACCTGGGCCCCCTGTGCATCTTTGTAAAGATATATGGACAGAGCTTCACTTCCGATGACAAGAGATAGTGGAGCCGTCAAAGTGTAATGTGAACCTGCCAACTTTGCATCAGACTTTGCAAGTACCAGTCTCAAACTGGCCACTCCTGTTTAATGGCATTCCTATTTTATTGTGACCAAATTAGAATTCTGCACCGAGTTTGAAATATATCTCTGCCCGTATGCTTGTATTTTCCAAAATCAGCGTTGCAGGGGACTACACAGTGAGGCACCGGCGAAACACATGAGGAATTTAGTTTATGCTCCTGGATTGAAAAGAGGGACCCTGTTTGGTCTAACGCACATGTTTGGTCATATTCTCCCGATTTCAGTAGAGGAATCATATTACGAGTCTGATGCAAGTCTCATCACACTCGTAACCCAATTCAGCCGTGCTTAATTCTCATCGTTTTAGTGGAGGGTTTAGAAACTATTCAATCACTCAACGCAGCAGTATCTCCAGCATCTTCTGTTATCATAATTCTGCAAAGAACTTGAAGTGAACCATGACGTGAAGGAAAGTTGTCCAATTGCCAAGATTTTTTTATTGTGCGCTTGCAAGGCCACATTGGGCGATCCTTGCTTTGTTGCCCTGACTATTCTCAATTTCACTAAACATTTGCCATTTTTGGCATCCGGACTTGACGGATTGTTGCAAGCTACAAGCCATTCACAAGAATGTCTAAGACGCTCAGTATGGTAACCAATATTACAGGTGCTGCATCATTTCAAGACTGCAGAAAGTCATTTATCGGCTTGTGGAAAAAAAAGGGCAATGTTTGCATTTTGTCGATAATTGAGGATCGGAAAGCTGCATGATACATTTTCTACAACTAATGCTGAGAACAATACAGTGAAAAGAATGCTATCATCCCAATTTTCCTTTACACTGTGATAACTTTGCACAAAGCGACAACACCCCAAGCAGAAATATCTCTCATGCACCAATGACTGCCATTGATCAGTTGTACTTAAGCACTTTGCTATCACACGGTGGCACAGTGGTTAGCACTGCTGACTCACAGCACCAGGGACCTGGCTTGGTTCATTGTCTGCACATTGTCCTCGTGTCTGCATGGGTTTCCTCCAGGTGCTCTGGTTTCCTCCGAAAGACGTGCTGGTTAGGTGCATTGGCCGTGCTAAATTCTCCCTCAGTGTACCCGAACAGACGTCGGAGTGTGGCGGCTAAGGGATTTTGACAGTAACTTCATTTCAGCGTTAATCTAAGCCTACTTTTGACACTAATCAATAAATAACATAAAGTTTATTTATTAGTCACAAGTCAGGCTTACACTAACCCATTAACACTAAATAAATATAAACTCCCTGCAGAATGACAACACTTGCCATTCAGCAACCAGTTGTAATAAAGTAAAGTTTCTTAGTCACAATTAAGGCTTGCATTAACACTGCAATGAAGTTACAGTCAAATTCCTCTCGTCGTCACACTCCAGCGCCTGTTCGGGGCAATGTACCTAACCAGCACGTCTTTCAGACTGTGGGAGGAAACCGGAGCACCCGGAGGAAATCCACGCAGGCACGGGGAGAATGTGCAGACTCCGCACAGACAGTGACCCAAGCTGGGAATCGAGCCCGGGTCCCTGTGAGGCAGTAGTGCTAACCATTGTGCCATCGTGCCACACCTCAAATAGCATTAATATATTGGCATGAGGTTAGGTCAAGAAGGCTTAACTTCATGGATCAAAACTTTCCCATGGGCAGGATAGTTTGAAGATTGAAGAAGGGAAACATTGATTATTAATGTACCCTCCCATGCTTGCATTAATCCACATTAGGATTTATTGCCAGTCACGCAGAACAGTATCATAAATCATTTGTGATTTTGACATTTCAGAGATTCCGCCTTTTGTATAGATTCCATTTGCCATTTGGGTTTCAGCCAAACTGTCATCTGATAGCAATATCCTATAGCTCTGCCATTGTCTGCTGAGAGACACCACTCAAATATAAAGAAAAATTTCAGTCCCCTATTTGTGATATGCAGATACCAATTATAAACTTCCAGTGAAATAGAGTGAAGCTATCAACTTTAACTTGAGCGGCAACTTTTCAACAAGTTTTATGAAAGAGAAGTGAAATATTTTTGACCTTTAGGTCTGGATTTTAACATTCACCATTCTAATGCAGATTAGTTTGACAGTTAAGTTTTCATTTTATTACTGTGGCAAAGTGTCTGAACAACAAGTTTGCCCGATTAACTAACTGAGATTTATTCCCAATTTGTCCAACGTTCATTTGCCTACGGTTTCTCAAAGTGAAATTGCTAAGTGGGCAACAATTATTGCTGTAGTTAATTATTGCAGCTGAGGCACTATTATAAGGCTGTTGGTTTGGGGTGGCACGCGGGCACAGTGGATAGCACTGCTGCCTCACAGTGCCAGGGTGCCCGGTTCGATTCCTGGCTTGGGTCACTGTCTGTGTGGAGTCTGCACTTTCTCCGCGGGGCTTTCCTCTGGGTGCTCCGGTTTCCTCCCACACTCCAGAGATGTGCTGGTTCGGTGCATTGGCCATGCTAAATTCTCCCTTAGTGTACCCGACCAGGCGCCAGAGTGTGGCGACTAGGGGATTTTCACAGTAACTGCATTGCAGTGCTAATGTCAACCTACTTGTGACACTAATAAATGAACTTGAACTTTAAACTTTGTGCCCTGTAAGAGTTCAGTATCCTCCCAAAATCTCCCAGTGAGGAATGACAGGCGACCTTGATTGATCTGAGCTGCATTCAATTGCATGCCTGAGTTACAAAGACAATATTCCGACCCACAGCGTTCCAATGCTTTTGTTTCCTAAGCAATACATGTCTGTTTTAAACTTGTTGAGCTAGCATTACAAGTGATCACAATATCAAAAACACATGGGTGATACTCGCGCCCTATCAAACCCACTCGGCAATCTTGTGGCGCGATCCCTGCCAGAAGCTCCGGGATCGAGTCCCACCCCAGGACTTGACGGCCAAGGAAGATGCATTCATAACACGGCCAAACAGGTTGAGTGTCAGCCTGCAAATCCTTCCAAACACGCAATGGCAGGTGGTAAGAGTTGGAGAGATTCCTGGTCAGCCATGATTGATGTGGAGTTGCACACTCTCAAGCTATGAGCCCCTGGCAAAAGACTACTGACCTGTCCCATGAATAATTAGCGATGTAACTAGCGATTAAAGTCTGCCGTAGTGCACCACTAGGTGTGGGAAGAGAATTGAAATTGGAACATTTTGAAAGGGGGCGTCTGCTGGGAACTCACGTTCTTGGTTCAGGTGGTAAGATCCTTTAGCATATAAATTGGAGTTCTAGTTAAATGTCCTTAAATATTACTTCATGAGGATAATAACTTAAATATTTTATTAAATTGCCATCAAACTTCTTAAAGCACTGAGAGGTCCTGTGTATGTTTAACCCTATCTGCTTCTGTCTATGCAAAGGCTTCATTTTAAGATATTTCTGCCTATGCAACTAACTCTACTAACTTGACTACATGGAGAATCAGAAGGCTAAAGGTTAGCTAAAAATTGACTGCATTCCTGAAGGGTACACAATTCAGGCAAACAAGTTTTTCATAAACACAGCTGCAAGGATTGTTTTTCTAAGATGGCGATAGCCTGAGATAAACATTTCCAATAACAAGATAAGGGTTGAAATATAGTTTGGATTTCAGTGTGTGTTTTTTCAGTGCGTTCAAGTTCAGTACAGGGCCTGGCAGTATAAAAGCCAGTCTCCAAGTTCACTTTTTCTTTTTGCTTTTGTCATGTTAATTTTAAATTCTGTTCAATAAAAGAAAACCATTTTTAAAAATCGTACCAAGTGCTGTCCTCATCTGTTCAAACAAATGAATGGACCCAACAAATACTTCATCGGCAGAATCTACAAAGGGTCATGAACAAAGTCCAGTCCATCAAGCAAACAAGCTTTGCGTCCATTGACTCCATCTATACTTCCTGCTACCTTGGAAAAGCAGCCAGCATAATCAAGGACATCACGCATCCCGGATATTCTCTCTTCCACCTTCTTCCATCAGGAAAAAGATACAAAAGTCTGAGGTCACGTTCCAACCAACTCAAGAACCATTTCTTCCCTGCTGCCATCAGACTTTTGAATGGACTTTTGAATGTGAAAGCACATTAAGTTGATCTTTCTCTACACCCATAGTCTAAAGATGTGCAGGTTAGGTGGATTGACCATGCTAAATTGCCCGTTAGTGTCAGGGGAACTAGTAGGGTAAATATGTGAGGTTATGGGGACAGGGCCTGGGTGGGATTGTGGTCGGTGTAGACTTGATGGGCTGAATGGCCTCCTTCTGCACTGTAGGGATTTCTATAGCTATGATTGTAACATACATTCTGCACCCTCTCCTTTCCTTCTCCCCTATGTACTCTCTGAACGGCATGGTTTGTCTGTAACAGCTCGCAAGAAACAATACTTTTCACTGTATTCCAATACATGTGGCAAAAGTAAATCAACTCAATTTTTTAAAAACTCGAGTTATCCAAACTAAATTAATTAGTAACAAGATGCAAATATACAATTGCCTTTAAATACTTTGAATTGTTCCATTAACCTTTAAGGAAAATCTATTAATTGCTATATCAGGCATTGAAGTGACTTACAAAATTAATACTTTGGGATGGACTTAAGAGACTGTAAACCCTGTTAACTTGGTAGCTTAGAAATACTTTGTAAAGCTCATTAACTTTTGTTATATTCTTTTCAATAGCCACTCCATCCTCTGATGAGACAAGCAACCCAGTACCAAACATCTAATTTATTTTTGGACTATCTGGATTGGAAATGGTGGATAAGCCATTGCTACTGAACTTTGCCTCAACCAGCCACGTTCTTCTGTATTCGTAGAATAAACATCAGCAAGCAGCAAGAACTAAAGGTGTCTATTGTGTTCAGTAACCGTCCTCCTACACAGTCATATTTCCTAGGAATATATCCACAAGTTGTTTCAACACCGATTTGAACTTGATGCAGTGTCAGGTATTGACTGGCTTAAACTACCTGATACAAAGGAATGCAGCGTGACTCCTCAGGGTGAGGTCACTTAGTTGCCATGCCATACGGCACCTCAACAGTGACTTCAGCAGGAATACTCTCTCTTCTGGAGACTCAGCCATTCTCCAGACAGGGGGAGGCGATGGCATGGTGGTGTTGTCACTAGATAGCAATCCATTCGGCCCGTCGAGGATTCCCTACAATGCAGAAGAGGCCATTCGGCCCATCGAGTCTACACTGACTCTCTGACAAGCCCTGTCCCACACCCTATCCCCGTAACCCCACGCATTTACCGTGGTTAATCCCCCTAACCCACACATCTTGGGACTCTAAAGGGTAATTTAGCATGGCCAATCCACCTAACCTGAACATCTTTGGACACTAAGGGGATCCCAAGGTCTGGGGACCAGGTTCGAATTCCACCACGGTAGATGGTAAAATGTGAATTCAAAATCTGGAATTTTAAAAAAATTTTTACTGATGGCCATGAAACCATTGTCAATTGTCATTAAAAAAACCCCATCTGGTTCACTAATGTCCTTTAGGGAAGGAAATCTGCCGTCTTTGCCTGGTCTGGCCTACATGTGACTCCAGAGCCACAGCAGTATGGTTGACTCTCAAATGCTCTAAAATGGAGGGCAGTTAGGGATGGCCAATAAATGCTGGAACCTGCCAGCGATGCCCACATCCCGTGAATAAATTAATTCAAAAGCACTGATATTGGCAACCTCAGGCATTGCCTAAGTCCTCAGCTCTTCACGTCCCATATCTTCCCTCTATCCATTTGAAAACTCTAATTCATATCAGGTATTTGTGTTTTAGGGTTTTATTTTCCACAGTTCAGAAATCATAGAAACCCTACAGTACAGAAAGAGGCCATTCGGCCCATCGAGTCTGCACCGACCACAATCCCACCCAGGCCCTACCCCCATATCCCTACATATTTTACCCACTAATCCCTCTAATCTACGCATCCCAGGACACTAAGGGGCAATTTTTAGCTTGGCCAATCAACCTAACCCGCACATCTTTGGACTGTGGGAGGAAACCGGAGCACCTGGAGGAAACCCACGCAGACACGAGGAGAATGTGCAGACTCCGCACAGACAGTGACCCAAGCCGGGAATCGAACCCAGGTCCCTGGAGCTGTGAAGCAGCAGTGCTAACCACTGTGCTACCGTGCCGCCCCGCCCCAGTTGACCTTTTGTACATCAACTGGCACATTTCACCTCATTTTTTGAAAAGCATCTCTGTCCTCTCCATTAAACAAAATTAGTTTCTTTGTACCAGTTATCAACACGTCTAAGCAGCGTCCCTCCTTCTCCCCTTGTTTTAACCAGTCAGTTCAACAGAACAGCTCACCCCTGCACCCCACCTTCCAAACCCCACAGTGGCGATGTCTGAGTTGGTTAACCTGCCATCTCTTTCATCATATTCTTATGCACCTGCTGCTTGCATCCATCATTTCATAGAGTCATAGAATCCCCACAGTGCAGAACAGGCCACTCGGCCCATTGAGGATTCCCTATAATGCAGAAGAGGTCATTTGAGTCTGCACCAACTATTCGACAGAGTGTCTTACCCAGGCCCTCTCCCGTGCCCTATCCCCGTAACCCTACATGTTTACCATGGCTAATCCTTCTAACCCACTCATCTTGGGATTCTAAAGGGCAATTTAGCACAACCAATCCACCTAACCTGCACATCTTTCAGAGTGTGGGAGGGAACCGGAGCACCCGGCGAAAGCCCACAGAGAACGGGGAAAACGTGCAAACTCCACACAGTCATCCGAGGCCAGAATTGAACCCAGGTCCTGTGAGGCAGCAGTGCAAACAATCGTGCCACCATACCATCCTACTTCCTTTTTACTTGCAATGGAAACCATTCCAATTTTCAACTTTGAAGCATATTGAGATTCTGTACAGAGACTCCTGTTCACAGCTAACTACTGTTACAGACAGTAAGGCGTTAAATTTATACAGCCCTGATTTTACAGCTCACTACTCATCCGTAAGCAGAAAGATGTTTCTGATTTCTGATTTCCCCCTTTATAATTGGTGGTATATTCTCCCCAACTCTTGAGTGTTGGAGATATCTGATCCTCCATTAATAACCCCACAGCAAACTCGCAACAGGTTTAAATAAGAGGATTGCAAAAACAGGGGAAGAGGTTTCGCAATATCCGCCCCTTTTGTGGTCATACAATAAAAGAGGGAAAAGAGAAAGGGGTACAGGGCCAGACCACGATAAAAGTAGGAATCATTGGGCGAGATTCTCCAGCCTCCCAGTCGCGTGTTTCCCGGCGGTGGGAGGTGGCGCGTTGTTTGCTAGCGGCGGGATTCTCTGGTCCCGCCGCTGTCAGTGGGAATTCCCATTGACATCCCCCCATGCCGGCGGGAAACCCGTGGGCGGGGTGCACTGCCAGGGGGGAGCAGAGAATCCCGTCGGTGTGAATGGCCGGAGAATTCGGCCATTGTTTCCAATGAGTCCAGAGGCCAGAATCCAAAGTCCAATGACATATTCCTTCAGAGGGGAACATGCTGACTCTTGCAGGGTGGTCTATCTTTCATACTTAAAGATTTCCGTGATAGGCGAAGGCAAGGAATGATAAATTAGTCTGATTGGCACTGATACAGGAGTTCCAGTGAAGATGAGGACGGGGCAATTCACCTGCACAGAGTCCTTTCTGCTGTTACCTGTTGGGTGGTAAAATGGTGGACTGCCTGGACTCAGTTCCACGCAGCAATATTACAGGTTCCAGCAGCTTGGGGGGGGGGGTCATGGGGCACAGCTCCCATCACTTCTCCTGGGTGTTGGATAATGGATGCACACTTCCAGGTCTGGAATCATAGAATTCCCTATAATGCAGAAGGAGGCCATTCAGCCTATTGAGTCTGCACTGCCCCCTTACAGCATCCTATCCCCACAACCCCACGTGTTTACCCCACTAATCCCCACACCCTGGGACACTAAGGAGAAATTTAGGATGGCCAATCCACCTCACCCGCACATCTTTGGAGTGTGGGAGGAAACCAGAGTACTCGGAGGAAGCTCATGCAGACACGGGGAGAATGTGCAAAATCCACACAGGCAGTAACCCGAGGTTAGAATCGAATCTGGGTCCCTTGCGCTGTGAAGTAGCAGTGCTTTCCAGTCCTTTTGGAATGCTTTTAACAGTTGTTCTTTCGCTTTTCAGCCTTCTCTTTTCCAGTGAGAACATGTCCAATTTATTTAATCTTTCAGCCCCTCAATCATTTGTGCTTCCCTCTTTAATTATTTGCCGAAATATCATGTTTCTACTCCAGTGACCAGAACTGTGCACAGTATTCCAACAATTGAAGCACTCATGATTTTAGTGAGGATTACCTCATTAATATGGTTCATTACTGACCTATTAATGAATTCCAATTAATGAATTGATACTCACTGCCCTTCAAACCTAGTTGTGATAGCTTCAATGTATTGTTGGCCTTTTAGCAGAATCATAGAATCCCTACAATGCACAAGGAGGCCATTCAGCCCATTGAGTCAGCACCAACTCAGCATCTCATCCAAGCAATACCCCCGCAACCTCATGTATATACCCCGCTAATGTCGCTAACCTACACATCTTGGGACACTAAGGTGCAATTTAGCATAGTCAATCCACCTAACCCGCACATCTTTGGACACTAAGGAGCAATTTAGCATGGTCAACCACCTAACCTGCCCATCTTTAGGCTGTGGAAGGAAACCGGAGCACCCGGAAGAAACCCACGCTATCACAGGAAAAATGTGCAAACTCCGCACAGATAGTCACCCGAGGTTGGAATCAAACCTGGGTCCCTGGCGCTGTGAGGCAGTAGTGCTAACCACTGGGCCACCCTGCTGCCTTAAACACATATTTTCTTTTCCATTTAAGCAATTGACCCTTCTTGAAATGTTTTGATCCCATAGGGCGGCAAGGTGGCACAGTGGTTAGCACTGCTGCCTCACAGCACCAGGGACCCAAGTTTGATTCCGGCCTTGGACACTGTCTGTGTGGAGTTTGCACATTCTCCCTGTGTCTGCGTGGGTTTCCTCCGGGTGCTCTGGTTTCCTCCCACACTCCAAAGATGTGCGGGTTAGGTTGATTGGCCATATTAAATTGCCCCTTCGTGTCAGGGGGATTAGCAGGGTAAATGGGGTTCTGGGAATAGGGCCTGGGTGGGATTGTTGCCGGTACAGACTCGATGGGCCAAATGGCCTCCTTTTGTACTGTAGGGATTCGATGATTCTATGATATAATCCTATGATTGATGTAAAGCAGTTGGCACATGGCATTTAATGCAATCTATCTGCTCACTTCCCAAAAACATTAATATCCTCACTCATTTTTGCTCAGCTGTTACAGTCCATCACTGTTGTTAACTGCGTCTCATCTGCAAAGGTAGCCATCATGTTTGTGACATCTAGCGCCAGATGATCAGTAAAGATATCAAGAAAGTTTACTGCACAGAAAGAGGCCATTTGACCCATCATATCCACGCCAGCTCAAAAACGAGCCATACGGCCTTATCTCACTGTGCACTATTTCGTCCAATAGAATCATAGAAAATAGAATCATTAAAAAGATAGAATCATTAGACCCCACTCGTTGCATTGTCCAGTTGACAGTCTCTGTACCACAATCTTTGGGTTCTACAGTCGTGTATCATTGAAAAAAGATACCTGTTGAAGTTTTTCATCTTGCACTCATCAGGACTCATTCATACTCTCTTCTTTTTTTTCCCTACAGTACAGAAGGAGGCCATTCAGCCCATCGAGTCTGTACCGACCACAATCTCGCCCAGGCCCCATTCCCCTAAACCCAACACATTTACCCTGCTAATCCCCCTGACACTAAGGTCAATTTTAGCACGGCCAATCAACCTAACCCGCACATCTTTGGACTGTGGGAGGAAACAGGAGCACCCGGAGGGCACCCACGGGGGGAGAACACGCAAACTCCACACAGAGAGTGACCCAAGTCGGGAATTGAACCCGGGTCCCTGGTGCTGTGAGGCAGCAGTGCTGACCACTGTGCCACCGTGCCGCTTGTGAAGTCTACATTCTTGTTACTTTTGTGTTTGGTATTCTTGTGAATATCCTTTGGGTTCTATTAGGCAACCAATTGTTTGTCCATTGCAAGTATATTTCTACTGATACCCACTTTCTTTATTTTTAGTGCAAGCCTTTCCAGAGGAACTGAATCAAACATTCTACTGAAATCTAAGCAGCGCACATCAGTTGTTGGGTTTCTTTTCCACATCCTCAGAAAAGTTAATTGGTAAAACCTCCCTATCAATGATTTTGATTTATATTTTTGACACATTTCTGGCCTGATGCTCCATATTTTTATCAACAACAAGGATTTTTTTTATTCATTCATGGGACATGGGCGTCACTGGCTGGCCAGCATTTATTGCCCATCCCTAGTTGCCCTTGGAGAGCAGTTGAGAGTCAACCACACTGCTGTGGCTCTGGAGTCACATGTAGGCCAGACCAGATAAGGATGGCAGGTTTCCTTCCCTAAAGGACATCAGTGAACCAGGTGGGTTTTTCCAACAATCGACAATGCTTTCATGGTCATCAGGAGAGTCTTAAATCCAGATAATTTTTATTGAATTCAAATTTTACCACCTGCCGTGGTGGCATTCGAACCTGGGTTTAGCTGAGTTTCTGGATTAATAGTCTAGCAATAATACCACTCGGCCATCACCTCCCTCCTTTCTATAGCCTTACCTACAAATTGGCACGAAACTCACTGGTGTGCAGTTTTCTGGGTCAATAATAACAATTGTTCTGAGGAAGACCTATATTAAACGCAAAACGCTAACTCTGTTTCTCTCTCCACAGTTGCTGCCAGACCTGCTGAGTATTTCCAACACTTTCTATTTTTTATTTTAGATTGCTGGGTACAACTTTTTTTTTAAATGGAGATAACCTCTGCCTTGCTTTGGCCCCAGGCACCACAGTAAGGAGTCTAACAACACCAGGTTAAAGTCCAACAGGTTTATTTGGTAGCAAACGCCACTAGCTTTCGGAGCGCTGCTCCTTCGTCAGATGGAGTGGAAATCTGCTCCGAATAAACCTGTTGGACTTTAACCTGGTGTTGTTAGACTACTTACTGTGTTTACCCCGGTCCAACGCCGGCATTTCCACATCCAGGCACCACTCCAGTATTTGCCAATTTTAGATGGATTTGCATGATTCCTCCTGCAAATTATGAACGCCTCTACTTTCTCAGAAAACTAAGGAAATTTGGCATGTCCACTACGACTCTCACCAACTTTTACAGATGCACCATAGAAAGCATTCTTTCTGGTTGCATCACAGCTTGATATGGCTCCTGCTCTGTCCAAGACCGCAAGAAACTACAAAGGGTCATGAACGGGGCCCAGTCCATCACTCAAACTAGCCTCCCATCCATTGACACTGTCTACACTTCCCACTGCCTTGGAAAAGCAGCCAGCATAATCAAGGACCCCACGCACCCCAGGCACACTCTCTTCCACCTTCTTCCGTCGGGAAAAAGATACAAAAGTCTGAGGTCAACGTACCAACCGACTCAAGAACAGCTTCTTCCCTGCTGCTGTCAGACTTTTGAATGGACCTACCTCACATTAAGTTGATCTTTCTCTACACCCTAGCTATGACTGTAACACTACATTCTGCACTCTCTCCTTTCCTTCTCTATGAATGGTATGCTTTGTCTGTGCAGTGTGCAAGAAACAATACTGTTCACTGTATACCAATATATGTGACAATAATAAATCAAATCAAAATCAAATCAAAATTCCTCTGTCGTTCCTTAACAAATGCTTGTGTGCATCTTATCTGGCTGCTGAGATTTATTTATCTTAAGTTCATTAATCATGCTGGTCCTGATCTGAACAGTGACACAGTTCACCTCTTCGTCACCTCTATTTCTCTATCCCAATCTGATAACACCTCCATCTCCTCCTCATGGAAAATCCGAGATATAAAGCCTGCGTAGCAATTGTAACAGCCTCACCCAACCAAAACCCGGCAGCCTTACTCTTCCTTCAATTTACTTCTGCTTTTTGTAAGGCCAAAGAACAGTCCTTCGCCTCATGTTATATTCAATTCCAGATCTTCCTTTGTCGTGACAATGCCCTTAAATTACTCACATCTCACTCTTGCAGCCATTTTAGTATCGAACCTTTTTAGTATTGGAGGATATTATTAAACTAGAAAGAGTGCAGAAAAGATTTACCAGGATGCTACCGGGACTTGATGGTTTGAGTTATAAAGAGAGGCTGGATAGACTGGGACTTCTTTCCTTGGAGCATAGGGGTGATCTTATAGAGGTCTATAAAATAATGAGGGGCTTAGATCGGCTAGATAGTCAATCTCTTTTCCCAAAGGTAGGGGAGTCTAAAACTAGAGGGCATAGGTTTAAGATGAGAGGGGAGAGATACAAAAGAGTCCAGAGGGCAATTGTTTCACACAGAGGGTGGTGAGTGTTTGGAACACGTTGCCAGAGGCAGTAGTAGTAGAGACGGGTACAATTTTGTCTTTTAAAAAGCATTTAGACAGTTACATGGGTAAGATGGGTATAGAGGGATATGGGCCAAATGCGGGCATATGGGACTAGCTTTATGGTAAAAACAAGGCATGGACAAGTTGGGCCAAAGGGCCTGTTTCCATGCTGTAAACCTCTACGACTCTATGACTTGTCTCGTTACTGATCATTTTTCCTTCAGGGCCATCAATGCTGCTGAATTCTTTTCTCGATTCTTCCATGGGATGTGGGTGTCATTGGCAAGGCCGGCATTTGTTGCCCATCCTTAATTGCCCTTGAACCGAGTGACTTGTCAAGTCATTTCTGAGGGCAGTTAAGAGTCAACCACATGGCTGTGGGTCTGGAGTCACATGTAGGCCAGATCAGGTAAGGATGGCAGATTTCCTCTTAATGAGAACCAGATGGGTTACAACAATCATTTCAAGCTCCACACAGTCACCCAGGCCAGAATTGAACCTGGGTTCCTGGCGCCATGAGACAGTAGTGCTAACCACTGTGCCACCATAATACCACTAGGTCATCGTCCCCCTGCCTAACATAAAATAATGGGTACAATTCCAAAGTACCTTCAGGAGCAGAGGCACCTGGGATATATATGAACAGATTGCTGAAGGTAGTGAGGGCGGATTGTAAAAGTGATCAATGAGGCAGATAGGGTCTTGAGCTTTTTAGATAGGCCAGGATTTTCCAGTCTTGCACTACTGCTGCCAGCGAGAATGGAGAACTTGGCCAAATTTCCATTTGCTGCAGCGGGACTGGAGAATCCCAGCCACAGGTGAGGCCGGAGAATTCCGACAACAAGTGCATAGACTACAAAATTAAAGACGTTACGATGTATCTTTTATAAAACACCAGTTCAACTTCAACTGGAGGAAAGTGTCTAATTCTGGGCACCACGCTTTAGGAGGAACGTGAAGGTTCACCAGGATTGTTCTAGGGATGAGGAACTTCAGTTACATGGATGGAGAAGTTGGTCTTGTTCTCCCGAGAGAAGAGCAGGTTGAGAGGAGATTTGATGGAGGTGTTCAAAACCGTGGACAGAGTAGATAGGGAGAAACTGTTCCCATTGACAAAATGATCAAGAGCTGAAGGATACCAATTTAAGATGATTGGAATAAACAAACGTGGAAAATGATATTTTTCACGCATCGAGCGGTGAGGATCTGGAACGCACTGCATGATGAGTGTGCAGGAGAAAGATTTAGCTGTGTCTTCCAGAATGGAACACAAGGGATGCGATGGCCTAGTGGCATTATCGCTAGACTACTAATCCAGAAACTCAACTAATGTTCTGGGGACCTGGGTTCGAATCCCACCACGGTAGATGGCAGAATTTGAATTCAATAAGGAAATATCTGGAATTTAGAATCTACTGATGACCATGAAACCATTGTCGATTGTCAGAAAAACCCATCTGATTCACTAATGCTCATTAGGGAAGGAAATCTGTTGTCCTTACCTGGTCTGGCCTACATGTGACTCCAGAGCCATAGCAATGTGGTTGACTCTCAACTGCCCTCCAAGGGTAACTGGGGATGGGCAATAAATGCTGGACAACCCCAATGTCCCACAAATGAATAAAAAAAACTGAAGAATGACCTAAAGATGAATTTGCAGGGCTCTACGGGGAAAAGGTGGGCCTAGCTGAGAAGATCTTGCAAAAGGACCGGCACTGACAACGGGCCAAATGGCCTCCTTCTATGCTCTAACCATTCTATGACCACAAGGTTCCACTGCCAGGATGGTTGAAGGCAGATTAGATGGAATTTGCCATATTCCCGAGAAATGGCACGCCAAACAGAATTCCTTTGGGGCAAATTAACTTGCAATTCCAATCTCTCTTTGGGTGGGATTTTCCAGCCACGCTTTCCCCAAGACTGGAAAATACCTCCCCCCCCCCCCCCCCCACCCAAGTTCAACCTTTGCATGGTCTGTGTCCAGCCTGCTATGAATCCCATGGTGGGCGGGACGGAAAAATTCCCCATTTTGTCTCCACCTCAATAGAAAAGCACAATAATCCTGATAAACATGTCAGCCAATCAGAGATGACCTTACTTAACCCTTTGTAACAGTCATGTGATATGACGGACTGCATCGTTTCCATTGGTGTATTTTTTGACCAGTATTATTTCAGTAAGCAATCTTCTATCGATACTTTTTAAATATTTACACACTGCTTTCTTAAAATAGAATATTTTGATCATCCAAAGAGCACTGGAGTCCGACAGTGCAGAAGGAGGCTATTCGGCCCATTGAGTCTGCACCAACCACAATCCCACCCAGGCTCTATCTCTATAACCCCATGCATTTACCCTAGTTAGTCCTCCTGACACTAAGTGGCAATTTAGCATGGCCAATCCACCCAACCCGCATATCTTTGGACTATGGGAGGAAACCGGAGCACCCAGAGGAAATCCACACAGACACGGGGAGAACGTGCAGACTCCACACAGGCAGTGAACCAAGGCGGGAATCGAACCCAGGCCCCTGTTGCTCTGAGGCAGCAGTGCTAACCACTGTGCCACCATGCCGCCCTTCACATAAGGTTAATCAAGTCTTGCATGACAATCAGGATCGGCCTTTCTTTTAAGGATGTGTTGATAAGTTTATTTATTAGTGTCACAAGTAGGCTTACATTGACACTGCAATGAAGTTACTGTGAAAATCCCCCAGTCGCCACATTCTGGTGCCTGTTCGGGTACACAGAGGGAGAATTTAGCATGGCCAGTGTACCTAACCTTCACATCTTTCAGACTGTAGGAGGAAACCGGAGCACACCCATGCAGACAAGGGGAGAATGTGCAGACTCCACACAGATAGTGACCCAAGCCGGGAATCGAACCCAGGTCCCTGGCGCTGTGAGGCAGCAGTGCTAACCACTGTGCCACTGATCCGCCACTAGATTGAAGGCTATGGGCCAAATGTTGGTAAATGGGGTTAGGTGGGAGGTCAGGTCTTTCATGCATGTCGGTGCAGACTCAATGTGCTGAAGGGCCTCTTCTGCACTGTTCTGTAAGCCATGATGTGGAGATGCCGGTGTTGGACTGGGGTGAGCACAGTAAGAAGTCTCACAACACCAGGTTAAAGTCCAACAGGTTTATTAGTGCTGTCAAATAAACCTGTTGGACTTTAACCTGGTGTTGTGAGACTTCTTACCCAGATTCTGTAAATACAGACAGGAATCAACATAACTGGCCGGGGGGGTGGCGGGGTGGGGGGAGGGGGGGGGGGGTCAATAAATACTGAACCATGAGCCAAAACCATTTTTTGTGTGTGGCTTAATTCTCTGAGAAAACTTCCAGTTGATTCTTTCACTCAATCAGTGATGGCCGAAAGGCAATGTCCTCCCATTAAATGGCAACATCCCTTTCCATCGCAGTTGCTTGGAGGTAAAGATCTCTTGTTGGTGCAGTGCTCCTTTTGGCCAGCAGATGGTGATGGTAGACCATGTGTGCCGACTCTTCCTATGGCACTTTATCTTTCTGCTGTCCCTGCATTCAGTGCAGTGCTTCCTAAACTTCATTCTGGTGGAAGGACCCTTTTTCAGATGAGTTAATAATCTCAGGCCAAACCTCCCCCATTGGAATTATGACACTGTAAATCTCTTGCCTGTTTATGTTCATCAGTGTCCTGTTAAAGGGTCTTGCCTGGTATAAGGTGCAATGATGTGATGTGAAAACATATAACGTTCTGTTAGCTGCAAGGTAACCCTGCAGGTTCAGTGACGTGCCTGTTGAAAGACTTCACCACACGGCACCTCCCTGCTCTGCCTGAAGTGGAATTGGCTCTGTGGCATGATGGCGCAGTGGTTAGCACTGCTGCCTCACAGCGCCAGGGACCTGGGTTCAAATCCCGGCTTGGGTCACTGTCTGTGCGGAGTCTGCACTTTCTCCCCGTGTCTGCGTGGGTTTCCTCCGGGTGCTCTGGTTTCCTCCCACAGTCCGAAAGATGTGCTGGTTAGGTGCATTCGCCAGGCTAAATTCTCCCTCAGTGTACCCGAACAGGCGCCGGAGTGTGGCGACTAGGGGATTTTCACAGTAACTTCATTGCAGAGTTAATGTGAGCCTATTTGTGACAATGAATAAATAAATTGAACTTCCCTCTGCCTCGAAAAAGCAGCCAGCATAGTCAAGTATCCACGCACCCCGGACATTCTCTCTTCCACCTTCTTTCGTCAGGAAAAAGATACAAAAGTCTGAGGTCACATACCAACTGACTCAAGAATAACTTCTTCCCTGCTTTTGAATGGACCTTAACATACACTTAACTATGACTGTAACACTGCATTCTGCACTCTCTCCTTTCCTTCTCCCCTATGTACTCTATGAATGGTATGCTTTGTCTGTGTAGCGGGCAAGAAAGAATAATTTCACTTTACACCAATACATGTGACAATAATAAAACAAATCAAATCTCACTCTGAGGCAGAGATTTCGCAACAGCATTATTCACCTCAAGGTGGCGCCAGAACGAAGCGACTTCTTGCAAGCTGTGCCCAGCAAACCTTCTAATTCTATCTTTTACTCTCGTTCTATGCTTCTAAAACTTTATTCTAACTCTTTTAAGCTCTCTAACAATGCTTTAATGCAGTATCTTACAAATTTGGTGACTTTTGAATGGATCTACCTTGCATTAAGTTGATCTTTCTCTACACGCTAGCTATGACTGTAACACTACATTCTGCACTCCTTTCCTTCTCTATAAATGGTATGCTTCGTCTGTATAGCGCGCAAGAAACAATACTTTTCACTGTATGTTAATACATGTGACAATAATAAATCAAATCAAATCAAAACCTCGCAACACGCATCATTCAAGATAGCCAGCAGATGGCAGCATTGCCATGTATAAATACATGTAATGAGTTACAACCTGGAGCAAGAGGGGCTCATATTTTAATGGAGTGCTTTTTAAATGGAGAAGCAGCCTGACCTATTAATGCACATTGAATAGAATCCCTACAGTGCAGAAGGAGGCCATTCGGCCCATTGAGCCTGCACTGACTTCCCGATAATGTTTCTTACCCGGGTCCATCACCCATCCCTATCCCCATAACCCCCTGCATTTATCATGACTAACCTACACATCCTGGGACACTAGGGGCAATTTAGCATAGCCAATCCCACCTAATCCGCACATCTTTGGACTGTGGGAGGAAACTGGAGCACCCGGAGGAAACCCACGCAGACACGAGGAGAATGTGCAAACTCCACACAGGCAGTGACCCGAGCCGGGAATCGAACCTGGATCCCTGTGAGGCAGCAGTGCTTTCCAGGACTCCATGAGGCTGCGCTGATTTGATTTCCAAAGCCCCAGCAGTCCACTTCCCACCAGGAACCGGAAACGATCAGGCAACTGGTTTCCAAGAAAGTGTTGAGGTTAGGGATTTGGGGAGGGTTGTACTCTCGGGAATTGTCGGGGAGGGGTGGGGGGGATTGGGGTAGGAACTCCAGGGCAAGGGAAGCCACAATCATCCTTGTGGTGCCAGGAGGAGAACTCCACATTTCCCGTCAGGAGAATTGTATCTGGGCCCAACCATCTTCAGTTGCTTCATCAATAACCTTCCTTCCATCCTAAGGTCAGAAGCAGGGATGTTCACTGATGACTACACAATATACATGACTCCTCAGATACTGAAGCAGTCCAGGTCTCTATGCAGCAATACCTGGACAACATCCAGATTGGGTCTGTCAAATGGCCAGTAACATCCATACCACACAAGTGTCAGGCAATGAACATCTAAAACAGAAGAGATTTGAATCATCTCCCCTTGATGTTCAATGGCATTACCATCACTGAACCCCCTCTACCAACACCCCGGGAGTGACCACTGACCAGAACCCGGATAGAACCAGCCATATAAATTCTGTTGCTACAAGAGCAGGTCAGAGCCTGTCTATCATCTACTAGGTACAAGTCAGGACTGCGGTGGAATAGTCATAGAATCCCTACAGCACAGAAAGAGGCTATTCGGCCCATCGAAGTTTGCTATTCCGACCCTATTCCCCACATATTTACCCTGCTAATCCCCTTGACATTAGGGTCAATTTAGCATGGCCAATCCACCAAACATGCACATCTTTGGAATGTGGAAGGAAACCAGAGCACCCGGAGGAAACCCACGCAGACACAAGGAGAACGTGCAAACTCCACACAAACAGTGACCCAAGCCAGGAATTGAACCTAGGTCCCTGGCGCTGTGAGGCAGCAGTGCGAACCACTGTGCCACCGTGTCGCCCCACATAAATACAATACACTCTCCACTTGCCTGTGTGATTACAGCTCATACAAAGTGGGGCAGTGGTATTGTCACTGGATGAGTTATCCAGAGACCCAGGGTCATGCTTTCGGGACCTGGGCTCCAATCAAATGTTGAAATTTGAATTTTTAAAAAATCTGGAATGAAAAGCCTAATGACATCGTCGATTGTCGTAAAAACCCATCTGGTTTATTAATGCCCTTTAGGGCAGGTGATCTGCCGTCCTTACCTGGCTTGGCCTACATGTGACTTCAGAGCCACAGCAATGTGATTGACTCATTAACTGCCCTCTGAAATGGCCTAGCAAGCCATCCAGTTCAAGGGCAGTTAGGGCTGGGCAATAAATGTTGGCCCAGCCAGTGGCACCTTCAACTCATGAATGACTAAGAAGCAAAGACAAGCCCTGGTGCTGGGAGGTGAACTGTCTACTCATCCTGAGTCCACCGTACAAAAGTATCATGACGTTATCTGCCCCTTATTGCTGAAGAGCTCCGATAGTATCTCTAAGGGCTGTTGGTTAAAGCCAGGTGGAAAAACCAAGCACTAACACAGCTGAGGGAGGATTTTGGGCAGGGTAGTTTACAGCCACGAAGACCTCGATTCACATAATGAAGTCCCTCAGTAACTGTTTCCACTGGGTTTCCCTGAAGCCATGGAGTCCACCTGCTACCAACCAACTGGTAAGGAATGAGAGATCATGGCCCATCGACACTGCCAAATCCCAAAACAGTTACGACGTGGGCCTGTTCCACTCTGCTTGAGGGGGGCAGCAGATGTGAGAGCGAAGGAGGACGTCAGTCGGACCGGTTTAATGGCAAGGAGACAGCGGACTCAATGCGGGACGATTTCTCGAACAAGACAGTTTATCCAAGCTTGCAAGCAGGGGAGAAGCACTCAAGACTGCTCTCACGGTACTTCTCAAGGTACATGAGTTTGTGAGCTACATTTGCATACTCATCCTTCCAACTGCTTACGTAACCCGTCCTGCTTTGTTCCAACCACTGCCCAGGCTGAACCTTTACATGATTTTCTCTTCTTGTGACGACCTCACTCCCTCATTGTTCTTCTTTTGGTATATTTCCTGATTGAGATGAATTGTCACATCTGACCACTGGTCTTTCCCCTAATGCAATTATGTCTCCCAACGCAATTAGAAGTCACACCTTAACCCTTAAAGTCTTTTATTTCCCCGAACCAACCCCCCTCTTGGCCCTTGGCTAAGCCCAAGGCAGGCCAACACCTACACCAGGCTTACAAGGCCATCATCATAAGCCATAACAGGAACAACAGGGGTTGGGGAGCAGAATCGGGCACGGGCACATTTCAAACAATTAGGGGGAGTTATTACAGGAAGTACAGACCTGAGCTGAGTAAAAGGGACAATCTGGAACTAACTACATCAGGGAAGTTAGCAAATATCTGCCCGTCCTTAAAGGACAAATAGTCGACTGGCAAAAGGTTAGGGATTGGGAACTCAAACAGACAGAGGTCAAGGGGGCAATGCCAAAACCTGGAACAAAGGTTATGGTCAGGCAACAGACCAAAGGCCCTGGACTGACCCCGATTTGGGGTGGACCCTACACAGTAATAACAGTGAGGGGTGTGTGTGCTTTAATTGATGAAAGAGGTGACGGGAAATGGAAACATTTGACGCAGTTCAAACCATATTCTAACTGATTTATTCTCTCTCTCTCTCTTATTTTCTTAACTTACTAATAGTTCGATATTGCACCTGGCACTTTTCTCCTTACAGAAACATGGGGTCCCCAACGCTTAATTCTACACCACCTCATGAGGAACATTATCATCCACGCCACAAGTGCTGTGGACCAATCACATTGCTCCTAATACCCTTAGTGCTATTGTTAAATGGTTTTTGTTGGAATGTCCCGCAGGAGAACTTCACACGGAATGGATTCATAGAATAGAATCCCTACAGTGCAGAAGGAGGCCATTTTGCCCATCGAGTCTGCACCAATCACAATCCCATCCAGGCCTTATTCCTGTAACCCCACATATTTAACCGCTAATCCCCTGACACTAGGGGCAATTTAGCATGGCCAATCCAACCTAACCCGCACATCTTTGGACTGTGGGAGGAAGCCAGAGCACCCGGAGGAAACCCACGCAGACAGGGGAAAACGTGCAGACTCCACACAGGCAGTCACCCAAGCCGGGCATCGAACCCGGGTCCCAGGCGCTGTGAGGCAGCAGTGCTAACCACTGTGCCACTGTGCTGCCCCTTCCACAAAATTCCTGCAATAGTTAAGGAGAGCCAATAGTTGCCTAACCCCTTTGACTGTGTGAGGTCTAGGCATGTGTAAAATAGCTAATTTTCTTTCATTAGGGATTCCTTTTTGTCTTGGGGAGATAATGTAGCCCGGGTACTGTACCTTTCCCTGTCGCAATTGGGCCTTTTAGCTTAAAGGCCTGCGCCTTGATGGCTTGCAGGACTTTGTGCACAGCCTTCCAGTGATGGTCTTCAGATGGGGGAGGCAATGAGTATATCGTCTACATATTAGATGATAATGCTGGAGGCTAACTGCAAGGGAGGCAGAGTTGAGGCCATGTAGCGGTGAAAAATGGCTGGCCTGTTATGGAAGCCTTGCGGCAGTGTGTTCCATGTGCCTGCTGCCCACCTTAAATGCAAACTTATATTTATCCTTCTCTGCTATGGGAATTGAGCAAAGCCCATCGGCTATATCTAAAACGGCAAAGATCTTTTGTTCAGGTCCTATCATATGCACAATGGTTGCTGGGTTTGCCACGATTGGGTCCTCCTTAGTGGCATACTTGTTCAGGTGTGTGTAGTCAATCGTCAATCGATGGGACCCATCTGGTTTCCTAACTAGCCGAGTTGGGGAGTTAGTGCTGGAAGTAACCTCTTTTACAATTCCGCCTTTCACTAAGTCCTGAACTATCTGCTTCACGGCCTCCAATGCTTCCCTTTTGATCGGGTATTGCCTGTGTGGGGAATGTCCATCCTCCGGGATTTCGACTGGGGTAACAGGCAAATTGTCACAGGCCTGTTTATGTGTGGCCCAGACTTTAAAGTGTAAGGGGGCCAATTTTCTCCCACTTATTCCCAGTGTCCCACTTTCTGAGTGTCACTATAGCCGCTCCAATGCCTCGTCCTTTCCTATAAGTATCCGTGATCCATATGTTCCACCTGATTTGATTTGATTTGATTTATTATTGTCACATGTATTACAGTGAAAAGTATTGTTTCTTGCGCACTCTATAGATAAAGCATACCCCACATAATCAAGGAAAGGAGAGAGTGAAGGATGTAGTGTTAGCTAGAGTGTAGAGAAAGATCAGCTTAGTGCGAGGCAGGTCCATTCAAAAGTCTGACAGCAGCAGGGAAGAAGCTGTTCTTGAGTCAGTTGGTATGTGACTTCAGACATATGTATCTTTTTTCTGATGGAAGAAGGTGGAAGAGAGCATGTCTGGGGT
Source organism: Mustelus asterias (assembly GCF_964213995.1). NCBI lineage: Eukaryota > Metazoa > Chordata > Chondrichthyes > Carcharhiniformes > Triakidae > Mustelus > Mustelus asterias. Next base: position 90,561,689 of record NC_135815.1, on the reverse strand, counting down.
GTGTATGATTCTTAATTATGCTGGCTGCTTTTCCGAGGCAGTGGGAAGTATAGATGGAGTCAATGGATGGGAGGCTGGTTTGCATGATGGACTGGGCTTCACTGATGACCCTTTGTAGTTTCTTGTGGTCTTGGACAGAGCAGAAGCCATACCAAGCTATGGTACAATGAGAAATAATGCTTTCAATGGTGCATCTGTAAAAGTTGGTGAGAGTCGTAGCTGACATGCCAAATTTCCTTAGTCTTCTGAGAAGGTAGAGGCATTTGTGGGCTTTCTTAACTATAGCATCGGCATGGGGGGACCCCCTTAACAGCGCTGTCACAAAATCCAGGGTCCCTATCCTTATTCTTGAGGGCCGCTCCATGTCATTGCTGAAGAAGTTTCTCGAGCTCAGAGGCTTTTACAGATGCACCATAAAAAGCATTCTTCCTGGCTGTGTCACAGCTTGGTATGGCTCCTGCTCTGCCCAAGACCACAAGGAACTACAAAAGGTCATGAATGTAGCCCAATCCATCATGCAAACCAGCCTCCCATCCATTGACTCTGTCTACACTTCCGACTGCCTCGGAAAAGCAGCCAGCATAATCAAGGACTCCACGTACCCCAGACATTATCTCTTCCACCTTCTTCCATCGGGAAAAAGATGCAAAAGTCTGAGGTCACGTACCAACTGACTCAAGAACAGCTTCTTCCCTGCTGCTGTCAGACTTTTGAATGGACCTACCTTGCATTAAGTTGATCTTTCTCTCCACCCTAGCTATGACTGTAACATTACATTCTGCGCCCTCTCATTTTCCTTCTCTATGAACGGTATGCTTTGTCTCTATAGTGCGCAAGAAACAATACTTTCCACTGTATGCTAATACATGTGACAATAATAAATCAAATCAAAAGTGATCCGAAACCACAGTCTCTCGGTCTTTGTTGGTGTTGTGGTGGGGCTCAGGGTGTTAATATTGTTGTTATCAGGGGCTTTAATGGTGTTGTTCTTCTGCTGTTTAGGTCGCTGACCTTCCTTTCCTCCCCCATTCATCCAGCAATCATTCCTGATGTGTCCCAACTTTCTACAATTACTGCAACGGATCTTTGGTTTGGTGCCAGGGTCAGTGTGGTTACATTCCCGAGCCAGGTGTCCTTCCCGGCTACAGTTACAATATGTGATTGCTCCAAAATCAGCAGCATCTTCTCTCGGGCCTAGGGTTTCTTCATCCTCTGCTGTTGGTGCTGCTGAAATTCTGCCAACATAGCCCAATTCATAACTTCTTCAAGAGTCTCTCCCACCAGGATACCTAGAGCTTTAATCCTCTGAAGATGTTCCCCAAACCCATCTTTACGTTGTTGGACGAATGCGTCATCATCCTTAGAGGGATCAGCAATCCCCCGACGTGCCTGGGATGCGTTCCACTTCCTCTCTGCCTAATCATGAACCTCTTCTCCCCACTTCTGCTTCATCAACCCAGTTGCTCTGGGGTCTCCCCTCAATGCCTCCGCCCCTGCCTGTCTCCCCTATATTTCTGGTCATGAATCCGACCCCCTCTTCATCCTCCATTGCTTATCCTGGTGCATGGGAGAAAATCAATCATAGACCCCCTTAGGTGGCTTCGCCTTAACCAAGTGGGCAAAATCGTCCAGGGTCAGGGAGTGGATTTCCTTAAGTTGCTGCATCTTATCCCAAAACTCAGTGCTCGCACTCTTAAGTTCGAGTTTAGGCAGGGAGTCCAACAACATCTCTTTGTCGGAGGGTTTGATAAGGGTTGTACCTCATAACGAACAGATGTATTGCCCTGTGGGTCTGTTTTTGCAACTATTTTAACCGGTGCCATTTTCTGCAGCTCCGGATTGTTCACATAAGGTGGGGGTTGGTTATCCCCCCCTTCCCGTGCCGTCTACAATCCTCCCTCTCATGATAACTGTAGCTATGTTCTTCCCCGGGTGGGTGGCACGATGGCACAGTGGTTAGCACTGCTGCCTCCAGCACCAGGGTCCCGGCTTCGATTCCCGACTTGGGTCACTGTCTGTGTCAGCGTGGGTTTCCTCCGGGTGCTCCGGTTTCCTCCCACAGTCCGAAGATGTGCAGGTTAGGTGGATTGGCCATGCTAAATTGCCCCTTAGTGTCAGGGGAACTCGCTAGGGTAAATGCACGGGGTTATGGGGATAGGGCCTGGGGTGGGATTGTGGTCGGTGCAGACTCGATGGGCAAAATGGCCTTCCGCACTGTAGATTCTATGATTCTTTTCCATGGTAGATTCCAATCATCCCCTTTCCCCAAAGGAGGGGGTGCTGAGGGGACAAGTTGCCCCTGTGGTTTATTCAAATTTTCATGGTGTTTATGTACTGCTGCTATTCTCTGATCTTTATAATATTTCTGTTTTAATAAGGCGGCGGTGACAATCATTGCCTTTTCATATCGTTTCTCTTGTCTTATGCACCATGACAGCATTCGCTCCTGTGGCATAGCTGGTTTAAATCCCTTCTTTGTCATTTTCTTAATCAAATCTTTATTGTTATCCACTATCATCTGTACTATATTTCCTTCCCTTCCCCATTTTGGTTGCCCTTCCTATGGAGCTTTCTTATTTTCTTGTTTCTTAGACATGTCTGTGTATTTTATGGCCTTATTCAGTGGGAATTTCTAACATTTACGCGTGTTATCACCATTAACTGCGATTCATTTCTGCCTCTCCGCACGCCTCTCTCAGCCCCGCTCGCTACCTCAAAAGTGCCGCAGTTATTAAACTTCCGGTTCGGATCGCCAACCCGTCCTAAACGCAGAAGCAATTTGTGCGTCGCAGTTGTTCAAGTATCGTCCCCTCACCGGCCCAGACTCCTACATCTAAAGTTCTTTGCTGCCGCCACTTACAGAGTCCCCTGCCCAAGGTCTCCTATCTAACTACAGGGTGGCAAATAAAGGTACTCACCCGTCTTTAGACCTCAGTCGGTGTTGACTCCCGGGATGGCAACCTGCTCGCAGCGCCAAACTGAAGGAGGACGTCAGTTGGATTGGTTTGCTGGCAAGAAGACAATGGACTCAATGCAGGATGATTTCTCAGACAAGATGATTCATTCAAGCTTGCAAGCAGGGGAGGAGCACTCAAGACTACTCTCAAGATACTTCTCAAGGTACATGATTTTGTGAGCTACATTTATATGTTTACAAAAGTTGCATACTCATCCTCCCAGCTGCTTATGTAACCAATCCTCCTTTGCTCCTTTGCTCCAACCACTGCCCAGGCTGACCCTTTATATGTTTGTAACCTACACATCTTTGGACAAAGATGTGTAGGTTAGGTGGATTGGCCATGCTAAATTGCCCCTTAGTGTCCCAGGATGTGTAGGCTAGATGGATTAGCCATGGTAAATTGCCCCTTAGTGTCCAAAGATGTGTAGGTTAGGTGGACTGGCCATGCTAAATTGCCCCTTAGTGTCCCAGGATTTGTAGGCTAGATGGATTAGCCATGGTAAATTGCCCCTTAGTGTCCAAAGGTGTGTAGGTTAGGTGGATTGGCCATGCTAAATTGCCCCTTAGTGTCCCAGGATGCGGAGGTTAGGTGGACTGGCCATGCTAAATTGCCCCTTAGTGTCCCAGGATGCGTAGGCTAGATGGATTAGCCATGGTAAATTGCCCCTTAGTGTCCAAAGATGTGTAGGTTAGGTGGACTGGCCATGCTAAATTGCCCCTTAGTGTCCCAGGATGTAGATGTGTAAATTAGGTGGATTGACTATGGTAAATGTGTGGGTTACAGGGATAGGGTAGGGAAAAGGGCCTAGGTGAGACACTCTGTCAGAGAGTCGGTGCGGATTCAATGGTCCGAATAGGCTCCTCTGCACTGTAGGAATCCTATGATTCTATGATATATGATTTCGTTCCCCACCCCCCTCCTGTTGACAATCCATTTGAACACTGCCAGAAGTGAAGAGGTGAGCATGGCTAAAGGACAGGATCAGATTCGTGTGGAAGGCTTCACCCAGAAGTACGTAACCTCTCTGACCCCTCAGCAATTAGACTCTCTTGTGAAGGGTGGCCAGTTGATCGAGGTCAGAGGGACACAGGTGCCAATACAATCGACTGCTCCTGAAGGTAAGTAGAGAGGAGAAAACAGGAATATTTCTACAAACGGTGTCCTCCAGACAATAATTGATTCCCTGAGTAAAAATAAATATATTGCAGTAAAAACGCAATGGCCAGCATCTCCTTTCTTGTCTTTGGCACCTCCAAGGTCACTGAATGGTTTGCCAATCAATATTTCAAGTTACATTTTCTTGAACGACTTAACATTAGTGTCCTTGCCCAAGCCATGGAGCGTTGTAGTTTTTTAATTTGAGGAGCATTGTTCAAAAGCCCTTTTCTCAAGCGGGCCACTCCAGAAAGCTGTTAAATCCTCAAGTCATCGCTCAGAATTGATTGTTAAACACTTTGTACTGCGTCCCCAGAAGAAACGTACATGGAAATATTGAGAACAGGGCGAGAAAGGGCGGCACGGTGGCACAGTGGTTAGCACTGCTGCTTCACAGCTCCAGGGACCTGGGTTCGATTCCCGGCTTGGGTCACTGTCTGTGTGGAGTTTGCACATTCTCCTCGTGTCTGCGTGGGTTTCCTCCGGGTGCTCCGGTTTCCTCCCACAGTCCAAAGATCATAGAATCATAGAAACCCTACAGTGTAGAAAGAGGCCATTCGGCCCATCGAGTCTGCACCGACCACAATCCCACCCAGGCCCTACCCCCATATCCCTACATATTTACCCACTAATCCCTCTAACCTACCCATCTCAAGACACTAAGGGGCAATTTTAGCATGGCCAATCAACCTAACCCGCACATCTTTGGACTGTGGGAGGAAACCGGAGCACCCGGAGGAAACCCACGCAGACACGAGGAGAATGTGCAAACTCCACACAGACAGTGACCCAAGCCAGGAATCGAACCCAGGACCCTGGAGCTGTGAAGCAGCAGTGCTAACCACTGTGCTACCGTGCCGCCCTATGTGCGGGTTAGGTTGATTGGCCATGCTAAAAATTGCCCCTTAGTGTCCTGGGATGCGTAGATTAGAGGGATTAGCGGGTGGGATATGGGGGTAGGGCCTGGGTGGGATTGTGGTCGGTGCAGACTCGATGGGCCGAATGGCCTCTTTCTGTACTGTAGGGTTTCTATGATTTCTGTGAAATCACGAGCACGAGCAGCCTATTCGGTCCTTCGAGCCTGCTCGGCGCCATTCAATATGATCCTGGCTGATTATCAATCTCAATGCCACACTGTGCTCTCCCCACACCCTTTAGAGTCTGGAAATCTATCTATTTCCTTCTTAAGTATATTCACTGATTTGGCCTCCACACCTTTCTGTGGTGGAGAATTCCATAGGTTTGCTACCCTCTGAGTGAAGAGGTTTTTCCTCATCTCAGTCCTTATATCCTTAGACTATGACCCCTTGTTCTAGACCCATCCCCCAGCCAGAGGAACATAGAACATAGAACAGTACAGCACAGAACAGGCCCTTCGGCCCACGATGTTGTGCCGAGCTTTATCTGAAACCAAGATCAAGCTATCCCACTCCCTATCATCCTGGTGTGCTCCATGTGCCTATCCAATAACCGCTTAAATGTTTCTAAAGTGTCTGACTCCACTATCACTGCACGCAGTCCATTCCACACCCCAACCACTCTCTGCGTAAAGAACCTACCTCTGATATCCGTCCTGTATCTCCCACCACGAACCCTATAGTTATGCCCCCTTGTAATAGCTCCATCCACCCGAGGAAATAGTCTTTGAACGTTCACTCTATCTATCCCCTTCATCAATTTATACACCTCTATTAAGTCTCCCCTCAGCCTCCTCCGCTCCAGAGAGAACAGCCCTAGCTCCCTCAACCTTTCCTCATATGACCTACCCTCCAAACCAGGCAGCATCCTGGTAAATCTCCTCTGCACTCTTTCCAGCGCTTCCACATCCTTCTTATAGTGAGGTGACCAGAACTGCACACAATATTCCAAATGTGGTCTCACCAAGGTCCTGTACAGTTGCAGCATAACCCCACGGCTCTTAAACTCCAACCCCCTGTTAATAAAAGCTAACACACTATAGGCCTTCTTCACAGCTCTATCCACTTGACTGGCAACCTTTAGAGATCTGTGGATATGGACCCCAAGATCTCTCTGTTCCTCCACAGTCTTCAGAACCCTACCTTTGACCCTGTAATCCACATTTAAATTTGTCCTACCAAAATGAATCACCTCACATTTATCAGGGTTAAACTCCATTTGCCATTTTTCAGCCCAGCTTTGCATCCTATCTATGTCTCTTTGCAGCCTACAACAGCCCTCCACCTCATCCACTACTCCACCAATCTTGGTGTCATCAGCAAATTTACTGATCCACCCTTCAGCCCCCTCCTCTAAGTCATTAATAAAAATCACAAAGAGCAGAGGACCAAGCACTGATCCCTGCGGCACACCGCTAGCAACCTGCCTCCAATCCGAAAATTTTCCATCGACCACCACCCTCTGTCTTCGGTCAGACAGCCAGTTACCTATCCAATCGGCCAACTTTCCCTCTATCCCACACCTCCTCACTTTCATCATAAGCCGACCATGGGGGACCTTGTCAAACGCCTTACTAAAATCCATGTATATGACATCAACTGCCCTACCTTCATCAACACACTTAGTTACCTCCTCAAAAAATTCTATCAAATTTGTGAGGCACGACTTGCCCTTCACGAATCCGTGCTGACTATCTCGGATTAATCCGCATCTTTCTAAATGGTCGTAAATCCCATCCCTAAGGACCCTTTCCATCAATTTACCAACCACCGAAGTAAGACTAACCGGTCTATAATTACCAGGGTCATTTCTATTCCCTTTCTTAAACAGAGGAACAACATTCGCCATTCTCCAGTCCTCTGGCACCATCCCCGTGGACAGCGAGGACCCAAAGATCAAAGCCAAAGGCTCTGCAATCTCATCCCTTGCCTCCCACAGAATCCTAGGATACATTTCATCAGGCCCAGGGGACTTATCGACCTTCAGTTTATTCAAAACTGCCAATACATCCTCCCTCCGAACATCTATTTCCTCCAGCCTATTAGCCTGTAACACCTTCTCTTCCTCAAAAACATGGCCCCTCTCCTTGGTGAACACTGAAGAAAAGTATTCATTCATCACCTCGCCTATCTCTACTGACTCCATACACAAGTTCCCACGACTGTCCTTGACCGGCCCTAACCTCACCCTGGTCATTCTTTTATTCCTCACATAAGAGTAAAAAGCCTTGGGGTTTTCCTTGATCCGACCCGCCAAGGACTTCTCATGTCCCCTCCTAGCTCTCCTAAGCCCCTTTTTCAGCTCATTCCTTGCTAACTTGTAACCCTCAATCGAGCCATCTGAACCTTGTTTCCTCATCCCTACATAAGCTTCCCTCTTCCTTTTCACAAGACATTCCACCTCTTTTGTGAACCATGGTTCCCTCACTCGGCCATTTCCTCCCTGCCTGACAGGAACATACCTATCAAGGACATCCAGTATTTGTTCCTTGAAAAAGTTCCACTTTTCATTAGTTCCTTTCTCTGACAGTTTCTGTTCCCAACTTATGCCCCCTAATTCTTGCCTAATCGCATCATAATTACCCCTCCCCCAATTGTAAACCTTGCCCTGCCGTACGGCCCTATCCCTCTCCATTGCAATAACAAAAGACACCGAATTGTGGTCACTATCTCCAAATTGCTCTCCCACAACCAAATCTAACACTTGGCCCGGTTCATTTCCCAGTACCAAATCCAATGTGGCCTCACCTCTAGTCGGCCCATCCACATATTGTGTCAGGAAACCCTCCCGCACACACTGCACAAAAACTGCCCCATCCAAACTATTTGACCTACAAAGGTTCCAATCAATATTTGGAAAGTTAAAGTCCCCCATGACAACTACCCTGTGACCCCCACACATATCCATAATCTGCTTAGCAATTTCTTCCTCCACATCTCTATTACTATTTGGGGGCCTATAGTAAACTCCTAGCAACGTGACCGCTCCTTTCCTATTTCTAACTTCAGCCCATATTACCTCAGTGTGCAGATCCCCCACGAAGTGCCTTTCCGCAGCCGTTAAACTATCCTTGATTAACAATGCCACTCCTCCACCTCTTTTACCAGCTTCCCTACACTTAGTGAAACATCTATACCCTGGAACGTCCAACAACCATTCCTGTCCTTGTTCTACCCACGTCTCCGTAATGGCCACAACATCGTAGTCCCAAGTACCAATCCACGCCCCAAGTTCATCTACCTTGTTCCGGATGCTCCTTGCATTGAAGTAGACACACTTCAACCCACCTTCCTGTCTACCAGTACCCACCCTTGACCCTGATACCTTCCCCAATACCTCACCACCCTCACTGACTTCTGGACTACAACTTCTGGATAACAACCTTTTGTCCAAACTGCCCAACCTCATCAGAATTTTTTAATGTTTCAATTAGATCCCCTCTCATTTTTCTAAATTCCAGTGAATACAGGCCCAGTCGACCCAATCGCTTCCCATACAACGATCCTGCCATCTCAGTCTGGTGAACCTTCGCTGCGCTCACTGTGGCAAGTTTATCCTTTCTTGGATGGATTTTGGATGGATGAGGGGGATCTAATTGAGAGGCCTAGATAGAGTGGACATGGAGCGGATGCTTCCACTAGTGGGAGAGACTAGAACTCGAGGGCACAACCTCAGAGTGAAGGGACGCTCCTTTAAAACTGAGATGAGGAGGAATTTCTTCAGCCGGAAGGTGGTGAATCTGTGGAACTCATTGTCACAGAGGGCTGTGGAGGCCGGGTCATTGCGTGTCTTTAAGACAGAGATAGATGGGTTCTTGATTAATAAGGGGATCAAGGGTTACAGGGAGAAGGCAGGAGAATGGGGATGAGAAAAATATCAACCATGATTGAAGGGCGGAGCAGACTCGATGGGCCGAGTGGCCTGATTCTGCTCCTATGTTTTATGGTTTTATGGTCTTTTCTATATTAAGAAGCCAAAACTGCACACAATATTCTGGGTGTGGTTTCATCAAGACCCTGTACAGCTGCAGTAATAAATATAATATATACGTATTTCAATAGTACCTGTAATCGCAAACACCTCAAGCCCCCTCAAAGGAACATATAGTCAGAAAAAGGTTGACATGTTTGGAGACATTCGGAAAGGGGATCAAAACCTTGTTCAAAGCAATAAGCACCTGGGAGGAGATATAGGAAAAGAATTCCAGACCTTCAGGACTTGCTTTCTTTAAACTGCATCACTGCTGGACCTCGGAGGGTCGTTGTTCGTTGGCGGATAGAATCAGAATCCCGACAGTGCTGAAGGAGGCCATTCAGCCCATCGAGTCTGCACCAACAACAATCCCACCCAGGCCCTATCCCTGTAACCCCATGCATTTATCCGGTTGATCCCCCGACACTAAGGGGCAACTTAGAATGGCCAATCCACCTAACCGGTACATCTTTGGACTGTGGGAGGAATCCAGAGCACCCGGAGGAAACCCACGCAGACACGGGGAGAATGTGCAAACTCCACACAGTGACCCCAAGCCAGAATCGAACCCGGGTCTCTCGCGCTGTGAGGCAGCAGCGCTAACCACTGTGCCACCATGCCACCCTATTTCACATTTCATGGGTTTCGGCTTGGAGGGAGGAAAACTGGAGATTTTTTTTTAAAAATAGCTAATTACATTATTGCATACTTCACTCCGCTTGGTACTTCTGCGGTTTTGGAGACTGCGTCGCGTTGCTGCGTTAGCGCAAGTTTCAAAATGGCTTGAGCTCGAATCTGGACACAATTACGACAAAGTGCACCCTTCCCCCACCCATTCCCCCACCCACCCTACAACAGATGTTGTTCTTCTGAATGAACGCCAGTGCGCTCTTTGTTATAGCTGGTGAGGTTGTGACGGACATTTGCAATTACTGTATTCTTTAATCGCGAGCTAATAAAACTGCAAGGCAGAAGTGAGTATATTTGTATCAGATATGGAGAAGAGAATTATTGAATGATTAGATGTTATAGCACTAAATGGCATAATGATCTGTTCAAGAGCTGACAGAAGATGATATATGGAACCTAATATAAAAGACAGCCTTGATGATGAATGACTAAGAATGAATTGCACACAGATACAATCCAGAGATAGCGCAAAGTAAGTGCCTCTAGAACACTGAATACAGGACTACTCACACTGCCTGATTACCGACTGATAAAAAGAAGCTCAAATTAAAAAGTTTTTAAATTAATAGTGATAAAATTGTCAATCCTTATTGAATGAAGGGCTTATTACTGTACTAATAAATCCTGCAAATCAGGGATAAAGCTTGCAGTCACACATTGGTTTCCCAGTGGACGGGGTGGCACAGTGGTTAGCACTGCTGCCTCACAGCACCAGGGTCCCACGTTCAATTCCGGCCCCGGGTGATTGCGTGGAGTTTGCACATCCTCCCTGTGTCTGCGTTTCCTCAGGGTGCTCCGGTTTCCTCCCACAGTCCAAAGATGTGCAGGTTAAGTGGATTGATCATGCTACAATTGTTCCTTAGTGTCCAAAGGGGTGCAGGTTAGGTAGATTGGCCATGCCAAATTGCCCCTTAGTATCAGGGGGATTAGCAGGGTAAATTGCGTGGGGTTACAGGAATAGGGCCTGGGTGGCATCGTTGCTGGTGCAGGCTCAATGGACCGAATGGCCTCCTCCTGCACTGTAGAGATTCTGAGGCATTGAATTTTCTTTCAGGGCCGATAGTCGCAGAGCTCGGTTTGCCTTCTGGCATCTAGTGCGATGAGAGGCAACCCACTTATTTTAGTGTTGTTACTTCCAGTGGATTAGCATCAGTCTTATGTGGACAGACTGTTGGCCTAGTCAGGGGAACTCCCACTAAATTCACCAACCTACTTCCATTGGATTCGCATGGTCCACTGTTCGTCAGCCCTGGCTCAGTCGCTCACACTCTTACCTCTTGAGTTAGAGGGTTCTGGGCCCAAGCACCACCCTGAGACTGGAGCACTAAAATCAAAACACTGACCCTCTGGAGCAGGACTGAGGGAGTGCTGCACTGCCAGAGGTGCCATCTTTCGGACGAGATGTTTTGTTTACAAAATTATGAGAGGCATGGATAGAATGGATCGTCGGAGTTTTTTTCCCGGGGTGGAAATGTTAATTACTAGGGGACATAGGTTTAAGGCAAAAGGGGGAAAGTATAAAGGAGATGTGAGAGGCAAGGTTTTTTTACACAGAGAGTGGTAAGTTCTGAAATGTGCTGCCAGAGGAGGTGGTAGAAGCAGATACAGTAGCAATGTTTAAGAAGCAAGTTGACAGGTACATGAATAGGCAGGGAATAGAGGGATGCGGACCACGTAGAGGCAAAAGATTAGAAAGGCGTCATGTTTCGATGCAGGCTTGGTGAGCCGAATGGCCTATACCTGTGCTGTACTGTTCTTTGTTCTTTAAGATCATAAACCAAGGCCCTCATCTATCTGCTTGGTAAAATATTCCATTCAAAGAAGGTGTGGGGAGTGTCTGGTGTCCTGGCTGTAATGTCCTAACTATGTTAGGCGTTCTGGGTTTTACACAAAAAGATGTGGTTTGCACATGTAGAGTGAAACTAACACACACCAGGCTTTATTGAGGAGCTGCTCTCTGCACTGCTGAATACAAACTGAAAGTGAAACCTGCGACACCATAATGACATCGCCATCAAATCATGTGATCAGCACCGAAAGCAACCTGCAGCTCTTTTAAATACATAACATTGGCCCACATTTATCCCTGAATCAAATGAAACCAGACGGACCACCTGACCGAGGCACCGGAAAAGACAATGGAAAACCCAGCCCTGTCAATCCTGCAAAGTCCTCCTTACTAACATCTGTAGGCTTGTGCCTGGAACTTCCTCCCTAACAGTACTGTGGGTGTACAGTGGTTCAAGAAGACAGCACATACCATCTTCTCAAAGCCAACTAGGGTTGGGCAATAAATGCTGGCCTAGCCAGCGATGCACACATCCGTAAATGAATTTTTAAAAATCAACATTGCAAAAATAGATTACCTGGTCACCGTCACATTGCTGCCAGTGACAGTTTGCTGTGCACATATAACTGCCGTGTTCCCTCAATTCTGACAGTGGCTACACTTCAAGAATGTTTCATTGGCTGTAAAGTGCTTTGAGACATCCAGTTGCTGTGAAAAATACAATATCCATAGAATCCCTACAGTGCAGAAGGAAGCCATTCAGCCCATCCAATGCCAACTCTCCAAAAGAGGCCTTACCCAGGCCCACCACTCCTCCCTATCCCCATAATCCTGCACATTTACCGTGGCTAATCCACCTCACCTACACATCTTTGGACACTAAAGAGCAATTTACCATTGCCAATCGACCTAACCTGCACATCTTTGGAGTGTGGGAGGAAACAGGAACACCCGGAGGAAACCCATGCAGACATGGGGAGAACATGCAAACTCAACACAGACAGTTGCCCAAAATCGAACCTGGATCCCTGGCATTGTGAGGCAGCAGTGCTAACTACTGTCCCACCATACTGCCCTCTAACAGATTTATTTTATTGTATTCATTCATGGGATGTGGGCGTCGCTGGCTGGGCCAGTATTTATTACCCATCCCTGAGGGCATTTAAGAGTCAACCATATTGCTGCAGCTCTGGAGTCACATGTAGGCCAGACCAGGTAAGGATGGCAGATTTTCTTCCCCAAAGGGCATTAGTGAGCCAGATGGGTTTTTATGACAATTGACAGATTTATATTGGATTCAGATTACACCACGTGCCTTGGATTCGAACCCAGGTCCCCAGAGCATTACCCTGGATCTCTGGATTACTGGTCCAGTGATAATACCGCTATGCCACTGCTTCTCCTGAATAAAAGTCTGTCTTTCTCTTCTTTTACTGATCCCAAACCAAAGTCCAGAAACATCTTGTCTCCAGACTGGCACCCCTACCTCCAGCTGCGATGCAACATGGGGCACCCAATCTCTGTAGAACATACAGATCTCCACTGGGATCCAATCCAGTATTCCGAGACTGGAATGTTCACCAGAGCCGACTTCAGTGGGATTCCAGTGGGCAGAGGCGGGAATGATACCACTCAAGCCCTGGCTTCACTTCATCCTGTGACCAGTCGACCAGCAAGCATAACCTAATCCCTTTCTCCTTCCCCTCTGAACAAGCAGCTCCATCACAACTGCAACTTCTGTTTATACAGCACCTTCAATGCAGAATAGCTCCCAAGTTGCTTCATTGTAGCATTAACAAACAACAATGGACACCTAACCATATAAGCAGATGTCAAGTCAACTGATTTGAGTTGATATTGTCACATGTATTGGTATACAGTGAAAAATATTGTTTCTTGCGCACCATACAGACAAAGCATACCGTTCATGGAGAAGGAAAGTGCAGAATGTGGTGTTACAGTCATAGCTAGGGTGTAAAGAAAGATCAACTAAATGCGAGGTAGGTCCATTCAAAAGTCTGATGGCAGCAGGGAAGAAGCTGTTCTTGAGTCGGTTGGTTTGTGATGTCAGACTTTTGTGTCTTTTTCCTCATGGAAGAAGGTGGAAGAGAGAATGTCCAGGGTGCGTGGGGTTCTTAATTATGCTGGCTGCTTTTCCAAGGCAGCGGGAAGTGTAGACAGAGTCAATGGGTGGGAGGCTAGTTTGCGTGATGGATTGGGCTTCATTCACGACCCTTTGTAGTTTCTTGCAGTCTTGGGCAGAGCAGGGGCCATACCAAGCTGTGATACAACCAGAAAGAATGCTTTCTATGGTGCATCTGTAAAAGTTGGTGAGAGTTGTAGCAGACATGCCAAGTTTCCTTAGTCTTCTGAGAAAGTAGAGGTGTTGTGTGCTTTCTTAACTATAGTGTCGGCATGGAGGGACCAGGACAGGTTGTGGTGATCTGGACACCAATCAAATCAAATCAAAATAAAGGTGGAGAGAGAGAGAGAAACAGGGATGTTTGGAGAGGGAATTCCAGACGTTAGGAGCCAGGCAATGAAAGGCACTGTTAATTAGATCCCAAACTAGATAGTGAAGTATAAAAGCAGGCACCAATCCTTTTTGTGATAGGTGCTTTATTTACAGAATGCAGCATTTCATATGTCTACCTTTAACTTACCAACCCAGTGTCCCAGCAGTCTCTCTTCATACCCTTTTGAGCAATACTAAACAAGTGGTCAAACTAACAGCGTTGAATTATGGTGATAGCCCCCAGGGGACACAGAAGACAAAAATCTGAAAGAAAGCTTATCTAATCAAGTTTAAATGTCGATTCGGGGGCTGTTGAAACATTCCTGTCCCCCATGGCGCCTATCATGTCATGGAAGTCCTCCAACGTAGCAGCAGACACCGCATGTACCCACCACTGGGAAGTCTCTCTTCACTATTCTCTGAGCGAAATCTAATGGGGAAGTTAACAAGCCAACAAAATCAACTTAAAGTCATTGACCACTGAAGGGGCACTGTAACAAAACCCCAAAAGCCCCACAGAAACATCAATTCAAATCAAAATATGGTTTTGGAGGTTGATTGAGCATTTAGGAAAGAAAGGTGTTGGTCACCCATCCTAATATCTCCCAACAAAGTTCCATGCTAAACTTTGTTTGACCAGTGCTCTGTGAAGCAATTTGGGATGTTTTACAATGCTAAAGGTGCTAAATACATGCAAGAGGTTGTTGTATTTGAGCAGTTTGTGGCTGAAGCTATGTTCAACCTAAAATCAAAGACTATCAAGTGAGGGTACATGATAAAACAAGTGAACCAAAATATAGTGACGTCGGTTTTCCATGAGGGTCACCAACAACCTGTCCTGGTCCCTGCATGCTGATGCTATATTTAAGAAAGTCCACCAAGGCCTCTACTTTCACAGAAGGCTAAGGAAATTTGGCATGTCCGCTACGACGCTCACCAATTTTTATAGACGCACCATAGAAAGAATCCTTTCTGGTTGTATCACAGCTTGGTATGGCTCCTGCTCTGTCCAAGACCGCAAGAAACTACAAAAGTTTAAAGTTCATTTATTAATGTCATAAGTAGGCTTACATTAACACTGCAATGAAGTTACTGTGAAAATCCCCTAGTCACCACACTCTGGCACCTGTATGGGTACACTGAGGGAGAATTTAGCATGGCCAATGTACCTAACCAGCAAGTCTTTCAGACTGTGGGAGGAAACTGGAGCACCCGGAGGAAACCCACGCAGACACGGGGAGAACATGCAGACTCCACACAGACAGTGACCCAAGCCGGGAATCGAACCTGGGCCCCTGGCACTGTGAGGTAACAGTGCTAACACTATGAAGGTAGCCCAATCCATCATGCAAACCAGCCTCTCATCCATTGACTCTATCTACACTTCCCACTGCCACAGGAAAGCAGCCAGCATAATCAAGGAGCCCACACACCCCGGATATTCTCTCTCCCCCCTTCTTCCGTCAGGAAAAAGATACAAAAGTCTGAGGTCACATCCCAACCGACTCAAGAACATCTTCTTCCTTGCTGCCATCAGACTTTTGAATGGACCGACCTCGCATTAAATTGATCTTTCTCTCCACCCGAGCTATGACTGTAACTACATTCTGCACCCTCTTCTTTCCTTCTCTATGTACGGTATGCTTTGTCTGTATAGAGTGCAAGAAACAATCCTTTTCACTGCATCCCAATACATGTGACACTAATAAATCAAATCAAATCAAATTAATGGAATATCCCAAGTTTGTGGAAATGGGTGCTTATTCAAATGGTTAACCCAAGAAAATTACCCTCACTCAAAAACCCCAAACTGTAATGATATTTGAGATATCCAGGGGCAAGTGTAAGATGTGCTTCCTATTAGTGACACTGTAATGCTGTTAAATGAAACATTGCAACACTTTGAGTTTTGATGGACAGAGGTGAAAGATTTCCTTTACTGGTTTAGATGAATAAATGTTCATCCAGACAAATCAACCAAATTACACTTAACGATACATGAACCACGATCATGGACAGTGTGGGTTGTAATTGGCTCGTCCTGCACCTTTTATGAATGGAGCTTATTAACTTTGAGGTTATAGAATCATAGAATCCTACAGTGCAGAAGGAGGCCATTCAGCCCATCGAGTCTGCACCGACCACTATCCCACCCAGGCCCTATCCCCATAACCCCATGCATTTACCCTAGCTGGTCCCACTGATGCTAAGGGGCAATTTAGCATGGCCAATCAACCTAACCCGCACATCTTTGGACTGTGGGAGAAACCGGAGCACCCAGAAGAAACCCACGCAGACACGGGGAGAATGTGCAAACTCCACACAGATAGTGACCCAAGCCGGGAATCGAACCCGGGTCCCTAGCGCTGTGAGGTAGCAGTGCTAACCACTGTGCCACCGTGCACCTGTTGAATAGTCTATGCCCAAACTGCGCTGATGTTGCTCGTTCCACAGCTAACCTCGCGTGGCCTGTATTCCACATGACTCAGGTAGACACCATAAACAGCTGTTCGACTTCTTGAACAGTTAAATTAGGGCTCCCTTTTCAAATTCAGCCACTACTGAGTGGGCCAGCATTGGACCACCATAGGTGGGCATGCCTTCAGCTAGCTGGGCCCGAATACCAAGATTGTTCAGTGGCCCCCTGCAATTGCCAGTGATAAATGAATTATAGAACTTCTCTTTTTAAAAGCCCTCCTGGGAGAATAGTTCTTCCTCGGACTCCACAGTCTCAGAATAACATACAAATCAGGAACAGGAGTAGGCCGCTTGGCCCCTCTGGCCTGTTCCACCGTTCAGTAAGATTGTGGCTGATCTGATTGTAACCTCAATCGCACATTTCTGCCAACCCCAGATAACTTTTCACCGCCCGCTCCCCCCCCCCCCCCCCCCCACCCTTGTTAATCAAGAATCTATCTAGATACATGAAAATATTCAAAGACTCTGCTTCCACTGCCTTTTGAGGAAGAGAGTTCCAGAAACTCACGACCTCAAGAACCTCTGAGAGAAAATATTTCTCCTCATCTGTGTCTTAAAAAGAGCAATCCCTTATTTTTAAACAGTTTAAAGTTCATTTATTAGTGTCTCAAGTAGGCTTACATTAACGCTGCAATGAAGTTACTGTGAAAACCTCCCAGTCGCCACATTCCGACGCCTGTTCGGGTACACTGAGGGAGAATTTAGCACGGCCGATGCACCTAACCAGCACATCCTTTGGACTACCTATACTAGATTCTCTGACAAGAGGAAACATTTTCTCTACCTCAACCCTATCAATACCCCTCCAGATCTTAAAGGTTGTTCTGAGGTAAGTAAATATTTCTTCATTCAAAGGGCAGTAAATCTTTGAAATTCTCCACCACAGAGAGATGTGGATTTTCAGTTATTGAGAGATTCGAGATGGATTTTGATTGGTTTATTTTGAAACTTAGAAAATAAGGGACATAGAGATAGTGTGGGCAGGTGGAGCCAAGATGGAGGATCAGCCGTGTTCTTGTTGAATGGTGGGAGCAAGTACACAGGACAAAATGGCTCACACGCTTGATTACCTATGAGTGTCGGGCCACCATCACTCCATCTCTTGGCGGAGATTGGTCAGAACACTGGTCAGAGGAGTTAGGACGTCTTGTTGAAGTTGTACAAGACATTGGTGAAGCCACACAGGAGTACACAGGACAAAATGGCCTACTCCTGCTCCTATTTAATTTGTGGAGATGCTGGTGTTGGACTGGGATGGACAAGATGAGAGGCCACACGTTACCAGGTTATAGTCTAACAGGTTTGTTCAAAATCACAAGTTTTCAGAGCACTTCTCTTTCGTCAAGTGAAGTGGAGAGAGTCATAGAGTCATAGAGGTTTGCAGCATGGAAACAGGCCCTTTGGCCCAACTTGTCCATGCCTTTTTTTTAACACAATGCTAGCGCGTTTGGCCCATATCCCTCTACATGCATCTTACCCATGTAACTGTGTAAATGCTTTTTAAAAAACAAAATTGTACCTGCCCCTACTACTACCTCTGGCAGCTTGTTCCAGATACTCACCACCCACTGTGTGAAAAAAGTGCCCCTCTGGACCCTCTCACCGTAAACCTATGCCCTCTAGTCTTGGGGAAAGATGTTGACTATCTACCTTATCAATACCCCTCATTATTTTATAGACTTTTATAAGATCACCCCTAAGCCTCCTACGCTCCAGGGAAAAAAGTCCCAGTCTATCCAGCCTCTCCTTATAACACAAACCATCAAGTCCTGGTAGCATCCTGTGAACCTTTTCTGCACTCTTTCTAGTTTAATAATATCCTTTCATAATAGGGTGACCAGAGCTATGCACAGTATTCCAAGTGTGGCCTTACCAATGTCTTGTACAACTTCAACAAGGTGTCCTAACTCCTCTATTCAATGTTGTGATCAATCTTCGCCAAGAGACGGAGTGATGATAGCCTGACACTCACAGGTAATCAAGAGTGTGCACTGATTTGTACAGACAGTGTAGTGCAGGATAAGCTGGCTGAATAACAAGTGTTTACAGGTAATCACGAGTGCTCGTAGATAAGTACAAGTATAATCAGCATGTGTAAAGTGTCAACAGGCTGTATAACAAGTGAAGAAATGACCGATAATTTAAGGCAGAACGATAATTACAAATAATCAAAGAGTAAGACGGTGCTAAACACTATTCAAACTAATTCAGGTAGAGAGATCATCACCCGTAATCAAGGTGTGTATGGTGTCTAAACAGGACAATTAGAAAGATTTTTCCCCCACAGAACAGTATGATGGGGTTACATGTAGCGCAGCATGAACCCGAGATCCCGATTAAGGCCGTCCTCATGAGTGCGGAACTTGGCTATCAGTTTCTGCTTGGTGATCCTGCGATGTCATGCGTTTCGAAGGCCGCCTTGGAGAACGCTTACCCAAAGATCGAGGCCAAATGTCCTTGGACACTGAAGTGTTCATAGAATCATAGAATCCTACAGTGCAGAAGGAGGCCATTCAACCCACTGACCACAATCCCACCCAGGCCTTATCCCCATAACGCCACATTTTTACCCTAGCTTGTCCCCCTGACACTAAGGGCAATTTACCATGGCCAATGCATCTAACCCGCACATCTTTGGAGTGTGGGAGGAAACCGGAGCACCCGGAGGAAACCCACATGGACACGGGGAGAACCTGCAGACTCCACACAGACAGTAACCCAAGCCGGGAATCAAACCCGGGTCCCTGGCGCTGTGAGGCGGCAGTGCTAACCACTGTGCCACCGCGCCATCCTGGCATTGTTCTCCGACTGGCAATTGTTGCGTGGACACCGTCTGTACTGTATCTGTACTTATCCATTTGTATCTTTTTCCCGACATGAGAAGGTGGAAGAGAGTACGTCCGGGGTGCGTGGAGTCCTGGATTATGCTGGCTGCTTTTCCCGAGGCAGCGGGAAGTGTAGACGGACTCAATGGATCCCTATTTGACTTATCGTAGCCATGCTGGCCCTTTGAAAGGGCGACCCCATAAGAGTTGCAAAGTGAATCAATTCATCGATATATGACTTGCAGCGATTTCCAATCAACGCACAAAAATTTGACAAAAGACTCGTAATGCAAACAGGACTGACAAAAAGTGCCTCGTCAGTATCGTTTCAGTAGAATTTTAGCCTGTAGGGACAACACAAAAGATGGTGACAATTCCCAGTACAGTGACAGATTAAAAGATTGCTTAATGAGTCATCGAGCATGCACTATCTATCAACGCTTCTCTCTCACATACACACAAACATACATAAGTCACTGAACAATGACTTCCTCAACAGGCCCATTGCTGATGTTTGGATTAGACTGTGCTTAATTATCTCTTTGTTTATTTTAATAAAGCAACATCCGAGTGTTGCAGCCCACATGCACACAAGGTAGAAAGAATAATATTGCTTAGTAATGTCGAAAAATTATTCTATTAATAGTGCATTAACTAGGTCTACATATAAAAATCCCCAGGAAACTTGCACACAGCATGACAGATACCGCATCTGAACCGCAAATTTGCTTAAAAAAGAAAATAGTTTTACGACTAAAATGGGATGAAAAATGTTTCCATTGAAGAGGTACTTATCAAGGAGTCAACAATTTTACCTCTGTTTTCCTGCTGCACGCATTGTCGCATTGATTAGGCCGTTTCCAGGCAACCACAAGAGCTAGGTAGCCATAATGTGTGAACATATTTAACAATAAAACAATAAACCATGGGTCCTACACTGCAGACAATAAATAGCCTTTCCCTGAATGCCTTCTGTTGCGTACTGTGACTAGTAACCATTATGTCTTTAATGTGTTAAAATTAGATCACAGCTTTTGTCTCTACTTCTGCGTTAGTAATTTTAAACGCAATGCACCTTGTTAATTTGACAATCTCAGGACGGCTTTTTCACTCAAAGAGGGAGACCTGTGAAGGTGTAAAATCTTGTGTGTCCTGTATTTGTTTTTAAATGAACCGAGCAACTTACTTCACAGTCTGAAGCCTCGTCCATCACAATTAGTTGCGGCTGACCCATACTGACCACAGTATGGCTCGGTGACACAGCACTGCTGCCTCACAGTGCCAGGGACCCGGGTTCGATTCCCGGCTTGGGCCACTGTCTGTGCGGAGTCTGCACATTCTCCCCGTGTCTGCGTGGGTTTCCTCCGGGTGCTCCAGTCTCCTCCCCTCCGAAAGACGTGCTGGTTAGGTGCATTGGCTGCGCTAAATTCTCCCTCAGTGTCCCCGAACAGGTGGTAACTAGGGGATTTCCACAGTAACTTACTGCAGTGTAAATGTAAACCGACTTGTGACTAATAAATAAACGTTACCTTACTTTTTTCAATGGAACTAAGCCCAGAATATTTTCTTTTAAATTAAGTTGATTTTGTCGAGGTTCATCCCGAACAGTTCCGTGACGCCGGACTCTTGTGTTCTACGGGCTCTTCCCGGGGACGCACTCCGAGACAAGCATCGGATGTTGCTGGAGGGTCATCAACTCGGCGAAGGATGTTCTTTGGTCCGCCCGAAACCTGTTGGTCTTCCAGTACAAGGTGTTGTCCCCAACCGAGTGTTGCAGACTGGCACTTTCCAAAGCCCAGGATTACATGCTGAGGGATACACTATAACATGGGGCAGTTGCCGCAGAGGCGCAGTGGGGAAGGTCACTGTCTAAGACCTTTCAGTAAGAAGTCTCACAACACCAGGTTAAAGTCCAACAGGTTTATACAGGAAATAAACCTGTTGGACTTTAACCTGGTGTTGTGAGACTTCTTACTGTGCTTATCCCAGTCCAACGCCGGCATCTCCACATTAAGACCTTTCAGCCACAGTGAACTGAGGGGAGCAGAACTTCCTCAGGCCGAATGACTCACTCACGCCTCACTTTTAAGGGGTGTCTGACAAATACATGAATAGGATGGGAATTATGGTCCCAGAAAGGGTAGGGAGTTTTAGTTCATACGGTCAGCATGGTCAGTGCAGGCTTGGAGCGCCAAAGGGCCTGTTCCTGTGCTGTAATTTTCTTTGTCCTTTGTTCTTTGAAGACATACAGTGAATATCACAGGAATCTCAGTTGTACCCGAAGCACCTCAGAGTGCAACTTTTTCTATGCGGACAACCTTTAAAATAACATTGCAACATTTGTATGACCATTTTAAAATGTCTGAAACCTTCCCTCGACTGTATTGAAGCATCTCAGATTGTTACTTGATGTACATAAAGAGCCTGAACACTATTGCTTTTTTGTGTGAAGATCATTTTGGAATGTTTGTCATGTTCTCTCAGACTTACGAATAAAGTCTATTTTTGGGGGAACAAAAGGTTGGGGTGGACTTTTACCGGCACGTCCACCCAAGGTTCATACAATCCCGCCTGAGGCCAACGGAGAATGCCTTTCTCCGAGCCTCACCCGCTCCCAGAATCGGGGGGGGGGGGCATGCTGGTAAAATTCCGGCCTTGATCTTTCACACAAATCTGAAGTACAGTACGTTGCATTTACCAACTGAAGTTCAAATTGTCTGAACACAGCTGCCGTACATCGCCATTGAGTTGACGGTTCATGGACCCAATTCGAGAGAAAATAATATTTTAACTGCCATTTCAAAGTTCTTACATTTAAGCAGATGCTGGTGTCAATTTTAACCCCCTCCCCTCCCAAACCACGAAGGACGGGGAAGGGTGGGACAAATAGTTAACATCCTAAAATTCAGAGTCCAACCTGTAGCCCACCACATTCCCAGTCACTGTAATATAATGTTGGCCGTTCAAGCCCAAGACAAAACTCCGACTGAAAGCAGGACTTAAGGTATAAAAGTTGTGAGCCAAGGATGTCACCACACCGTTACAACGCCATTTTAAAGCCCACGCAGGAGTAATCCTGCATGGACTGCCGTCCAGCAGCTGGAACAAGGTTGGAAGAGCCAACTGATTAGAAGAGGCCCAGGTAGATTTTTAAACTTGGCTTGTTTCTGAACTCTTTGTGGGTTCGGAGAAGCAGGGGTTCTCCTCCACACCCTGCATGAAGTTGAGGGCCTTCCCTGGGATATCTCCTTGACCTTTCCTACAGTACAGAAGAAGGCCCTTAACCTTCCCTTCAGTACAGAAGTACGTTATGTACTTCAGATTTGTGTGAAAGATCAAGGCTGGAATTTTACTGACCCATCAAGCCTGCGCTGACAACAATCCCACACAGGCCCTATCCCCATAACCCCACATATTTATCCTGCTAATCCCCTTGACACTAGGGTCAATTTAGCATGGATAATCAACCTAACCCACACATCTTTGGTTTGTGGGAGGAAACCAGAGCACCCGGAGGAAACCCTCACAGACAAGGGAAGAACGTGACAGATAGTCATAGTATCATAGAATCACAACAGTGCAGGAGGAGGCCATTCGGTCCATCGAGTCTGCACTGACAACAATCCAACCTAGGACCTATCCCCATTGCCCCATATATTTACCCTGATAATCCACGTATTTACCTTGATAATCCCCCTGACACTAAGGGTCAATTTAGTATGGCCAATCCACCTAACCTGCACATCTTTGGTGTATGGGAGGAAACCGGAGCACCTGGAGGAAACCCAAGTAGACACGTGGAGAACATGCAAACTCTGCACAGCCAATCACCCGAGGTCGGAATCGAACCCGGGTCCCTGGGTGAGGCAGCAGCATTCCTCATACATGGCATCCCCCTTATCACTGGGCAATCCTCTGCCGTGGCATCCGCACAATAATGTGAGGAAGTCTTGGCCACTCCCTCCCACCGGTGGCTGCCGGGGCCTATTCCCCTGAAATTTTTTAATGAAACTGAGCCCTGAGTTGGCATCAAGGGCAGGGCCTTCATTTCCCTGATCATCACCCCCCACCCACTCCCCCTCCCAGTTAAAATAGAGACATTGTTTAACTTTCCGAACCTTTACGCAGCCCTCTGCTCCAGAAGGCACCACATCACTCCATGATAAGCTCTCAGTATCCCACCAAAACGACTATTCATTATACATAAGGCTGGGCAGACTAGGGGCAAAATTAATGTTTGGTTGTAGCTGTCTCGCTTTACATTGCTGCATGACCAACACCACCACTGTGAACTAACTTTATAACCAACACATTTTCAGAATATGAAGACCCAACTGCAAGGCATCTGTAACCCTGTTACCATCTTCTCTTACCTGTGCTACTTGATCTTCAACCCTCAGGCCAGGTGACCCCATGAAGTACAGAGGGTACCATATTGTATCTGATACTGGAGCCCACTACCACAATCACCCTATTATCATGACGGTAGGGCTAAAGGGGGCATTGTATGTCAACCACCTTGTCTCTAGGGGATTGACAAGGTAGATATAGAGAGGATGTTTCCTCTTGTGGGACAATCTAGAACATGAGGTCATAGTTTTAGGATACACAGCATGGTGGCACAGTGGTTAGCATTGCTGCCTCACAGCTCCAGGGACCCCGGTTCAATTCCGGCCTCGGGTCACTGTCTGTATGGAGTTTGCACATTCTCCCCGTGTCTGCGTGGGTTTCCTCCGGGTGCTCCGGTTTCCTCCCAAAGATGTGCGGGTTAGGTTGATTGGTCATGCTAAATTGCCCCTTAGTGTCCCGGGATGCGTAGGTTAGAGGGATTAGTGGGGCAAGTATATGGGATTACGGGGATATGACCTGGGTGGGATTGTTGTAGGTGCAGACTCGATGGGTCGAATGGCCTTGTTCTGCACTATAGGGTTTCTATGATTAAGGTGTGGCAGATTTAAAACAGAGATGAGGAGAAACTACTTCTCTCAAAGGATGGTGAATCTGTGGAATTCACTACCCCAGAGTGTGGTGTGTGTTGGGATAGTGAGTAAATTTAAGGAGGAGATGGACAGATTTTTAATTAGTAACGGGTTAAAGGGTTGTGGTGAACGGGCAGGAAAGTGGTGTTGAGGCTGAGGCAAGATCAGCCATGATTCTACTGAATGGCAGAGCAGGCTCAAGGGGCTGAATTGCCAGCTCTCGCTCCTGTTCTTATGTCCTGCATCTCACCTAATTTCAGTAGGAAAGAAAATTAGACAAAGCATAAACGTGCCATTGTGCCATTGCCCATTTGTGCCAAAATTGAGACTAATATCACCCGCTTCTCATCAGCAAGACTCTCAACCATATGAGGCGTTACGGCCAAGCCTGAAACTAACTGAGTTGTTTTGTGCATTTTCAAATTGATTTTTTTTTCAAAGACTCTTGTGAAAAATTGTGTGAAGGCTAAGGAAATTTGGCATGTCCACTACGACTCTCACCAACTTTTACAGATGCACCATAGAAAGCATCCTTTCTGGATGTAACACAGCTTGGTATGGCTCCTGCTCTGCCCAAGACCAAAGATGTGCGGGTTAGGTGCATTGGCCATACTAAATTGTCCCTTAGCATCTCGGGATGGGTAGGTTAGAGGGATTAGTGGGGTATATATGTGGGGTTACGGGGATAGGGCCTGGGTGGGATTGTTGTCGGTGCAGACTCGATGGGCCGAATAGCCTCCTTCTGCACTGTAGGGATTCTTAGATTCCATGAAGACCACAAGAAACTTCAAAAGGCCACGAATGTAGCCCAGTCCATCACACAAACCAGCCTCCCATCCATTGACTCCATCTACACTTCCCGCAGACTCGGGAAAGCAGCCAGCATACTCAAGGACCCCATGCACCCTGGACATTCTCTCTTCCACCTTCTTCTGTTGGGAAAAAGATACAAAAGCCTGAGATCACGTAACAACCGACTCAAGAACAGCTTCTTCCCTGTTGCCATCAGGCTTTTGAAGGAACCTATCTCATATTAAGTTGATCTTTCTCTACACCCTAGCTATGACTGTAACACTACATTCTGCACTCTCTCTTTTCCTTCTCTATGTACAGTATGCTTTGTCTGTATAGCACGCAAGAAACAATACTTTTCACTATATACTAATACATGTGACAATAATAAATCAAATCAAATTAAAGAAGTGATCATCAGCATTTCTACATAATGGGCGGGACTTTGTGGCCCTGTTCGTCCCTAAACCGTAAAATCCCACCCGAGGTCAGCAGACCTTCCCATTGTCCACCCCTTGCCTGCTTCGATTCCCGTGGTGGGCAGGGCGGTAAAATTCAGGCCATTGTCTCATTTGACCATCACCCAGAAAAGTGGCTCCAATTTGCTACAGGTAAAATTCAGCTTTTCTTTCATGATACTCAGCTCATGATCATTGCTCATTGCATAAGTCCCGGTGTCATAGTGGTTAGCACTACTGCCTCACAGCGCCAGGGACCCGGGTTCGATTCCCCGCTTGGGTCACTGTCTGTGCAGAGTTTGCACATTCTCCCCGTATCTGTGTGGGTTTCCGCTGGGTGCTCCGGTTTCTTCCCACATTCTGAAAAAAAACCGCTGGTTAGGTGCATTGGCTATGCTAAATTCTCCCTCAGTATAGCGACTCGGGGATTTTCACAGTAACTTCGTTGCACTGTTAATGTAAGCCTACTTGTGACAAATAAATAAGTCTGGGTCTTTTAGCATGAAATCATGCAGTGCAAATCCCAACAAAGATAGCAGGTCACTCTCTATGTATGTCTATAACTTTAACACAATACTCTTCAGTACAGTATTTCCAGGAAATGTTTTGCCTTTTATAAGCAATCCGAGTTCTATTGTTGGAGATGCCAGGTGGCGTTTCCGGTGTGTTGTGTCTGTGTGCTTAAGTATACAACCTATACAAGTGTATCAATTTTTCTGAAACGTATTCAAATTTACTCACTGCATAAAACCATATGTGAGGACCAAGCCGAGGGCAAGAGTATTCGAATGTCTTTGTTCTCATCTTCCCACATTTAAAATCTTGCTTGACAAGCACTGTCGACTGCGGAAACACCAGCAGATCTGTTGGACATATGTTTTACTGAACCTGAGTTAATACAAACATCTCCTTCTGTGGCACTTGTTCTATCTGCTCATTTACGAGGCACATATGTTACCTTCTGTGTCATGTACACAGAACGGAAAATCATTCTGTCTCCTGCTGAAACATTTATGTTTAGCTCCACTCATCAATCAGTTGTTTTAAATTGTTGTCAGTCATAGAATCATAGAATCCCTACAGTGCAGAAGGAGGCCATTCAGCCCATCAAGCCTGCACTGACAACAATCCCACCCAGGTCCAATCCCCATACCCCCATGTATTGACCCTCATCCCAAAAGCGTAAAATCCTGCCTGGGGTCAATGGATCTTTCCATGGCCTGCCTTTCTCACCCGCTCCGATTCCTGTGTCAGGCGGGACGTTAAGATTTCGGCCTGGGTATGGTATGGCCAATTGGGTGGCATGGTGGCACAGTGGTTGGCACTGCTACTTCACAGTATCAGGGACCCGAGTTCAATTCCGGCCTCGAGTCACTGTGTGGAGTTTGCACCTGCTTCCCGTGACAGCGTGGGTTTCCTCCGGGTGCTCCGATTTCCTCCCACTGTTCAAAGATATGTGGGTTAGGGTGATTGGCCATGCTAAGTTGCCCCTTAGTATCAGGGGGACTAGTAGGGTAAATACATGGGGTTACGGAGATGGGGTCTGGATGGGATTGTTGTCGGTGCAGGATCAATGGGCCGAATGGCCTCCTTCTGCACTGTAGAAATTCTTTGATTCTATGATAAGACAATCCACCTAACCCGCACATCTTTGCACTGTGGGAGCAAACCGGAGCACCCGGAGGAAACCCACGCAGACACGGGGAGAATGTGCAAACTCCACACAGACAGTGACCCGAGACCGGAATTGAACCCGGGTCCCTGGCATTGTGAGGCAGCAGTGCTAACCACTGTGCCACCGTGCTGTCCTACAGGCTTTGAATAATCGTGGTTAAAAAAGATAAAGAGTTAAATAAGGGCCTGACTCATTCATATCATTGTTAACTGTGGGTTTAACTATTCCTCCCATCTTCCTCCTGGTGGCTATCCATCTTTCACTCTCCATAAGCTTAAGCTCATTCACACTCCGCTGCCCATACTCTAAGTCACACCAAATCCTGTTCGTGCATCACCTTTGTGCTCGCTGAACTACATCGGCTACAGGTCCAACACTATTTCAATTGTTAATTTCTTACACTAGTCTTCAAATCCCTCCCTGACCTGTCCCTCCCAAGCTCGGGAACCACTTCCAGCCCCACAATCCTGCAAGTTATCTGTGTTCTGCCAATTTAGCATGGCCGGTCCACCTAACCTGCACATCTGTGGGCACTAAGGGGCAATTTAGCATGGCCAATCCACCTAACCTGCACATCTTTGACACTAAGGAGCAATTTAGCATGGCCAATCCACCTAACCTGCACATCTTTGACACTAAGGAACAATTTAGCATGGCCAATCCACCTAACCTGCACATCTTTGACACTAAGGAACAATTTAGCATGGCCAATCCACCTAACCTGCACATCTTTGACACTAAGGAACAATTTAGCATGGCCAATCCACCTATCCTACACATCTTTGACACTAAGGGCAATTTAAGTATGGCCGATCCACCTAACCTGTGCATCTTTGACACTAAGGGGCAATTTAGTACGGCCAATCCACCTAACCTGCACATCTGTGGGCACTAAGGGACAAGTTAGCATGGCCAATCAACCTAACCTGCACATCTTTGACACTAAGGGGCAATTTAGTATGGCCAATCCACCTAACCTGCACATCTTTGGACACTGAGGGGCAATTTAGACTGTGGGAGGAAACCGGAGCACCCGGAGGAAACCCACGCAGAGAAGGGGAGAATGTGCAATCTCTGCACAGATTTTCCTCTGTATCGATCCTACAATCCTGCTATTAGGTGAGCCAGCTGTTCTTTAAGTGAGCCCAGAATCCTGATATCAACTGCTCTCCCTGGCAACCCGTCCAAATGTTAAACATCCTCCGTGCAAAAAGAAATATGTCCTGACGTTGCTCTTTAACTTTCTGCTTGCCTCTCCTGCTGCTTTGGCAGTTCTGCAAGTATTCTGATTAAGTGGAGTGGTGGATTTTCTTTTACGAGGGGTATGAAGGCTTCTCCCTAACTGCATGCAAGCTTCCTCGTAAAGGATAATAAGAGTTCCAGTCTTGGCGCACAAGAAATTGTAAGCCAATTACAGCCCCAGCAAAAGATTAAAGCTATTGCCAAAAGCTGCTTGTGTCACTAAGTGAGTTGTTATTGTGCAGATGAACATTTAATGGCTTTTACCAAAGTAAGATTAGCTTTAATGACATCTTTAAACAGATAATCCATGATATATTTGTTCACTCATACCCTTTGTTCTTTGCCTCATAGTTAAAGCGCTCCATCTGTCACGTTGGATGCATTTCGTTGCTCGCTTTTCCCCTACATCTTTCTGTTTCCCCTCGATTTTCCTGCTAGTTATTATTTTCTCTGGGAAGCTTGAACTCTGAGTGATCACGCACTGAAGGGTTGGAGGGAGAGGCAGAGAGGAGGGGAACAGCATTGGACTCATGTTTAAGCTGCAC
The DNA here is from genome assembly GCF_964213995.1 of Mustelus asterias. Classification (NCBI taxonomy): domain Eukaryota; kingdom Metazoa; phylum Chordata; class Chondrichthyes; order Carcharhiniformes; family Triakidae; genus Mustelus; species Mustelus asterias. Next base: position 90,532,696 of record NC_135815.1, on the reverse strand, counting down.
TCAGGATTAGGGATGTTCTGACCAGCCTACTAGAAATAACAAACTAAAAGAGAAAATGCTGGAAAATCTCAGCAGGTCTGGCAGCATCTGTAAGGCGAGAAAAGAGCTGACGTTTCGAGTCCAGATGACCCTTTCAAGGGTCAGATGCTGCCAGACCTGCTGAGATTTTCCAGTATTTTCTCTTTTGGTTTCAGATTCCAGCATCCACAGTAATTTGCTTTTATCCATGAGAAATAAGAATTTAGGAAGAGGACGGAAACCAAAGTGAGAAAAAGAATATGACCGCAGATCTCCAACACAAGATCTCCACAGATGAGACTTGCCAAAGACAAGTTAATGAACTTCAATAGAACGTCATTGGCTGTGAAGAATGTTAGTATGTCCTGAGATAATGAAAGGTGCGTTATAAATGCATTTTTTGCTTTAAGTTTTGTTTGCTGGTTTGTTTGCTCCTTTGTCCGTGTTAGTTCAGTTCAATATCAATTTAGTTCAGTTCAATATGCAATATTGGCGGCACAGTGACACAGTGGTTAGCACTGCTGTCTCACAGCACCAGAGGACACAATGGCAGTGGTTAGCACTGCTACCGCACAGTGCCAGGGGACACGGTGGCACAGTGGTTAGCACTGCTGCCTCACAGCATCAGGGACCCGAGTTCGATTCCAGCCTTGGGTGACTGTTTGTGTGGAGTTTGCACTTTCTCCCTGTGTCCGTGCGGGTTTCCTCCGGGTGCTCCTCCCAAACTACAAAGATCTGCGGGTTAGGTCGATTGGCCAGGCTAAATTGCCCCTGAGTGTCAATGGGATTAACAGGGTAAATACGTGGGGTTATGGGGGAGTGGGACCTGGATGGGATTGTTGTTGGTGCAGGTTCGATGGGCCAAATGACCTCCATCTGCACTGTAGGGTGATGCGCGATTGATTCACACGGGAGGCTAGGACGTACCCGGGAATAAAGGCTTTTATTCACAACAAGATTGGAGCACACTACTTAACAATATTATCCCAGACTAAGGGCTACTAGGAAGTAGCAGTGACCTTTATACTCCTGTAAGAAGGCGGAGCTGAACGGAGTGTACCACATAAACAATAATAACAGGTGGAACACCCAAACCCTAACCCCAACAGTAACAAGAGTAACATATGTACAAGTACCCATAATGGTAACCATCTATGGTTCACCACATAGGGATTCTATGATTCTATGATCAGTATACCTGGGATGATATTGAAGGATCAGATAGATGAGTCACAGTCATGTTTATCAGCATTTGACAGTAGAAAGTGTGGAATTCTCAGAAAAGATTCGAAAGCCATTCTCATAACCAAGGGACTGGTATGGAATGCAGGCACGAGAGCAGGTTTGTATTAACATTTTAAATGTGTATTTATTTAATTTGAAGAGGGTGGAATGGGAGAGGCAAATCAGACCAGGGGTAGCTTTACAAATAGAAATGATAGAAACATAGAATCCCTACAGTGCAGAAGGAGGCCATTCAGCCCATCATGCCTGTGCCGACAACAATCCCACCCAAGTCCTGTCCCCGTAACCTCATGCTAATCTCCCTGACACTAAGGGCCAATTTCCTGTGGCCAATTAACCTGACCCCCACATTTTTGGACCGTGGAAGGAAACCGGATCACCCAGAGGAAATCCAGGCAGACACGAGGAAGACATGCAAACTCAACACAGACAGTGACCCAAGGCCGGAATTGAACCTGGGTCCCTGGGGCTGTGAGGCAGCAGTGTTAACCACTGTGCCACTGCGCCATCCTATAGGAGAGTGGTTGGAAAGCAATCAATGAGATCAAATACAACAACTTGCACCATATAGCACCAGTCACATAATGGTGTCCCAAGGCACTTTGCAAACATTACCAAACAACAATCTGACACTGCCTCGCTTAAGGAGATTGATCGTCCAAAGCTTGGTCAAGGAGGTAGGGTTTTAAGGAGGATCATAAAGGAGGAAAAGAGATTCAGAGACATTGATGGGGGAATGTCCTGGACTTGGAGCCTTGGCAGCTGAAGGCACAGCCATCACAAAACCCATTCCTTTGCCACCAACTCCAGCCCTTTCCCTGAGAAGTGATCTGAGGTTCAACCAGACTGTTTGCAACGTTGGCGTTATAATTGACCCAGACACGAGCTGAAAATGCCAAATTATCTTGGATGGTAGCCTTCCCTGAAAGAACAGTCTTGAAAACCCACCAAGCAGGGAAGAAGAAAGCAAAGTAACTCAATAGCTTAGGACAATACAGGACCACGTTCCCGACCACTCAGTTTTCGTTGTACTGTCAGGCATGTAAAATGTCTATGGGTGAGATTGGGCAGCTGTGCTGGAAATACACTTGTGACATCTTCCATTTAGCAATTGGCGATGCAGGAAAATTGTTGTGTTCCGAGCATCTAGATTGCTTTTTTTAAAATTCATTTGTGGGACATGGGCGTCACTGGCTGACCAGCATTTATTGCCCATCCCTAGTTGCCCTTGTTCAGAGGGCAGGTGAAAGTCAACCATATCACTGTGGCTCTAGAGTTATATGTAGACTCGACCAGGCAAGAATGACAGGTTTCCTTCCCTAAAGGACATTAGTGAACCAGATGGGGGGTTTTTTCCGACAATTGACAATGATTTTGTGGTCACCATTTGACTTTTAATTCCAGATTCTTTATTGAATTCAAATTCCACCATCTGCCGTGGCGGGATTCGAACCCGGGTCACAGAACATTCATTGAGTTTCTGGATTAATAGTCTAATGATAATACCACGAGGCCATCCTTGGCTACAAGGATCTGAGTTTAAGTGAGACATCATAAGATCATTAAAAAAAGGGCCAGAACCAGGCCATTTGGCCCATCGAGCCTGCTCTGCCATTCAATAAGGTCACAACTCAACTTTCCTGTCTGTTCGTCATACCCCTTAACTCTTGTCAATCAAAAACCTGCCAAACTTGGCCTGCAATATATTCCATGATCTAGACTCCATTGCTCGCTGGAGAAAACCAACAACTGCCTAAGAGAAGAAATTCGTCTTCATCTCCATCTTAAATGGGGGACCCTTATTTTTAAACTGTGCCCTCCCGTTCTAGATTCCTCCATGTGAGGAACGATCACCCAACACATACCCTCAGAAACATATATGTTTCAATATGATCTCCTCTCACTCTTCCAAACTCCAGCGAGTATAGGCACAAACTACTCAACCTTCCAACATATGACAACCTCTTCACCCCAAGAATCAACCCAGTGAACCTTCTCTGAATTGCTTCCAATTCAAGTATATCCCTCCTTAACAACACTCAAGAAGCTTGAAACCATCCAGGACAAAGCAACCTGCTTGATTGGCAGCACATCCACAAACAGCCACTCCCTCCACCCCACCGACGCTCAGTAGCAGCAGTGTGTACTATCTACAAGATGCACTGCAGCAATTCACCAAGGAACCTTAGACAGCACCTTCCAAACCCACAACCAGAGGACAAGGGCAGCAGATACATGGGAACACCACCATCTGCAAGTTCCCCTCCAAGCCACTCACCATCCCGACTTGGAAATATATCACCGTTCCTTCGCAGTCATTGCGTCAAAATCCTGGAATTCCCTCCCTAACGGCATTGTGGGTTAACCCACAGCACTTGGACTGCAGCGTTTCAAGAAGGCAGCTCACCACCACCTTCTCAAGGGCAACTAGGTCTGGGCAATAAATGCTGGCCAGCCAGTGACACCCATGTCCCACGAATGAATAAAAAAAAGTAAGGAGGCCAGTACACTGTACTCCAGTGCAGTCTCACCAATGCCCTGTACAGTTGTAGCAACTCTCCCCTACTTTTATACTCCATGCCTTTGCAATGAGGGCTAACCTTCCATTTGCCTTCTTAACCACCTGCTGTCCCTGCATAATAACATTTTGTTGTTCGTGCACAAGGATCCCCAGATCCCTCTGTACAGCTGCATTTTGCAGTCTCTCTCCATTTAAATAATATTCTGTTTTTCTGCTCTGCCTGGCAAAAAATGGGCAACCTCACATTTTTCTGCATTGTAATCCATTTTTGGCACAGTGGTTAGAGCTGCTGCCTCACAGCGCCAGGGACCCGGGTTCGATTCACGGCTTGAGTCACTGTCTGTGCAGAATCTGCACATTCTCTCCATTTCTGCATGGGTTTCCCCTGGGTGCTCTGGTTTCCTCCCACAGTCTGAAAGACATGCTGGTTAGGTGCATTGGCCATGCTAAATTCTCCCTCAGTGTACCCGAACAGCCGCCGGAGTGTGGCGACTAGGGGATTTTCGCAGTAACTTCACTACAGTGTAAATGTAAGCCTACTTGTGACTCTAATAAATAAACTTTAAAAAACATTTGCCAATTATTTTGCCCATTCACTTAACCTATCTACATCCCTTTGCAGACTTTTTGCATCCTCCTCATGACTTGCCTCTATTTGTATCCTCTGCAAACTTGGCTGGAGTGCATCCAAGTCATTAATGTGGATTGTAAATAGCTAAGGTCTGGTCCCATTTTTGGAAGATATTTGTGATCAGCCGTACTTCCCAATTAACTACTACAACGTCAGCTAGAAGGAATCAGGCAAAAGGACACTTAACTGGGTTCACTGAGTCTAAACAACCTCAACCCAAAGGAAAGGAATCAGTCGTGATTTTTACCACCTTCCTGATAGCCTATTTTCAATTTGTTTTTAGCTAGAATGTCATGTTACCAGATATTCTAAGGCTCCAAGTGAAACACCTCAATAAATAGTCTTCCGCTGAAAGAGAATAGGAAATGAGTTCCTAGAGTTATTGAGACAGAAGACTAAGTGAGACAATTTAATTTTTAAGACAAAAGTTTATTATACTAAGTAAGCATACAATTCAGTGGTTGTATGTGTTAGGTTACAAATCAGAAACCCAAGGTATATTATGAAGTCAGACTGGACCCCAATAATTTGTTATTTTGGCATTAGTGTGGGGATGGGGTGTTTCATTCCAGACCTGATTCTTCAGACAAACTAGGGAGCTTTTATCAAAACAAACTATTTAACAATGCAGTTCACTATAACAAATGAATTAGCTTAACATTTAACAATACTTAAACATGACAAGTTATAATTTTTAACTGCTAACCTATCTCTATGAGTTTCAATCAAGCAATATTTTTCTTATAGACTTAAACCTCTCTTCAAAAACAGTTAGCAAAAAACAGGCTTGTGTGTTTGTACTTAGGTTTTCAACCCTGGAATTCCCAGGCAACCTCCAGAGAAAGATAGACAGAAAGACACATTTTGCTTCTTTCAGAACCAGGCAGGAACTGCTTGTTTTAAAAATGAAAGAGAAACTGTGTATCTTCCCTGCAAACTGAGCTCCTCCTATTAGCACATGACTCTATCTCTGTCAATCAGCCTAATGAAAACTCTACTCTGAAACACCAGGGGAAAACCAAATAGCGCAAATGCATTATCTCTGTTTAGACAAAGACACATTAGCTAAAATGAGTTATTATCCTGTGTCTCAGCTTGGAGCTGCATGTTTCTTCAGACAAAATGGGCAGGATTTTCCGGCCATGCTCGCCCCAAATCCAGAAAATCTTGCCCGAAGTCAGCTGACCTTTGCATGGTCTGCCCCTGCCCGCACCGATTCCCGTGGTAGGCGGGAGAGGAAAATTCCTCCCATTAACTCCTTGCAACAAAACACCACCTCTTACAAGAAACATGATGTAAATATATTTCTTGAAGGCACAGTATCATCACATATCAAAGGCATAAATCACAAAACCCTGAATAACTCTCGAAAGGGAAAAGATTGCTAGTCCTTTGAATAGAGAAATCAAAATTTTAATTTTACTTGTTGCAGATGTAATACTTTTAAGAGATGGAAAGATAGCCATCAAATATTGAAGTAAGGTTACATAAATCCTCGTGCGTGTGCGAGACACATTAGATTTGAAAGAAATCTAAAAAATGAATTATGTTCAAATATTTATAACAAATATTTGGCATTGTATAATTAATGGCTCCGTGGAACATGTTTATCTGATTCCTAATAGACCACCCATTATTGATTCCTCATATTCTGGTGAAAGAATCGCCTCTTATAAAGGGGGGTATCCATTCAATTTTGTGGGCGGCACAGTGGCACAATGGTTAGCACTGCTGCCTTACAGCGCTAGGGATCCAGGTTCGAGTCCCGGCTTGGGTCACTGTCTGTGTAGAGTCTGCATGTTCTCCCCATGTCTGCATGGGTTTCCTCCGGGTGTTCTGATTTCCTCCTTCTGATCCTACTTTCTATGTTTCTATGTTGGTCAATAGTCGCATTATTTCTATGGTCGGTCCAGTTCAGTTCCTTGTCGATGGTAACCCCGAGTATGTTGATAGTGGAAGATTCACTGGTGGTAATGCCATTGAATGTCAAGTGAAGATGGTAGATTTGCTTTTATTGGAGATGGTCATTGCCTGGCACTTGCGTGGCGTGAATGTAAATTGCCACTTTCCAGCCCAAGCCTGATTGCTGTCCAGGTCTTGCTGCCTATGGTTATGGATTGCTTCAGTATCTGAGGCATCGTGGATGGTGCTGAACATCTTTCCCACTTCTGAACTTATTATGGAGGGAAAGTCATTGATGAAGCAGCTGAAATTGTTGGGCCTGGGACACTACCCTGAGGAACAAATTGGCAAGAGTGGTCTAAAAAATGAGTTGGTAGAATGTTCTTGTGACAGTTTTTGGAATAATATATTGCAGGACTGTCAAGGGATAAAGTTACCTTGAAGTTAGCATTGCATGCTGAAGTAGAGTTAAGTAGTAATGTCATATCAAGGATCCACTGGGAAATAGTGATCATAATATTCCTGAATTCCATGTTAAATTTGAAAGTGACATACTCCAATCAAAGACCAGAATCTAGTATGAGGGGGGAACTGGCAAAGGTTATTTGGATAAATTAACAAAAATGTATGGAAGTAAGAGAACAGTGGGAAACATTTACAGAAACAAGTTGAAATGATCAACGGTAATATATTTTTCTGAAATCAAAAACTCAGCAAAATAGACCCATCGAAGGCTCACTCAGGAAGTTAAGGATAGTATTAGGCTAAAAGCAGGGTTTTCCAATGTTGCAAAATAACGAACAGTGGCAAGTCTGAGGATTTTAAGTTTTAGAAACCAACAAAGAGCCAAGAAAAAGCTGATGAGAAAGAACAGAATAGAAAATGAGAGTAAACTCACCAGAAATATAAAAACAGATTGTAAGAGCTTCTATAATCATAGAATCCCGACAGTGCAGGAGGAGGCCATTCTGTCCATCAAGTCTGCACCAACTACAATCCCACCAAGGCCCTATCCCCATATCCCCCTGACACAGAGTGCAATTTAACATGGCCAATCCACCTAACCCACACATCTTTGGACTGTGGGAGGAAACCGGAGCACCCAGAAGAAACTCACACAGACAACGGGAGAATGTGCAAACTCCACACAGACGGTGGCCCAAGCTTGGAATCAAACCCAGGTCCCTGGCGCTGTGAGGTAGCAGTGCTAACCACTGTGCCACCGTGCTGGCCTAAGTATCAATAAAGGAAGAGAGTGGCTCAGGTAAATGCTTGAATCCCAGGAGAAATTATCATGGACAATGCAGAAATGGCAGAGACATTAGGCAGAATTTTCCCACCTCACCCGCCACGGGAGTCGTAGCAGGCAGGGGGTGAGGGGGTGGACCATGCAAAGGTCCGTTGATCTTGGGCGGGATTTTCCGTTTGGGGCAAGTGTGGCCAAAAAATCCCGCCCATTGTGTCAGTCTACACAGTAGACACAGTGGGCAGCACGGTGGTACAGTGGTTAGCACTGCTGCCTCACAGCGCCAGGGACCCGGGTTCGATCCCGGCTTGGGTCACTGTCTGTGTGGAGTTTGCACGTTCTCCCCATGTGTGCATGGGTTTCCTCCGGGTGCTCCGGTTTCCTCCCACAGTCCAAAAGACGTGCTGGTTAGGTACATTGGCCATGCTAAATTTTCCCTCAGTGTACCCGAACAGGCGCCGGAGTGTGGCGACGAAGGGATTTTTACAGTAACTTCTTTGCAGTGTTAATGTAAGCCTACTTGTGACACTAATAAATGAACTTAAACTTCGAAGTGAAAAGTTTTATGCCAGAAATTGATTGTATCGTAGGGGCTAAAAAGAGTGAGAAAATTAAAGCAATTCATATCCTCCAAGAAAAAGTATTGGCAAAACTTAAATCACGAAAATCCAAAAAATCCCTGTTATCTGATGACCTACTTTCCTGGGTTCAAAAAGAGATAGCTGCAAAGATAATGGATGCATGAGCGATGATTTTCCAAAATTCCTTAGATTCCGGAACAGTCCCATTAGATTGGGAGTTGGCAAATGTTACACTGCTGTTCAAGAAAGGAATGGGAGACAAAACAGTGAACTTTAGGCCAGTTAGCCTAACACCAGTTGTTGGGAAAATGCTGGAAGCTATTATTAAGGAAGTCTTAACAATGCATTTAGAAAAACATAGTATGATTAGAACGATTCAACTTAATTTTACTGAAAGGGAAATTCTATTTGATAAATCTGTCGGAGTTTTTTGAAGATGTCACTATTGGGGAACCAGTAGATGTAGCATACCTAGATTTCCAAAGGTCACTTGATAAGATGCCACACAAAGATTAATAGAGAAGATAAAGGGCTCATGGGATTGTAAGTAATATATTAGCATGGATGGAGGATTGGTTAATAGATTGAAAGCAGAGAGTGGGGCTTGTTTAAGTTGGCGGGCAGTGAATAGTAGAGTGCTATATTGATTAGTGCTGGGACCTCAGCTATTTACAATCTATATTAATGACTTAGATGGGAGACAGAGATAATGTATCTAAGTTTGCTGATGATACCAAGCTGGTTGGAAAGATAAACTGTGGGAAGGACACCAGGTAGGCTGCAGAGAGATACATGAGATCATGTTGCAGCTGTACAAAACTCTGGTGCGGCCGCACTTGGAGTATTGCGTACAGCTCTGGTCGCCGCATTATAGGAAGGATCTGGAAGCATTGGAAAGGGTGCAGAGGAGATTTACCAGGATGGTGCCTGGTATGGTGGGAAGGTCTTCTGAGGAAAGGCTGAGGGACTTGAGGCTGTTTTTGTTAGAGAGAAGAAGGTTAAGAGGTGACTTAATAGAGGCATATTAAATGATCAGAGGATTAGATAGGGTGGACAGTGAGAGCCTTTTTCCTCGGATGGTGATGGCTTACACGAGGAGACATAGCTTTAAATTGAGGGGTGATAGATATAGGACAGATGTCAAAGGTAGGTTCTTTACTCAGAGAGTAGTAAGGACATGGAATGCCCTGCCTGCAACAGTAGTGGACTCGCCAACATTAAGGGCATTTCAATGGTCATTGGATAAACATATGGATGATATTGGAATAGTGTAGGTTAGATGGGCTTTAGATTGGTTTCACAGGTCAACGCAACATCGAGGGCCGAAGGGCCTGTACTGCGCTGTAATGTTCTATGTTCTAAATAAGTTATCTGAATGGGCAGTGAAGTTATTCACTTCAGCCATAAGAATAGAAGAGTTGAATATTCTATCAAAAGTGTGAAACCTGGAAGTGTTGATGTTTAAAAGGACTTGAGGTGAAATTTTCCTGTTCTGCTTGTCACGGGAATCGTAGTGGGTGGGACAGGACCATGCAAAAGTCCATTGACCTCAAGCAGGATTTTCCGGTCTTGGGGAAAGCAGTCAGAAAATCCCACCCTTGATGCACTCGTACAAAGCATGCAGAAAGTTAGCATGCAGGTACAGCAAGGAATTAGGTAGGAAAATGACATGTTGGCCTTTATTGCACAGGACTTGGAGTACAGGAATAAAGAAATCTTGCTACAATTGAATAGGCATTTGGTGAGACCATATCTGGAACATTGTGTGCAGTTTTAGTCTCCACATTTACAAAAGAATATACTTGCGTTGGAGGTGGTACAGTGAAGCTTCACTAATTTGGTCCTTGGGATGAGGAGGTTGTCTTACAATGTATGAATTGGGCTCATATTCTCTGGGGTTTAGAAGAATACGGGGTGATCTCATAGAACCATAGAATAGAAACCCGCACATCTTTGGGCTGTGAGTCATAAAATCCCTGCAGTGCAAACTCGATGGGCTGAATGGCCTCCTTCTGCACTGCAGGGATTTTATGACTCGGTGATTATCTTGCGCAGTCACCTATAAGATCACAATGAGAGATCCATCTTCCTAGTGCAACCAATGATGCTTCGCAGGGAAAGACGTTTGAAATTAATATATTTTACATATCTTTATTGCTTGTGCAAGTCACATTATATTCAAACAGGCAGAACTGTCATTTTCTCCCCCACGTATCTAACACAATAGCACCAATGTTGCCATAGTACCCATAAGACCATAAGGCACAGGAGCAGAGTTAGGCCACTCGGCCCATCGAGTCTGCTCCACCATTCAATCATGGCTGATATTTTTCTCATCCCCATTCGCCTGCCTTTTCCCCATAACCCCTGAATTATCCGGGATTATCCAAATCACCCTGACCATTGAAAATTGCCTGGGACCACTGATCAATAAGGACAAGAACAACAACTAATATTTATCACACAATCATAGAATCCTTACAGTGCAGAAGGAGGCCATTCAGCCCATCAAGCCTGCACTGACAACAATCCCACCCAGATCCTATCCCCGTAACCATAAGTATTTACCCTGACAATTCCCCTGACAGTAAGGGGCAATTATGCATGGCCAATCCACCTAACCCGCACATCTTTGGAGTGTGGGAGGAAACCGGAGCACTTGGAGGAAACCCACCCAGAGATGGGGAAAATGTGCGCAGACAGTCACCTAAGGCTGGAATCGAACCTGGGTCCCTGGCGCTTTGAGGCAGCAGTGACAACCACGATACCTCCGTGCCACTCTTTATAAAGCTCCTTTCACAGAATAAAGCATTCCTTAGGTGCTTCATAAGAGCAATATGAAACAATATTGTTCCCAGGAGCAGGCTGAGGGTAATAGAGTGGGTTTTCTGACTCTAATTAATTATTTATTTTTTCAGTTAATTTTGGGTTTAAAATCGGAGGTTTTTTTCAAAACCGGAAGTCAGGCCAGGAGAGGCCAGGGGAAGTTTTTGGAGGGTTTAAAAGTGCACCAAAGTATACAGCGGGCAGCATCGTAGCGGGCAGCAGAGTGAGTGGGAAGTTGAGTGAGCTGTCAGGGCTTTGGCTCACAGGGCTTGGACGAGCAGGGGTGAGTTTTTGTTTCCTTACATTCTTATTAACTTTTCACTGTCTTACTTGACATAAAGTGTCCAGTATGAGTGTGAAACCAGTGTGTTGTTCCCACTGTAGGATGTGGGAGGTCCTGGAAGCATCTTGCCTCCCGGACATCCACATCTGTGAGGGGTGTGTCGAGCTGCGGTTCCTGAGGGACCGTGTTAGGGAGCTGGAACTACAGCTCGAGGATCTCAGGCTGATGAGGGAGAATGAGGAGGTGATAGACAAGAGCTATCATCAGGTGGTCACACCAGGGCCACGGGAGGAGGCCAAGTGGGTGACGGACAGGAAGGGTAAGGCTAGGGTGGTTGAGAGCACCCCGGTGGATTTGCCCCTGCACAACAAGTACTCCTGCTTGAGTACTGCTGGGGGGGACAGCCCGCCTGGGAGAAGCAGCAGTGGCCGTGTCTCCGCAGTGGAGTCCAGCCCTGTAACTCAGAGGGCTAAGGAAAAGAGGAGGAAGGCGGTATTAATCGGGGACTCGATGGTGAAGGGGACAGACAGGCGTTTCTGCGGAGGTAGGCGGGATTCTCGCATGGTGGTCTGCCTCCCTGGGGCCGGGATCCAGGATGTCGCTAGTCGCGTCCCGGAAATCCTGAGGTGGGAGGGAGAGGAGCCTGAGGTAGCGGTACATATTGGTACCGCTGATGTGGGTAGGAAGGGAGAAGGGGTCATGAAAAGGGAGTACAGGGAATTAGGGAGACAGCTGAGAAAGAGGAAAGCAAAGGTAGTAATCTCAGGATTACTGCCTGTGCCACGGGGAGGTGAGGGCAGGAATGGAGTGAGGTGGAGGATGAATGTGTGGCTGAGGGACTGGTGCAGGGGGCAGGGATTCAGGTTCCTGGACCATTGGGACCTCTTTAGGGGCAGGGGTGATCTGTATACAAAAAACGGGTGGAACTTGAATCACACGGGGACCAATATCCTGGCCGGTAGGTTGGCTAAGGCTACTGGGGAGAATTTAAACTAGATAGGTTGGGGGGAGGGGAGCTAGAAGAGTTGACTAGGTTCAAGGAACTAATTGATGGGGGGGAGGATGCAGGGGTAAGGGGAATTACAAAATTAATGGTAGAGGAGAGGGTGCAAGTGAATGAAGGCGGTAATTTAGATAAGGGAGTAGAGGGAGAGGGTGTTCGCGACTCATCAAAGCGGGTCCAGATAAAAGCTGGAATAAGGACACTTTGCCTGAATGCACGAAGCATTCGGAACAAGGTGAATGAGTTGATGGTGCAAATCAGCACAAGTGGGTACGATCTAGTGGCCATTACAGAAACGTGGCTGAAAGGTGACCAGGACTGGGAGATGAATATCCAGGGGTATCAGGCGTTTAGGAAGAATAGACAGGAAGGAAAAGGTGGTGGGGTCGCGCTATTAATAAGAGATAATATCAGGGTAGTACTGAGGGATGACATAGGCTCTGAGGAACAAAACGTGGAATCGTTATGGGTAGAGATGAGGAATAGTAGAGGGAGAAAGACGCTAGTAGGTGTGGTATATAGGCCCCCAAATAATAATGTTGAGGTAGGGAGGGCTATAAACAAGCAGATAAGGGATGCGTGTAAAAACGGAACGGCAATAATCATGGGGGACTTCAACATGCACATTGACTGGCAGACTCAAGTCGGTAAGGGTGGAATGGAGGAAGAGTTCTTAGAATGCTGTCGGGATAGTTTCCTTGAACAGCATGTTACGGAACCGACGAGGGAACGAGCTATTTTGGATCTGGTATTGTGTAACGAGGTAGGTAGAATTAAGGATCTTATTGTGAAGGACCCTCTTGGGTCTAGTGACCACAATATGGTCGAATTTCTGATTCAGATGGAAGAGGAGAAAGTTTGGTCTCAAACCAGTGTCCTCTGTTTGAACAGAGGGAAATATGATAGGATGAGGGATGAATTGGCTAAGGTAGACTGGGAGAGCAGGCTGGCAGGTAGGATAGCTGAGGAACAGTGGAGGATTTTTAAGGAGATCCTTTTCAGTTCTCAGCAAAAATATATTCCAGCAAAAAACAAGGATTGTAAGAAAAGGGAGAACCAGCCGTGGATAACGAAGGAAATAAAGGAGAGTATTAAAATAAAAACAGCTGCGTACAGAGTGGCCAAAAATAGTGGAGAAACAAGTGATTGGGAAAAATTTAAGAAACAACAAAGAGAGACTAAGAAAGCGATAAAGAAAGGAAGGATAGACTATGAAGCTAGGCTAGCAATAAATATACAAAATGATAGTAAAAGTTTTTATAAATATATAAAAAGGAATAGAGTGGCTAGAGTGAATGTTGGACCCTTGGAGGACGAGAGGGGGGAGTTAATAGTGGGAAATGAGGATATGGCTGAGTCTTTAAATAAGTTTTTTGTGTCGGTCTTCACGGTGGAGGACACAAATAGTTTGCCAAATATTAACGATAGAGGGTTGGCAGCAGGAGAAATACTTAATACAATTAATGTTACCAGAGAGGCAGTGCTGGGTAGACTAATGGGACTGAAGGTGGACAAGTCCCCGGGTCCGGATGGAATGCATCCCAGGGTATTGAAAGAAATGTCAGAGGTAATAGTGGATGCGTTAGTGATTATTTATCAAAACTCGTTGCATTCTGGGGTAGTGCCGGTTGATTGGAAAACGGCTAATGTTACGCCGCTGTTTAAAAAAGGAAGGAGACAAAAGGCGGGTAACTATAGGCCGGTCAGCTTAACGTCTGTAGTAGGGAAAATGCTGGAATCCATTATTAAAGAGGAGATAGCAGGGCATCTGGATAGAAATGGTTCGATTAATCAGACGCAGCATGGATTCATGAGGGGAAAGTCGTGCTTGACGAACATGTTGGATTTTTATGAAGATGTGACTAGGGTGGTTGATGGAGGAGAACCGGTGGATGCGGTGTTTTTGGATTTCCAAAAGGCGTTTGATAAGGTGCCCCATAAAAGGCTGCTGAAGAAGATTAGGGCACACGGAGTTGGGGGTAGTGTGTTAAAGTGGATTGGGGACTGGCTATCCGACAGGAAGCAAAGAGTTGGAATAAATGGGTGTTTTTCCGGTTGGAGGAAGGTAACTAGTGGCGTGCCGCAGGGATCGGTACTCGGGCCGCAACTATTTACCATTTATATAGATGATCTGGAGGAGGGGACGGAGTGTAGGGTAACGAAGTTTGCAGACGACACAAAGATAAGTGGAAAAGTGAATCGTGTGGAGAACGGAGAAGATCTGCAGAGCGATTTGGACAGGCTGAGTGAGTGGGCGAGGATATGGCAAATGGAGTATAACGTTGATAAATGTGAGGTTATACACTTTGGAGGAAATAATAACAAATGGGATTACTATCTCAATGGAAACAAATTAAAACATGCTACCGTGCAAAGGGACCTGGGGGTCCTTGTGCATGAGACGCAAAAGCCCAGTCTGCAGGTACAACAGGTGATCAAGGCGGCAAATGGGATGTTGGCCTATATCGCGAGGGGGATAGAATATAAAAGCAGGGATGTCTTGATGCACCTGTACAGGGCATTGGTGAGGCCGCAGCTGGAATACTGTGTGCAGTATTGGTCCCCTTATATGAGGAAGGATATATTGGCATTGGAGGGAGTGCAGAGAAGGTTCACCAGGTTGATACTGGAGATGAGGGGTTTGGATTATGAGGAGATTGGGTTTGTACTCGTTGGAGTTTAGAAGGATGAGGGGGGATCTTATGGAGACTTATAAGATAATGCGGGGGCTGGATAGGGTGGAGGCGGAGAGATTCTTTCCACTTAGTAAGGAAGTTAAAACTAGAGCACACAGCCTCAAAATAAAGGGGGGTCGGTTTAAGACAGAGTTGAGGAGGAACTTCTTCTCCCAGAGGGTGGTGAATCTCTGGAATTCTCTGCCCACTGAGGTGGTGGAGGCTACCTCGCTGAATATGTTTAAAGCGCGGATGGATGGATTCCTGATCGGTAAGGGAATTAAGGGTTATGGGGATCAGGCGGGTAAGTGGTACTGATCCACGTCAGATCAGCCATGATCTTATTGAATGGCGGGGCAGGCTCGAGGGGCTAGATGGCCTACTCCTGCTCCTATTTCTTATGTTCTTATGTTCTTAATATATGGCACCAAACAGCAAAGGAGATATAAGGTCAAATGTCATTAAGCTTGATCAAAAGAGAAGGTTTTCAGAAGTGTCTTCAGAATGGAAAGCAAGATAGAGAGGCACAGAGGCGTAGGGAAGGAATTCCAGAGCTTGGGGCCTAGACTACTGAAGGCATGGCAGCCAATGACGGAACAATTTTGATTGGGAGTGCACAAGAGGTTAGAAACAGAGGCCTGCAGACACCTCAGAGAGTTGTGGAGAAGATTACAGAGATAGGGTGGGGTCATGACATGGAGGGATTTGAAAACAAGATGGAGAATTTTAAACTCAAGACCTTACTTGACTGGGAGCCAATAACACGAGATAGTACAAATGTGAGGTCAGAAGGTCATCTCAGGGTCAAATGTGACATCAAAGTTGCAATTTAGATTGGCCTAATCTCAAACTGTTGCCAGGGAGATGGATGGAGTCAATAGTTAGATCACTGCAATATCGTGTACTAATTGGATGAAGCCATCCCTCACCTTATATCGAAACAGATATTGCTGGAAAAAATTACACCGCTAATGATGCACACCATTAGTAATGTGCAAATCAGGCAGCAAATTTAGGGGATTAAGAGACATGCCTTGAGTTTCGAACGTCCAGAATCCATTGCCTGATTTATACTGCTCCAGTATTTCCTTCAACAAAGAGCATCTCGCCCTTCGTGACCCCGTTATTTTTAAGAATTTGCTGGTTGCTGCACATTAATTGCTCATTAGACTCACCACAGATGTTAAGGCTGGAACTTAACAGTAGAAGCGCCAAAGGTCACAGCTGTCGGTTGTCAGCGCCAATGTCCATGAACTCTGGATTGCGGGTGTCCTTGTCCTGGAGGTGTGGATACCCAGTGACCAGACCACTAGGCAGAAGTTCTTTGGGTATTCAACCGTCATCCATCTGATGAACGTGGATGAGTCCGGTGGCATGGCGGCACAGTGGTTGGCACTGCTGCCTCACAGCACCAGGGACCTAGGTTCAATTCCAGCCTCAGGTCACTGTCTGTGTGGAGTTTGCACATTCTCCCTGTGTCTGCATGGGTTTCCTCCAGGGACTCCTGTTTCCTCCCACACTCCAAAGATGTGCGGGTTAGGTTGAATGGCCATGCTAATTGCCCATAGTGTTAGGGGGGTTTTCAAGGTAAATACTTGGGGTTACGGGAATAGGACCTGGGTGGGATTGTGGTCGGGGCAGACTCGATGGGCTGAATGGCCTCCTTCTGCACTGTAGGGATTCTATGATTCTATGAGCCAGCGCAGGCACCGTTGACTTAGCGATAAATGGACGCTGATGGAATTCACACCTCCCCAGAACCGTTGAGTTAGTGCCAAGGATACGGTGAAGGTGGAAACTGTACAGCCGGAGCTCCTGCCTAACATATCTAGCCGGGGTCTCACCACTGTAGAGGAGTGCGCTGAGGACACAGGATTGATAGGTTCGCAGTTTGGTGTTCTCAGTCAGATTGCTGTTGCTCCACACTCTCTTACTCAGCCGAGGCAGAACAGTTGAGGCTTTTGCAATGCTTATGTTGACTTTAGCAACAAGTGACAGATTGCTGGCGATTGTGGAGCCCTGTCATTTTAAAATCCCCGGATAACAGTTAATGCTCCCTCAAAAGGGGAAAATTTAAACCGTTCAATTATCGCAAGGAGTAATTTTTTCTCAGCTATTTTACGGTAGCGCAATAGTTAGCACTGCTGCCTCACAGCGTCGGCTGATCGCCGACAGATTCCCGGCTTGGGTCACTGTCTGTGTGAAGTTTGCACATTCTCCCCATGTCTGCATGGGTTTCCTCCGGGTGTTCTGGTTTCCTCCCACATTCTGAAAGACGTGCTGGTTAAGGGCATTGACCCGAACGGCGCCGGATTGTGGCGACTAGGGGAATTTCACAGTAACTTCATTGCAGAGTTAATGTAAGCCTTGTTACTGATGACTAATAATAAATAATAATAAATAATAAAATAATAATTACATAAACTTGTCAAATATTAATTATTTTAATCTCACTTTTTCCTTTGTCTTTTTTTCTCTCCCTTCACGCAGTCTCTCATTCCCTCTCTTTTTCTCTTGCCGTCTCTTATTTGATTATAAATATTCCTCATTGTTCCTCTGTTTCTTTCTGAAAGTTTTAAAGTTTATAGTTTATTTATTAGTCAGACAAGGAGGCTTACATGAAGTTACTGTGGAAATTCCCTCGTCCTCACACTCCGGCGCCCGTTCGGGTACACTGAGGGAGAATTTAGCATGGCCAATGCACCTAACCAGCACGTCTTTCGGACTGTGGGAGAAAACCGGAGCACCTGGAGTTTTTTTTTAATTTATTTGTTCATGTCACAACTCGGCTCACATTAACACTGCAATGAAGTTACTGTGAAAATCGCCCTACTCGCTGCACTCCAGCGCCTGTTCAGGTACATTGAGGAAGAATTTAGCATGGTCAATACACCTAACCAGCGCGTCTTTGGATTGTGGGAGGAAACCGGAGCACCCGGAGGAAACCCACGCAGACACGGGGAGAACGTGCAAACTCACACAGACAGTGACCCGAGCCGGGAATTGAAACCAGGTCCCTGGCGCTGTGAGGCAGCAGTCAATCCTTCAACCCCATTGGTTAAGGAGATAGACTGTTGGTTCCACTATTCATAAAGTCCACTTGCCCTAACTGTGCACATTATTAGCTTGCACACATTCAGCAAATTATGGTCCTAAATTTCTTCAAACTGAAGGTGAGGGAAGAACTTTAACTGACAGCCAGCTTCAGCCGAGCACAAAGTATTCTTCGATAAACTCTATAAGCGGTATCGGTTTCCCCTTGTTGGGTATCAATGCTGGGTCTATTTGTGTCCTCAGCATTAGTCAACAATATACTTATATTATCTGTGATGATTTTGAGTAGTCTAAGCTGACAGTAACAGAGCGATGACAGTCTTAGTTGGCTTTGCCACCCCTTAACACAAGCTATGCGGCCAATTTCATTTTAAGAGGGACCTAATGTCCAGTGTCCAAAGTGCTGGTCTGATTCAAGAACAAAGAACAAAGAACAATACAGCACAGGAACAGGCCCTTCGGCCCTCCAAGCCCGTGCCGCTCCCTGGTCCAAACTAGACCATTCTTTTGTATCCCTCCATTCCCACTCCGTTCATATGGCTATCTAGATAAGTCTTAAACGTTCCCAGTGTGTCCGCCTCCACCACCTTTCCTGGCAGCGCATTCCAGGCCCCCACCACCCTCTGTGTAAAATATGTCCTTCTGATATCTGTGTTAAACCTCCCCCCCTTCACCTTGAACCTATGACCCCTCGTGAACGTCACCACCGACCTGGGGAAAAGCTTCCCACCGTTCAGGTTCAGGTGCTAGTGGACCTTTTTTAAGATGGCAGGCGGAATCACGAGACAAAATTTGGATTCCGGCTGCCATTTTAGGTAGTAACTACTAGGAACCTGTACAGCGCAGGCTCCAACTACTTCCACCAGCGATGGAAGAGTGGAGGCCCTCCAAGGGTAAGTTTCCAAATATTATTTTCACAAAAATAATCTTCAAATAGCTTCCAAATTTAAGTAAGGTCAGCATCTCAAAGCGACGGGGTCCTCTTTGCCCCGCCATTCAGCCAGCCAAATGTAAAAAAAACCCAAGGATTTGATTTGATTTGACTTGATTTATTATTGTCACATATATTGGGGTATTGTGAAAAGTATTGTTTCTTGCGCGTTATACAGACAAAGCATACTGTACATAGGGAAGGAAAGGAGAGAGTGCAGAACGTAGTGTTACAGTTATAGCCAGGGTGCAGAGAAAGATCAACTTAGAGCGAGGTAGGCCCACTCAAAAGTCTGATGACAGCAGGGAAAAAATTGTTTTTGAATCGGTTGGCACGTGATCTCAGACTTTTGTATCTTTTTCCTGATGGAGGAAGGTGGAAGAGAGTATGCCTGGGGTGCGTGGGGTCCTTGATTATGCTGGCTACTTTTCCGAGGCAGCGGGAAGTGCAGACGGAGTCAATGGATGGGAAGCTGGTTTGAGTGATGGACTGGGCTTCATTCACAACCCTTTGTAGTTTCTTGCAGTCTTGGACAGAGCAGGAGCCATACCAAGCTATGATGCATCCAGAAAGAATGCTTTCTATGGTGCATCTGTAGAAGTTGGTGAGAGTTGTAGCGGACATGCCAAATTTCCTTGGTCTCCTGAGAAAGTAGAGGCATTGGTGGGCTTTCTTAACTATAACGTTGGCATGAAGGGACCAGGACAGATTGTTGGTGATCTGGACACCTAAAAACGATCATATAAAGCTATTATATAAAGGTTATGCAGGGAAATCTGTGCAGGGTGGCACCCACATACCCCTGAACTCTCCCTCCCCAATTCCTTCAATAGAATCTGGGCTCGAAATGTATTGGGCCATCTCTTCCAACCTGGAAACCCCTCCTACATTGTGTGCAAATATGCACGGACTATTTTAACAGAAACTGCCTTCTTTGTTTGTTGTTGAACTGATGGATGCCATTCACCTGCTCTCCTCCACCTTAACCAACAGCTTGGCTTCTGCTGTCGTAGGAGAGTGCTCCAGATAAACAGGGCAGCATAGCATAACGATTATATTAGTGGACTTGTTAGCCACCAATAATCCAATAGAATGGAAGTTCAAAGCCCACCATAGCCGTTTGAGTGTTTGAATTCAGTCTGAAGCAAGATGTCCGTGAACTAAACCATGTTGTCCTAAAAACCTAACTGGTTCATCAATGTTTTTTAGGAAAAGAAACTTGCCGTGTTTACCTGGTCTGGCCCACATAACTCTAGCCTCACACCAATATGGTTAACTTTTAAATGGTCTCTGAAGTGGCCTAGCAAACCACGCAATTGTTTCAAAATAAAGGCCCACCACCATCCCAGGGCAACTAGAGATGGTCAGTGTTGCCAGTGACATCCACTTTCCACGAATGAATGAAAGGGATGATGTGTAGTTTCCTTTGCTGGAATTCCGATTACATGGCTTCCAAAGGCATTCTCAATAAACAGACATGTGGAAGTTTTTCATCTTGTACTCATTGTGATATATCTCAAGAATACAGATATAAGGGGAAAACAACAATTTATACTGTATGAGAAAAGTGCTAGTTGATTGGTAAGTGGACTCCGATTGGTTGGGGTGATGCCATGGAGAACACACCAGTTGATGGTAACTGATAGTTAACTGCCAAGCATTGGTTGAAATTTAAACCAGGCAGCTTGCCTTGATTGGTCAATGCAATACCCTAAGGATGATGATTTTCCCTAAATTCTTGCTCCCAGATATCTTCCTCACTGTACAAATCTGCCAACTTTTTTCTGAAACGAGTGTGACATTAGATTCCCTTTAAGAAAGTTTTTTTTAAAAATCCTGTTCTCTGCAGTTGTAAGCAGATCTTTTTCAGTTTGGTTTTATTTCTGCCGAGTTGTCTATGAGGGGTCCTTTTATTGCTACTTCAATAGCTTAAAAGGGGTCTGTTTATTTGAACTCTGGGTTGTTTTATGACCCTGCATTGTTAGCAGGACGATCATGTGTTTTTGGACAGCCTTTTTGTTTTCCTTTCCAGTGAGTTTAAGGTTTCATTTTCTGTTTGGCTGCAGATAGAGTTGAGTTTTAGAAGGGACAGCAAGCTGGAAAGAAGTGGTTCTCTCTCTCCCTGTTTTGTTTGGAAATTCTGCTGGTTATCTGAAAGCAAGGTCTTGCCTTTCTGAAGGGGAGAATCTGTTGTTAGTCACTTGACCCGAGTCTCTCCCGTTTGCTCTGACTTCAAACTGTTCTGCGTGTCAGGAGACTCAGTAAGAGTTTTAACAACACCAGGTTAAAGTCCAACAGGTTTATTTGGTAGTAAATGCCATTAGCTTTCGGAGCGCTGCTCCTTCGTCAGATGGAGTGGATATTTGCTCTCAAACAGGGCACACAGAGACACAAAATCAAGTTACAGAATACTGATTAGAATGCGAATCTCTACAGCCAACCAGGTCTTAAAGATACAGACAATGTGAGTGGAGGGAGCATTAAGCACAGGTTAAAGAGATGTGCATTGTCTCCAGACAGGACAGCCAGTGAGATTCTGCAAGTCCAGGAGGCACACGACAGCGCAGAGTCACTGAGCAGAAACTGATAGCCAAGTTCCGCACACATGAGGACGGCCTAAACCGGGATCTTGGGTTTATGTCACACTATCAGTAACCCTCACAGCTTGCCTCCTGGACTTGTAGAATCTCACTGGAGATTCTCACTGGCTGTCCTGTCTGGAGACCATACTCATCTCTTTAACCTGTGCTTAATGCTCCCTCCACTCACATTGTCTGTATCTTTAAGACCTGGTTGTCTGTAGAGATTCGCATTCTAATCAGTATTCTGTAATTTGATTTTGTGTCTCTGTGTGCCCTGTTTGAGAGCAGATATCCACTCCATCTGACGAAGGAACAGCGCTCCGAAAGCTAATGGCATTTGCTACCAAATAAACCTGTTGGACTTTAACCTGGTGTTGTTAAAACTCTAACTGTGTTTACCCCAGTCCAACACCGGGAAACCCACAGCATTCATCCAAAGAACTAAAATTCAGTATCACGTGAGCATTAGTCTTTGCTGTGTTAAAACTGTGAAAAGGATTTGTCTCTGGGATTGGTTTGCTTGGAACATATTAGATATATTTATTAAGGGTTATACGTTATCGTGGTGGTTTTGTTTCTTGTTTGTAATTGATAAAAGTTCTTGCTAATTTTCTTACTATACATGTTAACTATATTCTTAAATAAACATTTAATAAAAACTCCCGAGTGGGTCATTTGAATCATACCTGAAGTGAAACCAACCATGTTTATCCTAGCCAAATTCAAGATGCAAAACTTATTATCCGGGCGGGCTCCATATAATACCCTGGAGTTTCTGACCTGAACCATAACACTAGTGACAATGCTCCAAGAAGCAGAAATTTAGTGACAGCAAAAACTGTCTTCCCTTGTACTGGTGTAAAACAGTCGTTCATGAGGTGCTGCCTTTCATTCATTAGCTTTTGGCTAAGTTTGTTGAGGGAGGCGATGGCCGAGTGGTATTATCACCAGACTATAAATCCAGAAATTCAGCTAATGCTCTGGGGGCCCGGATTCGAATCCCACCCAAAAAATATCTAGGATTAAGGATCTGCTGATGACCATGAAACCATTGTCGATTGTCGGAAAAATCCACCTGATTCACTAATGAACTTTAAGGAAGGAAATTTGCTGTCCTTACCTGGTCTGGTCTGCATGTGACTCCAGAGCCACAGCAATGTGGTTGACTCCCAACTGCCCTC
Source organism: Mustelus asterias (assembly GCF_964213995.1). Classification (NCBI taxonomy): domain Eukaryota; kingdom Metazoa; phylum Chordata; class Chondrichthyes; order Carcharhiniformes; family Triakidae; genus Mustelus; species Mustelus asterias. The sequence continues at coordinate 90,510,017 of NC_135815.1, read as the reverse complement.
GGGCAACTAGAGATGGGCAATAAATGCTGCCCAGCCAGCGACGCCCATGTCCCATGAATGAATAAAACAAAATCTGCTTTTCGGGCACAGGCATCTGAAGAAGAGGGGTAAAACTGGCAACACTGAGCAAGGCCAACCCACCGTACTACCAGCACAATCTTACTAAAGGGCACGGATCGGGTTTTGCCAACTGTGAATTCAGTACGAGCAGAACGTGGTCAACTGAAAACTCATGAGAAGCATCTGTAGTACCTGCTATCCCTGTTGGTGGTGCCGTGATCGGCATTTGAAATGTTAAAGGTATCAAGGTTGATGGTCAATAGGGCTGATATTTGTCCATATTTTCCTGTGGGAATGGAACGCCCAAAATTGGCGAAACTTCACTTACTGCCCTGCTCTCACCGATGTCTGGGATGATGTCTTTTTGACAGATCCTAGTTATGGGTGACCTAGAGCCTGCTGAAAGTAAGACAGTGCTTCATTAGCCCATGTAAATCAGAGACCATTGTACTTTTGAACTTTCACTGAATAGAACTGTATATAGATCGTCCTAACCAGCCAATTAACTCTGAAAACAAATATTGAAAATTTTTTGAAGTTATGGTGGCACAGTGGTTAGCACTGCTGCCTCACAGCGCAGGGGGCCAGGTTTGATTCCTGGCTTGGATCTCTGTCTGTGTGGAGTTTGTATGTTCTCCCCATGTCTGCATGGGTTTCCTCCGGGTGCTCCGGTTTCCTCCCACAGTCTGAAAAATGTGCTGGTTAAGTGGATTGGCCATGCTTAATTCTCCCTCAATGTACCCGAACAGATACCGGATTGTGGCGACTCGGGGATTTTCACAGTAACTTCATTGCAGTGTCAATGTAAGCCTACTTGCGACCAGTAAATAAACTTAATCTTAAACTTAAGTTATACTTTCAGGACCAGGATGGTATGAATCTTCCTTCTGGCTCCTCAAAAATAGGCCAGCCTTTTGCTGGTCTTCCCGTAAGTCTCCCCCATGCCACTCCCAGATTCTCCATCCCAGACCCTGGCTTTTGCCTGTCGCCTCCTTAATGGAATTTCAACAGTTCAACTCTACAGTGGAGTTTACTGAACTTCCTCCCCCTTACAATGCTCCTCCCCTCCACCTCCCCCCGAACCCTCCTTCAACCACCCGCTCTCATACTCGTAACCGATAGGCCCACTCTCCAAATTCATACGCTGTTGACTGAAGGTATGTTAATCAAACCTGACTCATGTACTAGGGGCTACATACAGAGACGTGCTGATTAGGTGCATTGACGGTGCTAAATTCTCCTTCAGTGTACCTGGAGTGTGCCGGAGTGTGGTGACTAGGGGATTTTCGCAGTAACTTCATTGTAGTGTTAATGTAAGTCCACTTGCGACACTGATAAATAAAATAAACTTAAACTCAGCTTCCTTGGATGCATCCTATCCAGTTCTAATGAATTACCACCTTTAATCACAGCCATTCTTTCTTGTTCCACCTATATATCAATTTCTAGTATCTAGCAACCAGTATCTCAACAATTTCCCCTTTTACTATGACTTTGGCAGCATCTTCTTCCTTGGTAAAGACAGACATAAATTATTAATTTCATATTTTAGCCATGCACTCTGTCTCCGAGCATAGGTCTCCTTTTTTTGTTCCTGATCCGGCCTGACCCCTTCTTTTGAAACCATTTTACTGTTCTTAAGTCCTTTCAAAACTATTGGACATGCTTTTTTGTTAACAATCTCTTCACGTCCTATTTCCTTTATCACTTCCTCTCCGAAAACTTTATATATTCAACCTGGTTCTCAATCCCATTGTCAACCTGGCAACCTTCAGATGCCCCTTTCTTCAGCTTTATCTTACCCTCTATCCCATTCTATATTGTAGTCAGGGATCTATTCAAGTACTCAAAAGTATGTTTTTCCACGTTCAAGTATTTCCTTCCTATGATAATTCATTGGCAGGAATTGAATGAAATTCTATGTTCAAATCCATTCCCATTGATTTGAGTGAATAGAATAATGGATTCATAAAGGATTATAGAAGCAACATAGATTCATAGAATCCCTACAGTGCATTCAGCCCATCGGGCTTGCATCAACAACCTATCCCCGTAACCCCACATATTTCCCCTGCTAATCTCCCTGACATTAAGGGGCAATTTACCATGGCCAATCAACCTAACCCTCACATCTTTGGGACTGTGGGAGGAAGCCAGAGAAAACCCTTGCCAACACAAGGAGAATGTAAAAAACTCCACACAGCCAGTGACCCAAGGCTGGAATTGAACCCGGATCCCTGGCGCTATGAGGCAGCAGTGCTAAACACTGTGCCACCGTGCCGCCAGTGGCTATAGACCACTGACAATAGCGATGGCCTATAATCACAATATAAAGATAAAAGTGCCATAGGCTGCTCTTCCTTTTGAGGGCATAGCGTGCTGGTGGAATAGTGATAATGTCACTGGACTAGTAATCCTGAAGCTCAGGCTAATGTTCTGAGGACAAGGGTTCAAATCCTACCACAGCAGTTGGTGGAATTTCAATTCAATTAAAAGCTAGTCTCAGTCATGATGATCACGAAACCATTGTAGCAACAACCCATCAGGTTCACAGATGTACTTTAGGGAATGAAATTGGTGATGCCCACACTTCCATGAAAGAAAAAAAGTACAATTACACCTTGTTTCAACAGATTAAGAAGATTGAAGTGGTGATTAAGTACTGCCGGGCTTGACTTTTGAAAGCATACAGTTCGAAAAGGAAATAAAAGCTGAGGGAGGTAAGAAATTTTGCAGAGACTCTGGGAAAGAATGGGTAATATTAGAAGACAGTGAAGATTTGGGGAGGACAATGAATAGCCATAAAGTCAGTTTTAGTGCACTAAAAGAGGCCCTTCAGTCCATCATGTCTGCACCAGTGATCAAGCACTCTCTATTCTAATCCCATTTTCCAGCACTTGGTCCATAGAGTTGTATGCTATGGCTTTTCAAGTGCTTATCTAAATGCTTCTTAAATGGTGTGAGGGTTCCCACCTCTAGATTTAAGTTTAAGTTTATTTTTTAAGTTTATTTATTAATGTCACAAGTCGCATTCCTTTCCAGCAGTGCCAGATTCCCACCACCCCCTGAGTGAAAAAGGCTTTCCTCAAATCCCCTCTAAATCTCCTGCCCCTCACCTTAAATTCATGCCCCCTAGTTATTGACCCCTCTACTAAGGGGAAAAGCTCCTTCCTCTCTACCCTATCTATGTGCCTCATAATTTTGATGTGGAGATGCCGGCACTGGACTGGGATGGGCACAGTAAGAAGTCTCACAACACCAGGTTAAAGTCCAACAGGTTTATTTGGAATCACGAGCTTCCGGAGTGCTGCTCCTTCATCAGGTGAATAGGGCATCTCACCTGATGAAGAAGCAGCACTCCGAAAGCTCGTGATTCCAAATAAATCTGTTGGATTTTAACCTGGGGTGTTGTGAGACTTCTTACTGTCCTCATAATTTTGTATAACTCAGTCAGGTTCCCCCTCCCCTGCACCCCCCCCCCCCCCCCCCCCCCACCCCCGGCCCTCCTCTCCTCAGCCTTCTCTAATCAAAGGAAAGCAACCCCAGCCTAACCAGTCTCTCTTCATAGCTGAAAGGCCCCAGCCCAGGTAATATCCTGGTGAATCTCCTCTGCACCCTTTCGAGTGCAATCGCATCCTTCCTATAGAGTGGCGACCAGAACTGCACTTTTGTTGAGGCCTAACAAGGGCTTTCTACAGCTCCATCATAACCTCCCTTCTCTGCTATTCTATGCCTCAGCTAATAAAGACAAGTATCCCATATGCCTTCTTAATTACATGTACTGCAAGGTCCCACTTTGACTTAATACTTCCTAGCGTCCTATCATTCATTGTGTATTCCTGTGCCTTATTAGTCTGTCCAAAATCCATCACCTCCCATTTTCAGGGTTAAATTCCATTTGCCTCTGTTCTGTCCATCTGACCAGCCTGTCTATAACGTCCTGTAGAATAAGGCTTTCCTCTTTGCTATTTACCATACCACCAATATTTGTGTCATCTGCAAACGTAGTGACCATGCATCCCACATTCACATCGAGATCATTAACGTACACACAAACAATAAGTGACTCAGCACTGATCCCCGCGGTACACCACCGGACACAGGCTTCCAGTCACAAAAACAACCTTTAACCAACACCCTCTGCCCCCAGAGTCAATTTTGGATCCAATTTGCCAAATTGCCCTGGCTACCATGGGCTCTTACCTTCTTGACCAGTCTCCCACGCGGGTGGAATGTAAGAGCATGTCCAAAAGAGCAACAGCTACAGTGGAATCAATAAGTTACAGAAGCAATAGGTCGCGCCTGTGAACACAAAAGCATGGATAAATTGATTAATAAGTGTTAAACAGGACTCACTGCACTTTGACCTTGTGGAATTTGTTCCCAACAGCAATCACATGCTTTGTTTCCATAAGCGTTTCCAAACGTTTTGACAACAGTCAAATATTCTGTTGCAGGCTTATTATTTCACACAGGGAAAAAAGACTTAGTTTGCTGATATTTGGAGACAGTACTGCATCAGTAGTTGTGGCAATGTGAGATGGATCAGGCTTTAATCCTTCCTGTGAAACCAGAGAACCAAGGAAACATAACTTGCTCTCTCTGAACCGACCTTCGTTAATGTCGAGTCGCTGCCCTTGCATCAGTAATATGAAACAATGAAACAAACAAGTTTTCCTCATCTTCAGATGATGATTGTCCATAGACAATTATGTTGTCCAGGTAACAGCGTATGCCTTGTGAATCATATAATATTATTGTCATTTTTTGTGAAAGGCTGCAGGTGCAGAGCTAAGACTATAGTGCACACAACAGAAACGACACAATTCCTCATGACTAATGAAAGCAATTAGCTCTCCATTCTCCCCATGGAATACAACTTGGTGCTACACAATTTTCAAATTGTGTTGAGTACATCATAAAACCCCTTAACTCAGAAAGAATATCTTCAATAAGAGATAGTGGATGACTATCAACCATAATAGCCTTATTAAGTTCATGAAGGTCAACACATGCACGGATACCACCTGTTCTATTCTGCATCACAACTATAGGGGAAGCCCATTCGACGTCTCAGTTCTCTCAATTATGCCATTGTTTTCCAGAACCTTTGGCTCCTTGGAAACTGCATCCTTGACTGACAAAGGCAAGCTCTTCCGCCTCTGTTTCACTGGTTTTATGTCCCTATGCATTTCAGCTTCCTGCATGAACTCCAAAGCTCACCAAATTCAGTTTCATTGACTGTCTCCTGCTGTTTACTGTCTGAGTGCATAATCAGAGGACAAAAGCATGATGCAAGTTGGTGGTGTAGATGGAACCAACTTGTCTTCGAAAATTGAAAGGAAGGACTTGCACTTTTCACATCATCTGGAACTCCCAAAGCACTTCACATCTAGTGAATTATTCTTCAAGTGCAGTCACTGTTATTATGTAGGCAAATGCGGAGCCCAATTGCACACAGCAAGGTCTACAAATAGCAAAGGAAATGAATGACTGGTCACTCTGTTTCGGTTGAGGAAGAAATGTTGGCCAGCACAATAGCCGTGCCACCTGTTCTTTGTCAACTTACAGTGGGTTATTTTATAATCACCTGAACAGGTCAACAGGGGGATTGAGGTTTACATCTCATCTGAAAGACAGCATCTCTCGCAATGTAGTACTTCCATGGCACAGCATTGAACTATCCATTGACTCTGTCTACACTTCCCACTGCATCGGCAAAGCAGCCAGCATAATTAAGGACCCCACGCACCCCGAACATTCTCTCTTCCACCTTCTTCTGTCAGGAAAAAGATACAAAAGTCTGAGGTCATGTGCCAACCAACTCAAGAACAGCTTCTTCCCTGCTGCTCTCAGACTTTTGAATGGACTTACCTTGCATTAAGTTGGCCTTTCTCTCCATCCCAGCTATGACTGTAACACTACATTCTGCACTCTTTCCTTTCCTTCTCTGTGAACGCTATGCTTAGTCTGTATAGCTCGCAAGAAACGATATTTTTCACTGTATGTTAATACATGTGACAATAATAAATCAAATAAATCAAATCATGTGGCTAGGTCTTGGAGCTCACCTTGAACCCACAGCCACCTGATTCAAAGAGATTGAATGAATGGTGCCCAAGCTTACAGTCATAAAACTGCAAGTTAATTCCTAAATAGCATTTATCGCAGTTCACAGTCTAACAGTTAATCCGAACAATTTTGATAGGAAGACAACCTAAGTGTATCTGTGGTAGTTTAACTTGAGACATATTTGAAATTTAAAGACCCCAACAAAAATCTTCAGACAGGATAGACATGGCAGAAGTTGCCTTTATCGACAAATCCTTGAAAGCGTATCTCTGGTAACACTGCATGATTGAAACACAATTGTTTTTCACTGATTTCATTTTTGTAATTGCAATTTTGGATATACTGGAGGTGTAAAGAGACAGCACGTTTTATTAAAACATCCACATTTCTCATCTAATTAGTACTTATATTCTGAGAGTGACAAAGTGCCAGATAGTTTGTAGACAGGCAATAGAAAAACTGACAAAAGTATCACCACTTTTGTGTTAATTTTATAATTAACAATATTGCGCTGCTTTCTCTATACAGTAAAAGTTCCGTGCAAAGTTTTTAGTGTAAATAATGTCAGTGTGATTTACATCTTCCTGAAAATTAGCTTTAGCCGTGGTAATGACCACTTTGAATGCTTGGATAGTCAGCAACGTACGTCCAAGGGACAAGTTAATCACAAGATATAATAATTCACGAATATAACATTTCAACTGACATTGGTCCTCAGTTGTTTAATCTACCAATTCCACAAGTTACACAATTTACACAGTTTTCTCATAGAGCATTACATAAAGACCAGCAATCACACGAGTTTACAATGTTTGTTGCCTAAGACAATTACAATTGGCTATGATTTTTCAATTTTGGAGCAAAGAGTACCTTGGTGCAGTTACATTGGCTATGTGATGGTCAATTAGTCATGCAAGATTCATTAATGTGAGAGGCGATGGCCGAGTGGTACTATCGGTAGGCCATTAATCCAGAAACGCAACTAATGTTCTGGGGACCCGGGTTCGAATCCCACCACAGCAGGTCGTGGAATTTGAATTCAATGAAAAATATCTGGGATTAGGAATCTACTGATGACCATGAAACCATTGTCGATTATCGGAAAAACGCATCTGGTTCATTAATGTCCTTTAGGGAAGGAAATCCGCCGTCCTTACCTGGTCTGGCCTACATATGACTCCAGAGCCACAACTAGGGATGGGCAATAAATGCTGGCCAGCCAGCGATGTCCATGTCCCATGAATGAATAAAAAAATGTTCAGTTCAATCTCCGGTTGAAAATAAAGATCCAGAGCGTTTTTTTAAATTCATTTTTGGGACATGGGCATTGCTGGCTGACCAACATTTGTTGCCCATTATCAGTGGAATTATCACTGGACTAGCAATCGAGAGACCCAGGGTAATGCCCTGGGGACCCAGGTTCGAATCCCACCATGACAGATGGTGAAACTTGAATTCAATAAATATCTGGAATTAAGAATCTACTGATGACCATGAAACCATTGTCGATTGCCGTAAAAACCCACCTGGTTCACTAATGTCCTTTAGGGAAGGAAATCTGCCGTCCTTACCTGGTCTGGCCTACATGTGACTCCAGAGCCACAGCAATGTGGTTGACTCTCAAATACCCTCTGAAATGGAGGGCAGTTAGGAACGGGCAGTAAATGCTGGCCCAGCCAGGGATGCCCCACATCCCTTAAAATGAATAAATAAATAGGGCATCGAGTTTAGATGACCAAAAACATAGTCAAAGACAATGGCCTGAATTCTCCAGTCTCGCATGCCCACTACCACCGCCAGCGAGAATGGAGAATTTGGCGCTCAGCCAAATCTCCTTTCACAGCAGTGGGACTGGATAATCCCAGCCGCGGGCAAGGTCGGAGAATTCCAGCCAATGATTTTTAAGGAGTGTCATAAAGGAATGAAGTGAGGTAGAGAGGTGAAGAGGTGCAGGATGGGAATTCCAGAAGCGAATGTCTTGGCAAATTAAAGGATCGGCTGCAGGCACTTAAAATCAGGGGTGCTCAAGAGGCCAGAATTAGGTGTGCAGAGATAGCCCCGAGGGTTGTGGAGGCGAAGGAAATGAGAGAGATGGGGAAGGGGGCGAGGCCATGAATGAATTTGCAACGCAAGGATGAGAATTTTAAAATCCAGATGTTGCTTGTCGGGAGCCCATGCAGGACAGCAATTTTTTTAAATTATTCATGTCACAAGTAGGCTAACACTGTCACTGCAATGACGTTACTGTGAAAATCCCCAAGACGCCACACTCTGGCGCCTGTTCGGGTACACTGAGGGAGAATTTAGCATGGCCAATGCACCTAACCAGCACGTCTTTCAGACTGTGGGAGGAAACCGGAGCACCCAGAGGAAACCCACGGAGACACGAGGAGAACGTGCAGACTCAGCACAGACAATGACCCAAGGTGGGAGTCGAACCTGGCTAGGGGTCCCTGGCACTGTGAGGCAGCAGTGCCAACCACTGTGCCACCGAGCACTGATCGGGGAGCGGGGCTTGCTGTGAGTAGGGACGTGGGCAGCAAGAGGTATGGATGATCTCAAGTTTAGAGAGGGTGGAATGTGGGAGGCTAGCCAGGAGTGCTTTGAAGTTGTTAATGCTGCAGGTAACAGGGATATAAATAAAGGTTTCAGCAGTTTTGAGAGACTGGGGCAGAATTGGGCAATGTTATGGAAATGGAATAGGCTCTGTTAGTCATGGATCTGTGGTCAGAAGTTCAGCTCAGGGTCAAACATGATTTGTGATCAGTCTTGTGAAACATTGCCAGCGATGGCTTTAACACAGGGTATTTCCATTGAGGTTTTGCTCTGGGTGAGATATAAACAGTGAAGTAGATCTCCAGCTTTATTGGGTAATATCCCAGTTTCTGCACAATGATCACCAGTGCTGACTGCAGAAAGGAACATTTGGTGTATCTTACAGAATCCACTGCTTCAGTAAGAATCTGTAAGGGCTCAGTGAACATAAGTTTCCTTACTGAAGGTGGACAATGCATGGGAGTTTCTATTCATATATTTTCCCCAATAGACCAAACCCCCACAAATCCATAACACAATATCTGTGGCACGGTGACACAGTGAAAGAAGGCAGCCATACATGGAAGCAAAAGACAGCCGTACTTAGAAGAATCCAAGGAATAACATTAATTCAGTGTTAATTGCTGCATCACTGTGGTATCCCACAGTGGTGTTGGAGCACTTATGGAATGCAGTCTTGGTGAATCATAGAATCATCATAGAATCCCTACAGTGCAGAAGGAGGCCATTCGGCCCATCAAGCCTGCACCAACAACAATCCCACCCAGGCCCTATCCCCTTAACCCCACATATTTATCCTGTTTAGCATTGCTGCCTCACAGTGCCAGAGACCCATGTTTAATTCCGGCCTCGGGTCACTGTCTGTGTGGATTTTGCACGTTCTCCCCATGTCTGCGTGGGTTTCCTCCGGGTGCTCCAGTTTCCTCCCACAGTCCAAAAGATGTGCTGGTTAGGTGCATTGGCCACACTAAATTCTCCCTCAGTGTACCCGAACAGGCGCCGGAGTATGGCAACTAGGGGATTTTCACGGTAACTTCATTGCAGTGTTCATAGAAACATAGAAAAACTACAGCACAAACACGCCCTTCGGCCCACAAGTTGTGCCGAACACATCCCTACCTTCTAGACCTACCTATAACCCTCCATCCTATTAAGCTCCATGTACTCATCCAGGAGTCTCTTAAAAGACCCTATTGAGCCTCCACCACCCCTGACGGCAGCAGGGGTGCCTAATGTAAGCCTACTTGTGACACTAATAAATAAACTTCAAAAATAAAGATGAAAATCTATCCCAGTGAATGGAATCTGGGTAAGTTGTAATTCGCAGAAAATTAGGTATATTTGAAGGGGCGGTGTGGTGATGTTAATAGAACAAAAACAAAAGTACAGCACAGGAACAGGCCCTTCGGCCTGTAAAATGATTTATTGGTCACAAGTAGGTTTACATCAACAGTGCAATGAAGTTACTGTGAAAATCCCCTAGTCACCACACTCTGGTGCTGTTCGGGTACACTAAGGGAGAATTTAGCATGGCCAATACACCTAAGTAGCACATCGTTTGGACTGTGGGAGGAAGCCGGAGCACCCGGAGGGAACCCACGTGGACACGGGGAGAACGTGCAAACTCCTCACAGTCGGTGACCCAAGCCAGGAATTGACCCCGGGTCCCTGGCACTGTGAGGCAGCAGTGCTAACCACTGTGCCACTGTGCCACCTGACAGGTTTCCAGGGATCTGGGTCTCCAAGTGGCCTTCCTACCCCATGCTCACCCACCCCCGACCTACCTGAAATTTTACAGGGTGCGAACGAGGCCTAGAGTGGCCTACCTGCCTTCACCCGAATTGAGGCAAGTACAAGGATGCTGTATTAAATGCATCAGTAAATGAGTGCAAAAAGACAAAGATGATGGTTAACTTGGACTCCATGTGGGACAGGATGAGTGCAGGTGGATTTTGAGCAAGTTGGGTTTGGGGCAAAGACAGAAGGCCAACAAGGAGAGATTTGGAATGATTGAGTCTGGGGAAGAGTTTTAGAATCACAGGGGCTAAGGTATTGGGAGAGGTGCCAACATAGAAATAAACTATTAATAATGAGGAAAAAATGGGCTTTGGGGCTCAGCTGATGATTGGACAAGACACCAAGGCTACACATAGTGATGTTCATCATAAGCCGAGAGGCCAGGGTGAGGAATGAGATCAGTGTTGAGGGAACAGAGTTCATGGCAGACTCCCGAGAAAGAATGGCTTTGGTCTCCCTGATATTTAGCTAAAGGAAGTTGTGGTTAATGGGAGACTGAATACCAGACAGGCAGTCTGACAATCATGGCATTGAAAGGAGTGGCGAGACACAGAGCTGGCTATTGTGAGCACCGATGTGAAAACTGACCCGCGGTTCTTCAGAATGTCACCAGGGATCAGCACAGAGAAGGAGTGAGTGGGTCAAAGCTAAATCTCTCAGGGGACCCAAGAGGGGATGGTTCAAGAAGGGAAGAAGAACCATTAACAGCGATATGAAAAAAAGGTTTGGAAACATTAATTAACGTAGGAGTGAGTGAATGTTTTCGCAAAGTAAATGGTGAGGATTGAGGGAACTAAGACAATGTGATTGATAAGGGAGACAACAGAACGATCAGATATAACATGATGGATCGGTTAAATTTAAAAGCAAAAAGACCGTGAGCGATGCCAATATTAAGGGGGCGATTTGGGGACAGAATTCGGCAGAGGTCCAAAAATTGGTTTTACGCTGGCGCGTATTCCCATGGGATCTTCCGCTGCTGCCTGTAATGGCGGATCAGGAAACCCGCTGGAGGCCAGCATGAAACTGATGTGATGAAGACCTGACTGGAATCTTCCATCCAAGCTCAAATCTCTGCAACATCAGTGGAAAAACATAAGAACTAGGAGCAGAAGTAGGCCATCTGGCCCCTCGAGCCTGCTCCGCCATTCAATAAGATCATAGCTGATCTTTTCGTGGACTCAGCTCCACTTACCCGCCCACTCACCATAACCCTTAATTCCTTTACTGTTCAAAAATCTATCTATCCTTGCCTTAAAAACATTCAATGAGGTAGCCTCAACTGCTTCACTGGGCAGGGAATTCCACAGATGCACAACCCTTCGGGTGACGAAGTTCCTCCTCAACTCAGTCCTAAATCTGCTCCCCCTTATTTAGAGGCCTTGCTCCCTAGTTCTAGTTTTACTCACCAGTGGAAACAACCTCCCTGTTTCTATCTTATCCATTCCCTTCAATGTTTCTATAAGATCTCCCCTCATTGCGGATAGCGAAGAGCATTGTCGGGCAATACAGCAGGATATAGATAGGCTGGAAAATTGGGCGGAGAGGTGGCAGATGGAGTTTAATCCGGATAAATGCGAAGTGATGCATTTTGGAAGAAATAATGTAGGGAGGAGTTATACAATAAATGGCAGAGTCATCAGGAGTATAGAAACACAGAGGGACCTGGGTGTGCAAGTCCACAAATCCTTGAAGGTGGCAACACAGGTGGAGAAGGTGGTGAAGAAGGCATATGGTATGCTTGCCTTTATAGGACGGGGAATAGAGTATAAAAGCTGGAGTCTGATGATGCAGCTGTATAGAACGCTGGTTAGGACACATTTGGAGTATTGCGTCCAGTTCTGGTCGCCGCACTACCAGAAGGACGTGGAGGCATTGGAGAGAGTGCAGAGAAGGTTTACCAGGATGTTGCCTGGTATGGAGGGTCTTAGCTATGAGGAGAGATTGGGTAGACTGCGGTTGTTCTCCTTGGAAAGACGGAGAATGAGGGGAGATCTAATAGAGGTTTACAAGATTATGAAGGGTATAGATAGGGTGAACAGTGGGAAGCTTTTTCCCAGGTCGGAGGTGACGATCACGAGGGTTCACGGGCTCAAGGTGAGAGGGGCGCAGTATAACTCAGACATCAGAGGGACGTTTTTTACACAGAGGGTGGTGGGGGCCTGGAATGCGCTGCCAAGTAGGGTGGTGGAGGCAGGCACGCTGACATCGTTTAAGACTTACCTGGAGAGTCACATGAGCAGCCTGGGAATGGAGGGATACAAACGATTGGTCTAGTTGGACCAAGGAGCGGCACAGGCTTGGAGGGCCGAAGGGCCTGTTTCCTGTGCTGTACTGTTCTTTGTTCTTTGTTCTTATTCTCCTGAATTCCAATGAGTATAGGCCCAGTCTATTCAGTCTCTTCTCAAAAGCCCAACCCTCTCAACTCCGGAATCAACCTAGTGAATCTCCTCTGCACCCCCTCCAGTGCCAGTATATCCTTTCTCAAGTGAGGAGACCAAAACTGTACACATGTACATATGCCATTCCAGAACACATCTGCAACAGTGTGGCACGCAGATCTACCTGAAGAATGCCCAGGGCTGCCTCTGGAGTTCGGGGTGGAGGCCACCAGTGAACCTGGACCATTGAAGCCAAGAACACCACAGCAGTGGGTGAGGGAAGCATCTACAGATGGATCTTCCAGATTGAGTGTCATCACTGAGGTCCACCTTCCTGCCTCTGCACGTTCTTGGAGATCATTCTCTTTTCTCAGGAGGACCACCTTCTTTCTTCAGCGGTGGGTTGGTGACACGGGCGTCTTCGCAAAATGCCATGCAGATATGACGGTGGGACGCCCGCAATCATGCCCACCTGATCACGGAATGCGGCCCAAAACCCCCAGGTGCATAACTAGTGGGATCAGAGGATGGCAGCTTGGTGGCACAGTGGTTAGCTCTGCTGCCTCACAGCGCCAGGGACCCAGGTTCAAGTCCCGGCTTGGGTCACTGTCTGCGCAGAGTCTGCACATTCTCCCCATGTATGTGTGGGTTTCCTCTGGGTGCTCCGGTTCCCTCGCATAGCCCAAAGACGTGCTGGTTAGGTGCATTGGCCATGCTAAATTCTCCTCAGTGTACCCGAACAGGCGCTGGAGTGTGGCGACTCGGGGATTTTCAAAGTAACTTCATTGCAATGTTAATGTAAGCCTTACTTGTGACTAACAAATAAACTTTTAAAAACTTTAAAAGATGTGGTGTGGTTTCCTCCCAGCCTCCACAGCGGAAAACTATCCCCGTTTCCATCCCTGCCACAGAACTTAGTCCCAGATATGAGAGTTCCGCCCATAATCCTGCCAGCAATATGCCTAAAACAAATCTCAGGGAAATAAAGACTCAGAAAGCTAAACGGGGGAGGAGAACAGATGGATTGGAATCTTACCGCTGTTCAAGCTAGTGGGATTTTCCCATCCCGCCGCAGTGGACGGAGATTTGACTCGCCGCCAAATTCTCTGACCTCGTTACAGCGGGAGCGTGGTATGAACAGAGGAAAGATCACAGCCGGGGGTGATGCTGTGTCTTCACTTAAAAGCACCCTGAAATTAATGTTAACTCTCAGTAACCAGAAAATGGAGATAGTGACTGGAAGTAGAGGAAAAGAAAAGCAGCCCCTCTGACTGAAATTGAACTGCTGCATCTCTATATGAGATAAGACAGAGGAGTGATATTTTTGGGGTTGGAGTCAGAAAGCTCGCGAAAGGTAAGGCCAGAACTCTTTAGAAAGAAACAACATTTGCACTAAGTGAATATTTCCAATCAGGAAAATGTTCAATGACCTCAGGAGGACAGCAAAGGTAGGTCTTAAAGAAGCGATACGTTAAAACCATTCAGTGCCATGGAAGCACCACTGTGGAGGCACGGTGGCTCAGTGGTCAGCACCACTGCCTCACAGCGCCAAGGATCTGGGCTCGATCCCCGGCTTGAGTCACTGTCTATGTGAATTTTGCACGTTCTCCCCGTGTCTGCGTGGGTTTCCCCCGGGTGCTCCGGCTTCCCCCCACACTCCAAAGATGAGCGGGTTAGGCTGATTGGCCATGCTAAATTGCCCCTTACTGTCAGGTGGAGTTACAGGGATAGGGCCTGGGTGGGATTGTTGTCGGTGTAGACTTGATGGGCCGAATGGCCTTCTGCACTGTCGGATTCTATGATGATTCTATGATTCACCAAGACTGCATTCCATAAGTGCAAATACCATTAGCTTTCGGAGTGCTGCTCCTTCGTCAGTTGGAGTGGAAATCTGCTCTCAAACAGGGCACAGGGACACAAAATCAAGTTACAGAATACTGATTAGAATGCGAATCCCTACAGCCAGGTCTTAAAGATACAGACAATGTGAGTGGAGTATGCTCCCTCCACTCACATTGTCTGTATCTTTAAGAATGCTCCCTCCACTCACATTGTCTGTATCTTTAAGCCCTGGTTGGCTGTAGAGACTCGCATTCTAATCAGTATTCTGTAACTTGATTTTGTGTCTCTGTGCCCTGTTTGAGAACAGATTTCCACTCCATCTGACGAAGGAACAGCGTTCCGGAAGCTAATGGTATTTGCTACCAAATAAACCTGTTGGACTTTAACCTGGTGTTGTTAAAACTCTTACTGTGTTTACCCCAGTCCAACGCCGGCATCTCCACATCATGACTTCCATAAGTGCCCCAGCACCACTGTGGGATGTCACTGTGATGCAGCAATTAACACTGAATTAACATTATTCCATGGATTCTTCCAAAGTACGGCTCTTTTTTGCTTCCATGTATGTCTTCCTTCTTTTACCTCTTCTTTTCTACACAAGGTTTTTATACAGTAGCCAAACTTCTATCTCCAGAGGTAGAAAGTAAATTAAATGGTAAAAACATGAGTGAGAGAATGTTAAAATACTTCCTCATGACATGAAAATTGTTGATAGTGCGTGGGAACATCAGGGGATAGGTGGAGGACAAGTGTCTCCTAATCCACCATGAAATAAAGGCAATGGAAATATTTGATATAAACCCTTCCAGACCAGCACGGATACAGAAGGTGGAGACTTCTCAGCTGTAGTTGATCCTTTTCAGAGCACATTCATTTCTTGCACACACATGCACGGTGGCACAGTGGTCAGCACTGCTGCCTCACAGAGCCAGGGACCCAGATTCAGTTCCTGCCTTTGGTGACTGTCTGTATGGATCCCCATGTCTGTGTGGGTTGCCTCCAGGTTCTCCAGTTTCCTCCCACAGTCCAAAGATGCGAGGGTCAGATGCATTGGCCATGCTAAATTGCCCCTTAGTGTCAGGGAGTTAGCAGGGTAAATAGCAGGGTGGCACGGTAGCATAGTGGTTAGCACTGCTGCTTCACAACTCCAGGGGCCTGGGTTCGATTCCCGGCTCGGGTCACTGTCTGTGCGGAGTCTGCACATTCTCCCCGTGTCTGCGTGGGTTTCCTCCAGGTGCTCCGGTTTCCTCCCACAGCCCAAAAATGTGTGGGTTAGGTTGATTGGCCAAGCTAAATTGCCCCTTAGTGTCCCAGGATGCGTAGGGTAGAGAGATTAGCGGGTAAATATGTAGGGATACTGGGATAGGGCCTGGGTGGGATTGTTGTTGGTGCAGACACGATGGGCTGAATGGCCTTCTTCTGCACTGTCGGGATTCTATTCTATGAGGATACAAAATGAATATAAGGAAGGTCTTAACAAGAGTGGAAGAGTATAAAGATGAAATAACCTTACCGTGATTCTTTTTCTTTCCACAGAAAGAAGAGGTCACTCATTGCAAGGAAACATGCAGACCGAGTGATCTGCACCTTGAACAAGAGGCACCACCACAGGACATTCCTCTCCTACAGCTCACCAGCCCAGTTGGAGATCATCTCAACAGGAATTGTTACTGGGTGGATCTCGGAGGACCGGGAATAAAGAAACTTATAGTTCCTCAGTAGAGGTGCAGAACGTCAACCTTGGCACAGAAGCCCGGCAATAAATCCAAGGGGCCTGCATGAAGATGCATCGGACAATGCCAAGGGGGCGGTGCCTAATGTTGTCAGGGCCTAGTGGGGGGGGGGGGGGGGCGCTTCTGGGGCGCGATTGGTGAGGATGGGGTGTCCCACTGCCATCTGCACTTGGGCTGAATGACAGACGGAGGGAGGACAGCGGTCAGGGCTGGCCATCAGAGTGAGGGGTGGTTGGCCTGCCCAGGGGGATGGCGGGACTGCGAGGGAGGGGTTGGGACTGAGAGGGGGGGTCGTGACTGTGAGGGGGGGTCGGGACTGCCAGTTTGGGGGGGGATCGGGAGTTCGGGGCTGGGGGTGGTGGGGGTGGTGGGAGTTCGAGGCAGGTGGGGAGAGTTAAATCAAGGCTGACCCATACATGATTGGGGGGAGCAGCGACCAGGCGTGGGGGGGTTCACACAGGCTGGCAATGCGGGCGTCGCGGGGCTGGCCAGCAAGCGAGCCGACCAGCGATCGGAAGGCCAGCAGTGCGGGGCTACTGCACATGTACTGATCTCGGCGCTGACAGATCAGTGCATGCGCAGTGGCCCACTCAGTGCCATGCTGCCAGCCTCTCCAGTGGCTCCACCCACTAATTTCTGGAGTGACTCCTCCAGTGCACTCAGCAGTGCACAGAATGTGGGAGATTCATTTTGGAAGTCCAGCTGGAAAAACCACATGATTTATTCCAGTTTTTACGCAAATCCGACACTTAGAATTTGGGTAAATCGCCCCAGTACTTTTTGTGGAATTTTATTAATTTCCTTCAGGAAGTCTAGGGTGTTACAAAGACCATGTGGAAAATCACTCCTTAAAAGGATCAAAAAGTCTTTCTCGTCCGAATCCATTTTGACCTTTGCCGAGCTTCTCCAATTTTACTTCATGTTGCCACAATGCCAGTTGATCATCCTTCTCCATTTCCCCTTTCAGTCACCATTGTTCATTTTGGCTGTCGCTTATTTAGTTATTATTGTGTAATCTTACAGGGCATGCCTGATGATTAATCCCATTATTTTACCAAGCTTTGAAATAAGTCTACTGGGACTGTAGCTGTCTGATTATTGTTTTTGCTGCATTACTCTGCTTGCCATCTATTGTTTGTCATGCGGTCTCCAGTGACTCCCTCCTAATGACTGTTAATGCCTCAGAAATCTCAACCCTAGTCTTCTTCGGCACTGTAGCAGAGAAACCAAGTGGAATTTTGTGGCCTCACTCATCCCGAAACCAGAAAACCGCGCCCAAGATCAACGGACTTTTCCATTGTCCGCCCTTTGCCCGCGCCGATTCTCGTGCAGGTAAGGTGATAAAATTCCAGCCACCATCTTTGTTCAGGACCAGATCAGAAACTCCAAGGTATATTGTGAACTTAGCCTAGACCTTAACTTTTACATTTGATTTTGGCATGGGGGCGGGCATAAGTGTTTCACTCCAGGTACGATTCAAGTGACCCACTTGGAAGCTTTTATCAAAACAAATTTTATTTAAAAACACAGTTAGAATATAACAAAAATAATTAGCATAACTTTTACCAATTGAAATACTTAAACATGACAAAGTATAATTCTTAACAGCTAGCTATCTCTATTGTTCCACTTTATCATATCCCCCACAGACATGAATCATTTCTTTAGAACCAGTTAGCATAGAAACCAAGGATTCCATGGGTACTATATTTCCAGCCTTTTGACACTTCTGGAGAGTGATCCAAACAGACACCTGTTTTCTAATTCTTGTGCGGCAACTTCCAGAGAAAGCTCCACTCCCCAGGCAGGCAGAAGAATCTCAGAGCGAAAGGCTTATTTCTTGGCAGATTCCAGTCTTCACGTCAAACAGAGCAAGAAATACAGAGAAAGCAATCTCTCTTTAAAAATCGCAGAGCAGACTGACTGGAGTTCTCTGTGTAGGTCTAGCTGTACCCAGTCATATGACCTGACCTGTCAATCAACCTAATCAAGCCCCACTCTGCAATATCCCAGGGAAAATCACCAAACAACAAAACCCTGCATTAATTCAGCTCAAAACAAATGCTATCAATTAAGATCAATTATGTTGCTGCAGTAACAATACAATGCTGCAGGGTCTAGACAGAACAGTTCCAATAAAATGGACTAATAAAAGCATTCAGTGCAGAAACATGACTAAATGCATTTCTTAAAGGCACAATATTGTCACAGCTTGAGGATTTATTGCCTTTGAGTCCATTTAGCCAGTGTAGATTGCTATCCCAGCCTCATGGCTTCATTGGTGAAAACTTCGAGAAAAGCAATTTTCAGATTGTTGGAAGCTTATTCTCAAATTCGACCTCAAACATATTAATTTCCTTCATGAGTCTCACCTCTCCTCTGAATGCCCTCATATAGCAAGAAAAACTTGAGGCACCGTTAACCGTGTAGAACATCACAAGGTGTGCCTTGCCAAACAAAAAAGCTTGGTCAATGGGCTAGGTTCTATGGAGTGTCTTCAAGAAGGGAAGAGGGGAAGTGAAGTGAAGAGTTTTAGGGAGGAAGTTCCAGAGTTTAGGATCAGTGGCAACTGAAGTCACAGCCTCCATTCCCTTTGCCACTGCCTTCCACCTCTTCCTGGCGATGGTTTGAGGCTGAACAAAACTGCTCAATAATCTGATGTTAGAACTGATCCTGAGATGAGCCAAAAATATATGACTGAATATTGAGGAAAACAACGTTCCCAGCCAATAAAAGAAGCAAGCTGCTTTCAGAAGTGGAAATAATCATTCTTAATGACGGCATGGATACTGCTGTAAAACCAAAGTAACTTTTAACCATTATGTATCATATTGCAGCTATGCCTTTTCCTAAGGTAGCCCTTTAGATCATTCAGACAGCTTGTTTCTTTTCTTAAGGTTTTTGTGGCTCAGATGTTTTAAATACCTGAATGGCACTTCTTGATTTATCTTGTATTAATGATGCCAGTGCCTTCCTTCTTGATCTCAGTCCTTTGTCTAGTCTTTTTCATAGAATCCCTACAGTGCATAAGGAGGCCATTTGGCCCATTGAGTCTGCACTGACTCTCCGACAGAGCATCTTATCCAGGCCCTATCCCCGTAACCCCACGTATTTACCCTACTAACCTACACATCTTGAGACACTAATGGGCAATTTAGCATAACCAATCAACCTAACTTGCACATCTTTTTCGTAGAATCCCTACAATGCAGGAGGAGGCCATTCGGCCTATCGACTCTCCGACAGAGCACTTTACTCAGGCCCTATACCCAAAACCTCACGTATTTACCCCGCTAACCTACACATTTTGGGACACCAAGGGGCAATTAAGGCAATCAACCTTACCTGCACATCTTTGCTCTGTGGGAGGAAACCGGAGATCTCGAAGTAAACCCACGCAGACACGGGGAGAATGTGCAAACTCCACACAGACAGTGACCCAAGGCTGGAATTGAACACCGCTCCCTGAGACAGAATGCTAACCACTGTGCCACCGTGCCACTCTACTTAAGTAGGGAAAGACTTGAGACCCTCCCTCTCTCTTTGTATGGCTATGCAGATTTCTCAATTTAACAAGTGTTGAATAACAGTCGCTCAATGTCCCATTTTAGAGCCCCTCGCACAGTAGGATGTGTGAAGTTGGTGCCATATGCCGCTGTGTCCAGCAATCCAAATGTGCATACCTGGATGGCACAGTGGTTAGCACGGCTGCCTCACAGCGCCAGAGACCCAGGTTTGATTCACGGCTCGGGTCACTGTCCGCGTGGAGTCTGCACATTCTCTCCATGTCTGCGTGGGTATCCTCTGGTTTCCCACAGTCCGAAAGACGAGCTGCTTAGGTGCATTGGCCGTGCTAAATTCTCCCTCAGTGTACCCGAACAGGCGCCGGAGTGTGGCGACTAGGGAATTTTCACTGTAACTTCATTGCAGTGTTAATGTAAACCTATTTGTGACACTAATAAATAAATAAAAATAAACACAGGAGGACTTGCTGAGGGTTCATGTTTGGTAGGCAACAGGGCTCAACACTGGGTGAAGCCAATGTTGGATATGCAAAGAAAATAGTGAGAGACAGCAGTCCTCATCTCAAGATGCGAATAGATGTGTCAGTAAACAAGAGGCACACAGCATCAACCTGCTGTTAACTGAAACTACCTACAGTAAAAGAAATAGGGTTTAGCACTAATACTCCCATTACAAGTAGTGTTGAGTGCCACCATGCTCAGTTCCTGAGTATGCTTTTCAAATTGCTACCTACAAATAGAAAATGTATTTGTTGATATGAAGGTCTTTCAACTATATACCAATGAATTGGATTCCCCCCCCCTACTGATTCGCAAGTTTAGACCTGATATGAAATACGATATTTGTTTTCAAGTTATTTTTACAAGTATTGAAGTATCTTACCCCTTACACAAATTACAGAATTGTAAGTTCAGGTTTATCCCTGTCATAGCAACATAGAAGCATAGAAACATAGTAGATCGGAGCAGGAGGCGGCCATTCGGCCCTTCGAGCCTGCTCCACCATTCATCACGATCATGGCTGATCGTCCAACTCAATAGCCCAATCCTACTTTGTCCCCATAACCTTTGATCCTGTTCGCCCCAAGTGCTACATCCAGCCGCCTCTTGAATACATTCAATGGCATCAACTACTTCCTGTGGTAATGAATTCCACAGGCTCACCACTCTTTGGGTGAAGAAATGTCTCTTCATCTCCGTCCTAAATGGTCTACCCTGAATCCTCAGACTGTGTCCCCTGGTCTGGACTCCCCCACCATCGGGAACATCCTCCCTGCATCTACCCTGCCCAGTCCTGTTAGAACTTTATGAGCCTCTATGGGATTCCCCCCTCATTCGTCTGAACTCCAGCAAAAATCATCCTAACCTAGTCAATCTCTCCTCACACATCAATCCTACCATCCCCGGAATCAGCCTGTTAAGCCTGGGTCAAATATCAGTCGAGTAACATTTAAGGGACAGTAATTATTGTATCATTGAGTTTTTGGTTGAACTCCAACTACATTAGAAGGACTAACTGCAGACATCTATGTTCCCAGGCACCTTGGAGATGAAACAGACAATTTTGGATCACTGCAGTGCCGGCAACAGTCCTTAGCTGAATCTCAAGAGGGGATCGGAGGTGGTGAGCGCGATCGTAAGCACAAATGAAATAAGCTGAGAGGTCACATGACACCAGATTATATTCCAACAGATTTATTTGAAATCACAAGCTTTCAGAACGCTTCTCCTTCATCAGGTGAACTGGAGAGAGGCGCGCAGGCACAGAATATATAGGCGGAGTGACGATAACCCAACACACACAGGTAATCAGGATGTCAGTGGATAAGAACACAGTACAGACGGTGTCCATGCAACAATTGCCAGGCAGGAGTGTTCCCTCCCAGTTTGAGAACACTGCCGGGGCTGCACGGTGGCACAGTGGTTAACACTGCTGCCTCACAGCGCCAGGGACCCGGGTTCGATTCCTGCCTTGGGTCACTGTCTGTGCGGAGTCTGCAGGTTCTCCCTGTGTCTGTGTGGGTTTCCTCCGGGTGCTCCGGGTTCCTCCCACATTCCAAAAATGTGTGGGTTCGGCGTATTGGCCATGCTAAATTGCCCCTTAGTGTCAGGGGGACTAGCGAGGGTAAATACGTGGGGTTATGGGGATAGAGTCTGGGCAGGATTGTGGTTGGTGCAGTCTCAGTGGGCTGAATGGCCTCCTTCTGCACTGTAGGATTCTATGAACACTTCAGTGGCCAAGGACATTTGGCCTCGATCTTTGGGTAAGCGTTCTCCAAGGCGGCCTTCGAAACGCATGACATCGCAGGATCACCAGGCAGAAACTGATAGCCAAGTTCCGCACTCATGAGGACGGCCTTAATCGGGATCTCGGGTTCATGCTGCACTACATGTAACCCCATCATACTGTTCTGTGGGGGAAAAATCTTTCTAACTGTCCTGTTTAGACACCATACACACCTTGATTACGGGTGATGATCTCTCTACCTGAATTAGTTTGAATAGTGTTTAGCATCAGCTTACTCTTTGATTATTTGTAATTATCGTTCTGCCTTAAATTATCGGTTCTTAGGTCATTCCTTCCCTTGTTATACAGCCTGTCGACACTTTAACCATACTGATTATACTTAACTGCTTACACTTATCTATTAGCACTCGTGATTACCTGTAAAGACTTGTTATTCAGCCAGTCTACACTGCACTATATTGTCTGTACAAATCAGTGCACACTCTTGATTACCTGTAAGTATCGGGCTACCGTCACTCTGCCTCTTGGTGGAGATTGGTCAGAACATTGAATACAGGAGTTGGGACGTCTTGTTGAAGTAGTACAAGACATTGGTAAGGCCACACTTGGAATACTGTGTACAGTTCTTGTTACCCTATTATAGAAAGGATATTATTAAATTAGAAAGAGTGCAGAAAAGATTCACTCGGATGCTACCGGGACTTGATGGTTTGAGTTATAAGGAGAGGCTGGATAGACTGGGACTTTTTTCCCTGGTGCGTAGGAGACTTAGGGGTGATCTTATAGAGGTCTATAAAATAATGAGGGGTATGATGTTCCACACCTTTTGGGACTAAACTTTTGGGCCAGACCTATCATTCTTCATAGCTACCTTAAAACTAATATAATTATGGTCACTGGTCCCAAAGTGATCCCTCACTAACACTTCTGTCACCTGCCCTTCCTTATTTCCCAAGAGGAGGTGAAGTTTTGCCCCCTCTCTAGTCGGGCCATCCACGTACTGAATGAGAAATTCCTCCTGAATACACTCAACAAATTTCTCTCCATCCAACCCTCGAATACTATGGCTGTCCCAGTCAATGTTGGGAAAATTAAAATCTCCGACTATTACCATCCTATTTTTCTTGGAGATTTCTGGAATCTCCTTACATATCTAGCCGCCTCTTGAATACATTCAATGTTTTGGCATCAACTACTTCCTGTGGGAATGAATTCCACAGGCTCACCACTCTTTGGGTGAAGAAATGTCTCCTCATCTCTGTCCTAAATGGTCTACCCCAAATCCTCAGACTGTGACCTCTGGTTCTGGACTCCCCCACGTGATGATGGAGAAAAAGGTATGGAAATGTTAGGCTTTAAAAAGATCTTTTATGTTTCTGAAAAAAAGACGCAGACCCTGAAGATAGCTGAAGAAGGATAAAGTCATGATGCGATGAAAAGGTGCTCCCAAGTTCTCTGACACTCCTCTGGACACCTTCTTAGAGGTGCAGGAGAGGAGGAGAGATGCAACCTATTCACAGGGCCAGAAAGCCCTCCATATGTACTGGAAAGGTGGTGGGACCAGATATCCATGTCTGCCTGATGCGCGTTATCACACACGAGGCTTGAGATGCTCAGGAAATAAAGGCTTTTATTTGCTGTAACAATGAAGCTACTAATTATATACACGATCCCAGACTGAGGGGTCCCAGACAGAGCAGAGACCTTTATACCTCTCCCAGGAGGCGGATGTACCACAATAACTATAATACAAGGTGTAACAGCCCAACCCTAACCCCAACAGCAACAAGTAGAACAACCCATCCCTAACCCCAACAGCAACATATATACATACTTGTAGTACTGGCCAGACCCTGGCTCAGTACTATCTAGTGGGAACCAACGATGGTTCACCACACTGCCAATGCCAGGATTCAAGGCCTGAGAACATTAATGCAGTGTCACACAACATTGATGACCTCAATGAATGGTCATGGCATCTTCAAATGTCACATCCCACTACTGGCCTCACAGACTACTCAATTCATTAAACCCCCATCACTTAACCATCAACAAGTTCCATCAGTCACGGCTCATACCAAACATTCATAGCTTTACTTCACCTTCAAACACATTTTTTTCATTTATTCGTGGGGTGTGGGCGTCGCTGGCTGGGCCAGCATTTATTGCCCATCCCTGAGAGCATTTAAGAGTCAACCACATTGCTGTGGCTCTGGAGTCACACTTAGGCCAGGCCAGGTAAGGACAACAGATTTCCTTCCCTAAAGGACATTAGTGAACGAGGTCAGTTTTTACAACAATCAACAATGGTTTCATGGTCATCATTAGACTTTTTCACTCCAGATGTTTTATTGAATTCAAATTTAACCATCTGCCATGGTGGGATTTGAATCCGGGTCCCCAGAGCGTTACCCTGGATCTTTGGATTACTAGCCCAGCGACAATACCACTATGCCACTTCCTCCCCGGCACTTAGTGCTGCTTAAATCCTCACACCCACATCTCATAGCTGGCAGATACTGCCTGCTATTCAACCGTGACGGCCGCATCATTCCCTACACTATACTCACTGACACACTTCGCTCTCTCTTGCTAAACAAGATGGTGGATTAAACTGGGAGGGACATTTACAGCTGCATATACTTACCCCATGAAATGTGTTCACCATCTTTGGAGGAACCATGGTTAAGGTCAGCAATGGGGGCTAAGGCTATTGATGATAATAATATGCTCATTCCTAATCAACTATCAACATCTTAGGGGTTACCATTGATCAGAAACTGAAATGGACTAGCCATATAAATGCTATGGATATCAAAGCAGGTCAGAGATAGGAATCCCTCAACAAGTAGCTCAGTTCTTGACTCCCCAAAGTCTGTCCATCGTCTACAAGGCACAGGTGAGGATTAACTCCACTTGCCTGGATGAGTGTAGCTCCAACAATACTCAAGAAGCTTGACCCAATCCAGGAAAAAGCAGCCTGCTTGATTGGCACCCCATCCTCAAACATTCACTCCCTCCACCACTGTTGCACAGTAGAGCCGCCTGTACCATCTACAAGATGCACTGCAGGAAATCACAAAGCTCCTTCGGCAGCACCTGCCAAGCCCACAACTGCTACAACCTCGAAGGACAAAGGCTGCAGATATTGCTGGGAACACCAGGGGTGGGAAACCCATCACCTGGAGGTCCGCCTTCAAGTCACTCGCCATCTTGACGTGGAAATATATTGCCGTTCATTCACTGTCGCTCTGTCAGAATCCTGAAATTCTCTCCCTAACTGTGGGTGTCCCAACACCTCATGAATGTAGTGGTTCAAGAAAACAGCTCACCACCACCTTCTCAAGAGCAATTAGTGATGGGCAATAAATGCTGGGACCTCGCCAGCGACACCCACATCCCTTGAATGAATTTTAAAAATCCACCTTGACACATCCCATGCATGTGTCCCTCATCCCACTAACTCATCTGACTCACAAGCTGGAGATGGTGTAACTATGCACCTCTTACTCCACTCACCATCACCCTCCCCCCAAACATCACCGACTCCCCACTAACCATCACCCTCCGCCCAACACCCACCCTCCCCCCAACCCTCACCCTCCCCCCCATTATTCATCATCCTGCCATTGTGCCTTTCTCCTTTCTCAGCAACTACAACCTGACCAGGCAGAGATCGAAGAGCAAAAGGTGGGAGAGCAAGAAGATAGTGATGAAGAGGGAACATCGTTTCTCGGTCTCAGACTTGCAGCCGCCAGTGCACATCATAACACTGCGTGTAATTTAGAGGTCGGCATAGAGATGGGAAATACAGGTGGTGAGACACCAGAAACAAGTGGCCCACAGCCTGGGGTACCAGTGTAATGTCGCTGTCCATTCACCAAAGGGTCACATACGAGTGCTTCTCCAGTCAACACACATGAGCACTTTGGCAGGACAGGCTCCAGAAGAAGGTTGGTGGATATACCCAATGAAACGCTTGTTGAATTGACAGAAAGTTTGCATGCAATGTCAAAGAACATAGAAACGTCTGACACCAACCGTACACCAGGTTTTGTGCAGATCTTGAAGCCCACCATTCACAGCACAGAAGCGATGGCCAACTCCATGTGGAGACAATCATATTGCAGAGTCTGATGGGCAATGTCTCCACTTCCATTGGGGCAGCACGGTGGCACAGTGGGAAGCACTGCTGCCTCACAGTGCCAGGGATCTGGGTTCAATTCAGGCCTTGGGTGACTGTCTGTGGGGAGTTTGCACGTTCTCCCCGTATCTGCGTGGGTTTCCTCCATGTGCTCAGTGTCGTCTCGGCTCAATCTCCCTGTCATTCGATAGTCCAAGGGGAATGTCAACCTCACAGGTCTGAGAGAAAGTGTTTTGAGCGGAATCCTTGAAGTCAGGGCAAAGTCCTTCAGCAAATGCCAGGCTACATTTTGTAGTCTTTAACAACTTGAAACAACTTGAGGTACCACCAGACATGTCTACAGATGCACCAAGAAGTATTAAAAATCAATCAACAACTAAACTGTCAGTATTGATAATCCTTTAAAATAGGATTGATGTTGTGAGGTGGTGAGATGGAGTGGTGGGCCCTTGCTGCTGCTGAATTCTCCTGCTTAGGTGGATTGGCCATGTTAAATTGCCCCTTAGTGTCAGGGGGACTCGCTAAGGTAAATGCATAGGATTATGGGGATAGGGGCTGAGTGGGATTATGGTCGGTGCAGACTCAATGGGCCGAATGGCCTCCTTCTGCACTGTAGGATTCTATGATTCTATGAATACATGATCAGCTGGCAATTCCGGGCAACACTTTGAACATCACAATAGTCCCATTGTACTGCACTGAGATGCCAGCCTAGATCATGCTTTCAAATCTTGCAATATGTCCTTCAGTCTTTTATCTTTCTCGAAACACAATTTAAGGAACAGCATCAGCTGGAGTATCGAGTCCAAAGTGGCAGCACTGGCATCAAATCAAAGCTGGCATATTAATTGATGTTACCACCTGCATCGTAGAATCATAGAATCCCGACAGTTCAGAAGGAGCCCATTCGGCCCATCGAGTCTGCACCGACAACGATCCCATTTCCATATTTCCATAACCCCTCATATTTACCCTGCTAATGCCCCTGATATTAAGGGGCAATTTAGCACGGCCAATCAACCTAACCCGCACATCTTTGGACTGTGGGAGGAAACCGGAGCACCTGGAGGAAACCCACGCAAACACGCGGAGAATGTGCAAACTCCACACAGACAGTGACCAGAGGCAAGAATTGAACCCGGTTGCTGTGAAGCAGCAGTGATAACCACTGTGCCACTGTGCCATCTTTCCTCTGCATACTTTTGGTGGGTGTACACCCTACGCACTCTGATGCCCTTCACAAAGTGGCAGTCAAGGTGGCTTGCCCAAGACCTGTACTCACCAGCTGCCAATGCCATTTCAAAGCCAAAAAGGCACCGAAAATACGACCACTAAGGAGCCGATATTTGTGACCTTGGCCTTTCCAAAGGCGAGTCCATATTTTTGAAGTTTAGTTGTTTCGTTAATGTAGGCAATGCAGCAAATAATTTGTGCACGGTTAGGTCCTACAAGCAGCAAGGAGCTAAATGACCAGATAATCATTGGCCAGGAAATCCAGGAGAACCCCCTTCCTTTTCTTCAAACCTTGTACATTTATCTGAAAGGACAGACAAGAGCTCAGTTTGACGTCTCATCTAGAAGATGACAGGGGCATTTTCTGGACTCCTCGTGGCATGTTTCTCATGGCAGGAGGCGGCGCCTCGTTGGCCAACAATGGGACCTCCTGTTGTATACCTATTTATTCTGCCCCACGCCACCGGGAAATCTGTGGAGTAGGTGGGCCATCAGTGGGTCCAGAAGACCCCGCCAGCATGGACAGCCGGAAAATTCTGGGCAACACTTTGAACATCACAATAGTCCATTGTACTGCACTGAGCTGCCAGCCTAGATCATGCTTTCAAATCTTGCAATATGTCCTTCAGTCTTTTATCTTTCCACAAACATCATGAATCTACCATGAACAACAATGACTAGTAACTTATTCTATCACTCTGTTATCTCTTTATTCTCCTGGTATCCTACGCATTACTTATTTCTTAACTTGCATGCTTCCATATTTGACCCCATCGTCGAATTTGACTAAGATCGTGGTCTTGAAAAATGTCAATTAGATCTTTTTGAAAGCATCTCTTTTCCAAAAAAACTCAACTTCCTTATTCTTTCCTTAGGACATAAGTGCCTGAAACGAAAAATCATCTTTTGTCCTGACTTTTATTGCTACCTGGAGAACAATGATGTCCTTGCCCATGCTTAGTTAATCAGGACATGCCATGGGAAGCCACTAAATCGAGTATGAGTGCTTTTCCAAGAAAGAAAACACAGGGAATATCAGGAGTAGAATAATAAACAAGGCTGCTCTGGAATATCTCAATATAGTTCTCACCTGGAACAGAATATTGTGGAAGCGCAATACCCTCTCAGCCTAGTTGCCGACATCTTCTAGCCAACAGGAAGTTGCTCTGATAACAAACCTTCTTCCAGAGGGCTTTTGTTCTGCAGCTTTCTAAATTGTAGCCAAATAAACAGACTGTTGAAATCCTGGGGTCAATCAGCTGTAAGATAAAGCCTACATTTTACAATAGTGTGAATAACATGCAAAACTGTCAAAGCTCAAAACATGTCTACTTCCTTGAATCTCTCAATCGCTGAAACGCAAAAGTGTTTCACCTGGGAAAGCCATTGTGGAAGTGTTGAAAGAAATTTTCTCGCTGTTTTGCCAAACGTACAATAAATGTACCAACTACTTAAGAATGCATTTTTTGATGTCAAGGTTGTTTTTTTTTGTTGACACTGTTACATTACCACCATTGTTGCATCTTCAGTGTTTTTCTCAGACATTTTGTGGGATTATGCAGCTCAAGAGATATTCCTAACACAGAACTTCCACTTAAGTCAGCGACAACAAAAGAAAATACTGAATCCCAGAATGAATAGTGACATTTAACACTAGAGGGCTCTTCGTTTTGGACTCAAGGCTGTCCGATAATGAGAATGCAAGCAAACAGAATGTGCAATGTTGGAACGAGATAAATATGTCATCCAAGCAATGGAATGACCCCACTCTCAATATATTTTGCATTTGTTGAAGGGTCGAATTTTCAGAATAGCTTGCACGCTGCAATGCAAAATTCCAAACCTGCCCTTCATTGGGACGGTGAAACAAAATTAGGTTCTGGCCTCTGGTTTTCTGACTCAAGTACTCTAATCAAGTAGCACATGCAAATTGAACGAGCAAAGAGAGAAAACACGTCCCATCATGCTTGTCTCAACCGCTGCAGCAACAACTGAAATCGAAAAGTTTAATCATTTACATCCTAGAGACAGATCAATAACATTCAAGGCTACCAGAAACTGTAATGCACCTTCGTTTTCCTGGTTGGATTTCTGTGAGCTTGCAGATTTGTAAGCGCCTTGGTTTACCATGTTTAATAATCTTAAGATGTGTTTATCCCAAGACTTTACCATCACTGCATATCACCACAGGCCTATACTCTCTGGAATTTAGAAGAATGAGGGGAGATCAAATTGAGATATACAAGATGATAAAAGGTGTGGATAAAGTAGATGGGGAGCGGATGCTTCCTCTTGTGGGGCATTCTAGGACGAGAGGTCATTGTCTTAGGATAAGGGGTAGCAAATTTAAAACAGAGTTGAGGAGAAACTACTTCTCCCAAAGGGTTGTGAATTTGTGAAATTCGCTCCCCCAAAGTGTGGTGGATGGTGGGACAGTGAGTAAATTTAAGGAACAGTTAGACAGATTTTTAATTGGGAATGGGTTGAAGGGTTATGGGGAGAAGGTAGGAAAATGGTGTTGAGGAGCATATCAGCCATGATCGAATGGCGGAGCAGATTCGATGGGCCGAATGGCCTAATTCTGCTCCTATATCTTATGAACTTATGAACCAAATCTAGCACCAATCTTATTGGACTGAAGACTTCCTGCAAGATCTAATCTGGTATTGTTGGGATCTTTTACTCCATGAGGAATGTAACTTGGGTTCCTGGACTTTATTAAAAATGCCCTTGGCTAATTTAAAGTTTCAGACAGTCACAAGAAGGCTTTCATTAACACTGCAATGAAGTTACTGTGAAAATGCCCTAGTCGCCACACTCCAGCGCCTGTTCGGGTACACTAAATTAAATTTTAATTGCTGCAAGGAGATGCAAGTCGGTGGTTCACTCCTGGGAATAGCTGATGAAATTCAACGTGGGCAAGTGCGAGGTCGTACACTTTGGAAAAAAGAATAGAGGCATGGACTATTTTCTAAACGGTGACAAAATTCATAATGCTAAAGTGCAAAGGGACTTGGGAGTCCTAGTCCAGGATTCTCTAAAGGTAAACTTGCAGGTTGAGTCCGTAATTAAGAAAGCAAATGTAATGTTGTCATTTATCTCAAGAGGCTTGGAATACAAAAGCAGGGATGTACTTCTGAGGCTTTATAAAGCACTGGTTAGGCCCCATTTGGAGTACTGTGAGCAATTTTGGGCCCCACACCTCAGGAAGGACATACTGGCACTGGAGCGGGTCCAGCGGAGATTCACACGGATGATCCCAGGAATGGTAGGCCTGACATACGATGAACGTCTGAGGATCGTGGGATTATATTCATTGGAGTTTAGGAGGTTGAGGGGAGATCTGATAGAAACTTACAAGATAATGAACGGCTTAGATAGGATGGACGTAGGGAAGTTGTTTCCATTAACAGGGGAGACTAGGACGCGGGGGCACAGCCTTAGAATAAAAGGGAGTCACTTTAGAACAGAGATGAGGAGAAATTTCTTCAGCCAGAGAGTGGTGGGTCTGTGGAATTCATTGCCACAGAGGGCTGTGGAGGCCGAGACGTTGAGCGTCTTCAAGACAGAAATTGATAAATTCTTGATTTCTCGAGGAATTAAGGGCTATGGGGAGAGAGCGGGTAAATGGAGTTGAAATCAACCATGATTGAATGGTGGAGTGGACTCGATGGGCCGAATGGCCTTACTTCCGCTCCTATGTCTTATGGTCTTATGGTCTAATAACTGGGTCACTGTCTGTGCAGAGTCTGCACGTTCTCCCCGTGTCTGCATGGGTGTCCTGCGGGAACTCCTGTTGCCTCCCACAGTCCAAAAGATGTGCTGGTTAGGTGCATTGGCCATGCTAAATTCTCCCTCAGTGTACCTGAACAGGTGCTGGAGTGTGGCGACTAGGGGATTTTCACAGTAACTTCATTGCAGTGTTAATGAAAGCCTACTTGTGACACTAATAAATAAACTTTCAAAGAAGAGGATAGTGCCTGACTGGAATCAATAATGCACAAATGGCTTGAGATCATTGGCTGTAGCATAAATGAATAAATTATAAACTGCTCAAATGGCTATAGTATTTGACTGGAGCAATACCTCTCTAAGGATAGCCATCAACCAGGGCAATCTTCTGGTTGTATCACAGCTTGGTGTGGCTCCTGCTCTACCTAAGACCACAAGAAACTACAAAAGGTCATAAATGTAGCCCCATCCATCACGCAAACCAGCCTCCCATCTATTGACTCTGTCTACACTTCCCGCTGCCTCGGCAAAGCAGCCAGCATATTTGAGGACCCCATGCAACCCGGACATTTTCTCTTCCACCTTTTTCCATTGGGAAAAAGATACAAAAGTCTGAGGTCACGTACCAACCGACTCAAGAGCAGCTTCTTCCCTGCTGCTATCAGACTTTTGAATGGACCTACCTTGCATCAAGTTGGTCTTTCTCCACACCCTAGCTATGACTGTAACACTTCATTCTGCACTCTCTCCTTTCCTTCTCTATGAACAGTATGCTTTGCCTGTATAGCGCGTAAGAAACAATACTTTTCACTGTACACTAATACATGTGACAATAATTCAAATCAAAAACATCACCAATGGGGAGATGCCACTCCTCGCAATGAGCAATGGGAATGATGGACATTTTAAGGAGTTGCTATGCATTTTAGCAAGGCTTACTTACTTTTTTTCCCTGAACTAAACATCCAAGTTGTTCGGCCCTAAGATTATCCAATAGCAGTAAGTTGCAAAGATTTCTTCAAGCAACACTGCCCCAAATGTGAGCTACCCATCATCTGGTAGGACAAGGACAGCAGGGACAGGAGAACAAGTTCCTCAATACATTGTACATAATGATAGCCTAGCCATATATCGCCATGCCTTAATCGTTGCTGAGTTAAAATCCAGGAACACCCTGCTTACATTAAAAAAGTAGTTTTTTTTAATTCATTCATGGCACATGGGCGTTACTGGCTGGCCAGAATTTATTGCCCGTGCCTAGTTGCCCGAGAGCAGTTGAGAGTCAACCACATTGCTGTGGCTCTGGAGTCACATGTAAGCCAGACCGGGTAAAGACGGCAGAGTTCCTTCCCTGAAGGACATTGGCTGTAAAGCACTTTGAAATGCCCCAAACCCATGACAGGCTTCATATAAAAGTGAATATTTCTTGATGTAACAGCATCTTCACCACATGAACTCCAGTGAGGCTCCACCTTTGCAAATCAAATAGGGATGTGCTGGTCTTAGTGGAGTAATGACCAACTACCAAGAGTTAATTTTTTTAAAAACAGCGTCACAAGTTCAGAACAAGGTCAACACTCTTAACCGTCCTCTGGGATAGTGAGAAGTTTGGAACAACTGTTGATTTTTTTTCTGCCCTCGCTTCACTCATCTTTTTCTACTTTGACTCTTGGATCTTTTTTTGATTTTTGCCTGAAAGATTGACTCCACTCCTGTGTTAAGCGGGATTTATTTTCATTCACGAGTACTTATTTGCTCCTCTGAATGCCTTTAACAACACTTTTCAGTCATTACCTATCTTCGAGCCTTCCTAGCTGATTTTGACAGCCGGCCAAGGTTTTTCTTCTCTTTGGAGATCTCCAAGCGGCAAGTTTATGGCAATTGCATGATTCCTGCCCAGGGTCATAGAATCATAGGATCCCCATAGTGCAGAAAGAGACCATTCGGCCCACTGAGTCTCCATCGACCACAATCCCACCCAGGCCCTATCCCCATAACACCAGGCATTTACCCTAGCGAGTCCCCATGACACTAAGGGACAATTTAGCATGGCCAATCCACCTAACCCGCACAGCTTTGGACTGTGGGAGGAAACCGGAGCACCCGGAGAAAACCCACGCAGACACGGGGAGAACGTGCAAACTCCCCACAGACAGTGACCCGAGGCCAGAATTGAACTTGGGTCCCTGCCATTCTGAGGCAGCAGTGCTAACCACTGTGCCGCCGTGTCACCCCCAACAGGGCGTACCAGCCTGCCAAGGTTTCTCCCTCTTTGGAGATCCCCGGGCAGCAAGTTTATGGCATTTGCACGGTGCCTGCCCAGGGGTCGCAGTGGGCAATCTGGTCAATATCAAATTGCTGCCCACCCAAAGCAGATGTAAAGAGCTGGCAGACTGGCAGCAAATGGAGATCAAGCAGCCCGGCGGCCACTACTGGCACTCAGGTAAATCACGGGGATGTTCCAGAGGGGCCATGTGGGGAGTGGGGTGTCAGTTGGGGAAACAGGTTTGCCTTTCGGGTGCGAGAAGCACGGTGGCATCTCTACTCCACAAAGGTAAGCTTAAAGCCCACCTTCTGCTTCACTCTGAGCTCACCCTGAAAGTACAGCCAGTCCTTTCAGGGAGTGAATTCAGAGAGCACATTTCCACACAGAGAGCAGGATGGCACGGTGGCACTGTGGTTAGCACTGCTGCCTCATAGCGCCAAGGACCAGGGTTTGATTTCTGGCTTGGGTGACTGTCTGTGTGGATGTCTGCACGTTCTCCCCATGTCTGCGAGGGTTTCTTCCGGGTGCTCCGGTTTCCTCCCACAGTCTGAAAGGCATGCTGGCTAGGTGCATTGGCCATGCTAAATTCTCCCTCAGTGTACCCGAACAAGCACTGGAGTGTGGAGACTAGGGGATTTTCACAGTAACTTCATTGCAGTGTACGCCTACTTGTGACACTAATAAATAAACTTTAAAACACAAACTTAAAGAGTAGTGGAATTTTGGAACTCTCCCTCTCAAAAGGTTCAAGATGCTGGGCCTATTGAAAACTTCAAGACTGGGATTAAAGGATTGTGGTTAGGTAAGGATATCAGGGATAAGGGGCAAAGGCATGCAAATAGAACCAACTTGCTGATTAACTACAATCTAATTGAATGGCAAACGAGCTGAATATCCAGCTCATGTTTCTATATTCCGATGAAGGCAGTTTAATACAACATGGGAAAGTGTAAGGTTATGCACTTTGGTAGGAAGAACAGAGGTGTAGACTATTTTCTAAACAGGGAGAGAATTCAGAAATCGGGAGTGTAAAGGGACTTGGGAGTTCTGGTTCAGGATTCTCTTAAGGTTGACTTGCAGGTTGAATTGGTAGGAAGGCTAATGCAATGTCAGCATCCATTTCAAGAGCACTAGAATACAAAAGCAGGGATGTACTGCGGAGGCTGTATAAGGCTCTGGTAAGACCCCATTTGGAGGATTGTAAGCGATTCTGGGCCCCGTATCGAAGGAAAGATGTGCTGGTCTTAGAGACGACCCAGAGGAGGTTCACGAGAATGATCCCGGGAATTAGAATCTTGATGTATGATGAGCATTTGAGGATTCTGGGTCTGTACATAGGGAATTTAGAAGGGTGAGGGGGGATCTCATTGAAACTTACAGAATAATGAAAGGCCTGGATTGAGTGGACGTGGGGAAGATGTTTCCACTAGGAGGGGAGACTAGGTTCCGAGGGCACAACCTCAGAGTAAAGGAAAGACCCTTTAGAACTGAGATGAGGAGGAATTTCTTCAGCCAGGGGATGATGAATCTGTGGAATTTATTGCCACTGAAGGCTGCGGAGGCCAGGTCATTGAGTGTATTGAAGACAGAGATAGATAGGTTTTTGTTTGGTAAGGGGATCAAAGGTTACAGAGAAAAGGCGAAAGAATGGGGTTGAGAAACATATCAGCCATGATCAGATGGCAGAGTGGACTTGATGGGCCGAATGGCCTAATTCTGCTCCTATATCTTATGGTCTTATGGTCTCAGTGGAAGTACAGATCAGGCATGATCTAACTGGGTGGGAGAGGCTCAAGTGATTGAATGGAATGGCCTTCTCCTGTTCCTACATACCTCTTTTTACTGAAGAGTGCATTGATGTTTAAAATGCCAGCTCGGCCCAGTGTGCACTTGAGACCTCAGACTAGCATGTATACATTCATAAATCCAATGGGCACTGCAGCCCCAGAGTTAAACTCTGGAGTTGGAGTGAAGCAATTAACTATCCTTCCTGCCCTGCTCCATGGCACAGTGGCAACAATATTTATGTCTTTTACAGGTTGCTTGAGTCAAGGAGCACTGTGTAGCAGGTACCAAATGGTGCTCCCAACACAACAACAACTTGCACTTATAGGGCACCTTTAATGTGGCAAAACGTCCCAAGGTGCTTAACAAAAACAATAGCAACGAAAGTAAGCTGCATTCCTAGAATGTTAAATCTACCATCATGAAAACAGCCATCACTGTAATTATTATTATTAGTTATAATTTGATATGATCTGGCTCATTATTGTCACATGTATTAGGATACAGTAAAAATTATATTTTCTTGCGTGCTATACAGACAAAGCATACCGTTCTTAGAGCACATAGGGGAGAAAGAAAGGAGAGGATGTAGAATATAGTGTTACAGTCATAGCTAGGGTGTAAAGAAAGATCAGCTTAATCGGGTGGCACGATAGCACAGTGGTTAGCACTGCTGTTTCACAGCTCCAGGGACCTGGGTTCGATTCCCGTCTTAGGTCACTGTCTGTGTGGAGTTTGCACGTGTCTGCGTGGATTTCCTCCGGGTGCTCCGGTTTTTTCCTGCATTCCAAAGATGTGTGGGTTAGGTTGATTGGCCATGCTAAAATTGCCCCTTAGTATCCTGAGATGTGTAGGTTAGAAGGATCAGTGGGTAAAATGTGTAGGGATATGGGGGTGGGGCCTGGGTGGGATAGTGGTAGGTGCAGACGTGATGGGCCGAATGGCCTCTTTCTGTCCTGTAGGGTTTCTATGATTTCTATAAGATAGGTCCATTCAAAAGCCTGATGGCAGCAGGGAAGAAACTGTCCTCGGTTGGTACGTGACCTCAGATGTTTGTATCTTTTTCCCAACGGAAGAAGGTGGAAGAGAGAATGTCCGGGCTGCGTGGTGTCCTTAATTATGCTGGCTGCTTTCCCGAGGCAGCATGAAGTGTAGACAGAGTCAATGGATGGGAGGCTAGTTTTGCATTATGGACTGGGCTTCGTTCACGGCCCTTTGTAGTTTCTTGTGGTCTTGGACAGAGCAGGAGCCAGACCAAGCTGCGATACATTTGGAAAGGACACTTAGTTATAGTTATCCCTCACCCCTGAGGATGATTGACTTCCCAGAGTCCCAAGAAGGCTGCTGATGCCAACTCGGGACCGGCAGACGCTATGGCACATAGGACGTTTGTTGTCTGATTGCATGTCTTTCCAGGTAAGGTTTGCACAGCCATTGGCAGGCAAGTACAAACTTCAGATACACTAGGAACCATCCAACAATGCAACTTAAATCGCAAATTTTGGAGGTTCCGGTTGTTACCCAGAAGAAGTTAGAAGAATAATTACCCAGAAGCTCAAAGTGGTTTCAATTCCCCTGACTCTTTCTGGGTAACTATTGCACAGACCCACAGTGACATCCCCTCCAGGAATTCCCCACACACCCCAACACACCCCCGGCATGGCACAGTGGCACAGTGGTTAGCACTGCTGCCTCACATTGCCAGGGACCCGGGTTCAATCCCCAGCTTGGGTAACTGTCTGTGTGGAGTCTGCACATTCTCCTGTGTCCTCCGGGTGCTCCGGTTTCCTCCCACAGTCCGAGAGACATACTGGTTAGGTGCACTGGCCGTACTAAATTCTCCCTCAGTGTACCCGAACAGGGCGCCGGAGTGTGGCAACTAGGGGATTTTCACTAACTTCATTGCAGTGTTAATGTAAGCCTACTTGTGACACGAATAAATCAATAGTAAATAACATCCCAGGAGACTCACCCCAGCAACCACCCGATTAACACCCCTCCCCCCACGGGTCTCCCCCAACCCCTGGACCAGCCATCTCACAAGACTACCCATCCTGCAACAGGATTCCCCAACCCCCCCAATACCCCTCCCCCACAGGACATACCCCACCCATGGGACTACCCCCAAGGGACGTCCCACCACAACAAACTCCCAGGGGACTCCACCCCACCCCACCACCCCCACCTGACTAATCCCCAGGGGATACGCCATCACCCAACTACCCCCTCTCAGATCTGCACCCCATCCCCCAGGAACTCCCTCCCAAACCCAATTACAGTGTTCAGAAACTTGCATTCGCTGCACTCCTCCGGCAGGATGCTTGGCAAGAAAAATGCCCCTGAAGTCAGCATCAAATCAAAATGGTTTTTGCTTAAATCTTGATGGCCTTTGTCGCGTTCGCCTGGAAGGCCAGGTGAGAAAGGCTCAGAAAGATTTCTAGGAGGAAAAGTAGCAGTGGAATCTGACTCTGACTGCCAGTCCATGTAAGTTCAGGCCCAGTGTCTTCCATGTGATAAACCATGCCTCAGCATTTCACGGGAGTTTTATCGATGAAAGTTTGACATTGAGTCATACAATGGCATTTTCAGGCAAAGAGGTGGGAGCATCTCAATGGAAAAAAGAGTGGTTGAAAGGTTGAGTGCTTTAGGGAAGGAAGTGCTTAGGGCCTTGATGGCTGAAGGCACGGCCATCGATGTTGGAGTTGGGATTTGCAAAGGCCAGAATTGGGGGAACAGAAGGTAGTAAGGCTGAAGGAGAGTGCAGATACAGGCAGTTGTCAGTCACGGGGGGCGGGGGCGGCGAGATTTAAAACAAAGATCAGAATTTTTAAATTGATGCGGGCGATCTTACCAAACAAATTCTAAGTGCCGAATGAGCATGAAAACGGGAGAGAATCTCGCTGATGTTTTGGGCCAGTCACAATCGTATGGCACTTAGGAAAAAAAGAGTCAGGATGTGATTCTCGCCAGTAGGGGGAGGGGGCAAGGCCTACTCTCGCCGGGAAGCCGGCTGTTGAACTCTGGATGCGCCATTGAGAAGGTGTCCCAATCTCCCAGAGTACTGAGATCTGTAACTACCCCAATCCCCTCCCACGGATATCACTCCCCTCGCTGGTCACCACCTGGTCATCGTCCCCTCCCAACTCCCAATCACCACCCTGTACATCACCCCGCCCCCTGCAGAATACCCTGCTTCCCTCCTCCCGGACGATAGCATCCAGAATTCACTAATTATATTTAACTGATGTTATGAGTATTACAATTGGCTTTGCACCTTTTATGAGCGCAAAACAGATTTCGTCGGCAAATCAGTGCCAGTAATATCGCAAGAGGTGAGAAACTGGACGCAAGCACAATTTTTCACCTCTCGCCTGACCTGACTGACTGGCCTCACCGATCGAACAGTGAGATGAGCCGGTAAGATTGCCCCCAATGCATTTGTTAACTGGGAGCCAATGATGGTCAACCAGCACGGGTTTGGTGAGCGGGTGGGGCTTGGCAGTTGGGTTAGGGTACGGGCAGCAGAGGGTGGCAGATGGGAGGCCAAGCAGGAGAGCATTGGAAGAGATTGCAAGGGCAGAGATGAACATCTGAGTAAGAGATGTGCTGAGGCAAAATCTAAGTTAGGCAATGTTATAGTGATGGCAACAGCAAGCCTGACTTCTGGCACAAACATATAGGCCGAAACTCTATCACCTCGCCTGACCTGGAATCGGGGCTGGCGAGGTTCCCAGAAGGGAAATCTCCCTTGACCTCGGGTGGGATTTTACGATCTCACCCAAGCAAGGCTATAAAATCCCGCCCATAGTGTGAAGTTCATCTCAGGGTCAAATGCAATCCAAGCTTGATTCAACCTCAGACGGTTGTCAAGGTCAGGGAATGGAATTCGTCTCAAGGACTGAAGATAATGGGTTGGGTTTTCATGTCCCGAGATAGCCAGGACTGGGTGTGAGTTTGCCAAAAACAATTCCCCGCTTGGGTCACTGTCTGTGCAGAGTCTGCACGTTCTCCTCGTGTCTGCATGGGTTTCCTCCGGGCACTCCGGTTTGCCAAAAACAAAATAACTGTCGGGATGCAATTTTAAATTCCCCATTGAAAAAGTAGCCCACACACATGAAATAAGGGGGAAGAGGTTTTGGGGGCAGGTTCAGGTTGTGACCCAGCATACACATCCTTTCACATCATAGTCACCATTGACAGCCCGAGGGAATATTCGATTTTACTGTCTCCCCGGATTTCTATCAGCTCAGGCGGGTTTTGGAAAGTTTCTGAAAACCTGCCATGTTGTGAGTTCATGAACTTTGGGGAAACCAACTGAGAAGTTGGGAACATTCTGACCAATAAGTTTTAAATGGTTTCACAGATTTAAGTGTCCATATTAGATCTTATCTTGTAAATTAGGTATTTTGTCACAATAGTCATCAGTCATAGGACTCTTTCTTGAAAACTTAAGTTAACCATTACATTGACCAACATCATGTAAGTTTTGAGATGAGTTAGAGTACTTTTCCCATTCCCACTAGGAAAAGTGCTACTGTGCATTCAAAACTGAAGCAAACTGTCCTTGAGAGCTCTAGTTTCATCACCTGAGGTGAATTCAATGTCCACAGTACCTTAACTTTGAAAATAACAGTCTGAAGATTTCTCTTCAACAAAAAAATTGCAACTTGTCCCTGGACTGCTTTGATTGACAGGACATCTGGCATAGCTTAGAAAAAGTGAGCTTTCTGTTTTGGTCATTTTAATAGGCTTCAGTGTTTGCAGTTGTAAGGATTTGTTTTGACGGCTGAGCCCATTATGAGTTTCAAATGCTTCAAAACCACTTATCTAAGAGGAGGTTATCTCTGCGGTTTTATTGACAGCTTTAAATGGTTGTTAAAGGATTATCTGACATTGCTGTGGTAACTGAACAAATATTTGTTTGTTTATGCAGCTGAATAATCACTTGAAAGGATTTATGTTTTGTCATTGGATCTGGATTTCTTTTTAAATGAATGGTTATGTTTTTCAGTGACAACTCTTTTCTATTGCTCTATACCTATTTCAAATGATTTCCATTGCAATTACATGGCTCCTGCAGGCTGTGCATAGTAGATACTGGATGAGTGGCTACGGATGATGCAGGAGTGCAGGGATGGGGTATGGTGTATGATGGGGTATGGAGTCTGCCTGTGATGATATGAAGAGGCATGAAGGAATATGAGAGAGCATAGAAGGGGCATGGGGGCATGAGAAGATATATGAGGTTATAAGGGGCATGGAGGAGACATGGGGATATGAGGACACAGGAAGACAGCATGGGATTATGAGGAGGCATGGGAGAATTTGGAGGGAGCATGGAGGTTATGAGAACACAAGGAGGTACCCTGGATGAGGGTGGGGGCAAGGGATGAAGGTGAGGGGGGGTGGGCATAAGGACTATGTTTGGGAAGCTGGGCAGATATTCCATCGAACCAAGGGAGGTCTTCCTAGACCTCTTAAACACCCACACTCCTCCAAAATGCCTTGGGGGTCAGTAAACCCAAAACCTGCCCACACACATCGCCAGGAAATGAGAATATGGAGGACATAGGCAGAGGTGACAGGCTTGCATTTGTACGGTCAGGCAGTGGCCTGACACACATTTCCTAAGCCGAACACAAAAATCCAGCCTGATGGCTTTGGTCTTCCCAATATTTAGTTGAAGGGAATTCCTGTTAATCTAGTACTGGATATCAGGCAAGCAGTCTGAAAACTGAGCGAGTGGAGATGTCAAACTACGATAGGTTGTTTTCAGCTCATTTTGCAGAGAGGTAAGAGCCAACCAGCTGGATATCAGAGAGGAAGCTTTGGAGGAAGACAGTGTGGTCAACGTGTCAAAGGTTGCAGACAGATCAATGATGCCGGCGTTGGACTGGGGTGGGCACTGTAAGAAGTCTCACAACACCAGGCTAAAGCCCAACAGGTTTATTTGGAATCACGAGCTTTCGGAGCACTGCTCCTTCATCAGGTGACTGGAGTGATCACCCACCTGATGAAGGAGCAGTGCTCCGAAAGCTCGTGATTCCAAATAAACCTGGTGGACTTTAATTTGGTGTTGTGAGACTTCTTACAGATCAATAAGGATGAGAAGTGATAGATAATTAGTTGTGCAATGCTCTGGGAAATCCAGAAATCACAAAAGGAGCAGAATAAATGCGAGTTCTTCCTTTAATACGTCCCATAGAATCATAGAATCCCTACAGTGCAGAAGGAGGCCATTCGGCTCATCAGGTCTGCACCGACAATTCCACCCAAGCCCTATTCCTGTAACCCAACATATTTACCCTAGCTCGTCCCCCTGACACTAAGGGGCAATTCAGCATGGCTGATCAACCTAACCCACACATCTTTGGAGTGTGTGAGGAAACCGGAGCACCCGGAGGAAACCCACACAGACATGGGGAGAATGTGCAGACTCCACACAG
The DNA here is from genome assembly GCF_964213995.1 of Mustelus asterias. Lineage (NCBI taxonomy): Eukaryota > Metazoa > Chordata > Chondrichthyes > Carcharhiniformes > Triakidae > Mustelus > Mustelus asterias. Next base: position 90,468,198 of record NC_135815.1, on the reverse strand, counting down.
ACAGTGACCCAAGCCGGGAATTGAACCCAGGTCCCTGGCGCCATGAGCAATGCTCACCACTGTGCCACGCCAGGTAAGGGCAGCAGATTTCCTCACACAACTACCACTCACAGGGAAAAAATAAACCCAAATATAAATTTTAATTGTGGTAAAATAAAGTTACCAAATGGAAACATAATCAGTTTGATGCAACTGGATGGCTTTTTAGACTATTTCAGATAGCAGTTAAGGGTAAAGTCTATTTATTAGTGTCATAAGTAGGCTTACATTAACACTGCAATGAAGTTACTGTGAAAATCCCCGAATCGCCACACTCCGGCGCCGTTCGGGTACACTGAGGGAGAATTTAGCATGACCAATCCACCCAACCAGCACGTCTTTCGGACTGTGGGAGGAAACCGGAGCACCCAGAGGAAACCCATGCAAACACGGGGATCGAACCCGGGTCGCTGGCGCTGTGAGGCAACAGTGCTAACCATGGTGCCACTCTCGGTTAGGTAGGCCAGGCCAGGTAAGGGCAACTGATTTCCTTCCGTCAAGGACATTGGTGAACTAGAGAGGCTTTCGCAACAAGCTGGGACTGTGGTTCCAAGATCATCATTATTGAGAGCAACTTTTTGTTCCAGATTTATTTTGTGGACTGAACTGTAAATTCCCAAATGGCACGGCAGGCATGTTTTGCAAGGCCATGTACAAATGAGCCATGAACCATATTGTTCCTATGGATGTACCCAAGACCCCGCAGTTGCTGCAGCCTACAAACATGGCGAACTGGCTCCTTATTCATTTCTTAATCGCTTTGCTGGTGTTGTACCCTCCAGCTCCCCCTCCAGTTTAGGGATATCACTTTAAGCATTTCCTCCCACTCTTTGATTCTTGGTGTGGAAGTCATGTTGGGCTCTACGAGACAGCGTGCACTCTGGCTCTCAAGAGCAGCAATGGGCTGGAGGGCGACTCACTCTCAGGTCACTCATGTGTAATGTCACTGCAGCCCAATGTTAAATTATTAAAATAACACTGTCTTTTGGAGCATTAAATGAAGCATTTCTGGAGACTGAGTGGAGCATAGGAAATGAGTCTCAGTCCTCATGGTGAATAAATTATGGAAATGAGAGACGGCTGAATAACAAAAAAATTATTCATCAGTCTGTCCCCTCATACAAACGGTATAAATAGTGTTCTGTTTCTTGCATTCATGAGCTGTGTTGTTTAGTGTCCTGTCTTCCACAACCACTGCCGAGATTGTATTACGCTGGCCTATCTTCCGATATTGCTGCCAGTGTTTGTGAGAGAAATTTATGCCCTTTGTTATAATCGCCAAGTTTGAGGTTTTTTTTTTCTCTCTCTCTTCCCCACTTCTGCTGTTTTTTTGTGTGGACGTCTCCGGTGTGACATTCCTCCGTTCCTGCTGGGAAATGTCAATTTGTGTGGACGAGTGGCAGAGAACGGCAATCTCATTCGTGCTTTGAGCGTTTTCTGCCCCACAAAAGCAGCATTAGAAAAATAAGTTAAAAAGGTCAATTGAACTCGTTAAGACCTTGTTAGGGGTCATGAATGAGCAACTTGTGTGGCATTATGCAGTGGTGGAAGCACATTTAAAGGTCAGTGTTTTACAGAAACTCTGATCTGTCACAAGTGCGGCCTGTGAGTGCAGAGTTACATTGCATTGAATTACGTCGACTTAACAATAGAGAAATAGGCCAACAGGTCTACGGAGTGTTTATTCCCACCATCGGCCTCTTCCCACTCCTCTTCAAAATAAAGTTAAAGTTTATTTATTAATCACAAGTAGGCTTACAACAACACTGCAATGAGGTTACTGTGAAAATCCCCGAGTCGCCACATTCCGCCGCCTGTTCGGGAGAATTTAGCATGGCCAATGCACCTAACCTGCACATCTTTGGACTTTGGGAGGAAACCGGATCGCCCAGGGGAAACCCACACAGACACGGGGAGAATGTGCAAACTCCACACAGACAGTGACCCAAGCTGGGAATCGAAACCTGGTCCCTAGTGCTGTGAGGCAGCAGTGCTAACCATTGTGCCACTGTGCTGCCAGGAGAGAATTTTCCCATTCTGCCTGACACTATCTGACACCATCTATGTTTTCCTCCAATGCTTTCTCCCTCATTTGCTTACCCAGGCTTCCATTAAGTGCTATTTGTCTCAACTGCTCCAATTGTTCCTCAGTCGAATCATTCTCGGTACAGAAGAATGTGGTGGAATCTTGCTGAGCCGTCAGGATCCAGAGGAGGTTCACGAGAATGATCCTGGGAATGAAGAGCTTAACATAGGAGGAGCATTTAAGGACTCTGGGGGTGGGATTTTCCAGCTCCGTTCACCCCAAAACCGGAAAATCCCACCCGAGGTCAGCGGACCTTTGAATGGTCTACCTCCCCACCCGCTACGATTCCTGTGGCAGGCGGGATGGGAAAATCCCCTCCCAGGATCGATGGACTTTAGGCGGATGAGGGGGGAATCTCATTGAAACTTACAGAATACTGAAAGGCCTGGACAGATTGGAAATGGGGAAGATGCTTCCATTAGTAGCAGAGACTACGATCCGGGGGCACAGCCTCAGAGCAAAGAGATGACCCTTTAGAACAGAGATGAGGAGGAATTTCTTCAGCCAGAAGGTGGTGAATCTATGGAATTCATTGCCACAGAAGGCTGTGGAGGCCAGGTCATTGAGTGCCCTTGAGACAGAGATAGGTTCTTGATTGGTAAGGAGATCAAAGGTTAACCAGTAAGGCGGGAGAATGGGGTTGAGAAACATATCAGTCTGGTTGAATGGTGGAACGTATGCAATGGGCTGAATGGCCTAATCCTGCTCCTGTATCCTATTTTCTCATGGTGTCGCCAGCCAGCTGCAGAGTCGGCAAGGGAGCTGTGCTGCCGTTCTTCATCAAGCCCTGCCCTATCACAGTCCGATCAGGCAGTGACGAGCCCAGAGCAGGTCTTCTCCTGGAATCAAGGTCCCAGGGCCGGAATTCTCGCCTACCAAGAGCTGGCAGCCAATCAGAGGCTGGCAGTTCCTGCGCTTGACAGCATCACTGGGGAGGCCGGGTCTGCTGCCGGACGGACAGGCAACGGAGTCCCAGGATCACGGAGTGACCCAGGAAATGGTGGAAGGCTTGGGTGGGGTTGAAGTCGTAGGGAGAAGGCTGCAGGTGGTGTCGGCAGTGGGGTGTATCTCAACGCACACACCCTCTGCCTCCCACCCCCTGCATTACTGATGTCCAGTCCCTCCATTGGGCACTGAGTGTCTTTGATCAAGGGACACACCCCAACCCAAAGGTGATAAGCAGACCATATAGTTTTACCTGTAATGTCTATCACATGACGATAGACCCACCCATAGATGGGTTAATACCAGTGGCAATGGGATGAGGCCTTAAGTGGGCATTAGTTGGCACTTAACTGGCACAGGACAGCAATGTCGACCTTGGGCCTCCCTGCCCAGAACTTAATTCTGACAGAGACATGAATGCTCAGGTATGCCATCATTCCACTTGGGTAAACGCCTTCCCAATCTTCAAGCTTGTCAACTGTGAAAGCAGCGGATTTCAGCCTGTATAATCTCTTTTAGCAGCTCTTTAAATTTTAAGTTTATTTATTAGTCACAAGTAGGCTTACATTAACGCTGCAATGAAGTTACTGTGAAAATCCCCTAGTTGCCACACACCGGCACCTGTTCGGGTACACTGAGGGAGAATTTAGCACGGCCAATGCACCTAACCAGCACGTCTTTCGGACTGTGCAAGGAAATCAGAGCACCCAAAGGAAACCCACGCAGACACGGTAGCACAGTGGTTAGCACTGCTGCTTCACAGCTCCAGGGTCCCGGGTTCGATTCCCGGCTCGGGTCACTGTCTGTGTGGAGTTTGCACATTCTCCTTGTGTCTGCGTGGGTTTCCTCCGGGTGCTCCGGTTTCCTCCCACAGTCCAAAGATGTGCGGGTTAGGTTGATTGGCCAGGTTAAAAATTGTCCCTTAGAGTCCTGGGATGCACAGGTTAGAGGGATTAGCGGGTAAATATGTGGGGGTGGGGCCTGGGTGGGATTGTGGTCAGTGCAGACCCGATGGGCCGAATGGCCTCCTTCTGCACTGTAGGGTTTCTATGATTCTATGACACGGGGAAAACGTGCAAACTCCACACAGACAGTGATCCAAGCCGGGAATCGAATTCAGGTCCCTGGCGCTGTGAGGCAGCAGTGCTAACTATTTTTGTCACCGTGACGCCCCTTTAAGCTCAGTGGTCGCTGTCTTGCCTTTGAGCCAAAAGATTGCAGGTTCAAACGCCATCTTATACATCATATCATCCAAGCTGCTGTTTCAGTGCACCACTGAGAGATGGCTTGACGTACTATATTCGGATGAGGTGCTAAACCAAGCCACCACCAGATGCCACAGGTAGACATGAAGGTTCATGTGGCATGTCTTGAAGAGTTGGGAAAGTTTCACCCTGTGCCCAGGTCAACATTCCAGCCTTCAATGACACCACCAAAAACAGATTCATGGTCACATAACTCATTGCTATCTGCAGAATTTTGTTGTGTGCAAGTTAGTCGCCATATTTCCGTACATGACAACAGTGACCAGGCTCTGGAACACTTGGGGGATGTTCTGTGATCAAGAAGATTGCCAATAAATGCAAAGGCCGGAATTCTTCCATCCCGCACGCCACTGGAACTTTAGTGGGCGGGTTGCAGAGAATGTGAAACGCCATTGACGGTCGGATGGGAATTTCCGACTTTTAGACCAGCGCGGCTGGAGAATTCTGCCCAAAGTCTATGGGATTTTTATTGGACACCAATTCCATAGAATCCCAACAGTGCAGAAGGAGGCCATTTGGCCCATCGAGTCTGCACCAAACACAATCCCACCCAGGCCCTTTTCCCATAACCGCATATATTTACCCTGCTAATCCCCCCGACACTAAGGGGCCATTTAGCATGGCCGATCAACCTAACCCGCACATCTTTGGACTGTGGGAGGAAACCGGAGCACCCGGAGGAAATCCACACAGACACAGGGAGATTGTGCAAAGTCCACACATACAGTGATCCAAGGGCGGAATTGAACCCGGGTCCCTGGTGCTGCGAGGCACCCGGATGTTGGATTTATGTCACATGATCACATTAAACCGGGATGTTGGATTTATGTCACATTATCAGTAACCCCCACAGCTTTCCCCCTGATCTTGCAGAATCTCACTAGCTGTTCTGTCTGGAGACAATACACATCTCTTTAACCTGTGTTGAATGCTCCCTCCACTCACATTGTCTGTACCTTTAAGACCTGGCTGGCTGTAGAGATTTGCATTCTAATTAGTATTCTGTAACTTGATTTCTGTGTCTGTGCACTGTTGGAGAACAGATATCCACTCCATCTGACGAAGGAGCTGTGCTCCGAAAGCTTATGGTATTTGCTACCAAATAAACCTGTTGGACTTTAACTTGGTGTTGTGAGACTTCTTACTGTGCTGTGAGGCAGCAGTGCTAACCACTGTGCCAAAGTGCCATCCAATTCCTTTATTTTCTGTAAGAATGATAGACTAAAGGGTACATAAGCAGCAATTCCATTTAATTAAGCTGTGCCCACCATTATTAATGGGAGCCAAGAACCACCACCATCCCCCCTCCCCGTCCCCCATCCCCCCACCTCCACAACCACTGCCAGTGGTGTTCCTGGGGCCAGAGAGCTGCCAGGTAATTGGTTGGCTGACAGCTTGCAGAGATGGGTCTCCTTCTCTCCTGGAAGTAGAATTTGATTTGATTAGATTTGGTTTATTGTCACATGTGTTAACATACAGTGAAAAGTATTGTTTCTTGCGCGCTACACAGACAAAACATACCGTTCACAGAGAAGGAAAGGAGAGAGTGCAGAATGTAGTGTTACAGTCATAGCTAGGGTGTAGAGAAAGATCAACTTAATGCAAGGTAGGTCCATTCAAAAGTCTGACAGCAGCAGGGTAGAAGCTGTTCTTGAGTCGGTTGTTACGTGACCTCAGACTTTCGTATCTTTTTCCCAACAGAAGAAGGTGGAAGAGAGAATGTCCGGGGTGCGTGAGGTCCTTAATTATGCTGGCTGCTTTGCCGAGGCAGCGGGAAGTGTAGACAGAGTCAATGGATGGGAAGCTGGTTTGCGTGATAGATTGCGTTACATTGTGAAGCACAATTCACCAAGCGTTGGATAGTTCACCCACTAATAGGGAACGTGAGCTCAGTTTAGACCGTCGTAGGACCCTACCCTTTTGTAGTTCGGAAGCCCTACCTTAAACCAAAAAATGGGCCGATATCCATTTGCCCCTTGCAGGGCAATTCACTGGAGAGAGGCCAGAATCACCCCAACTTTTTTGTGGGGAGGATTCTGCCCATGGTTGCAAGCATGACGTGGTAGAATTTCACACTCGGATTGAGAGTGAGAAGCTTGGGTCTGAAACTTTTTTAAAAAACAATTCCAAAGGCATGGGATTGAGTTAGCTGAAAATGGACTGGGAAAATAGATTAAAAGGTTAGTTGGTAGGTAAGCGGTGACAAATATTGAAGGAGATACTTCATAATTTTCAAGGAACATATATTCCATTGGGAAGGAAATGCCGGAACTTTACTGCCTTGCCCGTCCGAGGCTCGTAAGATCCCACCCGAGGCCAACGGAGAATGCCGTTCTGTGAGCCCCGCCCACCCTGATTCTGGGGCAGGTGAGGCGGTAAAATTCTGATAAAAGACACTATGAGAAGGATAGACAATCCATGGATAACTAGGGAAGTTTAAGGATCGTATCAAATTTTAAAAAAGGGAATACAATACGGCAAAGATTATCATAGAAATCATAGAAACCGGACAGTGCAGAAGGAGGCCATTCGACCCATCGACTCTATACTGACAACAATCCCACACAGGCCTGATCCCCGTAACTCCACATATTCAACCCACTACACGGTGGCACAGTGGTTCGCACTGCTATCTCACAGCGCCAGGGATTCGGGTTCGATTCCCAGCTTGGGTCACTGTCCGTGTGGAGTTTGCACATTCTCCCCGTCTCTGCGTGGGTTTCCTCTGGGTGCTCCGGTTTCCTCCCACAGTCCAAAGATGTGCGGGTTAGGTGGATTGGCCATGCTAAAATTCTCCCTCAGTGTACCCGAACAAGCGCCGGAGTGTGGCGACTCAGAGATTTTCGCAGTAACTTCATTGCAGTGTGAATGTAAGCCTTCTTGTAACTAATAAATAAATTTTAATCCCCCTAACCTACGCATCCCATGACACTAAACGTAAAGATGGCCGATCACCCTAACCAGCATCTTTGGACTGTGGGAGGAAACCGGAGCACCCAGAGGAAACCCATGCAGACACAGGGACAATGTGCAACTCCGCACAGGAGATTAGTCAAAAGATTGGGAACGTTTTAGAAACCAGCAAAGGAAAGCTAAAAAAGAGGGAAAAAATAGATTATGATAGTAAGCTAGCAAGAATTATAAAAACAGACAGTAAGAGTTTCTACAGTGGTTAAAAGGGAAGAGAATAGTTCAGGGAAGAGTTGGTTCATCAGAGGAAGAAAGGAGGGGATTAATGATAGAAAACAAGGAAACAGCAGAGACCTGGAACAAATGTTTTCTTCAGAGTGAAAGAGAAGGAAAACATACACCAAGAAAATCAGGAGGAAAAGGGGAGGGTGGAATATTTAAACAGGCACGTCTACCAGCAATTAAACAGGCAATTAAACCCAGTATGGAGCCAATTGAAAACTACTTTACATGGCCTGTCTAATTTTATGGTTGGTAGGTGGGCCAATTCACCAGGCGGCCATTACACTTGAGTTACAACCTTGATCCAGAGTGGACTGAAATCACGTTTAAAAAAGGTGTCAGGGGACAGAGGTTTGTATCCGAATGTGCTGCCTGCACACAGTTTGCAGCATTTTTTCATTGGGATTTAACTTGTACAGGTCAACAACACACGGAGACAACTCCAGAGTGGCTGTCCCTTGAAACGTCAGCCCACACCCTCGCTTTCCTCAGCGCCTGCCCTCTTTCTGCCCTCCCCGACAGCGCTGAGCCTTTCCCAACATGCCTTTCACCCTCGCTGCCCGTTACTTGGCCCACCTGCAATAAAATCATGTTCTGGAGCTAATTGCGGGTTGAAGCACATTTTGCGCCCTCTTCCAGACCCGCTGAGCACACGTACCAATGGGCACAAAATTCAGGCCATAATCGAACAGCGTCAACATGGTTTTATGAAAGGAAATCACTTTTGACAAGTTTACGAGAGTTCTTTGAGGATGTAGTGGACAGGATGGATAAAGGCAATCCTGTAATGTAGAGTGTTTGGATTCACAAAAGGCATTCAGTAAGATGCCACATCAAAGGTTACTGCACAAAAAAACAGTGCATAGTTAATGAACTATTGAATTATTGAATATATGTTGGGGGCGATACATTAGCACAAATAGAGGATCAGCTATCGAACACAGAACAGAGAGTTGGGACAAATGGGTCATTTTTGGGTTTGATTTGATTTGATTTATTATTGTCACATGTATTAGTATACAGTGAAAAGTATTGTTTCTTGTGTGCTATACAGACAAAGCATACCATTCATAGAGAAGGAAACGAGAGAGTGCAGAATGTCGTGTTACAGTCATAGCTAGGTTGGCAAATTGGAATCAGTCAGGGACCAGAGGGATCCATGTCGAGCCCTCAGTTATTTACAATCTGTATTAATGACTTAGATGAGGGAACCAAATGTGCAGCCAAATTTGCTCACGCAACAGAGGGAAGTGGGAAAACAAGTTGGCACAAAGCCAATTCTTCCCAGTCTCATGGGGAAAGACTTGAAGACGGAACAAGGCAGAAATTCAGATTTCCTGCCATCAGCTGAGCAGTCCGATGAGTTCCCACCTCCAAGCAATCTTCCCATAGGCAGGCCATCATTGGCAGAGGCTACCCACCTGGCAGCAGTGGATAGTCAAGTTGAATAATGAATTGCTCATTTGTGGGCTGATTGCAGCCACTGGCTGGGGACCAAGTTTAAAATTTAAAGTTTATTTATTAGTGTCACAAGTAGGCCTACATTCACACTGCAATGAAGTTACTGTGAAAATCCTCTGGTCGCCACACTCCGGCGCCTGTTCGGGTACACTGAGAGGGTACTTAGCATGGCCAATGCACCTGATCAGCTGGTCTTTCGGACTGTGGGAGGAAACCGGAACACCCAGAGGAAACCCACACAGACACGGGGAGAACGTGCAGACTCCACACTGAGTGACCCAAGCTGGGAATCAAACCTGGGTCCCTGGCACTGTGAGGTAACAGTGCTAACCACTATGCCACTGTGCCAGAGACACTGATGGCAGAATGGTAACCCTGGTAGATGCCTCGAGGTGACTTGCCAAAGACTGACTACGGCCGTTCATAAGCTCACGAGTCCTCCTATCTTTGACCTCCCCTTCCACTGCCGCTCCGACAAGCATGAATCACGGATGTGGACACTGTGACAGTGATTCCTCAAGGTGGTGGCAGCCTCATGACCCCCAACGTGCAATCCCAGGAATCCATCCACCTGTCTTTATTGGATGGCAGACCTGAAGACAGCCCTTTAAGAAGCCACCACCCCGAAGACTGCAGCGAGGGGGGGATGGGGGTTGGTGGGGGGGGGTGGTGTGGGGGGTTTGTTGGGGGGGGGGGGGTTGGGGGGGGGGGGCGGTGGATGCCATCCAGGGCAGGGGTCAGGATTCAGAAATGTTTCTTTTTAAAAGGGAAAAGGTTTCCATCCACAACATCTGCAAAGGGCTATTGATAAGTGAAGTGATTGGACAAAATATAGGCCAATAGAATATAATATGGGAAAATGTGAGGAATATCCAGATTGAGTGGGAGAATAGAAAAGGAAAACATTATTTAAATGGAGAGTGTCTACAGAATGCGGCAGTACAGAGGAAGCAGGGTGATCCCTGTACATGAAGCACAATGACTGGAATTCTCTGGCCATTCATGCCCCACTGCCAGCGAGAATGGAAAATTTGGCACTGAACCAAATCTCCGTTCACTGCAGCGGGACCGGAGAATCCCAGCCGCGAGTGAGGTCGGAGAATCATGGAATCATAGAATCGTACAGCGCAGAAGAAGCCCTTCAGCCCATCGAGTCTACACTGACACATGAGAAACACCTGAACTCCCACCTAATCCCATCTGCCAGCACTTGGCCCATAGCCCTGAACGTTACAATGTGCCAAGTGCTCATCCAGGTACTTTTTAAAGGATGTGAGGCAACCCGCCTCCGCCACCCTCTCAGGCAGCGCATTCCAGACCTTCACCACCCTCTGGGTAAAAAAGCTTTTTCTCACATCCTCCTAAACCTTCTGCCCCTCACCTTGAACCTACATCCCCTCATGACTGACCCTTCAAATAAGGGTCCTTGCTCCTTATCCACCCTGTCCATGCCCCTCATAATCATGTACACCTCGATCAGGTCACCCCTCAGTCTTCTCTGCTCCAACGAAAACAACACAAGCCTATCCAACCTCTCTTCATAACTTATCCCGGGCAGCATCCTGGTAAATCTCCTCTGTCGTTCTCCCCCGCGCACCCCCCCCCCCCCCCCCCCACCCCCAGCCCCCTCCAGTGCAGTCACATCCTTTCGATAATGTGGCAACAGAACTGCACACAATACTCCAGCTGTGGCCTCACCAAAGTTTTATACAACTCCAGCATGATTTTCCTGCTTTTGTAATCTACGCTTCAATTGATAAAGGCAAGTGTCCCATATGCCTTTTTCACCACCCTACTAACATGCCCTTCCGCTTTCAGAGGTCTGTGGACAAACACACCAAGGTCCCCATGTTCCACAGAACTTCCTCGTATCCTACCATTCATTGAGTACTTTCTTGTCAAATTGCCCCTTCCAAAATGTATCACCTCACACTTTTCAGGGTTAAATTCCATCTGCCACTTATCTGCCCATTTGACCATTCCACCTCTATCTTCTTGTAGCCCAAGACACTCTGCCTCACTGTTAACCACCCATCTAATTTTTGTGTCATCCACAAACTTACTTATCCTACCCCCCACGTAGTCATCAAAGTCATTTATATAAATGAAGAATAATAGGGGGCCCAACACAGATCTCTGTGGTACTCCTCTGGACACTGGCTTCCAGTCACTGAAGCAACCTTCCAGCATCACCCTCTGTCTCCTACAACTGAGCCAATTTTGAATCCATTTATCAAATTACCCTGTATCCCATTTCTTCTTTACTTCTTTGCTTCTTTACAAGTCTCCCGTGAGGGACCTTGTCAAAGGCTTTGCTGAAATCCGGCCCAACAAGTCAGTAAGGCATTACAGAAAGTAATTAGCAAAGCAAATAGAATGTTGACCTCTATTGCAATGGGATGCAGTGTAAAAGAATTCTTGCCACACTGTACAGGGCTTCAATGAGACCACACCTAGAAACTATGAAATTCTAACAAGGTTAAACATGGTAGATTCAGAAATAATGTTCCCAATAGTGCGGGAGTCCAGAACTAGGGGTCATAGTTTGAGGAAAAGGGGTTAACCTTTTAGAACTGAGATGAGGAGAAATGTCATCACCACTGAAAGTAGTTAAAGCCAGAACGTTGTGTGATTTCAAGAAGAAATTAGATATAGCTCTTGGGGCTAAAGGGATCAAGGGATATGGGGGGAAGGGGGATCAGGATATTGAATGTGATAATCATCCATGATTATAATGAATGGCAGAGCAAGTTCAAAGGGCCGAATGGCCTACTCGTGCTTCGAGTTTGTATGTTCCTATGAACTACATAGAAGTCAAGGGTTATGGAAACCAGCTGAAAGTAGAGTCAAGGTCAAAATTAGATCAGCCATGATCTTATTGAATGATGGAGAAGGCTTGAGGGGCCGAATGGCTCCTGGTTCTTACACTATGATGTTTGCTCAGGAATCAAGCCCCATAAAAAACACAATAACTTCTGAAATAGCCAGAACAAAATTATCATTCCCCAGGGACTCACACATTCCAAGGACACAAGCATAGGCATTCCCCACCACCCATCCCTACCTTCCTGAGGAAGAAGTGGCTCACTGTCGGCTGCTGGCAGGATCTTCACATCCCACCCAAGTCAATGGCCATTGGTGTTGCTTGCTGGCTGCAACCTGTGGCCACCACAGGGGTCACCATCGGCAGGACAGGAAGACCCCGCTGGCGAGAAGGACCGGAAAATCCCAACCATCATATGGATTTTGCTGGAGTTTTCAACAGCCTTTTACCGCAGGAATGATTTAGTGTAGTGATTTCAAGACTGCTCCCAAGCCACTTGCATGCCCTTTCTGATTTATGAATCTTCCCTAGTGTTGGCGGAGGGTCTGTACCGGCCAGGAATGCAGCTATCAAACAGAGTGGCTGTATGGGCAGACTGGAAGCCTGGAACCAGGGCTGTCTTAGAGGTAGCACTTTATAACTTCAGAATAACTAAGTTCCAGCTGTATAGAATAATTTCATCCATCTGCCCAGATGTATGTACAATTGACGACACAGTGAGATGCGTCAAAAGCTTTACAGCTTTACAGGGATAAACCCAGGTTTGATTTTCAGTGAGGGGGTGGGGGGAACATGATTTTAAGTGCAGTGTTAGGAATCTTATGGCTCATTTCTCCTTGGACTTATTAACAACCATCACAATTGCTCGACGGACAATGAATGTACAGTCTGCAAATGCTGCAATGTGGCAGTGCTGCTCCGCCCACTTGATTAAGCTCCATGTCCACAGCAGGGTGACTGTTAAGGGCCACAATGACCCCATACAGGCCTCCTCAGCAGTCTCCGCTAACACCAGCTCAGTTTGGTTATTTTTAATCATGCATACGGAGTAATCCGAGCCGCCACATATAAAGAAGCCATTGCTGTGTCAAATGTTTAATTGGTTTTGTGCTGTGTGACTATGTTGCATCGCATTAGTGTGCCATTAAAGGAACATCCTTTAACGTCCCTCTGACAAAATTAAAAGAAGAAACAATAGCAAAACAAAACAATAATTCTTCTGGCCGCGATCATGAGGCAGTTGAAGGAAGTGAAGAAGCTTAAAAGATCTAAATGGTGCCTTAGGCATCAGATAATGTGTATATTAATCAGAATGGAAGTTTTTGGCCAGTCTCAAACTTATGCTACTTCCCTTTAACAGTCAATGAAGTAAAATACATTGAATGATCTGAGAGTCACTTGGCACAATAACACTCTGTCCATGAATCACAGAGAGCGGTGGTATTTGTTTGAAATAAAGTGATATGGCCATTGGTGCCTGCCCCACCACTCCAATCCACCACTGATTTTCTCTAACTTTTGTAGTTTATTGAGTGAAATAATAATGGGAGAATGCATATGAAGGTAATAATATGATCCTATTCTCTCGAGCAACCAGAGGTCATAGGCCGGGTATCAATGGCAAAGGCCTGGACATCAGATGATGAGAAATACTTTCCACTTAAGGATTTTGCAGGATCTGGGATGCTCACGGTAGCACAGTGATGAGCATTGCTGCCTCACAGCTCCAGGGACCATGGTTCGATTCCCAGTTTGGGTCACTCTCTGTGCAGAGTCTGCACGTTCTCCCCATGGATTTCCTCCGGGTGCTCCAGCTTCCTCCCACACTCCAAAAGACGTGCTGGTTAGGTGCATCGGCCATGCTAAATTCTCCCTCAGTGTACCCGAACAGGCGCCGGAGTGTGGCGACGAGGGGATTTTCACAGTAACTTCATTGCAGTGTTAATGAAAGCCTACTTGTGACACTAATAAATAAACTTAAACTTAAAAGGGTGGTGGAAGCTGATTCCAATAATAATTTTAAAAGGGAGTTGCACAGGTGCCGAGGGCATGATTTTCTTGAATGGCAAAGTAGGCTCAATGGGCCATGTGGTCTACTCCTGCTTCTTGTGTTCTTGAGGGTGAGCCACTTATAGGATGAAAAGCAAGGGGGTGGGACTAAGCAAGGCTACTCTTTCTAGCAGCGAATATAGGAATGAGTGACCAAATGGCCTTCTTCTATGTTGCAAGTTTCTTGATTTCTATGAATCCTATTTATATTTTATTCTATATCTATTACCTGTTTCCCAAGAGTAATGGTGAGCAGACAGTTGACAAGAATGCATTCAGTCCACCAGACAGCATTCTGTTTCCATGGTAAATCTCTTTTGATTGCGGAGCAGATGATCTGTAAGAAAAAAAGAGATTGCAGCACGCAAAGATACTTACCACAACACTGAAAATGATTTCTCTTGACTTCCCCTTCATGCCACAGCTCTGCGGTTAATGCCTGGCATTCTCAAAACATAAGAGGTAACCTTGAGAAAGTATTCTCTATAAACAGCATAAGTGCTTCTGAGTGTCGAAAGAAAATTATAGCGTAGATGGGGAGAAATCTACGTGACGTTACACGGAAGGGAAAAATAAGTCATGTGAGGTTTGAGTCTGGTCTAAAGCAAGGTGAGAAACCAATCTAATCGAGATCTCTAATCAGATTTAGTGACAAACTGATGATGATATAATTCGGGCCTGGTAGGTAATAATACTTACTTTGTCATGTGTTTAATAACATACAGTATTTTTGGATTTTGCTGTATTCTAAATAAAAATACCCCAAAATTTTAAAAATCCACTTTTATTTGGTTTAATTAAAAACTAAATTAATCTGTGCCGGTCAAATATTCTGGCCCATATTTTTGTAAATGAATGATACTCACCGTTCGCCTCACTGACAGCCACCCACAAGGCTTTTGTCAGATTTTAAACAGAACCTTGGTCTAATTTATTGTCTGGTCCGGCACAAGAACAGACAGGAACATAAAGTCTGTGCGCTATCAGGACCCTGACCTTCCGGTTGCTTGCCATTTTAACACACGAGCCTGCTCCCATGCCCACATAGAATCCCTACAGTGCAGAAGGAGGCCATTCGGCCCATCAAGTCTGCACCGACCACAATCCCACCCAGGCCCTACCCTCATATCCCTACATATTTACCCGCTAATCCACGCATCTCAGGACTCTAAGGGGCAATTTTAAGCATGGCCAATCAACCTAACCCGCACATCTTTGGACTGTGGGAGGAAACCAGAGAACCCGGAGGAAACCCACGCAGACTCGAGGAGAATGTGCAAACTCCACACAGACAGTGACCCAAGCCGGGAATCGAACCCAGGTCCCTCGAGCTGTGAAGCAGCAGTGCTAACCACTGTGCTACCGTGCCGCCCCTGTGCTCCCTGCATATCCAAAACAGGATAACGGAAGCACCCCTTCTTCCTGTCCTTGGCCTGCTGCAATGTTCCAGTGAAGTTCAACGCAAACTGGAGGAACAGCATCTCATCTTCCGGCTGGGCACTTTACAGCCTTCCGGTCTCAACATCGAATTCAACAACTTCAGATGATTAGCTGTACCCCACCTCCACCCCTTTGTTTTAATTTTATTTATTTTTAACTGTTCTCTATCTTTTATTTCTTTATTGTCTTTTTTTATTTTTCTTCCCCCCCCATTCTTCCCCCTATTTTATCCCCCCTTTTCTTACCTTTTCTCCCCCTTTGCTTCCCCTTTCCCCCTTTTTGTCAATTTTAGCTCTTTCCCACCCATCTCCTCTCTCCCCCCACATCTTCATCTGTCACAGTTTACCCTCTGATTTCAGCTTCTCTGCCGTTTGGCTATTCATATTGTCTATTCTCTCTATGGACTGACATCAGCAGCCTTTCCCCTTGGTTTTGTGGCTATGACTCATCTTTCATTCCCTCCCCCTGCAGTATAAATATCTCCCACTTTCTCTGCCTTTTAGCTTTGACAAATGGTCTTCTGGACGAGACGTCAGCTCTTTTCTCTCCTTACAGATGCTGCCTGACCTGCTGAGATTTTCAAGCAATTCTCTTTTGGTTTCAGGAACATAAGAAATAGGAGCAGGAGTTCCTCAAGCCTGCTCTGTCACATAGGAAGTCACGGTTGACCTGATTGTGGCCTGAACTCCTCTTTGCCGGCTGCCCCCTTAATCCTACCCTCCCACCCCCAGCCTCTCCCCCTCTCCCCCTCCCCCACCTGCTATAACCTGAGACTCCCTTGGAGGTTCAAACTCTGTTAACTCAACCTGCAAAAGCTTTCCAGTAGCGCAGCCTCCACAACTCTCTCAATGGCAATCTCAATGTCAACAAAATGAAGGAGATAGTCATCGACTTCAGGAAGCGTAGTGGAGGACATGCCCCCGTCTACATCAATGGGGATGAAGTGGAAATGGTCGGGAGCTTCAGGCTTTTAGGTGTCCAGATCACCAATGACCTGTCCTGGCCCCTCCATGCTAACAGTATAGTTAAGAAAGCCCACCGAGGCCTCTGCTTTCTCAGAAGACAAAGGAAATTTTGCATGTCGACTACAACTTTCACGACCATAGAAACCATTTTTTCTGGTTAAATCACAGCTTGGTATGGCTCCTGCTCTTCCCACAACTGCAAGAAACTACAAAGGGTCATGAATGAAGCCCAGTCCATCACATAAACCAGCCTCCCATCCATTGACTCTGTCTACACTTCCCGCTGACTCAGAAAAGCAGCCAGTATAATCAAGGACCCAATGCACCCCGGACATTCTCTCCTCCACCTTCTTCCATCAGGAAAAAGATACAAAAGTGTGAAGTCACATCCCAACCGACTCAAGAAGCTTCTTCCCTGCTGCTATCAGACTTTTGAATGGACCTACCTTGCATTAAGTTGATCTTTCTCTACATCCTAGCTTTGACTGTAACACTACATTCTGCACTCTCTCCTTTCCTTCTCTATGAACAGTATGCTTTGTCTGTATAGTGCGCAGAAAGCAATACTTTTCACTGTATACTAATACATGTGACAATAATAAATCAAATCAAATCAAATCAACTCTCTGGGGTAGAGAATTCCAAAGATAAATGTCCCTCTGAGTGAAGTAATGCCTCCTCCACGGAGCAACTGTGGAATGTAAGGTAGGACAAGCAGTAGTGAGGCCCTGCAACTGGCCAGACTGAAGAAGCCTCACTGAACCACACTAAACCAGGGAGAATCAAGCAGGAAACACAAATTAGACTTAAATTACATACAGTGAGACAAATATAGATTGGGAGATCAGAAAACACAAATGTACATTCTTTTGAAGGAATGAGACTCCAGACTTGTACAGTGATATTTTCACAGCCAGAGATGTTGGGGACGATTCACCCACCCCGCCGTGCTAATTTTCTCATGCGGCATGGTGGAAGAATCTCACATCCGCTGCGCGTGCATCTGCCAGCACCAGATTTCCAGCGCTGTCTGATTCACGCTGGAAACTGGCAGGAACACCAGGTAAGTACTTTACATCCTATTTTAATGTTATTTTCATTCATTAGCGGGCCCGGGATGGAATTCTCTGGGCCCGCTAGCATCTCCCACCTCACCAGGAGCATTTCACTCCAGCAGGGCTCAGTCCAATTCCCCACTTTCGGGGAACTAGCGGCCTGACCCCGCTGGAGTGAAGGGAGCAATCAGGGTCCCCAGGGGGCCATGGGGTGGGGGTGGTGCCCACTGGGCATGGGCACCCTGGCACTGCCCAAGGGATGAAGTTCCCATGCCAAGGGGGCACCTTGGCACTGTCTACCAGGCATTGGGCCTATAGGGGGTATGGCCTGGTGGGGGGCAGGGCTCAGGGGCAATCATTGGCTGGGGGTCCCGCTGCCACTCTGCATGGAGAGTGATGGGGGCAAGAGGGGCTGCTGGCGGGATGAATCTGTTTTGGGGGGGGCTGGGGATTCGGGCGGGTTGGAGGGTGCCTGCCGGAGGGGAGGGTCTGCCGGCAGGGGATGGGGGAGGCTATTGGCACGGCGGGTGGCGGGGGGAGGGGTGCTGAAGATCAGGGCCATCTGGAATGGGGGGGGTTTCGAGGCTGGTCCGGGAATGGGGGGCTGCGATCGGGCCATGGGAGAGTTGGGTGGGTAGCACTGCGGGTGTCCTGGGCTGGCCAGCGACTGAGCTGACCAGCAAATGGGAAGGCTGACAGTTCGGGGCCACTGTGCATGCGCAGAGTCCCGCTGGTTTCAGCCTCCCGGGCGGAAATGGGCGCCACCCATTGAAATCTAATGATATTCACGCTGGTGTTGTCTGCACTGCATAGAGTGTGGGAGATTGTAGTGTGAACTCCCACTGAGAAAAACCAGCTTGAGTCACTCCAGTTTTCCCGTGAATTCAACACTTAGAAATTTTTGGGGAGAATTCCACCCGTTGCTTGCTAGTATTTATCACTTGCCAAATTCACTAACTCCTGAATGCACTACCTCTATTCTTTTCTGGCACCTTCAGCCAGGAACTAGTGAATAAATATTCCAACTTCATGTCCTTCCATTGACTTCAGTGCCAAGTCAATTGGCGAGGACACTTTCAGAGCACCCTCTGGAGGAGTGGGGGGATGGTTCGCTGACAGCAACATCCAGATTTCCACGGTTAACTGGGAATGTGCGGATGTGGACATTGCTGTCCAATTGGCTATATTATAATATTGAGTGCTAACAGGTTTACTGTTATACCTAGCACAAAATCAGCACCTACAACTATTATCAGTACTGTTTTTGTTCATGGAAAGATATCAGGGTTACTTTTGATTTCATTCACCTGGTATCAACAAAACGATAGTGGACTCAATGTGACATAGCCTTGGCACTTAATTAGCATTGGCTAAAGTTCCAAATTTGAAAGTTGCCGAGTGTTGGAAGATCAAAGGGCTTGTGTGTCGCAGTCAGTAAGAGTCTTTTAACATGCAATATGGATTTTGTTTTTAAATTCCCTTGTCGGATGTGAGCATCACTGGCAAAGCCAACATCTGTTGCCCTTCCCGAATTACCCTTCAGAAGGTGGTGGCCAGCTGACTTCTTGAACCACTGCAGTCGATGCGGTGTCAGGTACACCCGCAGTGCTTCTCGGGAGGGAGTCCTAGGATTTTAACCCTGTGACAGTGAAGGGACAGCTACGGTTCCCAGTCCGGATGGCGTGTAGCTGAGAGGGGAACAGCCGGTGGTGATGCTCCCATGATGTCGCCTTTATACTTCTCGGTGGTAGAGGTCATGGGTGGGATTTTCCAGCCACGCTTGCCCCAAGACTGTAAAATCCCACCAGAGGTCAATGGACCTTTGCATGGGCCGTCCCCGCCCACTACGATTCCTGAGGCAGGCGGGACAGGAGAATTCCACCCAATGTGTTTGGAAGATGCTGTCCAAGGGTCCTTGGTGAGTTGCTGCGGTGCATTTTCTATTTAGTACACACTGCTGCCACTGTCCGTTAGTGATGGAGGGAGTGAATATTTAAGTTAGTGGATTGGGTGCCAATCAAGTGGTTGCTTTGTCCTGGATGGTGTCGAGCTGCTTGGGTATTATTGGAATTGAACTCATCCGGGCAATTGAAGGGTATTCCATCACACTGCTGACTTGTGCCTTGTAGATGATGGACAGGCTTTGAGGAGTCAGGAGGTGAGTTACTCACCTCAAAATTCCCAGTCACTGACCTGTTCTTGCAGCCACAATATTTGTATGGCTGGTTCAGTTTCTGGACAACGGTAACTCCCAAGATGTTGATAATGGGGGACATAGCAATGGTAATGGCATTGAATGTCAAGGGATGACAGCAAGCTTCTCTCTTGTTGGAGATGGCCATTGCCTGGCACTTTGGTGGTGTATATCTTACTTGCCACTTAGCCCAAGACTGAGTGTTCTCCAGATTTTGCTGCATTTTGTCACCGACTGACTTAAATATCTGAGGAGTTGTAAATCGCACTGTGCAATCTTCAGCGAATATCCCCACTTCTGACCTTATGATAAAATTCCTTAAGATAGAAGGAAAAACATTGAAGCAGCTGAAGATGGGTCTTGGACACTGGCAGGAAGAACTCCTGTAGCAATGTCCCAGGACACCATATGCCATTTTAGGTTTGTCAGAGCCTGTCTCATGATCAATCCCACAGATGATGGAACCAATGAGGCCCCACAATAAGCCTGGAATTATTTTAGTGCCAACTTACCTTCCTAGCAAATGTGTGGCCCAGTATTGGGAAGCCTCAACTGGTGAGGTGCATCAGGTCACTCAGTCGTTATCCTGCATCTCACCAAACAATATTAATGAATCAGTGTCTAAATATCGAGGCCATGTCTTGGTCATGTCCATTGGTCCAACACCCAAAAGTCAGAATAGGCCTCAGATATACGTGTGCATAGATAGAGTGTAATCTTTGTAGTGCCAAGCAACAAGAGTGTAATAAAGAAGTCTGTATTTATACAGCACCTTTCACAGCCTCAGAGTGTCTCAGTACACTTTACAGCCAAAGTAATACTTTTGAACTACAATCACTGTTGTAAATGCAAGAAACATGGTCACCAAATTGCCGACAACAAGGCCGCCCATTCATTCAGCATGATAACAACCAGATATTCTGGTATTCTTTGGTTTAGGGAGTACTGTTGGTCAGGACAGCTCAATGTTCTCTTTTGATGGGCATCTTTCCTGAAATATAATGAATCCCCAACCCTGTCGCTCTCCTTCGCTGAAGTGTCAGCTGAAATGATTTGCTTGTGCCTGCCATGGCTCTTGAACCCACAACTTCACATTCTGAAGGGAGACTGCCACCAGCTGCCACCATCAATGGGCAGCACTGCTGCCTCACAGCGCCAGCGACCCAAGTTCAATTCCCAGCTTTGGTCACAATCTGTGTGGAGTCTGCACGTTCTCCCTGTGTCTGCGTGGGTTTCCTCCGGGTGCTCCAGTTTCTTCCCACGGTCCGAAAGACATGCTGGTTAGGTGAATTGGCCATGCTAAATTCCCCCTCAGTGTACCCGAATAGGCGCCGGAATGTGGCGACTGGGGGATTTTCACAGTAACTTCATTGCAGTGTTAATGTAAGTCTACTTGTAACACTAAGAAATAAACTTTTAACTTTAACTGAGCTCTATATATGAATTGATAGGCGTTCCACAGAGACAGGCAACATGAGTACATTAGGAGAATGTACACTTCACATTCAGTCTCCCAGAATGCAGGGGAATTATCATAATTTAGTATCTTAACAGGCAGAAAATTATTCTATCGACACCTAGGTTGCTATTTTTAACCAGGTTTGCTGATCATAATCTTCGAGTTACGACTCACAAAACCAAACAAGGATCTGTGATAAATTGTCCTTCATTATGTGGATGATCTGAGATAAGACAGTAGTGAATCACTGCTAGATCATACACCAGGAAGGAGGACTCAGAGAACAGTGTATATTATCAGTGTATACTATCCCCATCATCTCAGGACTGTATTCAGGGTTTTAGAAATCCACCAACAAACTCCATTTCACAGCACCATGCTAAGAAGACAAATTTCAAAAGATGCAAAAGAGAAAACGATCTCTTATATTGTTTAAATGAATTGCTAGCAGTGAATGGGATTGTAAATGCATTGTCAATTGAAAAGCAAGCTCGAGATAAAAAGTATTTGCATAATTCAATTGCTATAAAGTGTTAGCTAACAAAAATGAGCATGTCTTTCAAGGCTGCAGACTTACCAATATTATTATGATATTTTATTATCCTTTTTTTATTCATTCATGGAACATGGGCGTCGCTGGCTGACCAGCATTTATTGCCCATCCCTAGTTGCCCGAGGGCAGTTGCGAGTCAACCACATTGCTGTGGCTCTGGAGTCACATGTAGGCTAGGCCAACTAAGGACGGCAGATTTCCTTCCCTAAAGGACATTAGTCAACCAGATGGCTTTCCCAACAATCGTCAATGGTTTCATGGTCATCAGAAGGATCTTAATTCCAGATTTGTTTCATAGAGTTCAAATTCCACCAGCTGCCATAGTGGGATTTGAATCCGGGTCCCCAGAATATGAACTGAGTTTCTGGATTAATGGTCTAGCGATAATACCACTAGGCCATCACCTCCCCTATCTTTGCATATCTATCTGATGTACCAACTTGTTTTCAGTAAGAACATAAAAGCAAGTGTAGGCCATTGGGTAATTAAGCCTGGTATGTCATTCAATATCTTAGCTGATCTGTGACCTAACTCCATATACCCAACTTTTCCCCATATCCTTTAACATCTTTGGTTATCAGAAGTTCATTAATCTCAGACTTACAATTAACTATTGATTGAGCATCAATTGGATTTGCAGAAGAAAGTTCCAATCTGCTACCACCTTTTGCACGTAGAATTGTTTCCAAATTTCACTCAACAGTTTGGTTCTAATTATTAGGCTATGCCGTCTCGTCCTAGGAAACCCAATCAATGGAAATAGTTCCTCCAAATCTACACTGTTTCCCTTCAGTCTTTGAGAACTTTAACCAAATCACTCCTTATCCTTCTAAATTCCAGGGAATTCAACCTTACTTTGTGTCACCTCTCCTGTAATTTAATTCTTGGACTCCAAATATCATTCCTTTTTTATTCATTCGTGGGACATGGGCGTCGCTGGCTGGCCAGCATTTATTGCCCATCCCTAGCTACCCGAGGGCAGTTAAGAGTCAACCATATTGCTGTGGCTCTGGAGTCACATGTAGGCCAGACCAGGTAAGAACGGCAGATTTCCTTCCCTAAAGGGACATTAGTGAACCAAATGGGTTTTTCCGACAATCGACAGTGGTTTCATGGTCATCGTTCTGGCAAATCTATGCTGCTCACTCTCCAGGGTTCACATACCGTCTCCAAGATGTAGTGCTCAGCACAGCTCATGCTATTCCAGGTGTGGTCTAACTAGGCTTTGTAGGCCGGAAGACAGGACTGTAGTTTGTGATAATCATGTGTGGGTCATAGTTGAATACAAATATATTTAATGATCTTCAGACAGCAATTCTATCACAATATGTAGGAATGTTCACCTCTCTGAATTTGAATCCTCAGTAGTTTTGTTTTAATGTTTGCTTGAATTGAACTTGACCTGTTGACCAGAAGAGTTTTCTAAGGTGATAGAATTCAGAGAGACTGGGGGACCCCGCAAAAAGGCAATTGCAACCCATTTGCTACAATGTCTTGGCAATGCACCTCAATGGCAGCAATAGGCAAAGATAATCTCCTACCCGAAGATTTTTTCTACCTTCTACACCATTGTAGACATAATGAATAAGATGGTCACATCAGGACAATTTGATGCTGTTCAGAGCAGTTTACCCTTATCCACTGAAAATAGAATTAAACTTGCAAGGAGTGTTACTGATCTTTAAGAGCTGCCCACTGAAAAAGACCTTTACCTGATCTGTGCCAGTGTGCTGTTATAGTACTATAATTATTGCACAGTTTTAACAGATTTGACAAAGATTGGGCCAATGCCAAGCTGAATCAGGAAGCAAACTCCTAATTTACTTCACAACCCACGACCTAAAATCAACCTGTTGTCGAAAATCAGACTAGCCTTAGCAAAATGCAAGACAACAGAACGTTAACAATGTTCTTGCAACTGGTGCAGTTTAATCTGTTAGGCTTGACCTTATTAAAAACCTAATTTGTTGCAAGTTCAGAATCAAGCTCACCTGCAACACACAGTAAATTAATCTCACTGAACCCACTAAATGGAACTATTAATGAAAGATGCATTGGAAAATGGAAGTGTCACAGTGGTTAACACTGCCTCACAGCGCCAGGGACCCGGGTTCAATTCCAGCCTCGGGTCACTGTCTGTGTGGAGTTTGCACGTTTCCCCCGTGTCTGCATGGGTTTCCTCTGGGTGCTCTGGTTTCTTCCCACAGTCCAAAGATATGCATATTAATTGGCCATGCTAAATTGCCCTTTAATGTCAGGGGGATGAATGAAGTTCCAGGGATCGCACCTGGGTGGGATTGTTGCCGGTACAGACTCAATGAACCAGATGGCCTCCTTCTGCACTGTAGGAACTCTATGAGCTCCAATCCAAAAGCAAAAGGCAACTAGGAATTCCTGTGTGTTATCTAGAAAGTGAATACCTGCATTATTCATGGGAAACTGACCTTTTGCTTTTGATGTTAATATCACTTTCTTCCAGGCCAGCAGGGTGGCACAGTGGTTGGCACTGCTGACTCCACGGCGCCAGGGACCCGGTTCAATTCCGACCTTGAGTCACTGTCTGTGCAAAGTCTACACGTTCTCCCGTGACTGCGTGGGTTTCCTCTCACAGTCCAAAAGATGTGCTGGTTTGGTGCATTGCCCATGCTAAATTCTCCCTCAATGTACCCAAATAGGCGGTGGAGTGTGGTGACTGGGGGATGTTCACAGTAACTTCACTGCATGTGTAAGTGTAAGGCTACTAATAAACAAACACTAATAAATAAACTTTAAGCTTAAAATAGGGGTTAAGTGAAAAGTAAGGATACAGACAATCCCCAATGATGTTATGAATATATATATATAGTATATATATGTCCACATTCTGGAAACAGCACTCAGGCGACTCACAAAAGAAAGAGGCACTACAAGTTGTGAAACATTCAAAATTTCTCAGGCATTTAATTTGAGAATGGAACCTGCAGCATTCCAATCGTGCTAAGACATCAGAATGGACAACCTGCAGGGAAGGAATAAAAAGACACAAGACAGCAACATGATTACAACAAAATAAGCTGCTGAGTTAAATCATCAGGTACGGCAGACAGCTAACTAAACAATATTTTCTTTGCAATTATGCTATCACAGTCAAATTGTACATTTATACATAAATGCAATTCGGAAGTAATTTTGAATAAATACAGCATTTTCTTGAATGCAGAGCTTTTTAAAATGACTTTACACTGAAGAATATGATACAAAAGGTACAGGGGAAAATGAACCATGTGATATTTTGGAACAATGGCGCCTTTTGATGCTAATTATATCATACAAACAAAAGACTGTGATGTTTCTTTAATTTCTTATGCGAACAATACCATTGATTAAAAAAAAGACATGGATTTTTTTTTTGATTGCTTCTAGCAATTAAAAGCCGAGGAATGTTTAGCAACAAGAAATGGCCAATTAGCCCAAGAAACTGTCCCCACTTGATTGATCTCAACCCCATGTACTCACTGTCAGAAACAGAGCTACCATCGATATTTGCCTCATATGAGGCAAATGAGGTGGTGATGAAGTGGAAATGGTCGAGAGCTTCAGGTTTCCAGGTATTCAGATCACCAACAACTAGTCCTGGCCTCTTCACGCTGGTGCTATAGTTAAGAAAGCCCACCAATGCCTCTACTTTCACAAGAGGCTATGGAATTTTGGCATGTCCACTACGACTCTCACCAATTTGTACAGATGCACCATAGAAAGTATCCTTTCCAAATGTATCACAGCTTAGTATGGCTCCTGCTCTGGCCGGGACCGCTAGAAACTACAAAGGGTTGTGAATGAAGCCCAGTCCATCATGCAAATCAGCCTCCCATCCATTAATTCTTTCTACACTTCCCAGGTTCGATTCCCAGCTTGGGTCACTGCCTGTGTGGAGTCTGCACATTCTCGTCGTGTCTGCATGGGTTTCCTCTGGATGCTCCGGTTTCCTCCCACTGTCCAAAGATGAGGTTTCGACCTCATTCCTCCAGTGGAGCAGGCAGAGAGGGGAGCGATTTTGGAGAGGAGAGCTGGAAGGTAAGTTGAGTTTTTGATTTTAACTTACTTTTTAGGAGCTTTTGTTTCAGAGCAGCAGGAAACCGGAAGTCGGCCGTGGGGAGACCTGGGTAATTTTGTTTTACCCAATAAATTTGAATGGTGAGGAAACCCGAAACACTACACGTGAAATGTCTCCCACCCTCCCTCCTCCTCTAACCTAAAAAAAACGACTCGGTGTGAGTACAGGTAAGCTTTTCTTTTCTTTTTCTTTTTCTAACTCTTCTTATTTTGTTGGGAGTTTGGGTGGAGAGGATGGCAGTTAGGGCAGTTCAATGCTCCTCTTGCAGAATGTGGGAGGTAAGGGACACCATTAGTGACCCTGCTGACTTCACCTGTGGGAGGTGCACCCAGCTCCAGCTCCTCACAGACCGCCTTAGGGAATTGGTGCTGGAACTGGATGAACTTCGGATCAATCGGGAGTCAGAGTGAGTGATAGACAGCAGTTATCGGGAAGTGGTAACACCTAAAAACGAAGCTAGCTGGGTGACAGTCAAGAGAGGGGAGGGGAGAAAGCAGTCAGTGCAGGGATCCCCTGTGGTTGTACCCCTCCAAAATAAGCATACTGTTTTGGATACTGTGGGAGGGGATGACCTTCCAGGGGTAAGCCACCGTGACCAGGTCTCTGGCACGGAGTCGGGCTCTGTGGCTCAGAAGGGAAAGGGGGAGAATAGGAGAGCAATAGTAGTGGGGGACTCTAGTTAGAGGCACAGACAGACGGTTCTGTGGACGCGAATGGGACTCCAGGATGGTAGTCTGCCTCCCTGGCGCCAGGGTCCTGGATGTCTCTGAGCGGGTAGAAAGCATCCTAAAAGGGGAGGGTAATCAGACGGCATTGTCCACATTGATACAAATGATGTAGGCAGAAAGAGCAGGGAGGTCCTGCAAGAACAATTTAGGGAGTTACGTAGAAGGCCAAAAAGCAGGACCTCTAGGGTAGCGATCTCTGGATTACTCCCCGTGCCACGTGCCAGTGAGGCTAAGAACAGGGAGATTGTGCAGCTGAACACATGGCTAAAGAACTGGTGCAGGAGGTAGGATTTCAGATTCGTGGATCACTGGGAAGTCTTCCGGGGAGGGTGGGACCCGTACAAGAAGGATGGGTTACACCTGAACTGAGGGGCACCAATATCCTGGCTGGGAGGTTTGCTAGTGTGGTTCGGGTGGGTTTAAGCCAATGCGGCAGGGGGGTGGGAATCAAAACAATAGGTCAGCAAGCGTAGAGACTGGGGACAAGCATGGGGCCAAGACAAGGCTACCTAAGAGGAAGAGCAATCTGAGGGAGGATAAACTCAGTGGGCCTGGAGGTCTGGAGTGCATCTGCTTAAATGCAAGGAGCATAACAGGCAAGACCGATGAACTTAGAGCCTTAATGCATGCACGGAACTTGGATGTGGTTGCAGTGACAGAGACTTGGTTAAAAGGACAGGACTGGCAGCTGAATATTCCAGGGTATAAGTATTTTCGGCGAGACAGAGGAGGAGCTAGAAGAGGTGGGGGAGTAGCAATACTGGTTAGGGAGCATATTACAGCGGTACAGAGGGTGGACAATTTGGAAGGATCATGTAACGAGATACTGTGGGTAGAGCTCAGAAACAGGAAGGGCGCAGTCACTACGCTGGGGGTATACTACAGGCCTCCCAACAGCCCACGGAAAGTTGAAGAACGGATATGTAAGGAGATTCTGGACAGGTGTAGAAAAAATAGGGTTGTTGTAGTGGGAGACTTTAATTTCCCTCAAATAGACTGGAAATCCCTTAGGGTTGGGGGTCCAGATGGGGAGGAATTTGTAAAATGTGTCCAGGAAGGTTCTTTGCAACAATATGTTGATAGTCCAACTAGAGAGGGGGCTATACTGGACCTAGTACTGGGGAATGAGCCCGGTCAGGTCATCAAAGTTTCAGTGGGGGAACATGTGGCGAACAGTGACCACAATTCTGTAAACTTTCGGATAGTCATGTAAAAGGATGAGGGTTGTCCTATGGGTAAGGTGCTGAATTGGGGGAAGGCTAACTACAGCCGGATTAGGCAGGATTTGGTGGTTGTTGATTGGGAGAGGCTGCTCGAGGGTAAATCCACATCTGGCATGTGGGAGTCTTTTAAGGAGCAGTTGATAGGAGTGCAGAACAGGCATGTGCTTGTAAAAAGGAAGGACAGGAAAGGTAGGATTTGAGAGCCGTGGATAACCAGAGAAATTGTGGGTCTAATCAAAAAGAAAAAAGAGGCATACATAAGGTCCAGGCAGCTAAAAACAGATGAAGCACTGGAGGAATACAGAGAAAGTAGAAAAGAACTCAAACAGGGAGTTAGAAGGGTAAAAAGGGGTCACGAATGTCCTTGGCAGACAGGATTAAGGAGAATCCCAAGGCATTTTATACATACATTAGGAACAAGAGAATTGTCAGAGAAAGATTCGGACCTCTCAAGTACAAGAATTATGCTTAGAACCCAAGGAAGTAGGTGAGATCCTAAATGAATACTTTGCATCAGTATTCACAAAGGAGAGGGACACGTTGATTGGTAGTGTCTCGGAGGGATATGTAGACCCATTGGAACAAATCGCAATTACAAGGGAGGAAGTGTTAGGTGTTTTCGGAAGCATTAAGGTAGACAAATCCCCAGGGCCAGATGGCATCTGTCCTAGATTACTGAGAGAGGCAAGAGATGAAATTGCTGGGCCCCTAACAGAAATCTTTGTTTCTTCATTGGACACAGGTGAGGTCCCAGAGGATTGGAGGATAGCAAATGTGGTCCCATTATTTAAGAAGGGTAGCAAGGATAACCCGGGTAATTATAGGCCAGTGAGCTTGACGTCCGTGGTCGGGAAATTGTTGGAGAAGATTCTTAGAGATAGGATCTATACACATTTAGAACTGAATAGTCTCATTAACGATAGACAACATGGTTTTGTATGAGGGAGGCCATGCCTCACAAATTTGGTTGAGTTTTTTGAGGACGTGACAAAAATGATTGACGAGGGAAGGGCCGTGGATGTCGTCTACATGGATTTTAGTAAAGCATTTGACAAGGTCCCTCATGGCAGGCTGGTACAAAAGGTTAAATCTCACGGGATCAAAGGTGAACTAGCTAGATGGGTACAGAACTGGCTTGGCCATAGAAGTGGAGATGCTGGCATTGGACTGGGGTAAACACAGTAACAGTTTTAACAACGCCAGGTTAAAGTCCAACAGGTTTATTTGGTAGCAAATACCAATTAGCTACCAAATAAACCTGTTGGACTTTAACCTGGTGTTGTTAAAACTGTCACTTGGCCATAGAAGACAGAGGGTAGCAGTGGAAGGGTCTTTTTCTGATTGGAGGTCTGTGACTAGTGGTGTTCCGCAGGGCTCTGTATTGGGACCTCTGCTGTTTGTGATATATATAAATGATTTGGAAGAAGATGTAGCTGGTCTGATGAGTAAGTTTGCGGACGACACAAAGATTGCTGGAGTTGCGGATAGTGATGAACATTGTCAGAGAATACAGCAGGATATAGATAGGCTGGAAAATTGGGCGGAGAAATGGCAGATGGAATTTAATCCCGATAAATGTGAAGTGATGCATTTTGGTAGATCTAATGCAGGGGGGAGCTATACAATAAATGGCAGAACCATCAGGAGTATAGACACACAGAGGAATCTGGGTGTGCAAGTCCACAGGTCCTTAAAGGTGGCAGCACAGGTGGAAAAGGTGGTGAAGAAGGCATATGGCATGCTTGCCTTTATTGGACGGGGCATAAAGTATAAAAGTTGGCATATGATGTTGCAGTTATATAGAACGTTGGTTAGGCCACATTTGGAATACTGCATTCAGTTCTGGTCGCCACACTACCAGAAGGACGTGGAGGCTTTGGACAGAGTGCAGAAGAGGTTTACCAGGATGTTGCCTGGTATGGAGGGTATTAGCTATGAGGTGAGATTGAGTAAACTAGGGTCGTTCTCCCTGGAAAGACGGAGGTTGAGGGGCGACCAAATAGAAGTTTATAAAATTATGAAGGGCATAGATAGGGTGAACAGTTGGAAGCTTTTTCCCAGGTCAGAAATGACAAACACAAGGAGTCACAAGTTCAAGGTAAGTAGGGCAAGGTTCAATACAGATATGCGGGGGACGTATTTTACACAGAGGGTGGTGGGGGCCTGGAATGCACCACCAAGCAAGGTGGTTGAGGCGGACACGCTAGGATCATGTAAGATTTATCTAGATAGCCACATGAACAGACTGGGAATAGAGGGATACAAACGGATGGTCTCGTTCGGAACACATGATCGGTACAGGCTTGGAGGGCCGAAGGGCCTGTTCCTGTGCTGTACTGTTCTTTGTTTCTTTGTTTGTTTGTTTGTGAGGGTGAGGTGGATTGGCCATGCTAAATTGCCCCTTAGGGCCCGATTTTACCATTTTCATTCTGAGTGCTGAATCTGGGCGTAATGCAGATCCGACTTAGAAATCTGCTTTCAGGAGCCCTCATACACTCTCAGCCTGAAAAAACATCTCCAGTCCCATTCGCGCTGTGGGCGGGGCTTAGCGCGGCCGGAACGATCGGAGCTCTGAATCGCGCATGCGCAGTTAGAAAAAATTTGAAAAAGTGCGCCCGTGTCAGGTCACTCCCGGACCGCAGAAAGTGGAAAAAGCGGCCTGGGAGTGAAAAGCGGGAGCGGTGGACCCCACACACATCACTGTCCCCCTTATCCACCTCCCCCCCCGCGACCCACACACATCACTGTCCCCCTTATCCACCCCCCCACTCCCCACACACATCACTGTCCACCTTATCCACCCCCCCACTACCCACACACATCACTGTCCCCCTGATCTAACTTCCCACTATCCACACACATCACTGTCCACCTTATCCACCCCCCCACTACCCACACA
The DNA here is from genome assembly GCF_964213995.1 of Mustelus asterias. Lineage (NCBI taxonomy): Eukaryota > Metazoa > Chordata > Chondrichthyes > Carcharhiniformes > Triakidae > Mustelus > Mustelus asterias. Next base: position 90,437,728 of record NC_135815.1, on the reverse strand, counting down.
CATCACTGTCCCCCTTATCCACCCCCCCACTACCCACACACATCACTGTCCCCCTGATCTAACCCCCCACAACCACACACATCACTGTCCACCTTATCCACCCCCCCCACTACCCACACACATCACTGTCCCCCTTATCCAACCCCCCACTACCCACACACATCACTGTCCCCCTGATCTAACCCCCCACTACCCACACATCACTGTCCACCTTATCCACCCCCCCACTACCCACACACATCACTGTCCCCCTGATCTAACCCCCCACTACCCACACACATCACAGTCCCCCTTATCCACCCCCCCACTACCCACACACATCACTGTCCCCCTTATCCAACCCCCCACTACCCACACACATCACTGTCCCCTTATCCACCCCCCCCCCCCCACTGCCCACACACATCGCTGTCCCCCTTATTCACCCCTCCTGCTACCCAGACTGATCGCCACCCCTGCCCCTCTCCCCCCCGCCACCGATCGCCCGCAGAGTGGCAGCGGACCCCCCAGCATCCCCCCCCGTGCCCCCACCAGAGATCCATCTGCCCCCCCACCAGAGATCCATCTGCCCCCCCCTCCCCACCAGAGATCCATCTGCCTCCTCCCCCCACCAGTGAACGATCACCGCTATTCCCGGGTTTCGGTAAAGTGGCAATCTGCGCGGAAGCGGGCGCGGATCGTGTTAATGGCCTCACACCCGACTTTACCACGTTTTCGCGCCCGTTTTCGGGCACGACGCAATGGTGAAATCGGGCCCTTAGTGTCAGGGGGATTAGCAGGGTAAATACATGGGGTTATGAGGATAGAGCCTGGGTGGGACTGTGGTCAATGCAGACTCGATGGGCCGAATGGCCTCCTTTTGCACTGCAGGATTCTATTCTCTGATGTGACAATAATAAATGCAATTAAATCTGGCCAAATATGCCTCTTTATAGTATTTCTGCCATGATAATTTAATTCAAAATTATATATATATTGTAAAATATATCTGTTACAATTCACTTTCCCTTCGAATTCCCTTTTATTTCATTTAAACCCCAATGATTTTATTTATTTTTAAATTATATCCTTCTTAATATTCAGAATGTGTTTATGTCACCTGGATGTCTCCAGGAAGTCTTTTCTGTGTAAACAGATCTAACTCTGTTAGCCTTTCTCCATAACTCTAACTCCTCACAGCTCCCACAATGTACCCTCTCAAGGGCACTCACACCCTTCCATTGTATAATGACCAACACGACATGCAGTACTCCAATTCAATCCCTTAAAACAGCCATGAATTTAATTCTTCAGACTTGCTTCAGCTAATGCTACTCACTACCTGGCTCACCCTTTCACAATACATACACTTGGCTGATTGATTGTTTTGTTTACAAATTTTCCACAATAACCACCAAAGCCCTTTCCTGTTCAAAATGCTTTGTGAGCTGTTCCAGTTAGAGACATAGGGCAGAATTTTCCCACCCTGCCCGCCATGGGAATTGTAGCGGGCGGGACAGGACCACGCAAACATCCATTGACCTCGGGCGGGATTTTCCGGTTTTGGGGCGAGCGTGGCCGGAAAATCTCACCCATAGTGTCACAGAGTTTTACAACACAAATGAGGCCCTTTGGCCCATTGTGTCAGCACCGGCCATCAAGCACCTATCCTAATCTCATTACCAGCACTTGGTCCATAGCCTTGTTTGCTCTGGTGTTTCAAATGCTCATCTAAATGCTTCTTCAATGTTGTGAGGGTTCCAGCCTCTACCACCCTTTCAGGCAGTGACTTCTAGATTCTCACCACCCCCTGGGAGAAAAGGTTTTTCTTCAAATCCCCTCTAAATCTCCTGCCACTTACCTTCTCTTCCCTGTTTTAATTTGTTGGCCCAAATATTACTTATTGTATGTTCATTTGCTTTGACTGAGATTTCTAACTGCTGGCTCAGTGTCCAGAAGTGTTCTACCCAACTTAATCCAGCTCCATTGCTCTAGATCCAATTGTAGTCTCATCTGCTAACTTGGAGGTTCAGTAGTGAATATATCCATCCATTGTTGTTGCTGTGTAGTTTTATTCATTAATGTCAGGGGGGTTAGCAGGGTAAATGTGTGGGATTACGGGAATAGGACCTGGGTGGGATTGTGGTCAGTACAGATGTGATGGGCTGAATGGCCTCCTCCTGTACTCTGGAGATTCTATGGATTAAGCAAACACTCTGAGATTTATTCCAGCATGTAAAGTTTCCTTTTCTGATTAGTTAATCTCTATTTTAAGCTTTTGAACATTGTACTGCCTCATGGCCTGCAACATGACTCCATCCCAATTAAGTTTTTAAGTTTATTTATTAATGTCACAAGTAGGCTTACATTAGCAATGCAATGAAATTACTGTGAAAATTCCCTAGTCGCCACACTCCGACACCTGTTCAGGTACACTGCGAGAGAAATTAGCATGGCCAATGCACCTAACCAGCACATCTTTCGGACTGTGGGAGGAAACTGGGGCACCCGGAGGAAACCCACACAGACACGGGGAGAACATGCAAACTCCGCACAGACAGTGATCCAAGGCTGGAATTGAACCGGGTCCCTGGCACTGTGAGGCAGCAGTGCTAACCACTGCGCCACCCTGCTGGCCTGGAAGAACATGATATCAACATCAAAAGCAAAATGTCTGTTTCCCATGATTAATGCAGATTTCTGGATAATACACAAAAATTCCAAGTTACCTTTTGCATTAGGGTTGGAGTTCATAGAATTCCCACAATGCAGAAGGAAGCCATTTGACCCATTGAGTCTACACTGGCAACAGTCCCACCCAGGGCCGATCCCCATAACTCCACTTGTCCCCCTGACATTAAGGGGCAATTTAGCATGGTCAATCTACTTAACATGCACATCTTTGGAGTGTGGGAGGAAACCAGAGCACACCCATACAGACACGGGGAGAACGTGCAAATTCCACACAGACAGTGACCCAAGCCAGGAATCGAACCCAGGCCCCTGGCGCTGTGAGGCAGCAGTGCTAACCACTATGCCACCGTGCCACCAGTTAGTTAATCCCTATTTTAAGCTTTCAAACACATTGAACTGCCTCATGGCCTGCCACATGACTCTATCCCAATTATCTCTCTTGATTGGGAGCGCTGACTGAGGTTGATGTGCAGTACCCCAGGTAGCAATAGATTTAGACTACTTTGTCCAAGTGTTCACTCTGAGCTTAGCTGGTAAGTACCATATCTATTATGCAATGGGAGGCATCAGCGAAACACTCAATCCTGTCCTTTCTGAGCATCTACACACGCACACTTTCTAACAGGAGTCACTGCAGAAGTGATTAGGAGCTAGACCTCTGTGTGAATTTCACCCTCTATAAACTCTAATATCAATTACCATAAACACAGCTCAGGGATTGAACCAAGACCTTCCTTTCTCTACAAAACAACAATGATTCCACTTCAAAATAATTCACATTAAGTGCTGTTAGATGTTTTTGAGAGATGTAATGACCTTCAAATTAACAAATTGCAGCAGAGTTCAATATCAGTGATAAATATATTCTGTACTATTTCATGAGTTCTGGCTAAAGCAAAATAATGGACTGTTGTGCAAGAAGGCATTTGTACAGTGTTCTTCAAGGAGTGTCTTTGGTCAGTTCGGTGGCACTTTACTGCAGTGAGCTGCACCGTGGAATAATTGAATGAGATTGTCTGCTTTCGGTACTTTATTGCAATGGGTATGGAACATTAAAGTAGGGGATTTTTGCTAGATATGTACAGGGCTTTGATAAAACCACATCTGGAGGACTGTACACTTTTGCTCTCATTTAACAAGAAATACATTTGCATTGGAGGAAGTTCAGAGAAGATTCGTTAGGCTGATTCCTGGGATGAAGGGGTAGTTTTATGATGAAAGGTTGGGCCAGTTGTGGCTATTTTCATTGGAATTTAAAAGAATGAGGGGCGATCTTATTGAAACATATTGGGCGGAATTTTTCCATCCCGCCTGCCACAGAAACCGCAGCAAGCAGGACACAGACCGTGCAAAGGCCCGTTGGTGTCAAGCAGGATTTTCCAGCTTTGGGGCGAGCATGGGTGAAAACTCCTACCCATTGAAGGGACTTGACAGAGTAGATGCTGAGAGGATGTTTCCTTCATGGGCGAATCTAAAACCAGCGGGCGCAGTTTAAAAATTACAAGGGGGGGCGATATTTTCCCATCCCACTCGCCATGGGAATTGTAGCGGGCGGGGTAGGCGGATCACGCAAATGTCCATTAACCTTGGGCAGAGTTTTCCGGCTTTGGGGCGAGCGGGGCTGGAAAATCCCGCCTAGTGTATCACATTTAAGATGGAGACGAGGAGAATTTATTCTCTGAGAGGGTTATTAAACTTTTGGGTTCTGTACTTCACAGAGTCTGGGTCATTGAATATCTTCAAGGCTGAGTTAGACAGATTTTTGATCTACAAGGGAGTCAAGGGTAAAGGGGGGCAGACAGGAAAGTGGAGTTAAGATAAAAATCATATCAACCATAATCTCATTGAATGGTGGATCAGGCTTGAGGGGCCAGATAGCCTGCTCCTATTACTTGGGCCTTCCTGTGTTGCTTCATAAAATGGGGATGATTTTAACTCTCACCTATGATGCATTATAGAGACTTAAACATGGCTTCTTTCACAGCATCTTCCAAATCCAGAGTCTCTGTTGCCTAAACGGAAAAGGGCAGCGTATGCCTAGGAACAACATCTAGCTATCCTCCAAGTTAATTGGAAAAATATTACCGTGCCCTCATCATTGCTAGGTTAGAATTCCCTCGCTAACAGCATTAATGGGAGTACCTTTATCTCACACTGCAGCAGTCAAGGTAGCAGCTCACCACAACCTTCTCAATGGCAAATAGAGATGGTCAATAATCTCTGTCCTTACTAGCGATGGCCACACCCCATCAATGAACATTTTAAAAAGTGATAGGCTGCCCATTTTAGGGCAGCACAGTGGCACAGTGGTTAGCACTGCTGCCTCACAGAGCCAGTGTCCCATGTTCAATTCCGGCCTCGGATCACTGTCTGTGTGGAGTTTGCACATTCTCCCTGTGTCTGTGTGGGTTTCCTCCGGGTGCTCCGGTTTCCTCCCACAGTCCAAAGATGTGTGGGTTAGGTTGTTTGGCCATGATAAATTGACCCTTAGTGTCAGGGGGTTTAGTAGGGTAAATGTGTACGGTTGCCGGTATAGGGCCTGGATGGGATTGTGGGTCGGTACAGACTCGATGGGCCGAATGGCCTCCTTTCGCACTGTAGGGATTCTATGATTTGACACCTGCTTGATGTCCTTTCCCATTGACTTCAATGAAAAGGAAGATCTGATTGAGTGTAAAATTGGTGGCTCATCCAATTTCATCTATTGCCCATAAGTTCTTAAATGCACTCCCCATTTATTTAGGTTCCTCCATCCTTATGAACACCCAACCCCTTAAGGACCTCTTGGCTCTGTTACTAGTGACTGTGCCTCCAACGGCCAAGACCCTAAACTCTGAAATTTCCTCCCTAAACTTCTCTCTCCTCCGTAAAGGCACTCCTTTAACCTACACAGTTGGCCAAGTTCTTGGGTCATGTATCCTCAGATCCCTAGGTGTGGCTCAATGGCACATTTTATTTGAGGATTTCTCCTGTAAAGGCATCTTTGCCCATTTTACGATGTTAAAGCTACTTTATAAATGCACATTTTTGCTGTTATTGCGACCATCTCGGGCAGGGACTAAAGGAGGGGAAATGGGTGAGATCTAAAGATGATTCAACAACAATGATCCCAGGTGTAGAATCAAACAGACAAATGCTGGAAACAGCCAATGATTGTGGAGAAAGGTTGAAGAGTGCTGAAAATACTCTACAAAAAAAATTCTGAACATTTAATCAGTCCCTCTTATTTAAATTAGCTTACATCATGCCCCCAACAAACCAGCAAACATTTTAGGTTTCGGTGAAATGATTTTCCATTGAGGTTTTCATCAGAATGCAATTGACATCCAGGCCTGACAATCCAGTTAGCTAACCAAGAAATGGACAGCAAGAATTTTCTATACACCTGGATAAAAGCTAGGAAGATGGAAAATGGAGATAACAGGCATCTTGTAATTACGGACAGTAAAAGCTGTGCAGGTTAGGTGGATTGGCCATGCTAAATTGCCCCTTAGTGTCCAAAGATGTGCAGGTTAAATGGATTGACCATGCTAAATTGCCCCTTGGTGTCCAATGATGTGCAGGTTAGGTGGATTGGCCATGCTAAATTGCCCTTTAGTGTACAAAGATGTGCAGGATTAGGTGGATTGGCCATACTAAATTGCCCTTTACTATCCAAAGCTGTTCTGCTTAGATGGATTGGCCGTGGTAAATTGTCCCTTAAAGTTAAAAGTTTATTTATTAGTCATAAATAAGGCTTACATTAACACTGCAATGAAGTTACTGTGAAATTAGTGTCCAAAGATGTGCAGGTTAGATGGATTGGCCGTGGGAAATTGCATGGTGGCACAGAGGTTAGCACTGTTGCCTTACAGTTCCAAGGACCTGGGTTCAATTTCACCTTGGGTGACTGTCTGTCCCCTGACACCATTTTAAATGTGATTTCAGTCCACCCTGGATCAAGGTTGTAACTCAAGTGTAATGGCCGCCTGGTGAATTGGCCCCCCTACCAACCATAAAATTAGACAGGCCATGTAAAGTAGTTTACAATTGGCCCCATACTGGGCTTAATTGCCTCCTTAATTGCTGGTAGATGTGCTTGTTTAAATATTCCACCCTCCCCTTTTCCTCCTGATTTTCTTGGTGTATGTTTTCCTTCTCTTTCACTCTGAAGAAAACATTTGTTCCACGTCTCTGCTGTTTCCTTGTTTTCTATCATTAATCCCCTCCTTTTTCCTCTGATGAACCAATTCTTCCCTGAACTACTCTCTTCCCTTTTAACCACTGTAGAAACTCTTACTCTCTGTTTTTATAATTCTTGCAAGCTTACTATCGTAATCTATTTTCTCCCTCTTTTTTTAGCTATCCTTTGCAGGTTTCTAAAATGTTCCCAATCTTTGGACTGATCCACTGTGTGGAGTTTGCACGTTCTCCCCGTGTATGCAGGGGTTTCCTCCGGGTGCTCCGGTTTCCTCCCACAGATGTGTAGGTTGGATGGATTGGCCAAGTTAAATTCCCCCTAGTGTCCCAAGATGTGTAGGTTAACAGGTTTAGCAGGGCAAGTAAGTGGGGTTATGGGGACATAGTCTGGGTGGGATGCCCTGTTCGTGAGTCAGTGCAGACTCGATGGGCCGAATGGCCTCCTTCTATAGGGATTCTATGGTTCTCTGAATCAGTAGCTTTAAATAATCTAGCCCAACTGGTGTTATCATGGCATCTTCTTATTTAAATGCAAGATATGTTTTTTTTATTAATGTCACAAGTAGACTTATATTAACACTGCAATGAAGTTACTGTGAAAATCCCTGAGTCGCCATACTCTGGCACCTGTTCAGGTACACTGAGGGAGAAGTTAACATGGCCAATATACCTAATCAGCATGTCTTTCAGACTGTGGGAGGAAACCGAAGCACCTGGAGGAAACCCACGCAGTCACGGGGAGAACATGCAAACTCCACACAGACAGTGACCCGGGTCCCTGGCACTGAGGCAGCATGCCACCTCGTTGGAACAATTTTAGTCCTCAGACTGAGATGGGGAACAGAGTTCCCACTCACCTGAGGAAGGAGCAGTGCTCCAAAAGCTCGTGATTCCAATTAAACCTGTTGGACTTTAACCTGGTGTTGTGAGACTTCTTACTGCGTCCACACTGTGTTAGGTGGCATGGTGACATAGTGGTTAGCACTGCTGCCTCACAGCGCCAGGGACCCGGGTTCAATTCCCAGCTTGGGTCACTGTCAGTGCGGAGTTTGCCCATTCTCCCCATGTCTGCGTGGGTGTCCTCCGGATGCTCCGGTTTCCTCCCACACTCCAAAGATGTGTGGGTTAGGTTGATTGGCCATGCCAAATTGATCCTAGTGTCAGGGGATTAGCAGGGTAAATATGTGGGATTACGGGAATAGGGCCTGGGTAGGATTGTGGTCGGTGCAGACTGGATGGGCCGAATGGCCTCATTCTGCACTGTAAGGATCCTATGATCACTCCAGTCCAATGCCGGCACATCCACATCATGGCTTCTCAATGCAGGGCGGAAGGCTCTTCCCAAGTTCCCGGTATAAAGGAGCACAATTGTCGGGGTGACCTCCCCCAGGGTTTCCTACCGATGCCAAACGCCAGTGATTATTCTGGGTCAGGGTAGATAATAAAAGGCAGTTGGCGGAGTGAGGGACATTGCGACCTAAACCTGGCGGAAGTCCAGGAGAGCCACACAAGGTATGGGTTTGATTTAATCAATAAATGAGAGGTAACGGAGCACTGGGCGAAGAACGATAAGGACGAGAAGTTGTGGATATTAGAAAGGAAACACTTGGTGGTTCAGGGTCCCTGACTTTGTTGCATTTCTCAATAAAAGAAAAGCACTTCTTTATCTCAGCTTTACGAGACCTGGCTCGTTCGCCTCTCAACCTGAAAGTAATGGAAAGTAAGAGGGGCAGTAAGTGAAATATTCCAGTATTGCTGAACGGCTCGCTATAAAACGATAAAGTCCCAAGTGCTGATAAAGAACCCAGGAGTGGGATGGGGATTGGAGAGACGCTCGCAGCTGTAAACCTTTTTTTTATGGATTGGACAGTTACTGCGTGGCTTGCAAAAGCGGCATTTTACAATGCCAATCAAATATTTTAAAGTTATCTATAAAAGCAATGGAAGTGACTGGCGGTTGAGGTGCTGTTGACTTTATTTCGGTGAGAGCACACACACACAAGGCTGAACAGAATTTGTCCTCGCACCTGTCAGCCAATCTGTCTCCTCAGATGCAACTTTCTTAAGGGGTAAACTGGACTCAGCGTGACTGGATGAAGACAAATGAAACTTTCTCTTTCTCTCTGGGACTTAGTCCAATGGTTATGGGGGCGATGTTCCAGCTCGAGCCTCTCTAATAAGAAAGTGCAACGGTCCCTCCTCACCCAATCACCCTGTCTCCATTATAAAGGCCCCTCCCGCTTAATCCCAAGATCAGACTTGATTTAAAAAGTTACATTTCCAGTTTACTCACCGTACACAATTCTTATCCAAGCTAGGGCTGGAGTGAAAACTAAGCCATTTTTGTTATCAGTATATCGACTCAAGAACAGCTTCTTCCCTGCTGTTGTCAGGCTTTTGAATGGTCCTAAGACATATTAAGTTGATCTTTCTCTGCACCCTATCTGTAACTGCAACATTATATTCTGCACCCTCTCCTTTCCTTCTCCCCTATGTACTCTATGAACAGTATGTTTTGTCTGCATAGCGGGCAAGAAACAATACTTTTCACTGTATCCCAATACATGTGACAATAATAAGTTAAATCAAATCAAATGTCCATTGAAACGCGCGGCTGCAATCACCATAGGACTTGTATAAAGGTTGCCACCGAAGACAAAGTGCCTACTCCTCTCCACAGCCGCCCCACCACCCCCCACCCCTCCACCAACCCCCCGTTACACAGGCCCGGGTGGCAAGTATTTGTTGAGGAAAATACATGTCTTGCGCCGTGTTCCACTCCAGCCTCCTGCCTCACCTCGGTCAGAAACATTCAAGAACACCGTTGCCCGTGATCAATGAGCTTTTGGCTGTTTTAAGGTTGTTAGGTGAAGGATCGCCTGTGAAAAGGTGTCCACCACAACTCAGGATTTAAGCATTCAGCAGGGTTTTAACTCGGACAGCTGTGTGTGTGTGTGTGTTTGTGGGGGAGGGGGGGGGGGTGCTATATTGTCCAATGTGTGATCCCCACCCACATCTCTCTTATCAAACTGCACACGGGAGATCCATTACAATAAACGGGTGCAATAAATACTGGCCCGAATGGTGCTTGCGGATAAAACGTGCAATGCAACGCCCTTGTCTGTCCATCCCACCACCACCACCCCCCCCCCACCCCCCAACGTCCCCCCCTCCCCCAAACACACAAAATAGCCTGAGTGCACTTTACAGTTAAAAAACAAAGCAATCGACATCACAAAACCGCCTTTAATCTCTCCAGCTCCGCCACCGTATCTTGTGTACACGAGGAGGGTTGACATATAAATAACATACCACATATGGCTCCGTTTCTGTGCTTCTTAGATACCGAACGATTGATTTGTTTCGTGTGGCGGCGAGGGGTGGGGGGGAGGAGGAGGGGGTGGTGGGCAGAGGTCGGATGGTGTTGGAAATTCAAGAAAACTTCTCTCAAGTTTGAAGTTTCCGCCTGTTCCTCGGTCTGTGTGTGTTTTTTTTTAAGTGAAGAGGTTCCGTTTATACCACAAAGAGGAGAGAGGAGAGAGAATCGATGGGATTTGGTTTAAGGAGGCAATTCTTATTCATCAGAGACTGTCCTGGAGAGATGGGCAGAATGGGAATCAGTGTTGGTTTGGAGGTTGGTTGAGGGGAGGGAGGGGGGGGGAGTGGAGGAGGGGAGTGTACCAAAGGAGCAAAATGTGTTTGCATTTATAGGCAATTTATTGCCAATGAACATATGGTCCGTATTCTGTCTAACGTCATAATGGGATAGAGCAAACACGGGGTAATCTGCGTGTGGAGAGGCGCAGTTACAAGCCGAGCTGTGTAAACGCTCTTTGACAATATTAAGAGTGGATCATTTCTGTGTGTGTGTGTGTGTGTCTCCCTGGGTATATAAAGCGCATCAGCCTTATCTGTGCACGCACTCCTGACTTCCCATTTGGAGATACTTCACTAAACCAAGGACATCTGAGCTTTTGAGAGAGAGGGAGAAGGGGGGAGGGAAAGGCAAAAAAAAAAACCAGGCGACATCACTCACTCCTCTCCAGTTCATTCACTTACCAGGTGAGCACTTCCCGTCACCACTTATTTTCTTAATGGGTTTACCTTTGCCTCGGATTTGCCTCGGCGCGGGAACAGTAACTGGAAAATGTTGACGGACGAGAGAAGGGACGCGGATTCGGAAAGGTTCACCAAGTGGGGCGCGTTATTCGCAAGTCGTTGGTTACGCTTTATTCGGCGGGTTTTAATGGGAGCTGTCTAAAATTGTTGAATGTTCTGTTCTGTGTTTGGAATGGAGAGGGAGGGAAGGAATATACACGCACTCACATCAGCCCGTTTCGATGGCAGTCATACGCTGGGGTTGCCAGCACTTTGCTATCTTGCACTTGTGTAGTTATAAAGCCTGCATACACACACACACACACCAGTGAGTGCTTTAATGTTTTACCAACTGATGAGAAATATTCGGCGAGGTCACCGTGCCGGAAAGAAGAATGCATTCCCAACTTTAGACCCCTTCCAGGTGGTCCCCATTTTAACCCTTTTTGGCGTTAGTCACCCCACCACTTGTCAACACCACTGACAAGGCCAACTCTCTCTCTCGCTCTCCCTTCTCCCCCGAAAGCCCAGGTCCCAATATCCTCCGACTGCCCCCGGAGGGTTCGGGTTAACCGTGCCCGCTAGGTAGGTCGAAGTCGCTGATCACATAAAGCAACTATTAGATCCAAAGCAAATATAAATCTCCGGTTATGATGGTGTGTCGGCGGTAGTCCCCACAGAGTGTGGGGCGGGCTAGGGTTTGCAGAGAAATGCATTTATGATATATTTCACGGCGGGGTTATCAACAGTGGGAGATTTTCAGACTTTTGAGTCTATGATTTGTAAAGTTTAGCATGGACACACAAACTTATAATTTCTGACTCACAGAGTGAAGAGTACAAAATATAGACCCGCGCAGACAGTTGTAAATTCCTAACATATTCTGTTTTGAAGGCGATTGCTGTAATATTATTAACAATATCTAAAGAGATTAAACAATGTGGCAGGACTTTTTTTCCCCAATATTTATTAATGCCTTCTTTATATACTTCTCTAACACTAACATTTCTTCAATAGCACCGGAAAACTGACGGAAGGTATCATTCCACATATAATGGGACACCGCTTAGATGGTGATTTTATGCTATTTTTTATGTTGCTTGTGCAAAGTTGCCCAGAATTCCACGAATAGCCCCCTGACTAAATATCACTACCTCCCGCTAGCCCCCTACAATATATATTTAAAATAACCCTCTTTTCTGAAGGATGACTCTGACTGACTTGTGACAGTTCCGGTTTGTGTCAGTAGAGTTCGCCAGTGCACCAGCAGAAACCCTCACCCGGCTGGAGGCGGCGGCAGAATAGGATTCACGCTCGGAATTGGATCTAACTCCAAACTTTCACAATTTTGCCTTTCTCTCCCGTCCGAATCGCAAATGCACAGTAAGGAAATAGTGGGGGGGGGGGGGGCAAAGTCTTCTCAAAACCTGTTCCAACGGTCAATTTACGTGCGGAGGGGGGGTCTTTTCGACTTTGGAGACCCCCCCCTGGCAACTAGATAGACGCTTCACTTCCCTGAAATTCACCCTTAATATCTCGCCCAATGTCCAAACCCTACAAGGTTACCTGCAGATTGTTTTCTCCACATCTCTTTGCATCTTTCGACTTAAGTAATGCCTTTAATGAAAGGGGGGCGGACTTTATTTCGATTTTGATTTGATTTATCATTGTCACATGTATTGGGATACAGTGAAAAGTATTGTTTCTTGCGCGCTATACAGACAAAGCATACCGTTCATAGAGAAGGAAAGGAGACAGTACAGAATGTAGTGTTACAGTCATAGCTAGGGTGCAGAGAAAGATCAACTTCGTGCGAGGTAGGTCCATTCAAAAGTCTGATGGCAGCAGGGAAGAAGCTGTTCTTGAGTCGGTTGGTAAGTGACCCCAGACTTTTGTGTCTTTTTCCCGATGGAGGAAGGTGGAAGAGAGAATGTTCTGGGTGCGTGGGGTCCTTGATTATGCTGGCTGCTTTGCCCAGGCAGCGGGAAGTATAGACAGAGTCAATGGATGGGAGGCTGGTTTGCGTGATGGATTGGGCTACATTCACGACCTTTTGTAGTTTCTTGCAGTCTTGGGCAGAGCAGGAGCCCATACCAAGCTGTGATACTTGTACTTTGTACTTGGCCAATGCTGGACAAATGCTCCCCGGCGCGTTTAATTCTGATAACTTTGCAAGAGTAACCCTCTTTTTTTCCCAAACACCCTGTGCCGCTTGTTCCCTGAGGATACGGGCATTAAATCGACAACAAAGACTCTCAACTACAAGATTATACTCACATATGGATATTAAAAAGCATTAATTAAATGTCGTTAAGCAAGGATTTAATTTATCTCTTTTCTTCTTTAATAAAAAAAGATTGTAAGTTAATCGTTTTTAGGTAAATCGTTAACGCTTTGATTTGACGAATAAATAGGGACAATCTCCCCCCCGGGGGTGGGGGGTATGGGGGGGCGATTGCAAAGGGAGAGAGAAATAAAATCTGATGTGACATGTCTAATCATTAGCGGACGTGAAAGAATAAAGCGAATCGCCTTTCGCCTCTGGGAGAAAAAATGTTTCATTTTTTCAAATGAAATGTTAGCAAATGGGCCGCTAAACTATAGCCAGGGGCGTCACTTCAATCGGATTACAGAATGGCGCGCTGTGTGTGAGGTGATATCGAAATGGACTTGCCCCACGCAGTAGCTCCGTTGAGAGATAGCGCGTTCCTCTTGGGTAGTCGGGTATTGCATTGTACCGAAAGAAAAAGAAATCATATTGTACAGTGATTAGTTTTTTTTATTAACTTTTCCAGCGCTTTGCCCGGGGGGTGGGGGTGGGGGGTTAGTGGGGTGATCTACCCAACTGCTTACGACTGGGAAGTAGGGGTGCACAGAAAACAAAACCCCAAAAAATCAAGCCTTGAGCACTCACATGCTAATCCCAATTTCAGTAGCACAAATCCCACCTTAGGACATGTTTCACTGCATCATCACATCGGGAGCCCTTTGATAACGGGGTTCCAATCCTATTCTGCACAACAGACAATTAGATCTTTTCTAAAGCTGAGAACATAAATACTGCCTTTTAATATCTTAGGGTGGGTTGTTATATTGTTTCTTTTCCCCTCTCTGGAATGCTTTCTAACTGTATACACCCATATCAAAAGACAGGGTGGCGGGCCAGACAAGTATCTGATATTTGAGGGGGATTTTTTTTTATTAAAACGGATTAATATTTAGCAGTGACAGCGGGCGTTTTGTCAGCAAAAGTCAGCTTCTAGTTCTAGATTTATCACAGACGAAACTAAGCGGCGGATTTCATTTTAAACCGAATGATCTACGCGCCAGGCTCATCGCTCCTTCTTAAGGTGCACTTTATATTGGAGTTTCGCACCAGATCCAGACCAAGATTGCAGTCGGGAATCAGTTACACATTTTCACCTAACGAACAGGGAGAGAGAAGTTCCGTTAACATCGTGATCCTCGTTGGCCACTGAAATAGTCATGTCCTCGCATTGAAGATTATTACCTGGACACATTGTCTATACTTTATATATTTGAACAAAAAACAAACGATCATAATTTATAAATCTTCTACTGATGGGAAGGGGGCGTTACACCATGAAACTTTGCACTGCCGGCACCCGCTAGGCCAAAGGGTATTGGGAGAGATTGTTTTAACTGTACCGTTTAACCGCGAGTCTTACCGTTTACTATTTTGTTCAGATTTTCTCCCTTTGAGTCCTCACTGCCTACGTAAATATTCGCTCCCTGTCCCTTATTTTGTGCAGGTAGGGTCTTCATTTCTCGTTATTTCAGTTCTCAGTCATTTCCAATTGGCAGGGAATGATGAGGGATCTTTAGGGTGGAGGGTGTTTGTAATTTTTTAACCCGTCTCGCGATTGCAATGGACAAGAATCCACCGTTAGCCCCAGCAACTGCTAATAGGATTCGGTTTATCCGTACTCCCCCAGTCGTTCGCTGTCCCTGACTAAGTTACCGCAACTGAGGCGGTTTTGAAACTAATGCTGTGTAATGTCATCCTATTACGCTTCAGCCCCAAAATACCCCCAAATGTAATTGATAAAATACAGCCACTTGGCCACAGTGACCTCCACCGTCTATCTCTGCAAGACCATCACTTCGATTACCGTTCACCCTAGATGCGTCAAGGTGGTTTCTCCTCTGCTTGGCTTGGGTTGGAATAAAACAACTTGTCCCCTCCCCGTCTCTCCACACAACAATTCAAATACTTCAAAAGTTACTTGTGGCGCCAGGAATTGGGGGGCGGAGAACGTTCCCCCGCTTGGGTTCAGTGGGGAGGCTTGGTGAGTAGTGTTTATATATGTGTGTGTGTATAAGCTACCTGCAAAAGTAAACAGGTAAACACATCTAGAGGGCACTTGAGTTGAAGTACAACCACTTATCCTGTGCACATTTACCTCTGCCTTTCAGACTCTGGTTGGATTGTTCAAATAACCCCTCGGTCCTATCAGGCTGTTCGGCGAGAGGGGATTAAGATTTTGTGCAAAGGTCATTTATCACGTCTTGTTTCAGCGCTCACCCTAGAAAGAGAGACACAGTTCAAGTCCAGCGCACAATGTGAAGATCCCCAGTTATGTGCTGCTCACTCTCCAATCTCTGTATTCGAGACTCGCAAGCCTTGTGCTGTTTTGCGCACACACACACTCACCCTTCATCCATCCTTTGCTTGCGTTGAAATCTCGCCCTCACTTTTTTTTTGGCCAAACAGGCATTGGATAACTAGTGCAGTAAATTGCGGCGATGGCATATCTTTTTTTAAAATTCTAAACCTCTTTAAATAATAATAAGATCAAGCATCTGAAATATTCAGCTCTTAAAACCCATGTAATCGCGTGTGAGACCCTAAACTTGGTCACCCGGGATGATACAGAAAGTGGCGCCTCGGAAAAGTTGTCTTTCACAAGACAGGCGGGAAGGAATTATTAACATAGGAGCCGCCACTCTGCAAAAGTGGAGCAAAGACCTGATCGATTGCAGTCGGTTACTGGAGAAGGCTGACGAGGAGTGTGTTATCGGCATTTCGCAGTGTAACCGAGCAAGGCTAAGCCGGAGAGGCGAATGTATTTCAGTGCCTATGTATGTGTGTGTGTGTTTTTTACAATGGACTTTGTGTTATCTTGGGCTGCATGGTTAATCATTCAGGGAATATTCTGCCTCCCCCCCTTCCCCACCCCCCCAGCCACAAAAAAAACTCTTGGAGGACACATTTACTTATCAGGTGGTCTAAGTTAGACAGGTTGAATCCACACTGTGTTGCTCTGATTCTCTGCAGAACCAACAGAGCAAATAAAAACACGGCTGTGACTTTGTGTTTGATTTTGCGATTGAAGGAAATCACACGGGAAAAGGGTTGTTTAAATCTCCGGATGTTAGGGACACTCGGGTGGTTTTTTTCAACTAACGAAATGTTTTTCTTTTAAATAGATCTGGGTTTTTTTAAGAAAGAAGTGTTACCGGCCAACCTAAACTTGTTTCTTGTGCGGGTGGATTGGGTGAAATATTCGAATCTACAATCAGTAATTATTGCTTAAATCAACACTGGTGTTCCCTGGAGAGAAAAATATCTACTGGATTTAGCGAAAAAGTTCGACTCAATTAATCAAATGCGTTGAGAGGGAAGGTAGAGACAGGCCTATATGTGTGTGTGTGTGTCTTAATGATAGCAATAATAGGTCAAATGACAGGAAAAGAATTGGAGCAAGGATGTTGTCTCCTTTTTCACAGTAACTTCATTGCAGTGTTAATGTAAGTCTACTTGTGACTAATAAATAAATAAACTTAAACGATAAAAAATAAACCCTTCACAACCTCTCTTCCGAGAGCAGGGCTGTGTTAATAAAATAGGGGAGGTTTTCAGTTTGGGCGATTTCATTCTAAATTGCCCCTGATGTGTCAATGACTCGATAATGTGACCGTTCTGTAATGCGGTGCAGAGAGTGCTGATAGAGGGAGGGGGGAAACATCTCCGCGGCTCGTGAAATTGGCTATCTCCAATTGTACACTCCCAGCGCCTGATTATTTCAATTAGATATCCGTGTGCCTAATATTTTTCACAGGTCTGAGGTATCAATAATCCCAAACGGTTCTTCAAGGAATCTTGACGTTTTGATTTTGTGATTCTTTGGCACTTAACATTGACATACATTTTCATATTTTAGTGGGGTTAAGTCGTTGGAATGCTTCCTTTCGCCCGCAGATGAGGGATAATAATGTGCCATTGCAAGTATCCCATCGAAATTGTGGTCCACTATACAGAGCTAGGCTCTGACTTGTACAGAACACATTCCCCACGTTGCTTCCAATGTTTGGAAGCTACACACACACACAAAACATCGATTCTGTGATCGAAGATGTTCTGAATCGATTCATGGGAGGGGGGTGTGGGCTGGTGAAAGAGAAGGAAAGAGAGAGAGAGGCAGCGTTAACATGAAGGAGTTGCCTTAATATTGTGGAAGGGTTGAATGAAGAGATAGTCCATTGAACGCGGTTGAATACCATGACAACTCGGAACAACCTCAGATTTATTCCAAACAGTTAGAACACATTGTACCGGAGCGTCAATCATCTATTATGTCGTGACTGAAATAAATGCAAAAACTGGCCCCGGACAAAGGCTTCCAACAGGAGTTGGACATTTGTCTACATTTCCCCCATTGTCCGCAGCTTAGCAATAGGTTTGTATTTGTGTTTGCCTGAATCCGACCACCCAAGATGCGCTGAGGAGTTGGTAAAACCTGCGGCATTGTCACCCAAATCACATACTAGATGGACGGCACAGAGAGAGGGGAATAGAGAGGGAGATGGAGGAGGGGGGGGGGTATAGAGAGAGAAGGGGGCAGAGAGAGAGAGGGAAAAGGGGCAGAGTGAGAAGGGACATAGAGAGAAGGGGACAGAGATGGGAACAGAGAGACAGGGGGACAGAGAAGGGACATAGAGAGAGGGGGACAGAGAAGGGACATAGAGAGAGGGGGACAGAGATGGGGGCAGAGAGGGGGACAGAGATGGGGCGCAGAGAGGGGAATATGGAGAGACGGGTGAGCAAAGATAGAGGGAGCAGAGAAAGGGGGACAGAGAGAGAGGGGGCAGAGAGAGGGAGAACAGAAAGGGAAGGGTATACAGAGAGGGGGGAACAGAGGGAGAAGGGGCAGAGAAAGAGGGGGTCAGAGATGAGGGCACAGAGAAGAGGGCAGAGAGAGGGGGGAACAGAGAGAGATGGGAAGCAGAGAGAGGGGATAGAAAGAGGGGGACAGAGAGAAAGGACAGAGAGAAAGGGGAATAGGGGCAAAGAGAAAGGGGGACAGAGAAAGAGAAGGGTAGATAGAGAAAGGGGGCAGAGAGAGGGGATTACATAGAGAGGGGGCAGAGATTGTGAGGGGCAGAGAGAGGGGACAGAGAGAGAAGGGACAGAGAGAGGGGGACAGAGAGGGGGAGGGCAGAAAGAGAGAGAAATCAAGTATAATAAATTGCACACGGCAACTCCAAACAGTGATTGAACCGGGTTTTCCCAGATGTCCTCATATATATATACATATATATATATAATGTATGTATATAGATATATTTTAAAACCGCAGCCTCTCCAGTTCATTTGAGTAAAAAAGTGTGTAACAAAGTTGTGAGGAATTAAGACCTGGTCAAATCCCCTTAGTGGGTTACTTCTGAAAATGTGATTTTTATGTGGAGAGTGTGTATGTGTGTTTGTGTGTGTAGGGGGTTCCTGGGTGAGTGGAATGAAGCTGCACCTTGTCCCAATGACCATTTCATGACATTACACAAGTTCAACGGTAATCTAATCGAGATCTTGACAGAAGCAAACTGTTTTGTGCAGCTTGGATACATTGGATATTAAAGGCGGATGGGAAATGATGGAGTGTGTTTAAAAAAAAGCAAGTCTTCCTATCTTGTGGATTGGAGCTGTGACCTAGTGCTATTCTCCAATTCGCCCTCCCGCTGTCCCCATCACAGTGCTGCGGTCTCAGAATGTACCTGCAATTCAAATCAAATTGCTGCAGTTTCTCTCTCTCTCTCTGGGGCAGAGACCGTTCCTTCCTGACTGCAATTTTTTCTGTCTCTGCCTTGTGGAAAAGGCGAGGGATGCAAAACGCTTTCCAGAGCAATTTGTTAAATAACATTTTCAAGTACGCTGGATATCAGGCTACTTGGATGTCTTTTGTATGTAAATCAAGCCTTATATATATAAAAAAAAAGCCCTCCCAATCTTTGTAATTAATTGCACGCTCAACCACTCATCGTGGCTTGAAGCACCAATGGTGAGGAGTCAGATATCTGTCCCCCCACCCCCTCCTCCCAACCCAATACAAATCATCCCCAAAATACCCCCCCCCTCCCCCCCATAATTTCACTTCGGTAAACATACACTTCACCCACTTGACTCCCAGGACCCGCCCACACGTGTTCAACCTCTGGCACTTCTTTTTATTAAATGCTTTCTCTCTCTCTGTCTCTCTGCAGGTCCATGTTGTGTGACCAACCCGGGTAGGAGTTGAATCAGTCTGTGGCAATGGCTCATTCCTTCTGCATCACAAGGGCGCACCAGACGCAGGATTTGAATTGATTGAAACGTAGGGGAAGAGGGGGGAGGAAGAAACAAAAAAAAAGCTTTGATAATAGATATATAGATATATTTTTTGGTTGTTGTTGCGTGCCGGACTCGTCGGAATGAAGCTGTTCTGTGTGGTGTGTGTGTGTCTGAGATGGAGAGGAAGGTCACACGCTAAACGTTCCCACTAAATGGTGCGATTCAACAGGAGCTTAGAGGGACAACTACTTAACCGATACGCCTTTCCACCGCTTTTCTTGCCTGTGAGTGTGTGAATCTCCTCTTCCCCACAGCGGATTTCAAAAGGGGGGGTGGGGAGGGGAGAGAAAGAGGGGGGTGGGGGGGAGGGAGGGGGGGGGGAGGGAGAAAGAGAGAGTGGAACCGGCGCTCCAACTTTGCCTGCATAAATTTGGACAAAAAGAATGTCGTTGACCACCACAAAGACTGGCTTCTCAGTCAAGGACATTCTCGACCTTCCGGACACCAACGACGAGGACGGCTCGGCGGCCGAGGCGACCGAGGAGGATGGGGAGGCGGCCGACACCCGAGGAGGGGCCAAGACGTCGGGGTTCGCCCGGCAAAGCCCACTGGAAACGGTGCAAAGGCTCCCCCTCAAGAACCCCTTCTACGACAGCGCCGACAACCCTTACACCCGCTGGCTGGCCACCACCGAAAGCATCCAGTATTCGCGTAAGTGCCCCAGATTAGTTATTGCAGTGCTGGCCAATACCCGGGTAAATAATTCAGGAGACATTAAATCCACCCCACAGTCCTGTAACCTGTGCCTCCCTTGTGGAAGAATGATCCCCCCAGGAGTTTTGATACAATCTAAAAGTTCGAATGCAACAAAAAAGTCTTAAACCAAAAGTAAAGACGCTTGAAAATTTAAATTTTCCATATTTTTTTATTTTAAAAGTCTTAAAACTGGAGGCTGGAGTGTTTGCATTTCCAGCTGATTACTGGAGGTGGGGGGAATTGCGATTGAGATTTCTGTTAAGTAGCACAGTGAGTTCCACAGTGAATTATTTCTTCTCCCTTTCTTTCTCTCTTTTTCTCTCTCTCTCTCTCTGCGCAGTCCACGGGATCTCCACCGCCAGTTCGCAACAGCAGAACTCCTCCAGCAAGTCCTCGGAGCCCTCCGCCGACGAGTCGCCGGACAACGCCACCGAGACCTCCAGCAATGACAGCGAGTCTGGCAAGAAGCGCAAACGACGAGTGCTCTTCTCCAAGGCACAAACGTACGAACTGGAGCGGCGCTTCCGACAGCAGAGGTACCTGTCGGCACCCGAGAGGGAACACCTCGCCAGCCTGATCCGCCTGACTCCCACCCAGGTGAAGATCTGGTTCCAGAACCACAGGTACAAGATGAAGAGAGCCAGGGCCGAGAAAGGTATGGACGTTAATCCCCTCCCTTCGCCCCGCCGGGTAGCCGTCCCCGTCCTGGTCCGGGATGGCAAGCCATGCCACGCCAGCATGGTCACAAGCGCTCTCAAACCGCAGGACTTGACGGCGGCGACTTTCCAGACTAGCATCGCCTTCCCAGCCTACAGCACGCAGTCGCTTCAACACGTGCAGTATAACTCCCATTTCAGTTCTGCCACGACTCCCCAGTACCACACACACCCGCTGGTGCAGACTCAACAGTGGACTTGGTGAATCTGGACTGCTTTGAAATGGGTGGAAAATGTAAATATATATACATATATATATAATGTATGTGTGCGTGTGTGTGCGTGTATGTGTGTGTGTATATATATATCGAATACATATATATACACGAATCAACACACATCTGGAACTGTAAAGGCGGCGGAGCTTTTATTTTCGTTGGACATTATCGACTCAGAAACTGGCCCTCTCGCCTGTTTAGATACCCCGCCGATTCAACTTCTCCCTGTGACTTGTAAAGTCTGTCCGTGTGTTGTCGGAATGATTTCTCATTACTTAACGTCGGAGTGAATGCATATAAAAAAACGACACTTTGTTTTTTCTTTCACACCCCCCCCCCCCTCCCCCCACTTCCCAAAAAAAACCCCCTCCGTTTTACGGTTTCACCTTCGCGGCGTTTTCCCCCCCTTTTTTTAAAAAAAATTGATATTTGAAATATTTATGGGGGCTTTGTAATTGAAGCGTTTAGTTGTGTTTTGTGGGGGTGTTATTTGGAGGGGAAGGGGGGAGGGAAGGGGACGGGAGGGGACGGAATGGGAGGGGGGGAAGGGTGGGAGGGGAATTGCGGTCATTCCTGCTTTTGCGTGCGCCTAAATTGGCAAACATTTTTTTTCCCCATGTAAAGACCGTGTCAAAAAGATTCTGAAAATAACGGTGTCGATAAATGCAAACAACAGCAAAAAAAAAGGCGCCTTGATAAGAGACTTTT
Source organism: Mustelus asterias (assembly GCF_964213995.1). NCBI lineage: Eukaryota > Metazoa > Chordata > Chondrichthyes > Carcharhiniformes > Triakidae > Mustelus > Mustelus asterias. The sequence goes on along the minus strand of NC_135815.1, from coordinate 90,415,814 downwards.
CCGAGTTTTTTTTATATTAAGAATTTTAATAAAATGATGTGTCTGAAAAACTGATGCGTTTTCCTCGATGATATTAACCCGTGTTTCTGGCTGCCTTTTTTGGGGGACATTTGGGATTCGATTATGCTGCTAGCGGGTACACACAACCTGCTGAGATTTTCTCTGTTTCGGCGTTTTGCAACCGTAACATCTTTTTTTAGTTTCCCCCCTCAATCATTCTCCAACACGTCCAGTAAATACTTTGAGGTGGCCGAGAGGAATTGAGAGAGAGAGAGAGGGCTTGTTTCAAAGCTGTGCAAAAGCTTTATGTGTGTGTGTGTTTTTTTATTAAATAAAGAGCGAATTCCAATCGGCCGAATGGCAAAAGGACATTGGTGACACACTCCAGTAGCTTGTTCTGCATCTCAAGGGCTGAGCAAAAGAAATAAAATACACTTAAAGTTAAAGTGCTTCTTCAGCTGAGGGGCTTTTGACGCCTGTGCCGTCTCAATGGGTTGACTTTGACTTAGACTAAGTGTACACACGGTCTCGCCTAGGAACCTAACCAGTGGGAGCTTCTTAAAGCTAGGCTTTGGTGGTAGGTAAATAGACAACTATATTTCATTCGGCCGCACCATTACCCTCTTGTTAAAGTTTAATTCGGAAGATTAATTCTATTTTTTTTCCCTGTAAAAAAAAATTAACCCCCAGCTGCAGAACGATTTGGAGTGAGATTTTAACATCTACCCCTTTTTAAAATAATTCCTGAACTGTGAGCGATTCAGTCTGATCCGATTTAATTTGATTTGATTTGTTATTGTCGCGTGTCTTGGGATACAATGAAGAAGTATCGTTTCTTGCGCGCTATACAGACAAAACATACCGTTCATAGAGTACATAGGGGAGGCGGAAAGGAGAGGGGGCAAAATGTAGTGTTAGAGTCACAGCTAGGGTGTGGAGAAAGATCAACTTAATATAAGCTAGGTCTGGAGAGCAGCAGGGAAGGAACTGTTCTTGAGTCGGTTGGGAGCTGCTCTCAGACTTAATCTCGCTTTAAATAATATTCTAGCGAACGAATGTGAGAATGTTGCAGCGAATGTATCTTATTGGTTTCCTTGCATTGACCCCTTCCTCCCCCCCCCCCCCCGCCCCCACCCCCAAACACACACAACACACTTTTAGGAATTCGAAGCAAGAATTCGTAGAATCTAAACCTTGGGTAAGCAAGAGAGGTGAAAAAAAACCGCAACAATTTCGCCCAAGTTTGCGAAGAGATTTGCGTCCTGACTTGCAGAGGGGGGAGGCCCTTGGGGGATGCAAAGCGGGATCAAAGCACATAAAACAAACTTGGACCGTCCCAACTGAATTCCCTGCAAAGCTATTGGTGATGATCTAATTTAATTGAATATCTACAGTAAACACTATTATCCAGCATCTCGAGCGCACTGCATTGGCACATCCCGTTTAGTGACAAGACAAAAAGGACCCTATTCGTGGCATCTCTTTAACGTTGCCCCAATATTCCTGAGAAAGGAAGGCGAAACTGTAACTTAACCGGTGTTGTAAGCAAATTAGTGTATCGAGTATCCCCGCGCTTTATTTCTGTATCACCCCAACCGCCACATCACCATTTCAAACTTTTCCCACATCCGCAGATGAGGATGAACTGGATGTTTTTTTTTTGTAAGTAGACTTCCATTAGCACTGCAATGAAGTGTATTTTTTTAAAAAGCAGAAACAAAACAACTTTGACCTACCGATTGCAAACACTCACTATCGAAGCCGGAATTATATCTGAAGGGCAGTGCTGACTGAGATATCCCACTGGCTTCCGTCACAATAAGAATGTTAGGACAAGTGGCTGGCGAGGGGTAACTCAAATCAACAGAGCCCACCCCAACACCCAGAAAATAAATTGAAATGCTCGCTTTCTAAAACAAACTTGGACTAAATAAAAGTGGGTTTGTTTTAATTTTAACAGGAAAATATTTAAGAGTGGCAAATATTGCAAGGGCAAATTACTTGTAACCCAGGAGGACAAGGGAGTTGACGAAATTGCCCTCAACTCGATACAATGCATTGGTCCCCAGCAAGTCCCCAGGCCCTATATTTCACACATTGACATTTGCCTAGTCTATCTTTGGACAATATACAGTAGGGAGACAAAACATCACAAAGGGCGCGGGTTGGTAGTTAAGGATGTTAGAGGCGTGCATATTAACGAGGGACAAATTCGGTGTGGACGCCATTCAAGCTATTATCACAAGCCAGTGCATACCGAGATTGAGGGAGAGGTATGGGGGCGTTTTTTTTTTTGTCACGGTTGTCAGTTGGTACTATTGTAACTCTTGTTGTACATGCTGTATTCCATATGTGCAGCTGGTCTCAGGGGGGGTAGAGAAAGGAAGCCTCACAAAACCCAAATTGTGTGGAGCTTTCAAAACCAGCATTGTTGTCCTTGAAAAGAAGACAAATTAAAAATTCGTGCTATATTTATTCTGGAAGTCCTCTTTCTCAGATAACAGCGGTCCCTTTTTTTCCCCCTTATATATCGACCAGAGTGTCACATTAATTCAAGGGAGGGGGGGGGGGAGGAATGTACAAACACGTTTTTAACTATTTCTATCTATAATTCCAGAATGCCCCCGAACAATTTCTTTACACTGGGGCAAACCATTTTAACCCAATAGCTCCCTCGTCGAAACGACAGCAATTCAAATCGATTAAAAATACAAAAAAGTTAATTTAGTGTTCTCTCTTATAAACATTGGGATATTTGTTGGAGGTTTTTAATTTTAATCGATTGTTGGTGAACTATATTTAGATTTATAACTGATGTGTAGAAATGTCACTTCAAGATTTGTCATTGCAGAGTTTGAGAGGGGTTGTGTTGGGGTGGGGCACGTGTAACAACGAATATTATGAATCTGTAAAAGACACTTTAGGATTCATTGGGTCCACAGAAATGAAAATGTGTGGGGATATCCGTTGTTGCATGAAGGAGTGTTAATGAGCTGTTTTATGTGCGTGAGTGTAAGCGCCTACGGATAGTGCTGTTTGACATTACTCTCGGAAACAATTAAAAAATTGTGATGTCTAATTAAGTGGGACAACCCCTGTGTAAAGGTAAAGCTGCTTCCAGAACAGGGAGCCATTATTTTTCCCTCTCTCAGTCTTAGGGTTCTTAAAGTATTCGAAACCGAGTCATGCTGGCAAGATTATCCAACATCCACGCCTTAATCATATTTACCGGAATTCAGTTTCGGTTGTAATTTGCCTGGGCTTCTGGCGGCAAACTTTCACAGATCATTTCGTTGTATTCTCCGGGATAGTTGTCGATGCGGGCATTCTCCTCAATGCGGCTTCCCGCACTGTGCCGAAGAGTAATGTTATATTCTCCCAAGGGGATCCAGTCTCACCTTCCAACGGTTTCTGAGTCCACGCACGGGCAGAAGTGGAGACACAATGTGGATTGTGTGAGGTTAGGAATAGGGAGTCAATTGTAAAAAAACAGACGCACGCTTCATCCTAAAAAGTTGAGAACTTCTCATCTGACAATGTATATATTAACGAGGGGTTTTAATAAAATGATATTCAATAATTGACAGTGGGAGAGAAAGGGGAAGATTTATTTGAAGTGGAAGATAGAGGGTGCGGTATCTAATTGGAGTTTGCAAAATATTTCACACTTCACCAGTTTGTACTTCGAGATCACGAGAAACAACAGAGGGCTTTTGACCAGAAAATATAATAAAGACGCCTGTCTTTTGCCTTGAACTGCGGGCGCGCGTCCCCCCCCCCCCCCCCCAACTTTGTCTCACTCAAGAGTCTTGGAAAACAAAACGGACAGAATATTTGCCGAGCGTAAGAGCCAAGGCCTGTGGTTTATTTGCTGTTTTGGGTATTAAGGTGAATTATCGGCTAATTGCCTAAGTACCGAGGATAAACAAGGGCTTGCAATTATTTCGGTTCACATGGGCAATCTCTGCAAAGGGCAAACATTTTGGAAGAAGCCTGGGAGATTAGGACTCTTTAAAGATTGAGTTATCAAGCCCCCCCCCCCCCCCTTCCCCCACCTCACAAGCCTGGAATAGCCTTCCTTATTCGATGCTGTACAGTACAGTCTTGGTGCAGTACTTATCCACTTGTGAGGCTAAGGTAACATTGGCGTAAATCTCCTCGCTCCTCACACTCATTAGCATTTCATGCGGTGAGAAGCCGGGGGTTTGGGGGGGGGGGGGGGTGGTGGTTGAAGGGGGTGGGGGGGAAGTGAGTGGAGACAACACTTGGGTAACAAAGGCTCCTTTTAAGTGGAGGGAAGCAATCTTCGTTTATTACCTGTCATAAGATCCCAATTAGATTGCGCTTTCGTTTTTTTTACGCTGCCGATTCTATTAATAAGTATGTTTAGCCTCATCATTGTTGTGCGTTGAGAGCCTTTTAAATTTGTTTTTTCCTAAAAAAAACCCGCAATATTGCAACCCCACCACGAGAGGCCGCTGGCACATCTCATTTCCAGTGTTCTGGCTGCACTTGTTGAAAAATGGTCTGTTTTAGTGCAAGTTAAAATTGCTATTCATTTAAAAGGCACACTTAGCGCTCTAACAGCCAACTATGCGGGACAGATACAAAACATTAGCAAGCATGGGATTATTATTTTTAAAAAGCGAAATATACAGCTCCCTCCACATAATTTGTTTAAGTTTATTTCTTAGTGTCACAAGTCGGCTTATATTAACACTGCAATGAAGTTACTGTGAAAACCCCCGAGTCGCCACACTCCGGCGCCTGTTCGGGTACACTGAGGGACAATTCAGCGCCTAATCAGCACCTCTTTCGGGGTTTTATTTTTGCCCAATGTGTTCAAAAGTTAATTTCCATCACTTACATATTGAGAGTCACCGTTTTATTGAGTTTTATTGTGGAAACATTAAGATACTAAGCGTGCGAGCGAAGGCTGAAGTGTGTGGAAAAAACAGCACTCCTCTCATTGGGAAATGTTTCGATCAAGTTGCATTTCCAAATATTCCCTTTTTTTTCTCTCATCAAGGCATCCGGGGATATACCGTTTCGCTGTACGTTTTTGGCAGGTCTGGGCTGGTTAAGCAGATGTCTGTTAAAGCCCCGTTTACTCAGCTGTTGGATGAAGCTATTCCACCATCATTATCTAATTACACACAATTAGAGAAATTAATATACAAAGTGCGCCTCTTACCAGTAACTTGGATCTGTATCTAATAGTGTGCAGGATATTGGAGCAGAGGATTACTAATTTTAAAATGGAATTGGGAAGGTGGGTGTATATAACACAAACGATAAATAAACAGATGAGATAGAGAGACAGACATAAAAATAGATAGATAGAGAGATAGACAGACAGAGAGAGATAGACAGACAGTCAGACAGACAGAGAGACAGATAGATAGAGAGAGAGATAGACGGATAGACAGATAGACACACACAGACAGAAATATAGACAGGCAGTCAGAGAGACAGATAGATAGAGATAGATAGACAAACAGACAGATAGATAGATATATAGATAGATAGATAGGCAGAGAGACAGATAGATAGAGAGAGAGATAGACAGACAGACAGAGAGATAGACAGACAGTCAGACAGACAGACAGGTAGATAGAGAGAGATAGACGGATAGAGAGACACACACAAACAGATAGACAGGGATATAGACAGGCAGTCAGATAGATAGATAGATAGATAGATAGATAGATAGATAGATAGATAGATAGATAGATAGATAGATAGATAGATAGATAGATAGATAGATAGATAAGAGAGCGGTAGATAGAGAGAAAGATATTGTGGTATTCAAGATTGACGTTGTGTTTAGATGTGAAGGTTAATAAGACAGTTGCCAGGTTAAGCTTTTGTCTGGATGGACTGATCCTTATCGGAAACCGGATAAATGGCCCACTGCAGCGCATTTGAAATGATGGCCCAGACTCTTAATGATCAACGTTACAGTTATAATTTTGTAAAGGTTTGAATTTATTTTTAGCCCCAAAGACTATCGGCAGCTTTAACAAGATGACCGTAGGCTTTTCTGTAATCCTGGTTGGATATTTCTTGCACAAGTGTTGTTTGTGATCTCAGCTGACCCGTTTGGTTCATATCTCTCAGATGTGGAATTTAACCTTTTCTCGGGGGCACTGCACCGGTTAGCCGCGGGGTGGCGCCCGTGTATCGCTTTACAGAGAAAAGGCCCATTTGTTGCTGAAATATTCCTGGGTTTTTACAGCCCCAGGATGATTAGATTGAAATTAACCAGTATATGACCATTAAAACCATTGAAATATCTGCCTCTCGACACTTTCGAGTATGTGTGAATTGCGGCTTTTCACAAGATCGCTGCTTTGCATTGCAGCATTTATAAAGGGTGCAAGTGAAAAGCGACCCGGCTTAAATACCCTAATACTAATGTGGCTTTGAGACTATTCTGTGCATGCTTCTATTTCTAATTTCCATTACTATCATGAACCATTTCGGATGCTCAAAACGGCTTAATGAAACCGTAGTAGGCAATTTGAAGATTAGTGCAGATTAATTAGGGTTTTAGTCAAATGAAATAATTGTTCTGACTAGTCTAACTGTGGCATGGAGGCAGTGCATTAGACATGTCTGATTAAGTATCCCAATCTGCTGTGGTTTGCTTCACTGTATCTGAATAAGAATTTGTAGAATTAACAGTTCCTGGAATTCACGACAGTGGTGGTGGTTCGTATCTACCATGTGGGGGCGCTCCTTCTATGCATTCCAGGGCAGTCAGTCCCAAGGGGGTTCCTTCCACCAGCCGAGGTGCATTGTGACTTACTGGCATGTTCTGTCAGAAGTCAGGACAGGGTTAGTTGCAAATAGCCACCTGCAACACAAGGGTGGCATGGTGGCACAGTGGTTAGCACCGCTGCCTCATGGCGCCAGGGACCTGGGTTCCATTCCCGGCTTGGGTCACTGTCTCTGCGGAATCTGCACGTTCTCTCTGTGTGGGTTTCCTCCGGGTGCTCCGGTTTCCTCCCACAGTCCGAAAGACGTGCTGGTTAGGTGCATAGGCCATGCTACATTCTCCCTCAGTGTACCCGAACAGGCACCGGAGTGTGGCGACTAGGGGATTTTCACAGTAACTTCATTGCTGTGTTAATGTAAGCCTACTTATGACAATAATAAATAAACTTAGACAAAGGAAACAACTATGCAAGTGTGCATTTTTGTGATGGTGTCCTTTGCATTGGTTTCGATGGTTTTGATTTGATTTGATTTATTATTGTCACATACATTGGGATACAGTGAAAAGTATTGGTTCTTGTGCGCTGTACAGACTAAACATACCATACATAGGGTACAAAGGGGGAAGGAAAGGAGAGAGTGAAGAATATAGTGCTGCAGTAACAGATAGGATAAAGGGAAAGATTAGCTTAATATATGGTAGGTCCATTCAAGATGGCAGCAGGGAAGAAGTTGTTCTTGAGTCGGTTGCAGAGTGACCTCAGACTTTTGTACCTTTTTCCCGATGGAAGAAGTTGGAAGGGAGTATGTCTGAGGTGCGTGGAGTCCTTGGTTATGTTGGCTGCTTTCCCAAAGTAGCGGGAGGTGTGGATGGAGTCAATGGATGGGAGGCTGGTTTGCGTGATGGATTGGACTACATTCATGACCCTTTGTAGTTTGTTGCGGACTTGTTCAGAGCAGGAGCTGTGATGCATCCAGAAAGAATGCTTTCAATGGTGCATCTGTAAAATTTGGTGAGACTTATAGCTGACATGCCAAATTTCCTTAGCCTCCTGAGAAAGTAGAGGCATTGGTGGGCTTTCTTAATGGGTTAATGATGGATTCTGCATCAACACTTTGAGACTTGAGTATAACAGGTCAGCTACACTGACTGGAGCTTAGATTCTCCTTCTTAAATCAAAAAACACACATTTCCGTGTGGCCTCAAGGTCTTATGCAATACTGAAGTCCTTTGATCTCCTCCCCCTCCCCCCCCCCCCCCACCCCCCCTCCCCCCCCCACCCCCCACCCTAAGCAGGATAGAAAAGATGACACTCGCCTACCATCCTGAGCTTGTATCTGCGTGTGCTGTGGAATAAAGATCAGCTCAATGTGTGACCTTCGAATTGATCTACCTTGCATTAAGCTGACCTTTCTTTACACCCTAGCTATGACTACAGCAGTACATTCTGCACTCCCTCCTTTCCATCTCCTCTATGTACTCTGTGAAACGTATGCTTTGTCTGTATAACGTGCAAGAAGCTATACCTTTCACTGTTTCCAAATACATGTGACAATAATAAATCAAATCAAATCAATTCAATTCAAACTCTTGTGAGTTAGTAAGGGAGTGGGTGAAGTTGTGGGTCTGTCTAGGGGTGGAGGCCTTATTCTGGAATATTCTATTGCCTTCCTATAGGGACTTCACTGCTGAATGGATTTGAAGTCTACCACCAACCGTTGGGTGATTTAACAAACAATTGGTTTCTTCCGGACAAATTGTTTTTCCCTGTAATCTCAGGTGGGGCGCATACTGAGGATCAGTCGCTCAAACCCCCGCAGGAGCAAAGCTGCCAGCTCTCGCAATATCCCTCGTGAAATTGTTGAGAATGTATTGGCAATTCAGTTGAAATACCCAATGCACGGCATCTTCCGTTAAGGGACAAGACACACTCTCCACCGCAAACTTTACTCCACCCAATTTCTGTCTCATCCAATATAAAACCATGCTGACATTGACATTTTGAATTGAGTTGCCTCAACTCTACCCGTGGGCATACAGAATCATTCTACAATGCAGCAGGAGGCCATTCAGCCCATCAAGTCTGCACCGACCACAATCCCACCCAGGCCCTATCCCCATAACCCCATTTACCCTAGCTAGTCCCCCTGACACTAAGGAGTAATTTAGCATGGCCAATCCACCTAACCCGCACATCTTTGGACTGTGGGAGGAAAACGGAGCGCCCGGAGGAAACCCACACAGACACGGGGAGAATGTGCAAACTCCGCACAGACAGTGACCTGAGGCCGGAATTGAACCCAGGTCCCTGGCGCTGTGAGGCAGCAGTGCTAACCATTGTGCCACCGTGCCGGTGTCAACTATGCTTTATACATACGACGAAGGGTCATCCAGACTTGAAACGTTGGTTCTATTCTCGCTCCACAGATGCTGTCAGACCTGCTGAGATTTTCCAGCATTTTCTGTTTTTGTTTTATACGTGTTGCGCAACGCAGCACGTGTGAAGATTCCTGCTTCAATAGTCCTGCACACTGCACCGAGGGTCAGTCGGAACCTTGCGGAAGTTCTGACGGGTGAACCTCGCTGGGATTCGCCTGGGTCGGAAGTTTCAGCTGTCGATGGAAGGAGGTGTCCCAGCTCCCTGGCACCCTCCACCACTGCTTCCAGTTTGGGACAGATCTGTTGTTACACAGATTCATATCTAGTCTAACTGTAGGATAACCAGACTGCTGCCTCTCCCGATCAACGCCCCAGATCCTCCTGCTATTCTGCCTGATACTCTGATTACTCTCCCTACCAGCCGTCTACCCTTCCGACCAGCCATCTACCTTCCCGACTGGCCATCTACCTCCCGACCAGCCGTCTACCTCCCGACCAGCCATCTACCCTCCCGACCAGCCATCTACCTTCCCGACCAGCTGTCTACCTCCCGACCAGCCGTCTACCTCCCCACCAGCCATCTACCTCCCGTTCAGCCGTCTACCTCCCGACCAGCCATCTACCTCCCGACCAGCCATCTACCCTCCCGACCAGCCATCTACCTTCCCAACCAGCTGTCTACCTCCCGACCAGCCGTCTACCTCCCCACCAGCCATCTACCTCCCGTTCAGCCGTCTACCTCCCGACCAGCCATCTACCTCCCGACCAGCCATCTACCCTCCCGACCAGCCAACTACCCTCCCAATCCCCTGACTAATCCCCTCCCATGGCACCTGACTACCCCCTGCTCCCTGACCATCTGAATACCATCCTGATCTGACCTGACTAATCCCTGCGTACCCACTTACCCACCTCATCCATCTCCCCCACCCATTTACCACCAACACCCCTACTACCCCTTACCCCTCACCCACCTCACTCAGCTACTCCCCACCCAGCTACCCCTACCCACCTCATCCACATCTCCCTGCCACTTACTCACCCACTTCACCCACCTACCTACCTCAATTACCTACACCCTATCTACTTACCCAGCTCAACCAGCTACCCACTTAGCCCCCTACCCACTTCACCCACTTACCTAACTATCCACTTCACCCACAGAACCATCTGGCCCAATACTCCCGACCCATTTACCCACATCGCTCACCTAACCCACCTTCTCAAACCCACCTACCTATTCCCTCACCTGTTCACTCATCCACTCACTAACATGAGATGTGTAGGTTAGCGGGATTAGCGGGTAAATATGTAGGGATATGGGGGTAGAGCCTGGGTGTGATTGTGGTCAGTGCAGACTCGATGGGCCAAATGGCCTCTTTCTGCACTGTAGAGTATCTATTCAGGGGGAAAGTTCTCCACTGGTTGGAGTCATGCCTGGCACAAAGGAAAACGGTTGTGGTGGTTGGAGGTCATTCATCTCAGTCCCAGGAAGTCACTGCAGGAGTTCCTCAGGATAGTGTCCTAGGCCCAGCCATCTTCAGCTGCTTCATCAATAACCTTCCTTCCATCATAAGATCAGAAATGGAATGTTCACCGATGAGTGCGCAATGTTCAGCACCATTCAACTCCTTACATACTGAAGCAGTCTATATCCAAATACAGCAAGAGCTGGACATTATCCAAGCTTGGGCTGACAAGTTGCAAATAACATTCATGCCACACAAGTGCCAGGCAATGACCAGCACCAACAAGAGAGGATCTAACCATTGCCCATTGACATTCAATGGCATTACCATTACTGAATCCCCCACTATCAACACACTAAGGGCTACCACTGACCAGAAACTGCACTGAACTAGCCACATAAATACTGTGGTTACAACACCAAGTCAAGGACTGGGAATCCTGCGTGAGTAACTCACCGCCTGACTCCCCAGAGCCTGTCCACCATCTACAAGGTACAAGTCAGGAGTGTGATGGGTGCAGCTCCACTTCCCTGGATGGGTGCAACTCCAACAACACTCAAGAAGCTTGACACCATCCAGGACAAAGCAATCCATTTGGTTGCTACCCCTTCCCACAAACATTCAATCCCTCCACCACCGATGAACAGTGGCAGCCATGTGTACTATCTCCAAGATACACTGTAGGAACTCACCAATGTTCCCTTAGGCAGCACCTTCCAAACCCATGACTGGTGCCATCTAGAAGGACAAGGGTGCAGATATCTGGGAACACCACCACTTAGAGGTTCCCCTTCAAGTCACTCACCATCCCGACTTGGAAACACGTCACTGTTCCCTCACTGTCAATGGGTCAAAATCCTGGAATTCCCTCCCTAAGGGCGGCACGGTGGCGCAGTGGTGAGCACTGCTGCTTCTCAGCACCAGGGACCTGGGTTCGATTCCTGGCTTGGGTCACTGTCTGTGCGGAGTCTGCACGTTCTCCCTGTGTCTGCGTGGGTTTCCTCCGAGTGCTCCGGTTTCCTCCCACAGTCCGAAAGACGTGCTGGTTAGGTGCATTGGCCATGCTAAATTCTCCCTCCGTGTACCCGAACAGGCGCCGGGGTTTGGCGACTCGGGGATTTTCACAGTAACTTCATTGCAGTGTTAATGTAAGCCTACTTGTGAAACTTTTAACGGCACTGTGGGTGTACGTACACTTCAGAGACTGCAGCGGTTCAAGGGGGCAGCTCCCCACCACTGTTGTGTATGGGATCTTGCCGTCTACAAATTGATTACTGCAAGTCCACGTGAATCCAGGTGAGAGGTCCTGGAGGTGTGAGGGGTGTTATATAACTGTACATTCTTCCTTTGCTGTGAAAATGTGAATTAAAAACCTTTAAAAATATTCTGCCTGTTTTGTGCCTCTGAGTAATGAATAGGAAAGTCAAATCTGTCAAAATATAATGCTTAGTGAATTATCATTGAAATTGTAAGTGGAATGCTTTCTTAATGCACTGCAAAGCAAGAAGGATTTCAAAATGATCCCCTTTGCTTCTGTTTAACTAGGAACATGGCATTCCATTGTCATCAACTCTATTCACAGATCTTCCACAAATAAAGCTGTTAAACTGCAATTAATGCTTTGGCCTCGAAAGTTAATCAGCATGACATCCTCCCAGGATTTGTATTCTCCTTGACAAGAAGTGTAGTGTTTGCCTTGGCAGTCAGTAATATAAAACCCAATATCATGCTCCCCATCTTCAAAATGGTACAGCAGTATTCTGCACACAAGTGGGAGCTGGGTATTTATAGTCTCTCACTATGGCAACCCCGAGGTGTGGAGGGGGGCGGAGCTGGGATGGGGAGGAGGGGGGGGAAGGGGACTGAGTGCACAGGAGATTTGCCATAATGACCCCAGGTTATGAGGGACCTCTGTTATATAGAGAGGCTGCAGAAATCGGGAACGTTCTCCTCAGAGTAGCGGTTATTAAGGAGAGATTTAATCGGGGCACCTCAAATCATGAAGGATTTTAATGGAGTAACTGAGGACAGACTGTTTCCAGTAACCAGCGGATGCCAATTAACGTAATTGGCAAAAGGAGCCAAGCCATGTTGTTGTTGAACTGGATACGATGACTTGAAATAGCAGTGGAAGCAGATTTAACAGTAACTGTCAAGAGGCACTTAAAGTTAAAGTTTATTTATTAGTCACAAGTAGGCTGCAATGAAGTTACTGTGAAAATCCCCTAGTCACCACACTCCGGAGCTGGGAACACCACCACTTAGAGGTTCCCCTTCAAGTCACTCACCATCCCGACTTGGAAACACGTCACTGTTCCCTTACTGTCAATGGGTCAAAATCCTGGAATTCCCTCCCTAAGGGCGGCATGGTGGCGCAGTGGTGAGGACTGCTGCTTCACAGCACCAGGGACCTGGGTTCGATTCCTGGCTTGGGTCACTGTCTGTGCGGATACACTGAAGGAGAATTTAGCATGGCCAATGGCACCTAACCAGCAAGTCTCTCGGACTGTGGAAGGAAACCAGAGCACCCGGAGGAATCCCGCGCAGACACGGGGAGAATGTGCAAACTCCGCACAGTCACCTGAGCCAGGAATCGAACGCAGATCCCTGGCACCGTGAGGCAGCAGTGCTAACCATTGTGCCACCGTGCTTCCCATCAGTGGTGGCAGCTAGTGGCAGTTTCCCTTCAGAGTGTGAGGTTGTGGGTTCAAGTCCCATGGCAGGCACAAGCAGTTCATCTCAGCTGACACTTCAATGTAGGAGAGCGACAGTGTTGGGGATTTATTAGATTGGAAGGGGAAAGATTGAGTGGCACTAACTGGGCAGCTCCTTAAAAGAGCTTGCACAGGCATAATGGGCCAAATGGCCTCCCTCTCTGGGATATGATTCTATGATATTAACACATGCAGGATGGTGACCAAGCACTATGGGTAAATATCACTCGCTGTTTGAAAAGGACCAAGGAAAGTAACTATTCGAAAGGGTAGCACAGTGGTTAGCACTGTTGCCTCACAGCGCCAGGGATCCGGGTTCAATTCCCGGCTTGGGACACTGTCTGTGTTGAGTTTGCACGTTCTCCCCGTGTCTGCGTGGGTTTCCTCTGAGTGCTCCGGTTTCCTCCCATAGTCCGAAAGAGGTGCTGGTTAGGTTCATTGGCCATGCTAAATTTTCTCTCAGTTACCCGAACAGGCGCCAGAGTGTGGCGACTAGGATATTTTCACAGTAACTTCATTGCAGCGTTAATGTAAGCTTTATTTGTGACACGAATAAATAATAAATAAAAAAACTAATTGAGAATGAAATATAAGAAGATGAAGTATAAAAATGTACAACTTCAGAAAGTACAAAGCCCTCCTTTAATACTGATTCTTTGAAGCTTCTCCAACAAGTCAGTTGTCCAACCAGTATTATTGCCAGATGTTTCAGTTACCCCTGCATTGCTCACTGGACAACTTGTATGCAAAATTAATCACCACAGAGTTTGGGAAGCATGTTTTCAGAGTGCTGTTCAAAAAGCCTATTAAAGATCTATTCTGGAGAAAAGTGAGTAGATTAGGATAGGAGGGGATGACACAGAAATGCGCAAAGTTGTGTTAGAGAGTAAATATGATGTATCACTGCTATAGAGCAGAATGACTTGGCAGATGTTGCGAGAGATCGAGAAGGAAATGAACAAGTCAATACTACAAAGGTCAGGTAAAGTAACAACACTGCACACTTTTGGACACAAAGAAAAAGTTGCGGTTGTTGAAGGGATAGATAAAGTCAAAGGTATAAGGTTATTTAAGCAATATTAAGCATGCATGAGGAAGGAAAGAATAGTCAAGAGAAGGGAATGTCAATGGGTCAATCAGGCTAAATTACTTTACACTTTGTGTTATTGTTTGAGACAGACCCCTTATTTATAATCTACCCTTCAATGAATCAGGTTTTTATTTAATTCATTCGTGGGACATGGGCGTCACTGGCGTGTCAGCATTTATTGCCCATCCCTAGCTGCCCTTGTTCAGAATTCACCACATTGCTGTGGCTCTGGAGTCACATGTAGGCCAGACTGGGTAAGGACGGTAGATTTCCTCCCCTAAAGAGACATTAGTGAACAAGATGAGTTTTTATGACAATCGACAATGGTTTCATGGTCATCAGTAGATTCTTAATCCCAGATATTTTTAGACTTTAGAGTTTATTTGTGAGCGTCACAAGTAGGTTTACATTAACACTGCAATGAAGCTACTGTGAAAATCCCTAGTCGCCACACTTCAGCGCCTGATCGGGTACACTAAGGGAGAATTTAGCATTGCCAACACACCTAACCAGCATGTCTTTCAGACTGTAGGAGGCAACCGGAGCACCCAGAGGAAACCCACGCAGACATGGGGAGAACGTGCAAACTCCACACAGACAGTGACCAAAGCCAGGAATCGAACTTGTGTCCCTGGCGCTATGAGGCAGCAGAGCTAACCACTATGCCATTGTCTTATTGAATTCAAATTCCACCATCTGCCGTGACGGGATTCGAACCCAGGTCAACAGAACATTAACTGAGTTTCTGGATTAATAGTCTAACGATAATAACACTAGGTCATCACCTCCCCATTAAATATTGAATATCAGGTATCACAAATATATTAAGGTACTGTACATGTAAACTTAAAGTTAAAAGACAATACGTACACCTGAAGATTGCTGGTTCAGACGAGGGACTTAAATATGAATTCAAAACTTAGACCTTTGTAAATTCAAATATTGTTAGCAAAAGGTCAATTTTAGATTTATTTTACTCTCTCAATGCAGCAATTTTCATAATTCTCTATTTAATATAAGTGTTGAAAACAAATCCATATGAGGAAAATAAGGGATATTTCCTTTTGTGGGAGAATCTCAAGCTATTTAAAAATAAGAGATCACCCATTTAAGACAGAGATTAGGAGAGGTTTTTTAAATCATAGAATCCCTATAGTACAGAAGGAGGCCATTCGGCCCATTCAGCCTGCACCGACAACAATCCCAGGCCCTATCCCCGTAATCTCACATATTTATCCTGCTAATCCCCCCGGAACTAGGTTCAATTTAGCATGGCCAATCAACCAGCAGTGCTGTCAGCGCTGCCTTTGACTTTCGCGCTCGGGCGCGCCGAGTGCTGTCGGCTCCGGGCTGCGCGTGCGCAGGTCGGTGCTCCGACAGATGCAAATGCGCTAGGCCCCGCCCACTGGACCCACGCCGAAAAAAGGCGAATGGGGGTGCTGGAGCGCGGCTGCCGGGCCCGGTCTGATTTACGACCGCACCCGGCACTTAGAGCCGATTGGGTAAAATCGGCCCCTGGGTCTTCTCTGTTGATTCTTCTTTCTCCTTTCTTCTGTCCTCTTTGGCACCTTCGCTATTGAGACGGTGCTTTCTCTTAAGACATAAATGAAGCCATGAGAGCCAGCAGTTCTCTCTCTCTCTAGAGCTGAGAGCTGAACCAAGAGCTGTTACTCTGGCAGGTGGCAATTTCTCTCTCTTTTTGTCCTACTGCTTCCCTTCTTTTATAGCTGGAATGACATATCAATATTTCCCTTAATAGGATTGGTCCTAGGTTGCCAAAACCATAGATTTAAATTTAATAGGTTCTTCATATCTAAGTGCCTAATTCAAATTGATAGGCTGAATTCAAATAATTTAAATGCCTGAAAGCCTGTTGCCTTGGTAACACTGCTGCTTAGCCTTTTAATACAAATATTTCATTTTGGGTACTCTATATGTACTTGCATTTTTTTTAACTTGCTAAGCACAGAAAAAGCAGCACCTTTTAAAGGGACCACACAATGCTTCTTCCCTAGCATTTTACAACTTTACAAGCACCAATCCACAATTACTCTATCCAACTTCGCAATACCAATCAGCAGAAATAGTTTCTCCCTATCCACTTTATCAGTTCTGCTAGTTATGATGTGGTCGGTGATCCATGCCATACCACCCAAATCTCAAAGGGAAGCTTGGGTAAGCTATCATAATGATTTTCAATTTGGGCTTTATTATGAGAAGATGCATACGCTGAAGTCTAAAATTCCAATAGTGCTTTTGGAGGTTTTAAATAGTAAATTGAAACATTTATGAACAAAAGAAAAGAAAACTTAAACACACACAATTACATTTACACAGTTAAAAGTAATCTTCCGAATATTTCCCCAAAAGAACTTTCGTTTTTTAATTCATTCGTGGGGCATGGGCATCACTGGCTGGCCACCACTTATTGCCCATCCCTAGGTACCCTTGTTGAGAGCAGTTGAGAGTCAACCACATTCTAGTGGCTCTGGAGTCACAGACTAGGTAAGGAGGCAGATTTCCTTCCCTAAAGGACATGAGTGAACGAGATGTGTTTTTACGACAATTGACAATGGTCACCAGTAGATTCTTAATTCCAGATATTTTTTATTGAGTTCCAATTCCACTATCTGCCGTGATGGGATTCGAACCCGGGTCCCCCAGAACATCAGCTGAGTTTCTGGATTGATAGTCTAGTGATAATATCACTAGGCCATTGTCTCCTGTAGGATCTGTTCTCTTCTTTAGAATGGATTTAGGCACAACTGGTTCAAAGTAGAATTTCGTTATTGAGCTTCATTTAAAATTAGCATTTACAGAAAGCAAAAGATATTAATTTACTGGCAAGAGAGAAAAGAGAGAGAGAGAGGCAGTTGGGTGTTGGTTTCAAAGCCAGACTCTGTGCAGACTTGAATTCAAAACCGTGCAGGATTTAACTGAACAATAACAACTAAACTGCAGATGGCTGTTACCACAATATAGCTTTTTGATTATCTTTTGTTATTAAATCACCTGGCACACACAGGCCGGAATTTTACCGGCATGCCAGCCCCGATTCTGGGGGCGGACGAGGCTCAGAGAATGTCATTCTTCATTGGCTTCGTACGAAATGCAGGCAGACATGCCGGTAAAATTCCACCCACCGTCTCCAATTCTCAAAAAAAACAATTCACAGCTGTGTGACCCTGAAAGCTTGTTTATGACCATTTCTGTTAACATTGCATTTTCAAATGTGGTCAATTTTCTAAGCTCAAACCCAGAATCCCAAGCTGAGTTTTAAAATGTGGCCATGTTAGCTTAAATTAGCTTGAAAGCATGGTATAATTAGTTACATAGGCAGAAATATCTTAAAACGAAGCCTTTTAACTAAAGCAAACCATACAGAGGATCCCACACCTTCCCATCACTTGGTTAGACCCACAAATGCCCCTTTTAAGCAACAGTCTCCATGGATATTTAATCTATTAAAAATTCCAGTAAATTTACCACAAGGCACCCGCTGTTGCTACATGGAAGATATGCCACAGGGCATCTCTCTCTCTCTCTCTCTCTCTCTCTCTCTCAATCCCCTACGGAGGCTTTAGAATGAAACCCTGTTTTTGAAAACAACTGACACTTCTCTGGGTTGCTGGAAACTGTTCACTTTGCTTCTTTTCACACTCTGTCCCATGCAGCATTTTACTTAATGGCCACAGCTCTCAATGCAGCTTTCATTTCATTAAATAAGTTTGATCCCTATCATCTTTAAAACTATTGTTTGCAACATCTTTCAGGAATTAATTGTCTTCAAAATATAAAGATTTTTCATGTTCTCTATTGCCCCCACTCTTGGGTCAAACAAAACTTAACTTTCCCAAGTTTACTCATTACCTTTCCTTAAGTTATAAATCCTTTAGTTTTCTTTGAAAATTAATAGCTAAAAATCCAAATCCTCACTTATCTCCTAATGCAAATTTTGAATTATGTTGTGTTTACTGGTAACACATCTAACTTTGGCTATCTCCACTTCTAATGACTACTTTTACACCCAGCATATTTGATGCTTTACACCTTGTAGCCTAACTGTCTTTAGTTTCATTAACACACACACACACAATTCCCACAAGTCTGGTTCACAGAATGCTACAGTAATATTGAAAAATGTTATTTTTTTCACACCCTGAATATCTTGAAAACTTGGATCAAATCTCCCTTAACCTTCTAAATTTCAGGGAATACAACCTTACTTTGCTTAAACTACCATTGTAGTTTAACACATGGGAGTCCAATTATCATTCAAGTAAGTATACGCTACACTGACTCCAAAATCAATTTATGATTTGTATGGTGTCGTGCTCTGAACTTCACAAGTTGTGGTCTCATCAAGGTGCTACGTACCTGAAGCATAATTTCTATTCCCCCAAGTTCTAATTTTCTAGATATGAAGGCAAGGTAACACAGTGGTTAGCATTGCTACCTCACAGTGCCAAAGTTCCAGGTCAGATTCCAGCCTTGGGTGACCGTCTGTGCGGAGTCTGCATGTTCTCCCCGTGTTTGCATGGGTTTCCTCACATAGTCCAAAGACGTGCAGGTTAGGTGGATTGGCAATACTAAATTGCCACTCAGTGTCCAAAGATGAGTAGGTTAGGTGGATTAGCCATAGTAAATGTGTGGGGTGGAGAGGGGGGCATGGGTGAGACCTTTCAGAGCATCAGTGCAGACTCTTTCTGCACTGTAGGGATTCTATGGAAAGCCAACTGACCGCTAGCTGTTTCGATAATTTTCTGTACATGTATGTGGGCAGCACGGTGGTGCACTGATTAGCACTACTGCCTCACAGGGCCAGGGACCCTGGTTCGATTCCAGCCTCGGGTGACTGTGTGGAGTATGCAAATTCTACCCGTATCTGCGTGGGTTTCCTTCGGGTGCTCCAGCTTTCACCCATATGACAAAGATGTGCAGGTTAGGTGGATTGGCCATGCTAAATTGCCCCTTCGTGTCAGGGGGATTAGCAGGGTAAATACGTGGGGTTGCGGGGATAGGGTGGGATTGTTGTCAGTACAGGCTCAATGGGCCTAATGGCCTCATTCTGCACTGTAGGGATTCTATGAAATCTGTTTCCGTTACCTGACCTGGCCTACCTGCCACTCCTGAACCAGAGCAATATGTGTCACTCTTAACTGTCCTCTCAAACACAAGCCCTTTAGTTATACCAAACTGCGACAAAGATGTTCCCTGCCACTGCTCAAGAAGGTGGCTCACCATTCGTGTCACATGGGCAATAAGGGATGGGCAATAAATGCTGCCCTTGCCAGCGATGCCCATATCCCATGAAATTTTTTTTAAAGTTTGGGATGACGCAGAGCTGAATGGTTCAGTTCCATCAGTGCGCAAGGACATTACCAACGGACGCGGTAGAGCGTACTTCAAGGCTTAATAAATTCAAAAAAACACACCAACAGTTTATTAGAAATTAGTTGTGTAATTTTCAGTATCACTCTCTGGGTGGCAAACTGGCAGAGAAGGTCATCAGTCCATTGAAGTGCCCATCCAATTTCCATTATATTGCAATGCAGGATTGGTCTCAAAGGCGCAAATGGTGTCCTAAGTATATGACTCATTTGTTAGTTTAGAATATGGATACAAAACCTGCATATCAATAATCAGATCCATTTAGAGTAAGATTATACTTGGCACTTATTTGTCCGGTGTCGCTGGGGTCTATCCATTGAAGTAATAGGGAACCAAATATCAATTCTTTAACCTCACTTATTCATTCAATGCATTTATATTCTACAGTTGAAGGTTTTCATATTGAGATGAAGTGAGTCACATATCAAAATTTAAATGGAACGCTCCATTAAATCAGAAGTTTGCTGAATCACTGGAATGCATTAACGTTCTTCTCCATTTTTAAACTAATATTTCTAGGTTGTTTGTGTCCCCCACGTTTCAAAGAGACTCAGAGTGCCAAAGTTATGGCTCGATGATACCAATACTAGCTGAGTCCTGAATGACTTCACTAATAGAATAGCCTTCCTGTAGCCGGTGAGAGAACCAACAAGAAGGGGAAATCTATGTCACTTTATTCTCACAAATTAACTGTCCATGGCAACTTTGGTCGGACAATTGATGATCACGCAAGTCTTTGTGGAGATGAAGTCCTGCCTTCACAATGAGGGCGCCCACCAACATGTTGCGTGGCACTACCCACTGTGCTCAGTGGGATAGATTCTGGCTTTGACAAATGTGTCCAGAGGAGGTTCACGAGAATGATCCCAGGAATGAAAAGCTTGACATATGAGTAGCATCTGAGGACTCTGGGTCTGTGCTTCAATGGAGTTTAGAAGGATGAGGGGGGATCTCATTGAAACTTACACACTGTGGAGGAACAGAGAGATCTTGGGGTCCATATCCACAGATCTCTAAAGGTTGCCACTCAAGTGGATAGAGCTGTGAAGAAGGCCTATAGTGTGTTAGCTTTTATTAACAGGGGGTTGGAGTTTAAGAGCCGTGGGGTTATGCTGCAACTGTACAGGACCTTGGCGAGACCACATTTGGAATATTGTGTGCAGTTCTGGTCACCTCACTATAAGAAGGATGTGGAAGCGCTGGAAAGAGTGCAGAGGAGATTTACCAGGATGCTGCCTGGTTTGGAGGGTAGGTCTTATGAGGAAAGGTTGAGGGAGCTAGGGCTGTTCTCTCTGGAGCGGAGGAGGCTGAGGGGAGACTTAATAGAGGTTTATAAAATGATGAAGGGGATAGATAGAGTGAATGTTCAAAGACTATTTTCTCGGGTGGATGGAGCTATTACAAGGGTGCATAACTATAGGGTTCATGGCGGGAGATATAGGAAGGATATCAGAGGTAGGTTCTTTACGCAGAGAGAGCTTGGGGTGTGGAATGGACTGCCTGCAGTGATAGTGGAGTCAGACACTTTAGGAACATTTAAGCGGTTATTGGATGGGCACATGGAGCACACCAGGATGATAGGGAGTGGGATAGCTTGATCTTGGTTTCAGATAAAGCTCGGCACAACATCGTGGGCTGAAGGGCCTGTTCTGTGCTGTACTGTTCTAGGTTCTATGTTCTAATACTGAAAGGCATGGATAGAGTGGACGTGGGGAGGATGTTTCCAGTATAGGCGAGACTAGGATCTGAGAGCACAGAGGAAAGGGACAACCCTTTAGAACTGAGATGAGGAGGTATTTCTTCAGCCAGAGAGAATGGTGAATCTATGGAATTCATTGCCACAGAAGGCTGTGGGGGCCAGGTCATTGAGTATATCTAAGATAGAGATAGATAGATTCTTGATTGATAAGGAGATCAAAGGTTACAGGGAATAATCGGGAGAATGGGATTGAGAAACTTAGCCATGATTGAATGGTGGAGCAGACTCAATGGGCCGAATGGTCTAATTCTGTTCCAAATCATGGTCTTATTCAGTCAGAACAGACTGATTAACACCTGTGAGGCACTATGGAGAATCAGCAACAGTAGAATTGTATTCAATCACCACATGTAACCTCATGAACTGAAATTTCCTTCATTCTACCATTACCATCAAGCCAGGGAACCAATTCTGGTTCAATGACCAGGGCAGCAAAGGAACACCTACAAATGATGTGCCAACCTGGTGACGCTATAACACAGGATTGCAGGTAAGCTAAACAGCCGAAAGGCAAATTGTAAAGCAGAATACTGCGATGCTGGAAATCTCAAATACAAACAGAAAAATGCTAAAAAGAATCTTAGCCGCTAGGCAGCATCTGTGGAGAGAGAAATAGAGTTAACGGCCGGAATTCATGCTGGCAGGATTCTCCAGTCCCATCAGCCGAGCACTCCCTCCCGTCAATGTGAATTCTCATTGACAGCGGTGGGATCAGAGAATCCCACCACTAGCAAACAACGCACCATCTCCCTCAGGCGGGAAACACGCGGCTGGGAGGCCAGAGTATCCCGCCCAACATTTTAGGTCTGTGACCTTTCATCAGAATAAGGAAAACTTTAAAATAGAATAGCTTTTGATCAAAGGGGGGGTTGGCAGAGGGACAATCGATCATGTGGCTTGGGAGGGAAATGGGATGAGAGGTAGGATAAATGAGAGCAGAGGAAAGAGCAAGAGAGATAAGGAGGGAGAGATATATGAGATCCCTACTTTGAGGTCCTACTTTTCAACTTACCTCCTAACTCCCTAGCGGCGGAGATTCTTTTTAGCATTTTTTTGAGGAATCAGATGATCTCTTACAAGGCTGCTTGGAGTTAATGGACTGTCAGTATTTAAAAACTCTGCAACCAACCTGAACGAGTACGCCACTACAGTAACTGACTTCATCAGTAAGTGTGTAGAAGACTGTGCGCCAAAGAAGCAAATCAGTGTGTTCCCCAACCGGAAACCATGAATGAACAGGGATATCCACTGCTTGCTGAAGTCCAGGTCTGAGGGGTTCAAGTCAGGTGAGACTGACCTGTACAAGAAAGCCAGATACGATCTAAGGAGATCCATCAAAGGTGCCAAAAGACAGTACCAGACCAAGCTAGAGTCCCAGGCTAGCCATACCAACATCCATCGACTATGGCAAGTTCTGCAAGATATAACAGGCTACAAAATGAAGGCATGTAAAATCGCCGGCTCCAACGTACCCCTCCCCAATGAGTTCAATGCATTCTATGCCCGTTTTGAGCAAGAGGTCAGTGAGAGCATGCCCTCCACCCTGGAAGCCCTGGATGAACCTGTATCTGGGGTCACCATTGCAGATGTCAGAGCAGCTTTCTTAAAGGTCAACCCACGGAAAGCAACTGGCCCGGATGGGGTACCCGGACGTGCACTCAGATCCTGCGCGGATCAGCTGGCGGAGGTATTCACAGACATCTTCAACCTCTATTTACAACAATCTGAGGCCCCTATCTGCTTCAAGAAGATGACCATCATCCCGGTACCTAAGATAAACCAAACAATGTGCCTTAATGACTATCCCCGGTAGCTCTGAATCCATCATTATGAACTGTTTCGAAAGGTTAGTTGTGGCACAAATCAATTCCAGCCTCCCGATTACCTGGATCCATTATAGTTTGCCTACTGCCGCAACAGGTCCACAGCAGACGCCATTTCCCTGGCCCTGCACTCAACCCTGGAACACCTAGATAACAAGGACACCTACGTCAGACTCCTATTTATTGACCATAGCTCAGCCTTCAACACTATTATTCCCACAAAACCCATCTCCAAACTCCGTGGCCTAGGCCTCGACACCTCCCTCTGCGACTGGATCCTGAACTTCCTAACTCTCAAATCACAGTCAGTAAGGATAGGCAACAACACCTCCTCCAGGATAATCCTCAACACCAGTACCCCTCAAGGCTGTGAGCCCAACCCCCACTAAACCCCTTATACACCTATGACTGTGCAGCCAAATTCCCCTCCAATTCAATTTTCAAGTTTGCTGATGACACCACCGTAGTGGGTCGGATCTCAAACAAAGACGAGATAGAGTACAGGAACGAGATAGAGAATCTGGCGAAATAGTCAACAAAATGAAGGAGATTGTCATCGACTTCAGGAAGCATAAAGGAGAACATACCCCTGTCTACATCAATGGGGACGAAGTCGAAAGGGTTGAGAGCTTCAAGTTTTTTGGTGTCCAGATCACCAACAACCAGTCCTGGTCCCCCCATGTCAACACTATAGTTAAGAAAGCCCACCAACTTTCTCAGAAGACTAAGGAAATTTGGCATTTCAGCTATGACTCTCAGCAACCTTTACAGATATACCATAGAAAGTATTCTTTCTGGTTGTATCACAGCTTGATATGGCTCCTGCTCTACCGAAGACCACAAGAAACTACAAAAGGTCGTGAATGTAGCCCCAATCCATCACGCAAACCAGCCTCCCATCCATTGACTCTGTCTACACTTCCCACTGCCGCGGCAAAGCAGCCAGCATAATTAAGGACCTCACGCACTCCGGACATTCTCTCTTCCACCTTCTTCCTTCGGAAAAAAGATACAAAAGTCTGAGGTCATGTACCAACCGACTCAAGGACAGCTTCTTCCCTGCTGCTGTCAGACTTTGGAATGGACTTACCTTGCATTAAGGTGATCTTTCTCTACACCCTAGCTATGACTGTAACACTACATTCTGCATTCTCTCGTTTCCTTCTCTATGAACGGTATGTTTTGTCTGTATAGCACGCAAGAAACAATACTTTTCACTGTATGCTAATACATGTGACAACAATAAATTAAATCAAATCAAATTCAGCTTTTAAGACTTCATCCCTTTTTTTAACCTATGTCATTGGTACCAATGTGTTTAAGACCACTGGCTGGTCACCCACCCCTCCAGAATGTCCTGTAGCCACTTTGAGACATCCTTCACCCTAGCACCAGGGAGGCAACATACCATCCTGGAATCTTGTTTGTAGCCACAGAAACGGCAGCAATCTATTCCCCTTACAATTGAATCCCCTATAACTATTGCATTTGCACAATTTCTCCTCCTCTCCTGTGCAGCAGAGTCAACCATGATGCCACAAATTGGGTGGGCTGTTAATGAGATCCCATTCCCCCCAACAACATCTGTTGCTTGTTTCTGTTGCAGTATCTATAAGCTTGCCGTTCACTAACATTGCCAACCAGACTGTCAGCAATCACAATCACACACATCCAAACCTAACTTAGACCTTTCTATTTTCTATTCGCCCACCTGATTCCATATGATTTCTATTGCAAGCAGGCGAATCACTAGTTTTAGGCTTTCACACTGTGGCACGTGGATGCAGAGCCTGCATACCCATGCATAAGACTAGGATTCATCCAATGTTCCATATGAATCCAACATACCTTCCATGAATTTAACCCCAGAAATGGATTCCACACTAAATCCTCCTCAATCTGACTTGCAATAATTATAGAATCATAGAATCCCTACAGTGCAGAAGGAGGCCATTTGGCCCATCGGGTCTGCACTGACCACAATCCCACCCTATCCCCATAACCCTATGCATTTACCCTAGCTAATCCTCCTGACACTAAGGGTCAATTTAGCATGGCCAATCCACCTAGCCCGTACATCTTTGGACTGTGGGAGGAAACCGGAGCACCCGGAGGAAACCCACTCAGACATGGAGAGAATGTGCAAACTCCACACAGACAGTGACCCGAGGCCAGAATCGAACCTGGGGCCCCGGCACTGTGAGACAGCAGTGCTAACCACTGTGCCATTGGCCAATCAATCACATGAAAGTGCAGTTGGGGCAATGACATGCAATCTTAGTCCTGCAGGTGAGACCTCAACCAATGGGAATTCAGAGATTCATGGACAGCAAGCTGTGCTCTCGGTCACTTTAGAGCAACTTTGTAAGATGGTTCTTGCTGCTCTGTTCCAGAAACTCTGGAACATACCTTAAAATGTCAACAGTAGCCAACAGATGGCACCATTATCCTCTCACCTACATTTATTTATCTTGCTTATTTATTTACTGTCACCGCTGCTTAGTTACCTGTTGATCTGGGTGCATCCTCCCCCTTGCTCTAAAATAATGTCACGCCATGCATAATTTCATACATACACATACATATTTATGAAAATAGAAATGTTGCAAACATCAACACAATTTAATGGAAAAATAGAAATTGCTGAAAATGCGAGAAATGGCAGGTGAAATATTTCTATTGCAATCCTTTCATCAGAATAGGATTAACATCTTAGTGACACAGTATATTGTGGACAAAGAAATATCCTACCGAGCAAACACCAGGAAAGTATTAACGAAAAACAAATTACCAATGGTAGAAATCGGAAATTTAAAAAGCACATATTCACAATACGTTGGCCAGCATCTGTCGGAGAGAGATGAGGGTGAGTGTTCCATCGGAAAGTTTGCACATTAAATATTAGCCTATCATCTGTGATGTAGCATCACATCTGGTGGCACGGTGGTTAGCACTGCTGCCTCACAGCGCCAGGGACCCAAGTTCAGCCTTGGGTGACTGTCTATGTGGCGTCTGCACATTCTCCCTGTGTCTGCGTGGGTTTCCTCCGGGTGCTCCGGTTTCCTCCCACAGTCCAATGATGTGCACGTTAGGAGGATTGGCCATGCTAAATTGTCTCTTTGTGTCAGGAGCATTAGTGGGGTAAATATGTGGGGTTATAGGGATTGTTGTCGGTGCAGGCTCGATGGGCCAAATGGCCTCCTTCTGCACTGTAGGGATTCTATGATTGTGAGGGGCAATATTTGACAGCGAATGGTCTGATATGGGAACTATAAAGTTGTAGTAACAGGCTCACTAGTCACCTTATTGCTAGTCTAAGGTCAGCAAATTACCTGCTTTAGTTATTTCTTTATGGCATGCTCCCAGTCCATGTAGGATCTGGTTAGGGGTGGGTGTTTGAAATTGTTAACACCTCTTGAAACTCCACAGTTAAAATTTAACAGGATGCAGAAAGGTAAGTGGCACCACGTGGGAGACAATTGTGTTAGCCTTTCAATAGGCAGCAAGATGTTTATTTTCAACCTTTTCCAAAGTTGTATGGGACAAAAGAAGCAAAGCCCAAGTCAAGGTGGAATAACCTCCAAGCCATCCACCATCCTGACTTGGCAATATATTGCCATTCCTTCACAGTCGCTGGGTCAAAATCCAGGAATTCCCTCCCTAACGGCATTGTGGGTCAACCCACAGCGTGTGGACTGCAGTGATTCAAGAAGGCGGCTCACCACCACTTCCTCAAAGGCAACTAGGGACGGGCAATAGATGCTGGCCAGCCAGCGACGCCCATGCCCCACAATTGAATGAAACAAAATGGAGACATAAAATGGAGTCTGCAGCCAAATGGCCAGATAGGCCATGAGCCCATTGTTCGATACTTGGCTGCCGCATGAGGTGGGTACAAGAGTAAAAGGTCCCTCTCTTTGACACTCCAGGGCACACCACCTTTATAAATAATAATGCCAGGTTCAACCCTGAGTCTAGTTCCCACTCAACCCAGGACTGATGTGGAAGAAGATGACACAGCAAGTAGCTGTCAAGGTAAGACCACCCAACAATGAGATCTAGCAGGTAGATCTATTCATGCCGTAAAGTTTTTTATATCAACCTATTCCACAATACTGTTGGCCTTTCACAAACCTTCCACCACTTTCTTTGCTTATGTCACATTCTGACATTCCAGCAAGATACACATTCAAGCTTCTAGGTGTTCAGATCACCAACAACCTGTCCTGATCCCTCCACACCAATGCTGGAGTTAAGAAAGCCCACCAATGCCTCTACTTTCTCAGAAGGCTCAGGAAATTCAGCATGTCCACTACGACTCTCACCAATTTTTACAGATGCACCATAGAAAGTATCCTTTCCGGATGTATCATCACTTGGTATGGCTCCTGACCTGACCAAGACCACAAGAAACTACAAGGGGTTGTGGATGTAGCCCAATCCATCACGCAAACCAGTCCCCCTATCCTGGAGTAGTCTACTATGACCATTCAGCTTGAGAGCAGAACAAACTTTTCATGTTATTTACAAGAGATGGGGAGAGAAATTTGACAGGGTGCATAATATATAACTACATCAGAAGTGAAAATGACCCTCAGTATTCCCTTTATTATGTGTTAGCCAATGAACAGGCGAAGGTTAGAAAGGTCGGGCAGATTTTCACTGGGGTTCGGAAGCGTGAGGGGTGAATTGATTGAAATATTTAAGATCCTGAATGGTCTTGATCTGGTGGCTGGTGAAAAGGTGTTCCCTCTTGTGGATGAGTCCAGAACTTGGGGGCACTGTGCTAAAATGAGGGGACGCCATTATAGGACTGAGGCAAGGAAAATGTTGTATTATCGGAGGATTTTGCGACTTTGCAACTCTCTAACTCAGGAGGCGGTGGAAGTGGGGACACTGAATATTTTTAAGGCGGAGGCAGACTGATTCCCTTGCTAACCAGAATCTAAGGTTATCAGAGATATATGGGGAATGCGGAACACAATACAAACAGACAAGCCATGATTTTATTAAATGGCCCAGGAGGTTCAAGGGGCCGGATGAGCTACATCTGCTGCTATTTTGCATGTTTTTATGTTCGCATTTACAAAATATTTCATCGGGAATTTGCAGTTTACAAAAGAGGAGAGGCATTGTCGCAATGGCATAGTCATTGGACTAGTAGTCCAGAGACCCAGGGTGATGCTCTGGGGACCCGGGTTCAAATCCCACCATGGCAGATGGTGAAATTTGAATTAAAAATGAATCTGGAATTAAAAGTCTAAAGATGACCATGAAACAATTGTCGTAAAAACCCATCTGGTTCACTAATGTTCTTTAGGGAATGAAATCTGCCGTCCTTACCTGGTCTGGCCTACATGTGACTCCAGAGCCACAGCAATGTGGTTGACTCTTAAATGCCCTCAGGGATGGGCAAAAAATGCTGACCCAGCCAGCGATGCCCACAACCCATAAAAATAGTTTTTAAAAATCACAGAAATCTGAACTCTAGCTTGTGATGCTTATCTAGTCAACTGAATTACATAGGTGAAAGATGTAAGTAGTTCCAAAGAATTAATGGCACAGAACCAGGCCATTGGTACCTAGTGGTCTTTGCTGCGTATATGCTCCAAACTGATCTCCTGACGCTTTCAGCATATCCTTTGATTCCTTTCTCCCTCATGAGTCTATCTAATTTCCTCTTTAGTGTAACTGTGCTATTTACTGCTACCATCCCTGTGTTAGCAATTCCACATTCTAATCACAGAGTGGGATTTTTTGGTCCCGTCTAGAATCTGGGTAAAGAAGTTCCCCTGAAATTCTTATTGAATTTATTAGTGACTATTACTTATTTGTGACATTGGTGTTGTGATGACATTGCTCTATAGCCACCCATAGGGGCAGCACGGTGGCACAGTGGTTCGCACTGCTGCCTCACAGCGCCAGGGACCTGGGTTCAATTGCTGGCTTGGGTCACTGTCTGCGCGGACACTGCACGTTCTCCCGATGTCCGCATGGGTTTCCTTCGGGTGCTCCAGTTTCCTTCCAAAGATGTGCGGGTTAGGTGGATTGGCCATGCTAAATTGCCCCTTAGTGTCAGGCAGACTAGCTAGGATAAATGCATGGGGTTATGGGGATAGGGCCTGAGTGGGATTGTGGTCGGTGCAGACTCAAAGGGTCGAATGGCCTCCTTCTGCACTGTAGAATTCTATGATTCTACCCAATCAAACCAATTCATAGGCCGGAACTATCCGGCTGTTCATGCCAGCAGAATCTTCCAGTCCTGCCAATGGCGTAGCCCCGCAATGGGTTTCCTGGTAGCATTGGATGGAGTCAATGGGAAATCCTATTTCAATGGCGGGACCAGAAGATCCTGCCACCGGCCAACGCCAGGGAACCGGTTCGATTCCCGGCTTGGGTCACTGTCAGTGCAGAGTCTGCACACTCTCCCCATGTCAGCATGGGTTTCCTCCGGGTGCTCCGGTTTCCTCCCACAGTCTAAAAGACGTGCTGGTTAGGTGCATCAGCCGTGCTAAGTTCTCCCTCAGTGTACCCGAGCAGGCATCGGAGTGTGGCGACTAGGGGATTTTCACAGCAACTTCATTGCGGTGTTAATGTAAGCCTACTTGTGGCACTAATAAATAAACTTAACTTAATGGCGGGTCACCTCCCACCACGAGAAACAAGTCGCGGAGAGGCTCAAGAATCCTGCCCATAATTTTAAGGACTTCTTTAGGTCACTTCTCAGCCCTCTTTTTTTGTCTTTCCTGATAGGATAACCAGTCTTTCCTGATAGGATAACCAGTCTTTCCTGATAGGATAACCAGTCTTTCCTGATAGGATAACCGCTGAGTTCTGGTATCATCCTGATAACACTTTTTTCACCTTTTCCAGTTGCTCAATATCCATTTTGTAATATGGAGACCAGAATGCGAAGTGTGGTCCAACCAAGGTTTTATACATGTTTCACATACCCTCACTCTCATTATAAGCCACAGTATTCTGTTTGCCAACTAATTTTGCACAGGGAATGGAAGACAAGAGGCGGAATTCTCCAGCCGCGCTGGTCTAAAAGGCGGAAATGGGCTCCCGACCGTCAGTGGGGTTTCACATTCTCCGCAATCCGCTAAAATTCCAGTGGCATCTACAGATCTTCATTTTTAATGATTCTGCAAAGGGTAGTGGATAACGTATGCCAACCTTCCCGCTGTGCAACATGTAGTGCAGTAGAGATTCTGTCACCAAAGAGATCGGGTGCGATTCTCCAAAATCAGGACTGTACGCCAGCGGGAAAATCCAGAATGTTTCCCGCTGATGCCGGCAGCATTCTCCCACCTGAAAAATGCAAATTAAAGCATCTCGGGAATTACACTGGATGGCCCAGCTTTTCAAGATGGCACCCTGATCTCCTTGGTCAGAGGCAGATCTCCCTTCCCTGCAAAATGGGAATGGTGACCCCCCCTCTCCCGCTGACAAGGGATGCACCACCAACCCCTCAGAAAAGAGGGGCATCCTTACCCCCACCACTGAAATAATGGGCCCCCCTCCCCACACCACGCAGGCATGAGGGTAACCTGACCCAACCCCCACCCCTCAGATCTCTCTTTCCTGGGTGCTGACGCCAGTGCCCCACGAACTGAAACTTCTTCTTCCAACATCATTCTTTGAGTCAAGCGTTTAATTCTCGAAACTGTTGGGCCCTATGCCAATTGGCAAGTGGCCCAGCCAACAATGCCAAGATTAACTTTGATTTTCCACGTTTTAAGTTGGACCCCATCTTTTGGAACTCTCTCAGCAGAACGCCATTCCTAGTTCTAAAAGTTTTAAAGTTCATTTATTAGTCATAAGTCGGCTTACATTAACACTACAATGAAGTTACTGTGAAAATCCCCTATCTGTCACACGCCTGCGCCTGTTCGGGTACACTGAGGAGGAATTTAGCAAGGCCAATGCAAGTAACCAGCACGTCGTTGGGACTGTAGAAGGAAACCGGAGCACCCAGAGAAAACGCACACAGACACGGGGAGAAGGTGCGGACTCCACTCAGTGACCAAAGCCGGGAATCGAACCTGGGTCCCTAGCGCTGTGAGGCAGCAGTGCTAACCACTGTGCCACCGTGCCGCCCCACAGATGTCAGTGGCTCCTATGTGGATCACAACAATCGGATCCTGCCCCCTCCTACCTCACCCCCACTCTTCCTCTTCAACCACCAGGGGTGCCCTTAACCCTGAGAGCTGGAAAGCAACACAATCTTTGGAGCTCCCAGTCATGGCTACAAAGAACAGTCCCTCTGACTATGCAGTCCCCTGTCACTACTACATTTCTTTTCACTTAGCCCACTTGAATGACATCCTGTACCATGGTGCCATGGCCAATTTGCTCATCCATCCTTCATTCTCCTCCTCAACCACACTAGTAACAAAGATCCCATACCTGTTAGTCAAAGCCAGGGTCTGAGCCCCTCTATTACCACACGCAGGTTCCCCATACCTGCCTGACTCGCAGTCATACCCTACTGCCCTGACCATTGACCAACTCTAAAATAAGGGTAGCACGGTGGCACAATGGTTAGCACCACAGCGTCAGGGATCCGGGTTCAATTCAGGCCTTGAGTGACTCTCTGTGTGGAGTTTGCACGTTCTCCCCATGTCTGCGTGGGTTTCCTCTGGGTGCCCCGGTTTGGACGTGGAGAGCATGTTTCCACTATGGGAGAGACCAGAACTCGGGGGGCACAACCTCAGAGTGAAGGGACACTCCTTTAAAATTGAGATGAGGAGGAATTTCTTCAGCCAGATGGTGGCGAATCTGTGGAACTCATTGTCACAGAGAGCTGTGGAGACCAGGTCATTGAGTGTCTTTAAGATAGAGATAGAAAGGTTCTTGATCAATAAGGGGATCAAAGGTTACGGGGAGAAGGTGGGAGAATGGAGATGAGAATCATATCAGCCATGATTGAATGGCAGGGCAGATTTGATAGGGCGAATGGCCTAATTCTGCTCCTATATCTCATGGTCTTATGTGCAGGTTAGGTTGAATGGTCATGGTAAATTGCTCTTTAGTGTCAGGGAGATAGCAGGATAAATATGTAGGGTTACGGGATTTGGGGCTGGGTGGGATTGTTGTCGGTGCAGTCTCAATTGGCCGAATGGCCTCTTTCTGCTCTGTAAGGATTCTATGATTCTACCCAATTTAAGAGGCATGAATACCTCTTGAAACAAAGTGCCCAGGTAACTCTCCCTCTCCCTGATGTTCCATTCTGCCTGCAACCTAGGTCAGCAATTCTCAGCCAAAGTTGTTCAAGCTACAGACCGTATTCACAGATGGTTGTTCCGGGACTGCAATGTATTCCAGATTTCTCACATGTTGCTGTCACAGCGCACAGTCATCCATGCCATGTTCATCTAAACCTATTTATTTAATTAGTCAGTGAATTATTAATTTACACAGCTAAAATAATCATAAGTCTCCTAACTTGGAGACAACACTCTCCAGCTCCCAGAGGCTGAAAATGTATATAAAAAGCAACTACTCTTTCCTTGTGCACCAAATTCCCACTTGAACCAAGTTCTGGACTTTGAACTCGTACCATATTGTACTTGAGCCTTGTTCTCTTCACTCAATGCTCATGTGATTGGGTCAGCCACCCACTTTCTGTCCTGATCTGAAGCCAGAAATGGACAGGTTGGAGGTAGGCTTCATTCAGGAGTCAGATGTTTGATACTTTTAACACCCCACCCGATCCAAACCCACCTGTTTTGTTTTAAGTTAAAATTCAGCCCTTCTATCCATGGGGTGCCTGTCCTAGTTTGACTCCCTCTTCAAAACACCTGTGGCATCTGTGAGCCAGACAGGAAGAGAAGGTTTACCAACCAATCAGATTGAAGAATCATCACTGAGCCATGCAGAGTCCAAACCAGGAAACTCATGAAGCAGGAAATATAAACTAGATTAAATTTATCTAATGTTCTGAGGACTCGGGTTCAAGTCCCACCACGGCAGATGGTGGAATTTGAATTCGATAAAAAATATCTGGAATTAAGAATCTACTGATGACCATAAAACCATTGTCGATTGCTGGAAAAACCCCATCTGGTTCACTCATGTCCTTCAGGCAGGGGAATCTACCGTCCTTATCCAGTCTGGCCTACATGTGACTCCTGATCCACAGCAATGTGGTTGACTCTCAACTGCCCTCTAAAATGGCCTAGCAGGCCACTCAGGTCAGAGGCAACCAGGGATGGACATTAAATGCTGGCCAAGCCAGCGACGCCCATGTCTACATATGAATAAAAAAATAAATCAGGTAGAGAAGGTGCAATAGTAATTTGAAAGTTCAGGTGGTATTAAGGGAGAGAGATAAAAGAGCCTGACAGAAAATGTTGGAAACATATTTTTTTTAATCCCCAACATTACCTTTCCTCTGAAGGAATGAGATTCCACACTTGAGAAATTAAATTTTAAGAGGCAGAGTGGTTCAGCAATAATCGTCACTTATTACACTATTAAAAGCTCTTTAATTCGTGAATACCCCAGCCCTAAACGTTTTCTGCCAACTTTAGTGGGGAATTACTGGGTAAATGTAATATTTTAAATGGTTGCTGTCATTTCCATTTTTCTTGCAAAAACATACCCTATTCATAAAATATTTGAAAGAACATCACAAACATATAAAAATGGCCACAACACAAAGTGCAATAATATTCTGGTTCTCGGCATAGGTCATGTTGCATTCCTGAGGTGCTTCAATTAAGTCAATGATACATTACAGACATTTCTAAATGGGAATTACAAATGGTGCAAAGGTATTTAAGTTGTCTACCTAGAACAAGTTGCATTCTGTAGCGCTTCCATATAATTGTGATACGGGCAATATGCACCATCATTTCAATGCCAAATCTATCAGTGAGGATTGCAACAGCGCACTCTTTTCGACAAACAGTGTATCTCTGACAGCAACCTCTGGACTTCCACATTTAACTGCACGGGTGGCATGGTGGCACAGTGGTTGGCACTGCTGCCCTCACAGCACCAGGGACTCAGATTCAATTCCCACCTTGGGTCACTGTCTGTGCAGAGTTTGCACATTCTCGCCGTGACTGCGTGGGTTTCCTCCGGGTGCTCCGGTTTCCTCCCACAGTCCGAGAAACTGGTTAGGTGCATTGGCCATGCTAAATTCTCCCTCATTGTACCCAAACAGGTGCCGGAGTGTGGCGACTGGGAGATTTTCACAGTAACTTCATTGCAGTGTTAAAGTAAGCCTACTTGTGACACTCATCTTAAAATCTAAACATAGTTGCAGTCTGAATTTTCCCCTCATAACAGTTGACCTCACCATTATTATTGCAACAAAATCCAGGCCACTGAGTGAGGATAATGTCATGCACTACGTCAGCACTCTATCTGCTTCCATTGGAATTTAAATCCACTTCATAACGGTGGGTTGGAATGCGTCTGCTGTTTGTCAGGCGTCAATGTGAAATTGACTTGGTTAGTCTTGGGCCAGTCCCCAGTAGGTGCAGAACTGCAGCACCAAATTACCCATACTTTATGACAATTTCACCCAGTAAAAGCTGCAGGAATGACTGGTGAGGGAACAGTAAAGTGTTGCAGTGATCCGAAGGATTGGATTCCTCTGACATAGCAGCAGAAACATTTCTGGAGCAGAGAAATATTTCTACTGTATATAACCTTGCTGAAATGGAGTCTTGGTATTCGAAGAATATCGTATATGTTGTATATGAAAGTTGTGTGAGCTTTGACAAAGGGTCATCTGGACTCGAAACGTCAGCTCTTTTCTCTCCTTACAGATGCTGCCAGACCTGCTGAGATTTTCCAGCATTTTCTCTTTTGGTATAACCGTGCTGAAGTTGAGTTTGGTGTTCATAGTGACAAGTGCTCCATGTTACCCGCGCTACCGTTCTTGGTGACTAAAATTTATTGAAAAATGTTTATTTAAAAAACAGCTGTTTAAAAAAAAACAATGTTTGCCATGGAGTAATAACGTTTGCAATTATAACCGCCAGCATTTAGGCCAGAAGATGTGCTTTAAGCCATTATTTTCTGGCTCTTATTTATTCCAATTGGTTAAATAGAAACTGATTACATAAACCTACAAATGTACGAAGAATTTAAACTCGCACGTTGATCCTATTCTTTTCAAAACTCAAAACTAAACAGCAAGTCTCAGGCTGAAACCTCATTCTGAAAGGCCCAAGGATAAGTAGAAGACTTCATTGTAAAGTCTTGAGAAAGAGACAAGGGTCTTTAAGTGCTGAACAACAAGGGCATCTTCTGCTTAAGGACCAGACAATTCTGAAGCCATAGCTAGTGACTAATCAAATAAGCTTTCAAGATGTAAAGCCACAATGGAGCTGAGTACAACCTTCCTCTTTACTTAAGGTGGCTTAGAGCTGGAGAAGCAGTAAATTCAATGAGATATCCTGCCTGAACCATTGGACACAAAAGAAAGCCCACATTCATTCAAGAGATTGGCAATTGTGGCATAAACGTACAAGTACAAAATACAGAATGAACAAGTCACAGAAGGGGTTGGTCAGCTGAAAGTACATATTGTTAAATAAGTACAAAACATATTTGATTTTGATTTGATTTATTATTGTCACATGTATTAGCATAGTGCGAAAAGTGTCGTTTCTTGCGCACTATACAGACAGAACATACCGTTCATAGAGAAGGAAACGAGAGTGCAGAATGTACATCATAGCTAGGGTGTAGAGAAAGATTAACTTAATGCAAGGTAGGTCCATTCAAAAGTTTGACGGCAGCAGGGAAGAAGCTGTTCTTGAGTCGGTTGGTACGTGATCTCAGACTTTTGTATATTTTTCCCGATGGAAGAAGGTGGAAGTGAGTATGTCTGGGGGACGTGGGGTCCTTGATTATGCTGGCTGCTTTGCCGGGGCAGCGGGAAGTGTAGACAGAGTCAATGGATGAGAGGCTGGTTTGGGTGATGGATTGGGCTATATTCACAACCTTGAACACCATTTAATAAATATTATTAAGACTGTAAAAGGTCTGCCTTTGAATCTCACATATCTCAAGTATGCTATCCTGCACTCCACAATCTGAAGTAAGATGGTATCATATGGTTGGCAAACCTCAAAACATCACTGATAATTCCCAGACTCATGAGTACACGATTGCAAGATGAGTGATATCTTTATTCACATCGACGTTTGTGTGTTAAAGTGTTAATATGCTTAGCAATGTACCTCCAGTAAGTAGCGCGTTCATTGAATATTTAAACCTATGTTTAAATCTCTTGGGTTTGCTATCCATTGTTGCTGCAAAATCTGGAGTGTGCTTGTGAGGCAAAACCACCTAAAGAATAGATGAGTCAGAGTCACAATCTGTAGACATGAAAACATTTTGAAATTCTGAGATGATTCACAAAAGGTTTTGATGTTAGTTATCTTATCAAGGACAAGAATCCATTACATGGCTTTCCTCTATTGTACAAATTGCTTATTGATGGTGTCATGCCTTTAGTACAGTGCTAAGTAGATATCGCTGGGCTGATTTTAGTGTTCAACATTGTCAGATAAGCAGCAAAATGGGCTCTCACTTTCCTACTCCTGGACTTAAGAAACTACAGCACTTCAAAAAATAGATTAAAAATATTTTTTGATGGGCATTATGTAAATATTGCATCCATGTCTTCCTTTCTCTCTCCATGACAATTTGATGCCTGATCATGCTCCTATGAAGTACTTTGGGATGTTAAAACTGCTCTATAAGTGTGCATTGTTGTTGTATTGTAGAGAACGAAGACTGTCCAATGCTCCAGATCGCACAGATACATCTGAAGGGTGACGCAGTGGTTAACACTGCTGCCTCACAGCGCCAGGGACCCGGATTCTATTCCGGCCTTGGATGACTGGCTTTGTGGAGTTTGCACCATCTCTTCGTGTTTGTGTGGGTTTCCTCTGGGAGCTCCGGTTTCCTCCCACACTCCAAAATGCGCAGGTTAAGTTGATTGGCCATGATAAATTGCTCCTTTGTGCAGGGGGATTAGTGGGGTAAATGCATGGAGTTACAGGGATAGGGCCAGGGTGGGATTGTGGTCGGTGCAGACTTGATAGGCCAAGTGGCCTCCTTCTATGGGGAGTCTATGAATAACTACCCCCAAAGGTCCACTGTTGGTTTTTCCTGTGGGTTCCGCAGTGATTACTGATCTCTCCAAAGGAGGGTATGTTTGGCTGTTAGCAGCTATGGGATTGGGCTGTTCTCAGTCACTGAAGGAATATGATCTTGAACTTTCCACAGGATTGATTAATCTCTCTTTGTCTGTCCTTGCTGACTGTAGTAACACTGTGAAGATCCAACTGAGAAACAGGATCTTTTCTTAATAACCCCGACTTCCATTTTGTTTTATCATTTCAGTAATGATCCATACATTTCAGCATGACCCCGGACAAATTATACCAAAGGACATTAGCCTTCCAAAGATAATGCATTTGTCAGAAATGCCTCTCTTCTAAATTGATGAATGGCTCAATTTAGAAATAGAAGCATGGCAATTTCAGACCAGTGCATTGAAAGTAACCATTTGCTGGTATCCCAAGACATAATTTGAGAGCCCGAACAGCATCTGCAATGGTTAAACCACCTTTAGGTGACCCCATGATTAAATGCAAATGTTATCATCAACGGTCAAAGTCAATTTCTAGGATATTATTTCTTTAATGACTCGATATCAATAATTTTATGCAGGCAATTTTGTTAAAAGAATCAGGGAATGGAATCCCTACAGTGCAGAACGAGGCCATTCGCCCCACCGAGTCTACACCAGGGCGGCACGGTAGCGCAGTGGTTAGCACTGCTGCTTCACAGCTCCAGGGTCCCGGGTTCGATTCCCGGCTCGGGTCACTGTCTGTGTGGAGTTTGCACATTCTCCTCGTGTCTGTGTGGGTTTCCTCCGAGTGCTCCGGTTTCCTCCCACAGTCCAAAGATGTGCGGGTTAGGTTGATTGGCCCGGTTAAAAATTGCCCCTTAGAATCCTAAAATGCGTAGGTTAGAGGGATTAGCAGGTAAATATGTGAGGGTAGGGCCTGGGTGGGATTGTGGTCGGTGCAGACGCGATGGGCCGAATGGCCTCCTTCTGCACTGTGGGGTTTCTATGATTTCTATGACCCACAACCATCCTACTCAGGCCCTATCGCCGTATTTGTCCTGCTAATCTCCCTGACTCTGAGAGGCAATTTAGCATGGTCTATCAAGCTAACCTGCACATCTTTGGAAGGAAACCGGAGCACCCAGAGGAAACTAATGCAGACACGGGAAGAACATGCACACTCCACACAGACAGTCACCCAATGCTAGAATTGAACCTGGGTCCATGATGCAGTGGGGCAACAATGCCAACCAGTGTGCCACCGTGTCACCCATAAATAAGGAAAGTCACCATAATCCCAGATGACCATAGGCCTACTGTAGTGTGATGATACAGGGCCTTTAAGAAATGTATTTTTACCATGTTTCTTGGAAGGGATATGTTTAAACTTCAGCTCTGTTTTATACGGTGCTGATTTGTCTGGACAGCAGGCAGTTCAAGTATTGAGAATGCAGGATAATGACTGATTTTAACTAATGGTGTGTTTGTCTAAACACAGTTAATGCATTTGTGTTTACTTAGGTTTCCATTTGGGTTTCAGAGTAAGGTTTTGATTAGGTTGATTGACAAAAGGCAGAGACAGTGCTAATGGGAGGAGCTAAGCTTACAGGGAAAATACATAGTTTCTCTTTTATTTTAAAACAGTCAGTTTTTTGCCTCATCCTGAAAGAAGCAAGAAGTATCTCTCTGCCCCTCTCTCGCTGGGGGCTGCTGTTTCAGTGCAGGTTAGGTGGATTGGCCATGCTAAATCACCCCTTAGTGTCAGGGGAACTAGCTAGGGTAAATGCATGGGGTTATGGAGATAGGGCCTGGGTGGGATTGTGGTCGGTGCAGACTCGATGGGCCGAATGGCCTCCTCCAGCACTATAGGATTCTATGTTTTATGTTCACTTCAACATGATTAATTCTTCACTGAATTTCAGAAGACAGGTGTCGCTCTGTCTCTGTGAGAGAGGGATTCAAAAGGTTATAGGACTGTTAACAAGTACCAGCATGTAAGCCTAAAGTTTGCTAACTGATTTTGAAGAGGGATTTGAAGTCTGTCAGAGGAATATTGCTTGAATTGGTACTAATAGAAATGGGTTAGCAGTTAAGAACTGTATCTAGTCATGTTTAAGTATTGTTCAAATATTAAGCTAATTTATTTATTATAATTAAACTGTATTGTTAAATAAAATTTGTTTTGGATAAAAGCTTCCTAGTGTGTCAATAGAATCGCATCTAGAGTGAAACAACTTATCCATACACTAATGCAAATAGTTGGGGTCGAGTCTAACTTCATAATATACTTTGGGGTTTCTGATCTCGTACCCTAACAAAAGCAAAGATGTACACAGACCCTTGTCCCTGTACACAAACTCCTGACTGGATACAGAGTATACAAACTAAATGTTGTATTTTTAACACAGCTTGCTGATGACTTCATTCAGCAATAAGTTTACAAAGGTAAGATATCAAGTGCAATATAACCACGGTGGCACAGTGGTTAGCACTACTGCCTCACAGCGCCAGGGACCCGGGTTCGGTTCCCGGCTTGGGCCACTGTCTGTGTGGAGTTTACACGTTCTCCCCGTGTCTGCGTGGGTTTCCTCCGAGTGCTCCAGTTTCCTTCCACAGTCCAAAGATGTGCGGATTAGGTGGATTGGCCATGCTGAATCACCCCTTAGTGTCAGGGGAGCTAGCTCGGGTAAATGCATGGGGTTATGGGGATAGGGCCTGGGTGGGATTATGGTCAGTGCAAACTCAATGGGCCAAATTGCCTCCTCCTGCACTGTAGGGATTTTCTGTTCACTTTGACATGATTAATTCTTCACTGAACATCATCCCTGCCATTACAGAGCTGTATACATCATCCATCAGCACCTCCTTTGGTAAATGTGACACTAATGGGTTAATGTCATTAATCAACAGCATTGACAGGGCCGAGTTGGAACAATACCTTCATGGAGTTCAATGCTATGAGGATAAAGCCTCACCGAAATGATGAATCATGCAGTGGTTCCATATCCATTAGCTTATGCAATTTCACCAAAAACATTTCAAAACCATTTTCACACAGCCAGCTACCTATAGCCCCAGAAAACAGAGCAGTCAGTTTCATAATTGATACAATATTCCCATAGGCATTCAAAATATTTTAGAGAGTTAGCATCTACTCAGCAATCAGTAATGACACTTAACATTTTTGTGACTGTTGTTGCCCCTGAATGATATATCAATTGCTGGCTCCCGAGATTTCTCTGGTTCCACTTTTAAACTGGCTTTGAGGAGATGTGACATGACCAACTCTGGCTGGGTTGTACTGTCTCCCACCAATTCCCTAAGGGTCCTGCTACAATCTGAAAATGGACAGGTTGAGAGTCCAAAGTCTTTGCAGTTTAGGTAAGAGTGCACAGGGCAATAATCTGCTGCACACTGGCCCTATTTCCCTGCCTGTTCCCAATTGCCCTGCAGGTTTCCCCCTTCAAGACTGGGATTTACCCCACCCCCCACAGTGTGTTTTCCGGCAACTGAGACGGGTCACTATTAGCCGACAACACACCTTGCAAAACTTCATTGCCTTCGATGGGACTGGAGTCCTTATCCAATTCCCTCGTTAAAGTCATTGTTGAATCCTTTCCAGCCAATCTCTCAGGCAATACACTCCAGATCATATCAATTCACTGCATAGAAGTGATTCCCCACATGATATTCCTGGTTCTTTTCCCATTTGTACACAAATGTCTGCTTGCTAAGCACTACACAGTTACAGATCCATGGCATAAGTGTGGCGCGCCGTACCCTTCGGGAACCACTAAGTCTCACAACACCAGGTTAAAGTCCA
Source organism: Mustelus asterias (assembly GCF_964213995.1). NCBI lineage: Eukaryota > Metazoa > Chordata > Chondrichthyes > Carcharhiniformes > Triakidae > Mustelus > Mustelus asterias. The sequence continues at coordinate 90,374,535 of NC_135815.1, read as the reverse complement.
ACAGGTTTATTTGGTAGCGCAAGCTTTTGGCGTGTCGCTCCTTCTTCAGGTGAGTCTGGAACGTCTCTCGCTCTGTGTGTCTCTCGCTCTGTGCGTCTATCGCTCTGTGCATCTCTCTCCCTGTGCATCTCTCTCCCTGTGCTTCTCTCTCTCTCTGTGCGTCTCTCTCTCTATGCGTCTCTCTCCCTGTGCGTCTCTCTCTCTCTCTCTGTGCTTCTCTCTCCCTGTGCGTCTCTCTCTCTCTGTGTGCTTCTCTCTCCCTGTGCGCCTCTCTCTCTCTGTGCGTCTCTCTCTCTCTCTGTGCGTCGCTCTCTCTCTCTGCGCGTCTCTCTCCCTGTGCGTCTCTCTCTCCCTGTGCTTCTCTCTCCCTGTGCTTCTCTCTCCCTGTGCGTCTCTCTCTCTCTCTCTGCGCGTCTCTCTCCCTGGGCGTCTCTCTCTCTCTCTGTGCTTCTCTCTCCCTGTGCATCTCTCTCTCTGTGCTTCTCTCTCCCTGTGCTTCTCTCTCCCTATGCATCTCTCTCTCTCTCTGTGTGTCTCTCTCTCTCCCTGTGCGTCTCTCTCTCTCTCTCTGTGCGTCTCTCTCTCTCAGTGCGTCTCTCTCTATATGTGTGACACGCCCAACCCGCCCCCCACGATGCACAGCCAATGAAAAGGAAAAGAAAAGGCCAAAATATGAAGGACACAGATGATATATATTATATAAGAAAAAGGCCCAGGAAGCAAGAAGACAACAAGCCACAGGATAAAGGCAAGGCATCACAGGGAACAACAAGGGTTGGACGTGAGCCAAAAGAAAAGCAGAACACGAAGAAAAGGGGACAAGTCCTCTCTCTGTCCGACCCCAATGATAACTCCACATCATTGAATTAAATGTCAAGGCTCTGGTGATGACCATCACAAGTTTTATTCTCCTGGTTAATGACACCCTCAGAATGCCTCCATTAAATTTGAGGGGTCTTGGAATTATATTGTGCGAGTACCTGTGAACTTTTAATTCATTTATACAGGGGAGGTTGTGACGTAGTGGTATTGTCACTGGATTAGTAATCCAGAGACACAGGATACTGCTCTGGGGACCCAGGTTCGATTCCCACCATGGCAAATGGTGAAATTTGAATTCAATAAAAATCTGGGATTCAAAGTCTAATGATAGCCATGAATCAATTGCCATAAAAACCCATCTGGTTCACTAATGTCCTTTAGGGAAGGAAATCTTCTGCCCTTACCTGGTCTGGCCTACATGTGACTCCAGAGCCACTGCACTGTGGTTGACTCTTAAATGCCCGAAGGGATGGGTAATAAATGTTGGCCCAGCCGGTGACGCGCACATCCCATGAGTGAATATAAAAGAAAGAAGCTCCTTTGGCCATCATTTTAATGGAAGACTAACTTACTTAAAGTTTTAATGTTTATTTATTAGTCACAAGTAAGGCTTACATTAACACTGCAATGAAATTACTGTGAATATCCCCTAGTTGCTACACTCCAGCATCTGTTCGGGTCAATGCACCTAAACAGCACGTCTTTCAGACCATGGGACGAAACTAGAGCCCCCGGAGGAAACCCACACAGACACGGGGAGAATGTGCAAACTCCACACAGACAGTGACCCAAGCCAGGAATCAAACCCGGGTTCTTGGCGCTGTGAGGCAGCAGTGCCACCGTGCCACCGTGCTTGCTTTCAATAGGTTCATGCCTCCTCTCAACGAAAGGGCAAAAGTATTCCATGTGACCATATTAAGCATATATTTGCTTATTAATTTTCCATGAGGTTTTTCGATCTTTCAAGTAATCACATACTTTTTATTATACCATTCTCAAATTCTGAAACCAAATCACTATTTGTTAGCACAGCGGTAATATTTCTGCTAGTCCCCAACACATTTTTGTGATCTGCCTTGTTGCAGATCAACTGGTGTTTATCTTAATGATGTGTTTGCCAATACAAAATTCACAGTTACATTTACTACTGTACAACAATGACCACACACCAACAAATAAGCAACAGGCTGCAAAGTGCATTGGGAAATCTAGTCATTGTGAAAGGCGCTATGGAAATACATGGCTTTCTTTCTGCTTTCGGAGATGTTTACAAATTGTACATTTATTTGACTAAAACATAAATTATTTGCGAAATAAGTTTAGTTTATTTATTAGTGTCACAAGTAGGCTTACATTAACATCGCATTGAAGTTACTGTGAAAATCCCCTAGTCGCCACACTTCAGTGCCTGTTTGGGTACACTGAGGGAGAATTTAGCACAGCCAATGCATCCAACCAGCATGTCTTTCAGACTGTGGGAGGAAACTAGAGCACCCAGAGGAAACCCACACATACATGGGGAGAACTACTGCATCACCCCACTGTGCCGCCTAGAAAAATATACATATAGGGCCCGATTTTACAAAAGATTTGCGCCTGTTTTCAGGCGCGAAATCGTGATAAAGTCAGGCGTTGGGCCTTTAACGTGATCTGCACCCGAATCCGAGCAGATCGCGGCTTTACCGACACCCGATTCGGGCGCGGGTCCAGACCGCGCCCGAATCGGGCAGCCCGACGATTTAAATGCATTTCCATGCATTTAAATCGAGTTAATGAACCGCGCGCCCAACTCTACCACCAAATCCCACTTTACCACCGTGCAGCCCAATCCGCATCCGCATTTTTAGCGACCTGCAGAATAAAAGTCCGAAGCGGATTTCTATTCTGCAGGGGAATCTCCGAAGCCCATCCTCCCCGACCATCCTTCGCGGACCCCCCCGCTAACCACCCCGGCAGACCCCCCTCCCTCCCCCACCGGGATCGGACACCCCTGGGAGGCAGGCCCCCCTTGGCAGAGCACACCTCCAACCTACCTCGATCGCTGGTCTCCCTCCACCATCCTTCTGACCTGCAGTCCTTCGAGAGGCTGCAGCACCTTCCTGGCCTTCCGCTGGCATCCGCCGGAGTTGGGGGGGGGGGGGGCTGGGGGGGCTGGGGGGGGGGGGGGGCTGGGGGGCGGGCTCAGATGGATCTCTGGTTGTGGGGGGGCGGGGGGGAGGGGGGAGGATGGACTTGGGAGAATCTTGCAAACTGTAAATAATGTAGCATCGTCTTTGTGCTGCTTAATTATCTATGGGAAAGGTAATTAAACGACAGTGTCCTAGTGAGCAATTAGTGACCTGTATAATACATTTGTGATCTGTAACTGGATTGTTGATGCTCAAATGTTCAGAGTCCTGTGGTGAACTTGGAAGAATTGTCCCCGTGGTGGAACTTGGTTGGAAATAAGATTCAAGGAGATTACCAAATCTTGTTTTCATCTGAACATTGCACAGAATTAGAGGAATTCCCTTTGGAAGATAATGTCAAAGGTAAATGGAAAAGCGAATCGTGTGGAGGGCGTAGAAGGTCTGCAGAGAGATTTGGACAGGCTGAGTGAGTGAGCGAGGATCTGGCAGATGGAGTATAACGTTGACAAATGTGAGGTTATTCACTTTGGAGGAAATAATAGCAAATTGGATTATTATCTAAATGGAAAAAAATTACAACATGCTACTGTGCAAAGGGACCTGGGGGTCCTTGTGCATGAGACACAAAAACCCAGTCTGCAGGTGCAACAGGTGATCAAGAAGGCAAATGGGATGTTGGCCTATATCGCAAGGGGGATAGAATATAAAAGCAGAGATGTCTTGCTGCATCTGTACAGGGCATTGATGAGGCCGCAGCTGGAATACTGTGTGCAGTATTGGTCCCCTTATTTGCGGAAGGATATATTGGCCTTAGAGGGAGTGCAGAGAAGGTTCACCAGGTTAATACCAGAGATGAGGGGTGTTGATTATGAGGAGAGACTGAGCAGATTGGGTTTGTACTCATTGGAATTTAGAAGGCTGAGGGGGGATCTTACAGAGACCTATAAGATAATGAAGAGGCTGGATAGGGTAGAGGTGGAGAGATTCTTTCCACTTAGAAAGGAAGCTAGAACTAGAGGGCACAGCCTCAAAATAAAGGGGGGTCAGTTTAGGACAGAGTTGAGGAGGAACTTCTTCTCTCAGAGGGTGGTGAATCTCTGGAATTCTCTGCCCACTGAAGTGGTGGAGGCTACCTCATTGAATATGTTTAAAATCACGGATAGATAGATTCCTGATCGGTAAGGGAATTAGGGGTTATGGGGATCAGGCGGGTAAGTGGAACTGATCCACTTCAGATCAGCCATGATCTTATTGAATGGCGGGGCAGGCTCAAGGGGCTAGATGGCCTACTCCTGCTCCTATTTCTTACGTTCTTAAAATTATAATCGCAGGAACTAAAAACCTGACAGTCAAAAATTTAGGAAAATATTTCACAATATGTATCCCCCCATCCATATTTTGAAATATTTTCCCAAATTTTTGACTGTCAGGTTTTTAGTTCCTGTGATTATAATTCTAACATTATCTTCCAAAGGGAATTCCTCTAATTCTGTGCAATGTTCAGATGAAAACAAGATTTAGTAATCTCCTTGAATCTTATTTCCAACCAAGTTCCACCACGGGGACAATTCTTCCAAGTTCACCACAGGACTCTGAACATTTGAGCATCAACAATCCAGTTACAGATCACAAATACAGGTCACTGATTGCTCACTAGGACACTGTCGTTTAATTACCTTTCCCATAGATAATTAGGCAGCACAAAGACGATGCTACATTATTTACAGTTTGCAAGATTCTCCCAAGTCCATCCTTCCCCCCCCTCTCTGCTGTTTTATCTTTCGCGCCCGGGCGTGCTGCTTCGGATTTTTTTCGAACTGCGCATGCGCAGTTCAGAGCTCCGATCGGTCCAGCAGCGCTAAGCCCCGCCCACTGCACAGATTGGACTGGAGCCGGCAAAAAGCGTATGGGCGCGCTGCAAAGAGGATTCCGAGCTCGGATCTATTTGGCGCCCAGATTCGGCACTTAGATTCAAAATGGTAAAATCAGGCCCGTAATTTGAGACATCATTCAGGGGCAACAACAGTCACAAAAATGTTAAGTTTCATTACCAATTATTGTTATAACATTGCAATAGTTACCACACTTCAAATTGGCTGCGAAAGCATTAGAAGAGAATGGTGGTTGTGAGGAGAAGTATAAAAATTTAAGCCTTTCCTTTCTCTATTACCATGACAAAAAGACATCTTAACATGTTCCAGATCATTTCCTAATTGCTCTTAAGCACTTTTCTATAAGTTAGCATCAAGTCATTCTTCCAATCACTTTGACCACTTCCAACTGAATATTAATTTTTGTATCTCTGCTGCTCTTCAAACAATATCTTGAATACTGATACCTGCAGTTAATGTGGTGTGTTGGGAATAGCACGGGGCTAGGAATCTCGAGGCCCAGGCTAATATTCTGGGGATATGGGTTCAAATCCCACCATGGCATCTGGTGGAATTTGAATTAATAATTTTTTTGGTAAAATCATATCTCATTTTCAAATATCCTAATCTGGTGACCTATGGCAGTGTGGTTGACTTTCAGCTGCCCTGAGATGGTCCAGTTTCTAGCCTTCAAAACTGAAAGTGTTTGTTTTGACGTTCTGCAATAGTCAATGTGACATCCAATTAGGGTGAGACTACTTCTTGTTGGTGAACTAAGCTTCATTTGGCACCAGTCCAAAGGCAATTAGAGATAGGCAGCAAACTGACTAGCAATACCCTCATCACCAGCTAGGACAGCATTTGTTGCCTGACTCTAATTGCCCTTGAGAAGATGGTGCGAGTTACCTGCTTGAACCGCTGCAGTCCATGTGGTGTAGGTACACCCAAGTGCTGTTAGGGAGGAAGTTCTACGAATTTAACCCAGTGACAATGAAGGAACGGCGATATAGTTCCAAGTCAGGATTGTGTGCGTCTTGGAGGAGAACTTGCAGGAGGTGGTGTTCCCATGCATCTGCTTCTCTTGTCCTTCTCAATGGTAGAGGAACGGTAGATCTTCATATGGTTTCCTTACATAATCATAACATTTTAGTGCTCCCACCTTTGACAATAATGAACAGAGTCATTTTATTTTGGGACAAAGGAAACATTACAGTGTTAGCGAATGATGAGAATCATATTCAAGTGTGGAAGAAATTCTAAGATGCCATTGAGTAATATCAATTTATACATGATTTTCTGTGTCAACAATAAAGTGATGTTGCAGGTATTGTAACAGGACAAAGGGGAAAAAGGTCCATTGTTCACGATTGTCAGGTTCAAAGATTTTAAATGTTTTTATTTCATGGAAAGAAATTAGAATTGAGTTATGCTGAAGAATTGTGTTTTAAAGCAAAGTGAATTCTCAGAGGTTTACAGAGAAAGGCCTGAATTGGAGATTTTTTTTTGCAAAAGTATACTTTATTTATATCAAATCTGAAAGACACATTACTGTTATAACAATTAGAAATTTTTTGCAAAGTGAAATGACATTGACATTTTCTCCAGGGATCGAGATTCACCCAGAGCTGCTTCAGTTCAGTAATAAGAACATTACAATCTTTTCGTCACAATTCTTTATAAACTATATACATCGGTCATGCACTTGGAGGTGCTTCAACATAGTTACATCGAGTTAGGATTAAGCACACAGGGTTACTAGCCATGTTTCTAGCCCCTCAGTGCACATTGACTGAAAGGCAGCCCCAAGCTTGAGTGCAGCCCCCAGAACGTAGTCCTGGACCTTGGAATGTGCCAGTCTGCAACCCTCGGTATACTTAAGGATATCACAGACTCAAGTTTATTTCAAAGTGATGCAATGACAATCCATTGTCTCAACCAAAGCTAGGATGACCAGGGGATGTCATCTCATTACAGGTACCAAAACGTATTCACACCCATTGTGGTCAGGACAATTCTATTCATTTAAGCACAGCATGAGGTGTCTGGAGAAAATGTCCCTGGAAGGGGCGGCAGTCAGTTTGTTTGACCTACTGGTGAATTCCTAGCACAGGAAAGTATCAAGCTGCTACCCATAAGAATTAGCAGTAAAGAAGGGAAACCCCATGGTTATGAAACGTTTAGAATAAAGGAATGCACAACACAATTCTTGGCCCACAGTTTGAAGATTAGGATGCTGGAAATCAGGGCATGTGAGTAATATAAGGTGTCTAAAGTCAAAGCATCCATTCTGGATGTATCACAGCTGGGTATGGCTCCTGCTCTGACCAAGACTGCAAGAAATTACAAAGGGTTGTGAACAAAGCCCAGTCCATCATGCAAACCAGCATCCCATCCATTGACCTCAGCTCTTTTCTCTCCTGAGAGATGCTGCTGAGATTATCCAGCATTTTATTTTTTGGTTTCCCGTCCATTGACACCGTCTACACTTCCCGCTGCCTCAGAAAGCCAGCCAGTATAATCAATGATCCCGTGCACACCAGACATACTGTCTTCCACCTTCTTCCGTCAGGAAAAAGATACAAAAGTCTGAGATCACGTACCAACCAACTCAAGAACAGCTTCTTCCCTGCTGCCATCAGACTTTTGAATGAACCAACTATTTATTAAGCTGATCTGTCATAGGATCCAAAGAGATTTACAGCATGGAAACAGGCCCTTCGGCTCAACTTGTCCATGCGGCCCTTTTTTTAAAAACCCTAAACTAATCCCAATTGCCCGCATTTGGCCCATATCCCTCTATACCCATCTTATCCATGTAACTACCTAAACGCTTTTTAAAAGACAAAATTGTACCCGCCTCGACTACTACCTCTGGCAGCTTGTTCCAGACACTCACCACCCTCTGTGTGAAAAAATTGCCCCTCTGGACACTTTTGTACCTCTCCCCTCTCACCTTAAACCTATGCCCTCTCCTTTTAGACTCCCCTATCTTTGGGAAAAGATGTTGACTATCTAGCTGATCTGTGCCCCTCATTATTTTATAGACTTCTATAAGATCACCCCTCAGCCTCCTACGCTCCATTGAAAAAAGTCCCAGTTTATCCAGCCTCTCCTTATAACGCAAACCCATCCAGTCCTGGCAGCATCCTGGTAAATCTTTTTTGCACTCTTTCTAGTTTAATAATATCCTTTCTATAATAAGGCGACCAGAATTGCACACAGTATTCCAAGTGTGGCCTTACCAATGTCTTGTACAACTTCAACAAGACATCCCAACTCCTGTATTCAATGTTCTGACCGATGAAACCAAGCATGCCGAATGCCTTCTTCACCACTCTGTCCACCTGTGACTCCACTTTCAAGGAGCTATGAACATGTACCTCTAGATCTCTTTGTTCTGTAACTCTCCCCAACGTCCTACCATTAACTGAGTAAGTCCTGCCCTGGTTCAATCTACCAAAATGCATCACCTCGCATTTGTCTAAATTAAACTCCATCTGCTATTCGTCAGCCCACTGGCCAAATTGATCAAGATCCCTTTGCAATTGGAGATAATTTTCTTCACTGTCCACTATGCCACCAATCTTGGTGTCATCTGCAAACTTATTAACCATGCCTCCTATATTCTCATCCAAATCATTAATATAAATGACAAATAACAGTGGACCCAGCACTGATCCCTGAGGCACACCACTGGTCATAGGCCTCTAGTTTGAAAAACAACCCTCTACAACCACCCTCTAGCTTCTGTCAAGAAGCCAATTTTGTGTCCATTTAGACACCTCACTCTGGATCCCGTGAGATTTAACTTTATGCAACAACCTACCATGCGGTACCTTGTCAAAAGCCTTGCTAAAGTCCATGTAGACAATATCAACTGCACTGCCCTCATCTACCTTCTTGGTTACCCCTTCAAAAAACTCAATCAAATTTGTGAGACATGATTTTTCACTCACAAAGCCATGCTGATTGTCCCTAATCAGTCCTTGCGTCTCTAAATGCCTGTAGATCCTGTCTCTCAAAATACCTTCCAACAACTTACCCACCACAGATGTGAGGCTCACTGGCCTGTAGTTCCCAGGCTTTTCCCTGCAGCCCTTTTTAAACAAAGGCACAACATTTGCCACTCTCCGATCTTCAGGCACGTCACCCATGACAATCGATGATTCAAATATCTCGGCTAGGGGACCCTCAAGTTTCTCCCTAGCCTCCCACAATGTCCTGGGATACACTTCATCAGGTCCCGGGGATTTATCTAACTTGATGTGCTTTAAGACTTCCAGCACCTCCTTCTCTGTAATATGTACACTCCTCAAGACATCATTATTTATTTCCCCAAGTTCCCTAACATCCATGCTTTTCTCAATAGTAAATACTGATGAGAAATATTCATTTAGGATCTCACCCATCTCTTGTGGATCCATACATAGATGACCTTGTTGACCCTTGTTGATCTGTCTCTACACTGTAACTGTGACTGTAACTCTATGGCCGGAATTCTCCCACCCTACCTGCAACTGCAATTGTGGCGGGTGGGTTGCGGACAATGTGAAGGCCCATTGACAGCCGGGCGGGAATTTCCGACTTTTAGACCAGCACGGCGGGAGAATTTTGCCCTATATTCTGTCCTTTCCTTCTCCCCTATGTACTCTATGACCGGTATGTTTTGTCTGTGCAGCCCGCAAGAAACAATAATTTTCACTGTATCCCAATACATGTGACAATAATAAATCAAATTAAATCAAAGATATATCAAAATCCCAAGACAAAAACAGACATATACATGGCTTATTCCTTTGTCCCAATATTTTGTTGGGAGTAGTAATATCCAATTAATTAAGTGCTTGAACATAAAATTTGACTGTTGCTCCACTTGCTATCGCTGGGGTAGAACAGTTCAACAATTCACACCTGACTTTGTATCACCAAATGTTTCTCACTCCACCTTCAAGCAAATATCAGGACATGTACAAAATAGCAGCTCTTCTGATATAGCCTTGGCGTTCATTATCATGATCGAGGCAGCATGGCCAATTACTTAAACACTCAGACCAATTAGGGAATGGCCAGCACTCCCTTACCTAAAAGTGTATTCAATACTATCTATAACAACAACTAATATTTATATTGCACCATTTAATTAAACAAAATGTTCTAAAATAGCGGTTCCCAATCTTTTATCTGTCATGGCACATCTTTATACTATAAAGAATTTTAAGTCCTACCTCCTATATCCTCAAGCAAAAAACATTTATCTCCATAACTTCCTAAAAACACATCAATCCAATACAATTTTCATTAGTTTTAGAAGTTTGCAATGAAAGCATTATTTGATTTGATTTGATTTATTGCTTTATCGGGATACAGTGAAAAGTATTGTTTCTTGCATACTATACAGACAAAATACACCATTCATAGAGTACATAGGAGAGAAGGAAAGGAGAGGGTACAGAATGTAGTGTTATAGTCACAGCTGGAGTATTGAGAAAGATCAGTTAAATATAAGGTAAGTCCATTCAAAAGTCTGATGGCAGTATGGAAGAAGCTGTTCTTGAGTCAGTAGGTGTGTGATCTCAGACTTTTGTATCTTTTTCCTGACAGAAGAAATTGAGTCTGTCCGGGGTGCATGGGGTCTTGATTATGTTAGCTGCTTTTCCAAGGCAGCAGGAAATGTAGACAGAGTCAATGGATGGCAGGCTGGTTTGCATGATGGACTGGGCTACGTTCACAACCCTTCATAGTTTCTTGCAGTCTTGGTCAGAGCAGGAGCCATACCAAGTAGTGATACATCCGGAAAGGATGCTTTCTATGGTGCATTTGTAAAAATAGGTGAGAGTCGTAGCGGACATGCCAAATTTCCGTAGCTTCCTGAGAAAGTATAGGTGATGGTGCGCTTTCTTGACTATAGCATCAGAGTGGAGGGACCAAGACAGGTTGTTGGTGATCTGGACACCTCAAAACCTGAAGCATTTCCACTTCATCACTGTTGATGCAGACAGGGGCACGTTCTCCACTGCGCTTCCTGAAGTCAATGACTATCTCCTTTGTTTTATCATTATTTGCAAGTCAAATATAAAAACTTTTATTGAAAATGTAGACAATTTAAAAGTGTTTCCCATTGAAGATTTCAATTGTTTCCAGTTTTTATAAGATTGCATTTCTCCATCTGAAAAATTATAAATGAAGGAAATAGTATGAGTGGTATCTCACAGATATCATTAGTGTGACAACTGGGCCTGCCTCTGTGAGCAAAGTCTCTGGATCCGGGGAAAAACTGGTGAAACGACAACTCGCAGATAACTTATAGTCACTCATAGTAACTTCATTGCTAGTGTAGTGTTAATGTAAGCCTACTTGTAATACTAATAAATAAACTTTTATGGGTGGCATGGTGGCACAGTGATTAGCACTGCTGCCTCACAGCGCCGGGGGTTCAATTCTGGCCTTGGTCACTGTCTGTGTGGAGTCTGCATGTTCTCCTCGTGCCTGCGTGGGTTTCCTCCGGGTGCTCCGGTTTCCCCCCACAGTCCAAAGATGTGCGGGTTAGGTTGATTGGCCATGCTAAATTGGCCCGGGTGAGTGGGGGATTAGTCGGGTAAATGTGTGCTGTTACGGGAGTAGGACCTGGGTGGGATTGTGGTCGGGACAGACCCGATGGACAGAATGGCCTCCTTCCGTATTGTAGGGATTCTATGATTAGGTCTTGTACTGCTGACAGATGCTCCCTCCTTAAGTTAGTTTTGGGAATGCCAACTTGCACAGATAGGTTGTGAGAAACGAGAAGAGTACAGCTTTAAAACAATCTGAAATAGATGGATATTCCTGTTCCATAGGCAACCAAATTGTGTCTAGAGGCATCTCGACAAACTTTAGTTTCAGTGTATGATCCACCCTGAGCTCTGCAAATTCTTCTTGTTCTTTTAATGACAAATTATTTGATGATTCAAAAGAAAGTCAACTGAATGTATCTCGTGCCCAATTAAAGTCTTCCATTATCGTGGAGGGGAAACATAGAAACTAGAAGCAGGAGTAGGCCATTTGGCCCTTCGAGCCTGCTCCGCCATTCATTATTATCATGTCTGCTCATCAAATTCAATATCCTGATCTTCCCCTCTTCCCGTATCCCTTGATCCATTTAGCCCCAAGAGCTATATCGAATTTCTTCATGAAATCACACAATGTTTTGGCCTCAACTACTTTCTGTGGTAGTGAATTCCACACATTCACCACCCTCTGGGTGAAGAAATGTTTCAGTTCTAAGAGGTTTACCTCTTATCCTCAAACTATGACCACAAGTTCTGGACTCCCCCACCATCGGGAACATTCTTTCTGAATCTACCTTGATTAACCCTGTTAGAACTTTATAAGTTTCTATAAGTTCCCCTCTCACTCTTCTAAACTCCAGTGAATATAATCCTAACCGACTTAGTCTCTCCTCATATGACAGACTTATCATCCCAGGAATCGGCCTGGTAAACCTTCGCTGCTCTCCCTCTATAGCAAGGACATCCTTCCTCAGATAAGGACATCAAAACTGCACACAATACTCCAGTTGTAGCCTCACCAACACCCTATACAATTGAATTAGCATTCAAATTCCTCTTGTACGGTTTAAGATGTGTGGAGATGAGATTGAGCATAGTTTTCCCAGGAGGATTTGCTGATGCCAGTTTGAACATCTCAATCAACCCACTTGCCACAGTTTTCTGCCAAAGGGCCAGTTTTGATCTGAAGCATCAGCTCCCATCATTACTCTGACATTACTTCGCACGCCGGTAGAAAATTAGGGCTTCAGCAATTGTGACCACAATACCACCCAGGCCCTAACCGCACATCTTTGGACTGTGGAAGGAAACTGGAGCACCCGGAGGAAATCCACGCAGACACGGGGAGAACATGCAAACTCCACACAGTGACCGAGGCCAGAATTGAACCTGGGTTCCTGGCGCTGTGAGACAGCTCTAACCACTGTGCCGCCCATAAAAGTTCTTTGATTTCACAATTAGCCACCAGGTAACTCGCCTCCTGCGCATTATCTGAAATCCACGCACACTCCATCGTACATTAATTTTTCTTTACATAGAATCCCTACAGTGCAGAAGGAGGCCATTTGGCCCATCGAGTCTGCACCGACCACAATATCACCCAGGCCCTATCCCTGTAACCCCACATATTTACCATGCTAATCCCCCCGACACTAAGGGACAATTTAGCATGGCCAATCCACCTAACCTGCACATCCTTGCAGGGTGGGAGGAAACCGGAGCACCCGGAGGAAACCCACGCAAACACGGGGAGAACGTGCAGACTCCGCACAGACAGTGACCCGAGGTTGAAATTGAACTCAGGTCCCTGGCACTGTGAGGCAGCAGTGCTAACCACTGTGCCGCTCATGCAGACTCCATCATCCATTAATTTTTCTTTAGCTTTTGTTCGCTCAGGCGCTTGATGTACTCTATATCGTTGCTGGAGAGTGAATTGTGTTTTGTATTGAAATGATGTTTCAATTTACTTGGTACCATTGCAGCATTTGAGAGCTTCTCCCTGCAGATTAGGCATCCTGGGACAGGGCAAGGGCTTTACCAGTCAATGAAAATCCAAACACTAAGTCGCTATCAGTGTCCTGTCAGTGTAGGAACCTTGCTTTTTTCAATCGGAGGTTCCATTCTTTCAGTGGCATCTGAATCAAAGCGGGGTTCTTCCTTACCATGGCAGGTAAGGTAAAGTCGCCAGAATCCCAGATGACCACTCTCCACTTTGATGGGGGGGAAGCTGGCTGGTTGCAATTTAACCTGAGGATCACCACACCTCAGGCAAGGTTGATAAGGTGGGGACTTCGCGGATAACCTCAGCCAGTACGGGATTTGAACCCGCACTGTTGGTGCCGCTCTACAACACGAACCAGCCAACTGAACTAATCGACCCCCTTCATCCATGCCAAACTGCAATGAAACATACCACACTGCACAATAAATGCCCTCAAGCATCAATTTATAAGCACTATTTCAACTCTTTGGCTGTGCCAAGTTGAAAACTATTCCTCCAAAAGGTGCAACCTTGCCCCAACACCCTACAGCACAGAATTACCAACTTTCAGCTGCAGCACACTTGGCACGTCATAACATGCTGGTAAATGGGATTAGGTGGGAGTTCAGGTGTTTCTCACGTGTCAGTGCAGACTCAATGGGCCGAAGGGCCTTTTCTGTACTGTATGATTCGAAGGTCTGTTCATCACGGCCCTCTCTCTAATTGGAGCCTCCTCCTCCTTTATTGGCTTCTGTTTCTTATCCCTGTCTTCTTCCTTTACTATTTGTTGTATTTCTCGCTGTCTTCTCTCCTGTTTTTTTTTACACCTGCCTGGTTTCCTCTCCTCTCCCAGGGTTTTCACGACTTCCGCTGGACTTGCAGATAGCGAAGAGCATTGTCGGGCAATACAGCAGGATATAGATAGGCTGGAAAATTGGGCGGAGAGGTGGCAGATGGAGTTTAATCCGGATAAATGCGAAGTGATACATTTTGGAAGAAATAATGTAGGGAGGAGTTATACAATAAATGGCAGAGTCATCAGGAGTATAGAAACACAGAGGGACCTAGGTGTGCAAGTCCACAAATCCTTGAAGGTGGCAACACAGGTGGAGAAGGTGGTGAAGAAGGCATATGGTATGCTTGCCTTTATAGGACGGGGTATAGAGTATAAAAGCTGGAGTCTGATGATGCAGCTGTATAGAACGCTGGTTAGGCCACATTTGGAATACTGCATCCAGTTCTGGTCGCCGCACTACCAGAAGGACGTGGAGGCATTAGAGAGAGTGCAGAGAAGGTTTACCAGGATGTTGCCTGGTATGGAGGGTCTTAGCTATGAGGAGAGATTGGGTAAACTGGGGTTGTTCTCCCTGGAAAGACGGAGAATGAGGGGAGATCTAATAGAGGTGTACAAGATTATGAAGGGGATAGATAGGATGAACGGTGGGAAGCTTTTTCCCAGATCAGAAGTGATGTTCACGAGGGGTCACGGGCTCAAGGTGAGAGGGGCGAAGTATAACTCAGATATTAGAAGGATGTTTTTTACACAGAGGGTGGTGGGGGCCTGGAATGCGCTGCCAAGTAGGGTGGTGGAGGCAGGCACGCTGACATCGTTTAAGACTTACCTGGATAGTCACATGAGCAGCCTGGGAATGGAGGGATACAAACGATTGGTCTAGTTGGACCAAGGAGCGGCACAGGCTTGGAGGGCCGAAGGGCCTGTTTCCTGTGCTGTACTGTTCTTTGTTCTTTGTTCTTTTGTGTGTTTTCGCACCTGTTTTGTGGGCATGTGCATATGCCTGACCAATGGAAAAACTCTGAATGGCACAGGCACAGCCTCACTGAGGGAGAATTTAGCACAGCCAATGCACCTAACCAGCACATCTTTCAGGATGAAACCGGAGCACCCGGAGGAAACCCACGCAGACATGGGGGAGAATATGCAGACTCCACACAGACAGTGACCCAAGTGTAGGAATGTAAGAGTTGATGTATTAAATTTGAAACAAAATACAGAAATATTTTTGCTAACCAACTGACCTAGAAACTTGGACTCGCCCACACTGCGGCAAATATGAGCCAGGGTGACATGGTGGCACAGTGGTTAGCACTACTGCCTCACAGCGCTAGGGACCTGGGTTCGATTCCCGGCTTGGGTCACTGTCTGTGCGGAGTCTGCATGTTCTCCCCGTGTCTGCGTGGGTTTCCTCCAGGTGTCCTGGTTTCCTCCCACAGTCCAAAAGACGTGCTGGTTAGATGCGTTGGCCATGCTAAATTCTCCTTCAGTGTACCCAAACAGGCACCAGAGTGTGGCGACTAGGGGATTTTCACAGTAACTTAATTGCAGTGTTAATGTAAGCCTACTTGTGACAAATAAATAAAATGAAAAAGTTGTAAAAGTCACAAAAAGATAACAGTGGAATGTACGCAGCAGAGACTGTGCAGTTTATTGCATCGGAATCTGAATGGAGATTCTAACTCCAGTTAGAAGACTGGACTCGTTGACTTCAGCTTAGACAATGCCAGCCCTATTCAGAGGATGACAGTAACGACAGCAAGGGGGATGAGGGTGATGGGCTACCTTTTCCAGGTTTGCACCCAGTAATAACTCATAACCATAAGACCAAAACAGAGGAGGTGAAAGACGGGGATGCCTAACCCTAACCATGCATAAGACCCACCACTACGAACGAGTGGTCAACTATAATCCGGCAGAACCAGAAAAGGTAGAGAAATGGACCAAAGAAATTCCCTATCCTAAAAAAATTGAAGCTAAAACATGGGATGCCTTGGAAGGATTGGAAGGCCTTCTAAGGTCACACCCGTGGGATGTTGAATGTATCATGATGCATATAGTATCCCCTAGAAAAGCTACAGAATTGAGCACTGCAATCGCAAATGGTTTGGGAAGTAATGGCCGGGATTTGGACGCAGCGTGGAATCAGATTCAACTTTGGTGTATGGCATATACTCCGAGTAAGATGGATTGGGGAAAGAGAGCAGCATGTCAGCTGAAGGTGAGTGAGGATGTAAACGAGTATGAGGAAAGTTTTAGAACAATATGGCTTGAGTTCATAACTTCATAAGTTCATAAGATATAGGAGCAGAATTAGTCCATTCGGCCCATCGAGTCTGCTCCGCCATTCGATCATGGCTGATATGCTCCTCATTCCCAGTTTCCTGCCTTCTCCCCATAACCCTTCAACCCATTCCCAATTAAAAATCTGTCTAACTCCTCCTTAAATTTACTCACTGTCCCAGCATTCACCACACTTTGGGATAGCGAATTCCACAGATTCACAACCCTTTGGGAGAAGTAGTTTCTCCTCAACCCTGTTTTAAATTTGCTATCCCTTATCCTAAGACTATGACCTCTCGTTCCAGAATGCCCCACAAGAGGAAGCATCCGCTCCACGTCTACTTTATCCATACCTTTTATCATCTTGTGTACGTCAATTTGATCTCCCCTCATTCTTCTAAATTCCAGGGAATATAGGCCTAAACTGTTCAATCTCTCTTCATACGACAAACCCCTCATCTCTGGAATCAATCCTGTGAACCTCCTCTGAACTGCCTCCAATGCCACTACATCTTTAGGCATTAGGGAAGAAATGGCTGAAAATATTGATGGAAGTGCGTTAAGACTCCTGAAATCAGCTTTTGTGGCAGGATTAAAAGATGAATTGGCCAAAACATTAAAGACCATAAGGCATAGGAGCAGAATTAGGCCACTTGGCCCATCAAGTCTACTCTGCCATTCAATCATGGCTGATATTTTTCTCATCTCCATTCTCCTGCCTTTTCCCCATTACCCTTGATCCCCTTATTAATCAAGAACCTATCTATCTCTGTCTTAAAGACACTCAATGACCTGGCCTCCACAGCCTTCTGTGGCAAAGAGTTCCACAGATTCACCACTCTCTGGCTGAAGAAATTCTTCCTCATCTCTGTTTTCCCTTTAGCCTGAGGTTATGCCCACTGGTTCTAGTTTAATAATATCCTTTCTACAATAAGATGACCAGTTCATGGCACTATTTTAAATCTTAGAACTGGGAAAAGACCTTAACAACTTACCAGATACTCAGCAAGCGGTTAGCAATTTTCCCTGCAGTAGAGTAGGATTAATTCCTACAGGGTGAAAAAGATAGAAAAAGTAAAAGGAACAACCCCCCCACCCGCCCCCACCCCCACTCCCGCCCCCGCCCCCACTCCCGCCCCCGCCCCACTCCTCACACACCCTCTGCAACTTCCCCAGTCAGTGAACTCTCAAGTCACACTCAGTTCCTCAGCTTCACTCAATTGCCTTGGCTGTGCCAAAAATTGCTGAATTTAAAGTAACCAGAGCTAGAGGAACCAGATTCAATCAGTTGATTAATTAACTACCCAGCTCTCTCAGCAGAGTATGCGTGTACTAAGTCTCCAAGAAAGAAATCAACTTAGTCTACTTGCACTGTAGAATCATAGAATCCCTATAGTGCTGAAGGAGGCCATTCAGTCCATCGAGTCTGCATCGACCACAATCCCACCCAGGCCCTATTCCTGTAACCCCACATATTTACCCTGCTAACCCCCCTGACATTAGGATCAATTTAGCATGGCCAATCCACCTAACCCTTTGGACTGTGGGAGGAAACCCACGCAGAGAATGTGCAAACTCCACACAGAGAGTGACCCGAGGCTGGAATTGGAACTTTCTAGTTACTGCTATTTACAGACTAGATTGTCGTCGCCATTGCCCACCCTCCTATTGAGATTGAGAGCTGTCCAGTGGGTATTTAACCTGAGGAACACCACACCTCAGGCAAGGTTGAAGAAAGCAGGGCCTTCATGACTAACCTCAGCCAATACAGGAATTGAACTCACAACGCTGGCGTCAGCCTGCATCACAAACCAGCCACCCAGAGAATTGAGCTAACTGAAACCCCAGACTTGATAATATAAGAACAAGATTAACTCTTTAAACTCCCCCACTCACCAAGCTCTCAGATATGCACTCCATTCTGCAGCTGCATTCTGTTTGCATTATCTGCCTAATTAATAACATTAATTAACCCCAACTGATGTTAACTAAGTCATGATAGACTAGGAATCAAATCTGCTTATTTTAGGCTTGGAGTGGACAATGTCTTTCTCTTAAAGCTGCTGAATCATTGGGAAAATTCATTCTCCCGTATCTGATGGTCTATTAGGGAACTGCAGTGCTGGGATTATATTGCCATCTCCAATAAGCGCACAGTCGGTGATGGCAAGAAAAACTGCCTTCACCATTGGACATCCAAAGCCTACCACTCAAGGCCCATGACATAGTTTATCAATGAGCGTAATTTACTTAAAACTGTGAAATTCATTCAGTCATCCAATGTTTGCAAGTTAATCCAAAAGCAATACACTGTGGGTTTTGGAAATCTAAATTAAAATCATAAAATGCTGTAAATACTCAACAAGTCTGGCAGCATCTTTGGAGTGAGAGCCAGAGTTAATAGGCAAGATTTTCCCAAAAAATGACAAAGTGCCATTTTGGGCGAGAAAACCAGTGTGATTTTCCCACATGTAGTCATGACCCTCCCCTTCATGATCTCCTTCATGCCCCCCCATGCCCCAACCCCCTCAGGCTCCACCCCCTCATGCCCCAACCCCCTTGGCACTGCTGAGTACTCTGGCATTGCCCAGCTGGCAGCACCATGGTGCCACCTGGCACTGCCAGGTTGGCATTGCCAGGGTGCCAGTTGGCACTGCCAAGTTGGCACTGCCAGATTTCATAGCGAAATTTTATAGAGATTTCATGGAGTCCTGACTGTACAGAAACAGACCATTCGGCCCATCGAACTTGCACCGATCACAATCCCACTCGGGCCCTAACCCTGTAACCCCACATATTTACCATGCTAATCTCTCTGACACTAAGGGACAATTTAGCATGGCCAATCAACCTAACCCATACATCTTTGGAGTGTGGGAGGAAACCGGAGCACCCGGAGGAAACCCACGCAGACACGGGGAGAACGTGCAGGCTCCACACAGTCACCCAAGACCGGAATTGAACCTGGGTCCGTGGCGCTGTGAGGCAGCAGCGCTAACCATTGTGAATGCCCAGCCATGTTCCCGAAAACCAAGGGATTCAATGGCCTCTGACGCTCCCCCCCCCCCACCCCCCTCCCTCCTCAGTGTGGCCATCACGCCTGGCCTCCATTAAATATGCTGATCTGGGCTGAGATTCTCCCAAAAAAATTTGAAGTTTCCAACGTGCAGGGAAAATGGGAGAAAATCACACCTTTTTTTTTAGCGTGATTTCCAGAATGAACAACTGACACTCTGTGCATCACAGAGCGCCCAAGCGTGATCACTCTGGAACTCAGTGAGCGGAACCTATCCCCACCCGAGAAGCCGGCAGCATAGCACTGAGTGGGCCACTGCACATGCGCTGATCTCTGCACTGACAGATTGGCACATGCACAGTGATCCCTCCATTGCTGGTCTCCAGTTCGCTGGCCTCTGATCACTGGCCAGCCTTGCAACCCTTTATCATTGGCCTTGTCAACCATCCCACCTCCCCCCCTATTGCTGGCCTCCAGGACTACCCTGGGCCAGTCCCAGACCACCCTGTGCCAACCCTTATCCCCCCCGCCCCCCCAGCTCCGAGCACCCAGAGGAAACCCATGCAGACACGAGGAGAACATGCAAACTCCACACAGATAGTGACCCGAGGCCGGAATCGAACCCGGGTCCCTGGCGCTGAGAGGCAGCAGTGCTAACCACTGTGCCACCGTGCGGCCCATTCTCATTTTATATTTGCATGCACCAGACAAGAATAAACAGTTGTTGCAGTTCACCTATGCACTCTTTGAATGTTTGCCATAGCCTATCCACCATCACCCCTTTAGGTAACATTTCCCAGTCCATCATAGCCAGCTCCTACCTCATACTATCGTAGTTTCCTTTATTAAAATTCAAGACCCTGGTCTCAGAATCAACTGCTGCACTCTCCATCTTGATAAAGATTTCTGTCATATTGTGGTCACTCAACCCAAGGGGTCTTGCGCAATTAGATTGCCAATTATTCCTTTCTCAAACCAACAGAGACAACACAGCAAAAGCATTTAGTGCAGAAAGAGGCCATTTGGCCCATCGGGTCTGCACCAACTCTCCAACCGAGCATCTCACCCAGGCCTTCCTCTCCACTCTCTCCCCACACATTTACCACCAAACCTACAAACCTTTGGACACTAAGGGGCAATTTAACATGGCTAATCCACCTAATTTACACATCTTTGAACACGAAGGGGCAATTTAGCATGGCCAATTCACCTAACCTACATATGTTTGGACACTAAGGGGCAATTTAGTATGGTCAATCCACCTAACTTACACATTTTTGGACACTAAGGGGCAATTTAGTATGGTCAATCCACCTAACTTACACATTTTTGGACACTAAGGGGCAATTTAACATGGCCACTCCACCTAACCTGCACATCTTTGGACTGAGAAGAGGATTTAAGAAGACAACTTGCTGTAGAGAAATGAAGCCAGGGATCATCTTTGCATTTCAGGGTGATCCTAGAATAATGAACCATTTTTGCAAATGAACACAAGACCCAGTGGTGTTTCAAATGTTCCAATTGGGACTTGGTGGTAGAGGGCGAAACTGGCTTCATACCTCTCCATCTGCATCGCCTGTGCTTAAGGGAGCAGAAGTGAGGGCCATACTGGAGAAATAGTCAAAGTGAGAGAGAGTAATGATTTTGATGATACATCAAAAGCAGAGATGAGCAGATCGGTAACTGCTAAGCTATATGGTGAATGGAAGGTCAATGTCTAGTTCATTGGGAATTGGTGAGTATTTGTGGGCTGGATTTATCCAGTTACAGGAGGGAAAGGGTTTGGAGATGGAAACTGGATGTGGGCAAAGAGTGATGAAAAGAAATGATCAGATATGTTGAGGGCAGTGTGGCCAAATGAGATGGCAAGTTCAAGAGGGTGACCATGAATATAGACTGGGGAGAGATCCCTTGGGGAGGTGGGGGGTGGGGATTAAATGAGAGCAGTGAACTCAGAGGAGAGAGAGGGGGGATAAATTATAATTGAGGTTAAAATCGCCAAGGATGAGAACCATTGGTGGGAGACACTGGGGGGGGGGGGGGGGGGGGGGAAGCAGTGAAGATAAATCAGAGAAAATTGACATGGTACAGAGACAGGTGGTAGAGAACCAAGATTTTGAATGAGAGGTGAAAAGGGTGCAACAAGGTAAAGTGCTCAAAAGAGGAGAAGGTGTTAGAGAAATAAGGGGACAGGCCAAGGTGGGATTTGGTATCTGGAAATCTCTTGTGTCATGAAAAGTAGGTTGCAGCCCCAAATTACTTACAGACATTTGAATTTTTTATGGAAGATGTGTTTTTAAAAGAAATACAAGCAAAGGCACTGAGCAAAAGATGACTGAGTTTTGCAAGATTTTGGTTAGGCATCTTCAAAGTTTTTGTCTGCTTCCTTTGAAACTGGATGGTAAACTGGGGATCTGTCAGAGTAGATGCAGGGAGGATGTTCCCAATGGTGGGGGAGTCCAGAACCAGGGGTCATAGTCTGAGGATCTGGATAGGCCATTTAGGACGGAGGTGAGGAGACATTTCTTCACCCAAAGAGTGGTGAGCCTGTGGAATTCATTACCAAAGGAAGTAGTTGATTGCAAAACATTGAATGTATTCAAGAGGTGGCTGGATATAGCACTTGCGGCGAATGGGATCAAAAGTTATGGAGAGAAAGCAGGATTGGGCTATTGAGTTGGACGATCAGCCCTGATTGTGGTGAATGGCGGAGCAGGCTCAAAAGGCCAAATGGCCTCCTCCTGCTCCTATCTTCTATGTATCTATTATTTTCATTGTTACTGTTATTTTGCTGACGTTAACTTTGCTGAGTCACTGTCCCTGATTCAATGTTAATTTCCTTGGGATTTACAGCATTCTAACTTTTTCATTTGCTGTAAATAAATGGAATTGGAAGCAACCATTTGACTTAAGTAACAAATGGATTAGGATATGGAAAACACAGAGTAGGGATACTGGGTACTTACTACTCCAGTTGGCAGATGGTGACAAATAGTGTTCCCCAGGAGTCTGTACTTAGATCTCAGCTTTTCGCTACATTGATAAATGACATTAATGAAAGAAGGAAGAGCCTTGTATTTATGTTGGTTGACAACATTAAGTTAGGTAGCGTAGTAAGTAGGATAGGCTGGGGCAGTAAGATGTAAATGCACATTGGCAGATAGATGAATGATCAGACTTGTGGCAGATGGAGTGGGGAGGCATGAGCTCATCCACTTTGGACGTAACAATGACTCATATTTATTTACAACACCTCAGGACTCTAAGGAAATTTGGCATGTCCACTACGACTCTTACCACTTTTTACAGATGCACCATAGAAAGCATTCGTTCTGATTGTATCACAGCTTGGTATGGCTCCTGCTCTGATCAAGTCCGCAAGAAACTACAAAGGGTCGTGAATGTAGCCCAGTCCATCACGCAAACCAGCCTCCCATCTATTGACTCTGTCTACAATTCCCACTGCTTCATTAAGGCCGCCAGCATAATCAAGGACCCCACACACCCCGGACATTCTCTCTTCACCCTTCTTCTGTTGGGAAATGGATACAAAAGTCTGAGGTCACGCACCAACTGACTCAAGAAAGCTTCTTCCCTGCTGCCATCAGACTTTTGAATGGACCTACCTAATATTAAGTGGATCTTTCTCTACACCCTAGCTCTGACTGCAGCGCTATATTCTGCACCCTCTCCTTTCCTTCTCCCCTGTGTATTCGATGAACAGTACGTTTTGTCTGTATAGCGGACAAAAAGCATTACTTTTCACCATATACCAATAAATGTGACAATAATAACTCAAATCAAATGCCAACCATAATAAAAGATTAAATAAATTTAAAAAGCTTATTTTTTAACGTTACAAATAGGCTTATGTTAACACTAAAATGAAGTTACTGTGAAAATCCCCCTAGTCACCACATTCCAGTGCCTGTTTGGCTGCACTGAGGGAGAATTTAGCATGGTCACCAACACACCTTTCAGACTGTGGGAGGAAACGGGGAGAACGCACAGACAGTGGCCCAAGCCAGGAATCGAACCCAGGTAAGGCAGCAGTGCTAACCACTGTGCCACCGAATAATTGGCATTTTTTCTAACAAGGGGTCAGCTTCTGATTGGAAAGGTTTTTAGAAGATCATGACTTCAAGGAGCATCTTCAATTTCCTCCGTTTCTTATTTTAACTCACTGGAATTTAGAAAAAACATGTGGTTCTGGACATTTGTCAACTTTTAATTTCAGGTTGTTGAGGCAAAAGAAGGGGGACAGCACAGATTCAATAGGATACTGCCTGGTATGTAACAGTTTGAATGAGTTGAATAATTAGAGCTGTTTTCATTCAAACAAGGTGATTTGATGTTTTTTTAAATAACAGATTATGGAGGGATTTTACATAGAATTATGTAATAATCAGTCATTTGACAGAACTGGTCAGCATTAGAATTTGTATTCTATACAAGCACAGCCCTAATCCCATGTACTGTCTTATTTGATTAACCTGTTAGTCTGCTTCCCTTTAACAATCAGCAAGGTTTACATGGGACAGTATAAATAGGAAGAGACTGCGCCAGTGATGAAAGGAGTCAACAGCAAGAAGACATGGGTAAAAACAATTAGGTTTATTTATTAGTATCACAAGTAGGCTTACATTAACACTGCAATGAAGTTACTGTGAAAATCCCCTAGTCACCACACGCCTGTTCAGGTACACTGAGGGAGAATTCAGTATGGCCAATGCTCCTAACCAGCACATTTTTCGGACAGTGGGAGGAA
The DNA here is from genome assembly GCF_964213995.1 of Mustelus asterias. Classification (NCBI taxonomy): domain Eukaryota; kingdom Metazoa; phylum Chordata; class Chondrichthyes; order Carcharhiniformes; family Triakidae; genus Mustelus; species Mustelus asterias. The sequence continues at coordinate 90,350,324 of NC_135815.1, read as the reverse complement.
ACCGGAGCACCCGGAGGAAACCCACGCAGACAATGAGGGCGGCACGGTAGCACAGAGGGCGGCACGGTAGCACAGTGGTTAGCACTGCTGCTTCACAGCTCCAGGGTCCCGGGTTCAATTCCCGGCTCGGGTCACTGTCTGTGTGGAGTTTGCACATTCTCCTCGTGTCTACATGGGTTTCCTCCGGGTGCTCCGGTTTCCTCCCACAGTTCAAAGATGTGCGGGTTAGGCTGATTGGCCAGGTTAAAAATTGCCCCTTAGAGTCCTGGGACGCGTAGGTTAGAGGGATTAGCGGGTAAATTAGCGGGTTAAAAAAAAAGGGATTAGCGGGTAGGGCCTGGGTGGGATTGCGGTCGGTGCAGACTCGATGGGCCGAATGGCCTCCTTCTGCACTGTAGGGTTTCTATGATTCTATGATTCTAATGTGCATACTGTGCACAGTCACCCAAGCCGGGAATCAAACCCGGGTCCCTGGCGCTGTGAAACAGCAGTGCTAACCATTGTGCCATTGTGCCGCCCATAGAGTATAATCAATTTAAGATGGAGCAGAAGTAATATGTTTGAACAAAGGCTTGTGGGGCTACAGAACACATTATTGAAGCAAAGACAATGTCGACATTTAAGAATGAATTGGATAGATGGTTGGGGGGAGATGGAGATTAAAGGAGTATGGGAACACACGGGATTAGGATTACAGTTGAATTGAAGGATAATTGCCAACATGGAGCGATTGGACCAAGAATGTTTACTCCATGATGTAATTTCTCAATGATTTTGGGTAATCGCGATTGATGGGGTGGGAGGAACAAAAATTGGCCTCAAGTCCTTGAGACAGCAAAAGAAACAATCCATCAGAACTCCCATTCTAAATCACCATCCAGTGACCAGGGTCAGATTTGGATATCTCGGTACCGGACGTTTTGGCTAATTAATCCTTCTTAAATATAAAACCTACTTCCCTGTTGGCACCATTCTATGGCGCCTCATGAGTTTCACTGAAGGTTTCACTGCGGATCACAAGCATTGCTGCAATTAAGAGAACTGTAAATTACAGATAAGTACTAATGTTTAAAATGTCCCTGCCCACCGTCCCTTTGGTTTGGCTTTAGTTCAGCCGAACAAGTTAATAATAGGCAACGGCAATCGGATTGAGATGCAAATATCAACACAAACCCAGATTACAATATCCAGACCTGTGCAAGAGCACCAGATATTGAAATATTGACCAGCTCCGCTATGAAGTTTTCAGAAATATTGGGACAATTATAAAGTTTGGAACTGTAGTTAATGATTAGTATTTGTGAGTATTGAAATACCCCTGTAAACGTGCTGAACGATTATGAATTCGCACCATATTTACAGACAATACTTTAACATTCATTAATCATGCGGGCAACACAAATTGGTACATGTAAATTATATGTCATCTATCGCAAAATGCATATTTCTATTAGATAATCGTTGTCCAGGTATCGATTAAGTATTTCATGGCGGTCAAAATGTCTAGATTAAAACATCAAGTTAATGGACAGATCTGCAATGAACTGTTTGAGGTTTGAAAGCCACTTTCTGCATAGTTCCGTGAAGCAGAGTTCATGCTCGTTAAAAAATGTTAGTTCAGAACAATCGCCTAAAGCTGTAGTTTTATATATATATATAGTATATATATATATATATGTGTGTGTGTGCGCGCATATCTGAATCAAGTCTTTCCATGTAAAACACAAAATTGAATCAAATAATTTCTAAATAAAGCAACAACATAACAGAATTATTGGGTTTTTTTAAATCACGACTGAAGTTTACTGAAACAGCGAGGATTAATGTTATTCCCCCGCAATTTTACACCTCCAGTCCTTCAATAAAAGGAGAGTTTCCTTTTGTGCAAGTTCTCAATAGATTTGATTTCGCCGACCCGCTGGGGACATTAAATATTGATCAATTCATACCACTTTTTTTTACAGTTCACACACTATCCCGAGTCTGGACTCTGAAAGCAAATCTAAAATGAATTTAGTGAGAGAAATCGTCTCAAAGGGTATTCTGATAAACCCTGAATGTCTTGTCAGTGTAAGGTAGACCTAATATTTGGAACCACTCGCTTAACTTTATAAGGCGCGTTTTTAAATATTGTCACCACTGCCTGAGGTTCATCCTTGTGAGTTCAGCTGAATCTCCGGATTGTTTACTGCACTCCTACACAGACCCTGTACACTGCCTAGTATTTTCTTTAACACGCACAATGCCCCGTTCCCCTCGCGGTAAAGCGATTCATCGAAAATTAATCGACCATTTTCCAATAGCGACATATTGGCCCCAGAAAGTGAATTATTTTGGCAACATGGGAAGTCTCATGACCGTTCCTTTATTGTCTGGACTATGAATTGTTACAAACGCATATTGTTTAATAAATAAAATGTGTTTTCCTTAAACCAGCCACACGGCTGGGTTGAATTTGTCATTTTTGTTTGTTTTCCAATATATGTCATGTCTTTTTCTCCTTCTGGCGATTTAAAATTGCGATGTCAATTGCTACTTGTGAGGCGGGATTCCGATTTATTATTTAAACCCTAATTGCTTGGAGATGCATGTGTATATTTACAGAATACAAAACTTGCTTCGCATCCACAGCTAGTAATTGGTTTAGGAGTAAGAGGTATGTTGCATAAAATTTGTGGAGGAGTGAGTGGGCCTTTCTGTCCCTTTCAAGCGTGAAATCCCAAAATGATTACAGATTTTAAAACAAAAATAATCTCTTTTTAAACGGCTGCCTAATTGTTTTCGGGGTGTAACGTCATTAGGATGTTCCTCGTTCATCGTCCCATTTTTTCTCCCTTTTTTTTACTCTTGAAGTGATATTTCTTAAGGATTATCGCTGCTTTCCTTACCTTCCAGGGTTATTATTCAGGGTTAATATCGAGGTCGGTCGGAAGCATTTAGATTCGGTTTGGTTTGTGGTGGATGCCATCAATATGAACTACTCGCATTAGCAAAGTCAAACGGTTTATTATTTTCTATCTGTAAGAATACACACCTGTTCGAAGCAAATCGAGGATAACGCAGCAACAGCCAAATGATCTAAAAATGACCTGAACCTCTCCATGGACACTAATCCTGACAATACATCGCCCTGTTTGTATACACCAGCCAGTTGGGATTATAATCCCGTCTCCCTCAAACTCCTGCTCACCGGAGAAACATGATAACCACTCTTAACAAGGTCCACTCGCTAATTGTGAACGAGGCCTGTTGAGTTACTCAGCTCTCGCCCCCCCCCCCCCCCCTCTCTCTATCTCAGTCAGGCGGGCAAAACTGGCGCTGCTTTGAGGACAGTCCCGTGTACAACTCGTCTGGTCGGCACCGCTGGTATTAAAGTCGAGGTGCTTTAGTTCCAGGATTAGTGGGGCACGTTTATTGACAAAAAGTCTCCCTTTTGCTAACCTCTCGAGTGGTTTTGTTTTGCAAAGAGTCTGCCCGGCCTCCGCCTCTCCAGCCGCGCTCTACAGGAATCCAGCGTCAAGCAAGTACCTAGGCAAATATAAGCCCTTCAATTCCTCAACACGACTCATAACGCAACAATCGGCTCTGCAGTCAGAGGTGTGGAATTATTAAGCACTAATTCACAAAAAGGATCGTATCTGTAACGTTTTGTCGCGACCAATACATACATTTTGGCTGATTATTTGACCTGGATTACATTCTAGATAGAAGTAACAAAGTGATTGCCTTCTATGAAACTTCTGAACATCTCTTAAATCAATAAATACTGTATGAGATGAAAGATTTGAGTCCAGTTGTACCTTCTCCATGAAACTGAATAAAAATGGACCAGAAAGATGTTAGGTTAAGGAGGGAATTAAAGAAGTGTTGATTTCCAATTAATAAATGTTGCCTGTGACATATTGAAATTGATCGCAATAATCACCATTAAAATTAGGAACTTATTTTTTTCATAATTGCCCAGTTGAGTTTTGCTTCAAGCTTTTTTGTTTTATTTAAAAATATATCGCTATCAAACGCGCCTCGAGAAATCACGCGATAGGAACAAACCTGATTTACCTAGCAGAATGTTATGTTTGTTTTAAAACCTGGGCGTTGGAAACGGCGGTGCCGTACAAAGGGCATCTAAAAATGTACTTTAATCTAGCTGCTCCCCCAAATTCAGTGCAGATTTTGATGGAGCCTTCATCGACAGGTAGTATATATACAGCATTCGGCGTGTTGTTTTTTGCTCTATCATTTTGATATTGCATTGCTGAGGCCACCAATCCCCTTTTAGGGGCCAATAAGATGCACTTCAAACATCAATACTGACTGCCAAGATTCTAAGTCATCTTCCTATAGCCGGCACAGATTTGCTTTGAACACCTGAGAAAATAAATATAGATTTAAATATTGATTGAATAATATTTTAAATATAAGCAACCAAAAATATATATTCAATAACATCTGAGGGAATCGATGCCTTTAAACATTGCGTTATTTACAAATATATATTTAAATAAAATAAATATATATATTTAAAAATAAAGAAGGCACTGTTTATTGTTGATGAATTATCAAATAGTACAGCGCACACACTGGTGTCTGTTATTCTGTTGTAATTTCTAATCTCAGTCAAATTAAATCTTTTAGTTTCAATTTAAACAGCAGAAAGATTGGGGTACCCTCCTCTATCTATAATCTTTTCATTTTGCTCCTTCCTCCACCGTAGTTCTGATATGCGCGACCACATTTTTGCCTCCTCTATAGGCTGGCCGGGTGTAACACAGAGCAAGGAGAATGGAAGAAGGCACTGGCTGTAATTATTTTTTTTAATGGACACAAGATTCTTACTTTGAACATTACCCCTGTCCCCATTCTTTCGATGCATCGGTGGACTTAACTCGGTGCTTATTTCCAAGTACACCTCGGCTGCAAGCACAACAACAGCAAGGAGAGAGAGAAAAAAATGATGCTTAAGGCGCATAAATTAGGTGCTTGTACAAAAGGGAAGATCTTACACTCTTATCGCTTTGACTAATATTCTTCTCCCCAACGGCGAATAACTCTTTTAGCCAATACTTGGCACTGTGTTCACAATGTGGGGAAGGGCAAGAGACCAACAAGCTGCCAGTTTGCAAGAAAATTGAATACACGTTAATGAGAAACTCTCAATTAATCCATGCGAAAGTTCGCCATTCCCTACTACTCTGTGGAACATCACGATGTTAATCAGATTTGTATTAAAGGTGTTACATTAGAGTCCACAAGCGCTCAAAAAGTATTTAATCAAGTTTTTTTTACCCCCCCTGGCATCACGTTTATCTTAATATGGACCTACCTACATTTACCCCAATTATCTTGGTAAAAATGTCAAGCGCTATTGTTCGCTCGTTTGGACTGATGCTCCTCCCCTCTGGACTCTGTCGTAAACCTGGCGCCTGGGCTAAACTAAATCAAAGATAAGAGAAATCGGGGCTGGCCTCCTCCAAGCCCATCAATCGCATCTCGCTCCAAAACACCCTGTTACGTCGGCATCCACAAGAGGAGCGAGAGAGGGAGAGCTGAACACAACGCAACGGGGTTGATCCTCTCAATGTTACCTGCTCTGTCGCTGAAACATGTCGCTGAGTCCAAAGCACACAACGCCTTTTTCAGTGACAGACATCCTGAGCCCCATTGAGGAGTCCTACAAGAAGTTTGGCGGCATGGACGGCGCTGGCAACCTCGGACCTCCTCTGGGGGGTTACCGGCAGCCTCAGGTGTCCCAGGCCGGCATGCAGCAACACGCCATGGGTCACAACGCCGCGGTGGCGACCACCTACCACATGCCACACGGCGTCTCCCAGTTTGCTCACGGCGCCATGGGAGGCTACTGTAACGGGAGTATTGGCAACATGGGGGATCTGCCTTCTTACCAGGACACCATGAGAAATAGCGCCGCAGCCACTGGCTGGTATGGGACTAATCCGGATCCCAGATATTCAACAAGTAAGGACTCATAGATAGATAGAGTCGCTCAGATATAAGTTTGTGGGGTTTTTTTGCGGACATAGCAAGGATATCGTCCTTGCTCGGTGGTAGAGATTTTATTTTTGAAATATACAACGAGTTTGATCTAGATGTCCATTGGGGGGATAACCCATCGCGTCTCCTTCACTTAGCCCAATAAGTTATCAATTAATTCACCATAAATTAAATAAAACTGAGCATGTTTGCAAAGGGATTTTCACAGTAACTTCATTGCAGTGTTAATGTAAGCCTACTTGTGACAATAATAAATAATAAAACAATGATCAAACTTCAAAACGGCTAAGAAACACAAAGAACAAATGAGCAGATCAGGTGCCAGAAAGAATTGTATTATAATTGGTCAAAATAGTTTTATTTTGGGCATTGTCGAATTATATCAAGTGTCACTTGGAACTTGGACGCTCTTTGACATTCCAATCGATTAACTTTTATTTAATTCTTCTATTTGTTGTTTATTATATCGTTTGTGCAAAAGGAAATAACTATTTGGAATGTTCCGGGCAGTGTAAATTACAAAACTGTTTTGCCATCGTGTCTATCTAACTTAAGATAATTACTTTGAATGAGATTTCTACCTTGCGGCATTTTTAACAAGAATATTTTCATTAAAACCTTTGTTTAGTCTCCCGCTTCATGGGAACGACTTCAGGAATGAATATGACAGGGATGGGGACTTTAACTGGAATGGCAGAGGCCTCCAAGCCCATGGCATCTTTACATGCGACGCCCAGGAGGAAGAGAAGGGTGCTGTTCTCCCAGGCCCAGGTTTACGAGTTGGAACGACGCTTCAAACAACAAAAGTACCTGTCTGCCCCCGAGAGGGAACATTTAGCCAGTATGATCCACCTGACCCCCACGCAGGTCAAGATCTGGTTCCAGAACCACCGCTACAAGATGAAACGCCAGGCCAAGGATAAGGCTGCCCAACAAATGCAGCAGGAAAATAACCTGTGCCAGCAGCAGTCACCCAGGAGGGTCGCCGTGCCCGTTCTGGTGAAAGACGGTAAACCCTGCCAGAACGGCTCGAGCACCCCCACGCCCAGCCAGCAGGCACAGCAGCAGCAACAGGGGCCGAACGGCATCCTGCCCGTCGCCAGCACGGCCATCTCCCAGCAGCAGAGTCAACAAGTCAATTCGCTCGCCCAAGCTCAAGATCTGGGCCAGGTGTCGCCGAACGCGCCGTCTCTGCACAATTCCGTCAGTAACATGTCTCAAATGGAGACAGCGACTGCAGACTACACGGGGAGTATGGTCAACCCCGGACTGCTCTACGGCAGGACCTGGTAGAACCCTCTTTGCCAGCGCACAAAAGACCAACTGGAGACTTGGCCACATGTGAGACAATTGCGCTAAGGGTTTGAACTGGCAAAAAAAAACTTTGCGACACGCTCCCAGGACTTCCAACTCGTCGGATATTCGGACGGGGTGTTTCTGGAACTGAAATTCTGAGGACAGAAATTCTGAGGACCTGAAACGTGAACAGGACTCTCTCTCTGAGCCTTTGGAGACTGACTTGGAACACGCTGTGTGTAAAAAAAAAACACATCGGTTAAATAAATAATAATAATAATCTGTGACCTTTTGGATTGCTTAGACAGTTGTGTAATTGTAGTTACAAGTTGTTGAAATAGATTGTAAATGCTGTTTCCAAACTCGGGTGAGTTGGCCTTGGAGAGTCAGTTGGACGACAGGTATAACATTGACATGCACCCACTTGGCTATATCCCAACAGCATTCTACGAGAAACACTAATACATTCGAGAACTTGTTGCCAATCAACTGTACATTCTTGTAAATTAAAATCTCTGGATCGTGCAGTCAGTTCAATGTAATAGTTTCAAAGGTTCCGACCGGAATAGAGACCATTCTGTATTTCGATTGCGAATTTATTCTAAGTTACATTAATTTAAAAGAGGGTTGAGTTGCAGAGGGGGACATAGAGAGAGAGAGAGAGAACTGAATAGGCTTCCGACGTGAAACTGTTTTTCTTTTAAATCAACGGTAACGCCAAGAAACCGCCTCAAGTATAAAATACATGCCCGAAGATTAAAGAATGTGCTGGAGACCGATTTGAAAATATTTGAATTCAAGGTAGGTGTGAAATAGCAACTCACGCACACAATCATAATAATATTAATGTGTAATCTGGGGGGGAATCAGGAATAAATAGCATGAAAGGAAAATGTTTTGCAATAATTTGTCGCCACTACTGTTAGAATCGTTTTTTTTTAAAGCTACAAGCGGTTTATCAATCGTAATCTTGGCGTGCTGTTTTATCTGTGAGCTGACTCGACGCACACGTTAAATATAACATCCGCGCGTTTGCAGTCTGGTCTTAAATAGACTGACCACTGACTCTAACTGACACACTGGGCCACCTGAACCCGGCAGAGATGTCTGCATCAAGGGCCTTTAATTGTTAACCAATTCTTAACGCGATCTGGAAGTGTTTCTCGTCGGATTTGTTGCGTCTGGCGTTGGGATTTCAGCACTTATTGCTCGCTGTTGGGCAATAAATAACAAATCTCAGAGAGGTGAAATTGTTTATTTGTTGCAAGTTGAGCGTGGGAGATGGACAATCACAAACAAGGATTGGCTTCGTTCAAATTGTTTATTTATAATGCAGCAAGCTTTTCAAATGATGTAAAACCTACACTTTATTAACATTGTTCTCATGGTAATAATGTTAGCTGGCTGTTGTTGACATTTATTTCAATGGGGAATTTCAAATGATTTGAAGTCCTGTTATTTATTATAATAGATTTTTAAAAATTCATTTAAGATATCGAACGATGCACAACTGTTACAGTACAAAAAAATTCAAGTCCTTTTTATTAACACTATCGATTGTAAAATAAACTAGACTGGAATCGTTAAATGCAAAATTCAAGGTGATTTCCGGTCGAAATTAATGTTGGCGTTTCTCACTGAATGGAACTGAAAACAGAATTTGGTGGGCTTTTTATTTATTTTGTTCTCATTCCACCCCATCACCCGCAATCCCAAGGCGAAAACTGCCGCGATGCAGTGCGCCGGGGTCCCCCTAATTCCTCCCAACTGACATCGATTAAAGGTTGAGTTCGGAGGCAGAGGGGAAAAAAAAGAAAAAAACCGCGCTTTATTAAATCAGCAAAAGCCGATTTCTCCTCGTGTTGCTGTGCACTCATTCATTGGGGCTGCAGCCTATCCCGCCTTCCCAGTTTCCACCAGGGACCAGATATGACTGCCGAAAATGAGTGCTGTCTCTTTAGATTCAACAAGGGGGGCTCAATAATAACATCTCTAGTTGTTGACCTGCCTGGTCTCTAAAACCCTCTGCTGTCTCTCTGATTGGGCTCCGTCTGAAGCTCCGAAGCTTGTTCACAAAGCTGGGAGAGGATAGGTTTTAGGAGGAGGTGTTGGGGGGGCGGGGGGGAGGGGGGGGGCACAGGGCTGAAGAAAATGATTAAGAACGCGTTTGGAACAGAAATCCAAATGAATTTATTCTTGCCTCAAAATAATAGCGCAATAATATTTTCTATTTAATCATATTTTTTTCAGAATTTAGATAAACATTCTTTCTGTCAAGGGTGGTGGGGGTGGGGGGGGGGGAGAGAGAATGTCCAAATACTCACACCCAATCCACTATCTCCGTGATTATGACTGTGCATTGTGGTTACCTTGCTTCCAGTTCCAGCCGCTGCTAACTGTTCGTTTAAATTACTTAGACACAATTTCGAGGATAAAAAAAAAGCACATTGTAAGATGTAAGATCCTGAGCGCAATCCATGGCGTAACACACTCTATTCTATCAATGCCATTTAAACTAGCCCCCCCAACTGTCCGTTAGAATGGGGAGAAAAAAAGTCCAGGTAATTTGACACCGATTATTCCTTCTCTTCGAATTAGATCTCAAGCCGGAGTTCTGGGCAGTATAGTTCCTTCAACACTTTGAGCTTTGCTTAATAGGTAAAAAAGATAAATATTTTTTTCCCTGAAGGCAGGCCTGTTTAAAGATGTTTTGTTTTCGTTTCTGCGATTTGTGTCTGTTTATTATGAGCGGACTGCTTCTAGGTTTTCAAAACACAACTTTGCAGCAAAGCGTTTACTTGTTATAATTTGATTGCGGCGTTTTAAAAAAAAGTCCACTACAACCATACCTCGTAGGTTTGGAAGAACAACCCTAATGTAAAGCAAAAGGGGGGATTCGAATTTCAACTCGACCTAATATACATTCAAATTAGACTTCCAAATGCTTTTGTGTGCGAAGACAAAATGGAAAGCACCGCTCCTTAACCTTTACATCGGCTCATAGGTGTCAAGGGAGCAATCCTCCATCGCGTTCAGCTTCCGATAGATCATTATTTTATGTCCGCGTGTGCGTTCTTGTTATATTATTTGTCCTGTCAAGTTTACTTATTAATGTGCAATTATTTGGACCTGATATTCCAGGTTATGCTGAGGCCTCCTGGCGCGTCTCCCCTGGTTCACCAAAGGCCCTGGGCCGTGAAGTGTGTTGCACATGAATTGAACGCGCTGCACTCGAAACCCATTTCTAAAGGAGATGGGAGCATCAGCATAAAGGGAGTCTGCAGGAGGCCAGGTTTAGCTGTGCAGGGGGTCCGGTTTTTTAGATAGGGGGATCTGATAGAGCTATCCACCGAGTTCCACCAATCGCAAAATTTCCACAAATCACAAATGATGCTGCCGAATTTGCAAAATGACACAAGTGTAAAATGTCCCTCCTGTTTTGTTGGGTGGGGACAAAAGAGTTTTCGATCGATTTCTGTGTTTGCTTATGATTTCTTCATCTAAAAGAAAACAGTTATCAGTTTAACATTAAACCTTCGGATAAAGAACTTTACACGTGCAATTGTATTTATTTGATGGAACGGGTGTAGTTGAATTTCATGAATGCATTACTTCGTATGTTGAAATCCACATACAGTTATCCAGAGGTGGGTTGGGGGGGGAGAGATGTATCTAAATTCTATATTAATAAAGATCCCCTACCTACCAGAAATGGTCATTAAGGCATTCCCTGCAATATATTGGAAAGTGATTTGCTAGCCACAAGCATAATACAACAGCCTGTGTTGTATTATAAAACATCAGGAAATCAAACGTTGAAATACACTATGTGATAGATTGAAGGTGCCATCCAGCTAACGGAGGATAGATAACCTGTTTCGAATTAACCTAGAAGAAAGCAAACTTAGACCAGGCCGGTCTTTTAATATTTCTTTGAGTAGTTTAAGAAGCGGACATGGCAGCATACATGGACATACGAATATACATTGGCATATAAACATACACCGAAATACAGATATACCTGGAAATACAAACATACAGGGGAATACAAACAAACATACATGGAAATTCAAACATACATGGAAATACAGACATACATGGGAATACAAACATACATGGAAATACCAACATCGGTTTAGATCCAAGTCACTGCCCCCCAGGTACAAAGTGGCAGGCCATGTTTACCTTCTGTGTTTGCAAATGGTTGGAGTTCTCTGCACAACAGACTGAGTGCACCCGAACAGGCGCCGGAGTGTGGCGACCCTGGGATTTCCACAGTTGCTTCATTGCAGTATGAATGTCAGCCTACTTGGGACACGAATAACAATAAACCTTAAACTAAACGGTGTTAGAGGTAGATGACTGCCCCGAATCCGAATAACGTGAAGAGCCACAGCAAACTTGACCCGAAGGTTTTCAGGTATTAACCATTTCCATCTGTACATTTTCAGTTTAGCAACAGGATTGGAAACCCACCTTCTGCTAATGTGATAGGATCTATGTTGATCAGGCAAAGGACTTTTTGACGCATGCAATCCCAGACTTATGGGGTAAAACACACTACAGAAACACGTAGAACCAAAATCAAAGGGGATCCCCACACGTCTCGGCATTCTGCACCATTTGCGAGTGTTGACTATCCATTTCAGTCTATTTGCCGAGGACACATTTGCGGGAAGGGTTTTGGTTCGAAGGGTTCAGAGAAAACTCATTTCTAAGTGGCATTTCCACACTAACTAATACAACGGCTCCACCTGAAACAACAAATAACACTTCCCCTACCATTTCGGTGGAATGTTGATGTGAAACTAAGGCGGGGGTGGCATTCGGGGTGAGGAATATCAGCTCACAACCAGGTGAAAGTTCGACAATCACTTTAACTGGAGTGAAAGTTTTAGATCAATGTTACATGCCCAACTTTACCGAGCATAAGGATCTCTCCTCATCTTCTTCCCAATATGTAACATCCAATCAACCACTATTGTATGAAACCAGGAATCAATCCAAACATACAATGACGTACCAACATACATGGACATACCAACATACATGGACATACAAATATACATTGGAATATAAACATACATCAAAATACAGACATACCTGGAAATAAAAACATACATGGACATACAAACATACATGGACATACAAACATACATGGACATACAAGCATACATGGACATACAAGCATACAAACAAAAGTACATGGGAATAAAAGCATACATGGAAATACAAACATACATGGGAATACAAACATATATGAAAATAAAAACATATATGGGAATACAAACATACATGGGAATACAAACATACATGAAAATACAAACAAGCATACATGGGAATACAAACATACATGGGAATACAAACAAACATACATGGGAATAAAAACATACATGGAAACACAAACATATATGGGAATACAAACATGTATGGAAATACCAACATGCATGGAAATACAAACATACATGGACATACAAACATACATAGACATAGCAACATACATGGAAATAAAAACATACATGTAAATATGCATCGGAATATAAACGCGCATTGAAATGCAAACATGCATGGACATACCAACATACACTGAAATAAAACTGGAAGCTACTGAATTTATATACAAAAAGACAGTTTATAATCAATGGCATCAGTTCAATATTTTCATGTCTTGGTGTTGATAACGCTGAAACAAGATGTCAACATAATAAACACAATATTCCTTACTTATAAAGAGGATTACTGATACGTGTGACATAGGGGCCAAGTAGGTTTAAGAAAATGGTTGCTATATTATTTTTCAAAAATCTCTTGTAAACAAGTAGGAAACTGGACTAAAGTTTATGATTGTCATGAAAAGAGGTGCTGTCGAGAAGCTATTAATAATGTGACAAGAGTTGACTGGCAATGACCTGTATCCCACATTTAAGTTAAAAGCAAAACACTGCGGATGCTGGAAATCTGAAACAAGAACAGAAAATGCTGGAAAATTTCAGCAGGTCTGACAGCCTCTGTGGAGAGAGAACAGAGCTAATGTTTCGAGCCTAGATTACCTTTTCTCAGAGCGTGTAGTCACATTCTCCTGATCTGAACCTGAATATGCAGCAACTAGATTGTCTTTCTTCAATGTATGAAGAAAGTTGACTTATTTCAACTCAATAGCTGATAGCTGAAATGTTATTTTCTGAACCAAAGATAGAGGTTTCATCTAGTAGAGGGGAGGTGATGGCCTAGTGGTATTACCGCTAGGCTATTAATCCAGAAATTCAGCTAATGTGCTGGGGACGCAGGTTCGAATCCCACCATGTCAGATGGTGGAATTTGAATTCAATAAAAAAAACCTGAAATTAAGAATCTACTGATAACCATGAAACCATTGACAATTGTCAGAAAAACCCATCTGGTTCACTAATGTCCTATAGGGAAGGAAATCTGCCGTCCTTACCTGGTCTGACCTCCAGAGCCACAGCAAAGTGGTTGACTCGCAACTGCCCTCGGGCAACTAGGGATGGGCAATAAATGCTGGCCAGCCAATGACGCCCATGTCCCACGAATGAATTTTTAAAATCTCATCCACCATACCTGTTTTTACAATGTGGAAGATGCAAATCAGGTTTACATTAAAATTGCTATCAATGCCAGCTGAACTTCTCTTGTGAGTCCATTATATTTACTTTAAATGTCCTATTATGATCCCTTCCACATTCTCCTTGGGTGTGAACATTCCCAACACTGTTACCTCGTGTGGGAAAGCAAATCTTAAAAAAAGCTAAGATTTATTTTGGGTGGGTGAGGGGTATCGAATCATTTTTCTTCTTTATTTCCTAGCATGTAATGCTGGGATTTCCGGCACCACTCAGGGCAAGCTCATTTCAAAATATGCAATAACTTGTATAATATAAACACCTCCTGGACGATAAAGCAGTTCTCCTTCACTAGAAGGAGACGATTGGATGGAGGGGTGGGGTGTAGAAGGAGGCCATTCAGCCCATTGAGTCTGCACTGACTCTCCAACAGAGTCGCCACACCCACACCCTATCTGCATTACCCCACATATATACCCAACTAATCCCCCTAACCTACATATCTTGGGACACTATGGGGCAATTTAGCATGGCCAATCCCTCTAGCCTACACATCTTGGGGCACTATGGGGCAATTTAGCATTGCCAATCTCTCTAGTTTACACATGTTGGGACACTACGGGGCAATTTATCACGGTCAATCTGCCTGACCTGCATATCTTTGGACTGTGGGAGGAAACCAGAGCACCCAAAGGAAACCCAATTGTTACCCAATAGGACTGGGCATCCCCTCATTCCCAGAAATCGTTACTTTGATGTAACCACATGGTTTGCATCCAGTCCATTTTAACTATTGTCGCTTGCAGTCAGAAGCTGAACGTGAAATGATACACTCACCTCAACAATGGGCAGATTATATTCGAATCATGGAATAGAATTGAATCATAAAATCCCTATAGTGCAGAAAGAGGCCATTCAGCCCATCAAGCCTGCACCGACAACAATCCCATCCAGGCCCTATCTCTGTAATCCCATGTATTTACCCTGCTAATCTCAATGACATTGAGGGGCAATTGAACATGGCCAATCCACCTAACCCTTTGGACTGTGGGAGGAAACTGGAGCACCCGGAGGAAACCCACGCAGACACAAGGAGAACATGCAGACTCCACACAGTCAGCGTACAGATTAAAAGTTGCATGGGTGCAGCTCTGATGGACGGGTTTTTGTGCCAGTGCTCAGGAGTTTAAAGTTTATTTATTATTCTAACAAGTAGGCTTACTGTGAAAATCCCTGAATCGCCACACTCCGGTGCCTGTTCAGGTACACTGAGGGAGAATGCACCTAACTAGCACATCTTTGGGACTGTGGGAGGAAACCGGAGCACCCAGAGGAAATCCACGCAGACATGGGGAGGATGTGCAAACTCCACAGAGACAGCCGGGAATCAAACCTGGGTCCCTGGGGCTGTGAGGCAACAGTGCTAACCACTATGCCGCACAAATATTTAGGGGAAATGATGGTCTAATGGTATTATTGCTGGACTATTAATCCAAAAACTCAGCTAATGCTCTGGGGACAAGGATTCAAATCCTGCCTCAGCAGCTGGTGGAATTTGAATTCAATAAAAAAAATCTGGAATTCAGAATCTACTGATGACCATGAAACCATTGTGGTTTGTCGAAAAACCCATCTGGTTCACTAATGTCCTTTAAGGGAAGGAAATCTGCCGTCCTTACCTGGTCTGGCCTGCATGTGACTCCAGAGCCACAACAATGTGGTTGCCTCTCAACTGAAATAGCCTCGCAAGCCAATCAGTCCAAGTGCAACTAGGGATGGGCAATAAATGCTGGCCAGCCTGGCGCCCATGTCCCACGAATTAATTTTTTAAAAAGCTTGTCGGTCTTTATTTAACAATAGCCCAGGGGAAGAGATACATCTCGTTTGTTGGAACCTCCAGACCATTCTTGCGAAACACAGTTCTGAGACTAGAGAGTTTGTACTTGGTGGCTCACTAACATCAATTTATAGAAGTGTGTAACTCCCACCTCACGCCATTCAGTCCTCCACGCTGCTATTTTTCGTTAAATCAAAAGCTTGATTGGCACAAGAATATTAATTGATTTGAACGTTCCGCCAAGAGTTGCTCTTAAATAAATAAGCGTATTTATCCCAATGCCATCTAAACACTCGTTCTTCCGAGTGCAAAATAGAAATACAGAACTAAGGGCCGGTTTCCAAAATATTGTCAGCGTTCTCAGACTGAAATGAGAATTTGAACTCGGAAGCTGAAACTGGGTAATCGAAAAGCTTTAACAGTAACTGAAGAGGCTTTAATCTCGAATAGATTTCAAACGGACCCAATTTATCACTTTAATCCTTCTACTCTTCTAGGAGAGTATTTCATTGTAATATTTCTATGAATTAGTCGTACCAAAAAAAAATTCATTTATCCAGAATACCCACTCTATAAGGAGAGTCGAACTGCTGTGAATGGGATCCACCCCAATTCCTTGCTAATGAAGATTAAAGTGTGTTCGGGTTAATTGTATTCAAATCCAAACTAGCAGCAATAATTTTATTCCCTGTCATTATCCGCCTCGTTAAAAGCGTCGCACTTGTTACTTCAAAGGTATCAGTGAAGCCCAAACGTGACAGGTCGATTTAACAGTCCAGCAATACAGTATCTTTCTGCCCCTGCCTCACGTTTTGCAACGTGGGTAGTTTATTTTTCCCCCTTTAATAATTATCTTTTTATTTGTTGTTCTGAAAGCCAGCGAGGGGGGAAACGATCGAATTGTGCATTTTGGAACCAGATACTGCAGCTATTTAACCCCATCCGCAGGATGGTTTAACCCGCCTTTTTGATAAAAGTGTCTGGAACGAGCTGCCAGAGGTAGTAGTGGAGGTGGGTACAATTTTATCTTTTAAAAAGCATTTAGATAGTTACATGGGTACAATGGGTATAGAGGGATATGGGCCAAATGCGGGCAATTGGGATTAGTTTAGGGGTTTGAAAAAAAAGGGCGGCATGGACAAGTTGGGCCAAAGGGCCTGTTTCCATGCTGTAAACCACTATGACTCTATGACTCTAAAAAGCCTGCTCTAGTTTCTAGGCTCTGTGTCCACTCCCCGCAACCCAACCCGTGCACATTCTCAATCGCTCCTTTGATCAACTTTCTCGGGCAGTCAATATAATCAAACCCGAGAGTACTCCTCCCTCCCCCCCCCCTCCTCCCTCCCCCCACGCTTGTCAGGTAACAAAATTAATCAATCATATTCGCTCGAAGCTTCGAAATACGCCAGGACGGGCAAGTACATAATATCTCTGCAGAGCAAAGGAGGCCATTCAGCCCATCAAGTCTGCACCGACTCTCCAACAGAGCAACACATCCAGGCCCTTTCCCCCTAGCCTTCACAAATCTACCCCACTAATCCCCCTGACCTACACATTTTGGGACACGAAGGAGCAATTTACCATGGCTAATCCCCCTAACCTACACATATTTGAACACTAAGGAGCAACTTACCATGGCTAATCCCCCTAACCTACACATATTTGAACACTAAGGGGCAATTTACCATGGCTAATCCCCCTAACCTACACATATTTGAACACTAAGGGGTAATTTTGCATGGCCAATCCCCTTAATCTACACATATTTGAGAACAAAGGAGTAATTTTGCATGGCCAATCCCTGTAACCTACACATCTTGGACACTAAGGGACAATTTAGCATGGTCAATCCATCTAACCTACACATCTTGGGACACCAAGAGGCAATTTAGCATGACTAATCCTCCTAACCTAGGGGTAATTTACCATGGCAAATCCCCCTAACCCACACATCTTTGAACACTAAGGGGCAATTTAGCATGGCTAATCCAAATTTAAAATAGAGTTGAGGAGAAACTACTTCTCCCAAAGGGTTGTGAATCTGTGGAATTCGCTACCCCAAAGTGCGGTGGATGCTGGGACAGTGAGTAAATTTAAGGAGGAGTTAAACAGATTTTTAATTGGTAATGGGTTGAAGGGTTATGGGGAGAAGGCAGGAAAATGGGATTGAGGAGCATATTAGCCATGATCAAGTGGCGGAGCAGACTCGATGGGCCGAATGGCCTAATTCTGCTCCGATATCTTATGAACTTATAAGTATATAAAATGTCAATAATAGCTAAAGTGAGCATTGGTCCCTGAGGAGAGTGAGACTGGGATATGAATGGAAAATAAGGTAATGGCAGAGGCGCTGAACAAGTAGCTTGGCCAGAATGTTACGGCCGTTCACGCCAGCGGGATTTTCCCATCCCGCTGCAGTGAACGGAGATTTGGCTGGGTGCCAAATTCTCCAACCTCACTGCAGCAGGAGAGTGGCGTGATCGGCCGATAAGATTGTGCCCATCGTATCTGTCTTCACAGTAAAGGACACAAAAAGAGAATAGTGGAAAATCCAGAGGCAGAAGAGAGGGAAGGACTTAAAACAATCACAATCACTGGAACAAAAGTACTGAGAAAACTAATGGGATTAAAGACTGACAAGTGTGGCAGCACAATGGCACAGTGGGTAGCACTGCTGCCTCACAGCGCCAGGGACCCGGGTTCAATTCCCAGCTTGGGTCACTGTCTGTGTGGAATCTGCACATTCTCCCCGTGTCTGCATGGGTTTCCTCCGGGTGCTCCAGTTTCTTCCCACAGTCCAAAGATGTGCAGGTTAGGTGGATTGGCCATGCTAATTTGCCCCTTAATTGTCAGGCAGGCAAGCAGGGTAAATACGAGGGGTTACAGTGATGGGGCCTGGGTGGGATTGTGGTGGGGGCAGGCTCGATGGGCCGAATGGCCTCTTTGGTACTGTAGGGATTCTATGATTCTAAGTCCCTGGACCTAATGGCCTGTGTTGTAGGCTTTTAGAAGAAATGGCTGCAGAGATAGTGGATGGATTGATTGGATTCTTCTAGAAACCCATAAGTTCTAGGAATGTCCCAGTGGATTAGAAAACTGAAAATGTAACCACTACTGAAGAAAGGAGGGAGACAGAAAGCAGGAAACTTAAGGCCAGTTAGCCTAACGTCTGTCACTGGGAACATGCCAGAATTCATTATTAAGGAGGTAGTAGCAATATATTTAGAAAATCATAATGGAATCAGGAAGAGTCAACATGATTTTGTGAAAGGGAAATCATGTTTGACAAATTTAGGAGTTTGTTGAGAATGTAATGAGCTGGGTGGATAAAGGGGAACCAGTGGATGTCATGTAGTTAGATTTCCAAATGCATTCAGAAAGGCACCACTGAGACTGTTACAAGGTAAAAGCTTATGGAATTTGTGTTAGCATGGAGAACGGACTGGCTAACTATCAGGAAACAGAGTCAGAGTAAGCTTCAGGATAGCAATGTGTAGCTAGTGGAGTGCCACAGGGATCAGTGCTGAGGCCCCAACTATTTACAACATATATTAATGACTTGGATGAAGGGATTGAGTGTATTGTAGCCAAATTTGCTGATGACACAGATTGGCAGAAAAGCAAGTTGTGAGGAGGATACAAAGAATCTGCAATGTGATACAGATGGGTTAAGTAAGTGGGCAAAAAAAAATGATGTGGGGATGCTGGCGTTGGACTGGGGTAAACACAGTAAGAAGTTTAAAGGTTAAAGTCCAACAGGTTTATTAACATGTATATAAACCTGTTGGACTTTAACCTGGTGTTGTTAAACTTCTTACTGTGTTTACCCCAGTCCAACACCAGCATTTCCACATCATGACTACCATAGACACCGCAAACTGCCGGCTCCAAGTGGAGAGGATCTCCAAGAAGATTGCGCGTATTGACAAAAATAAATGATGCAAGGAGTATAACGTGTGAAAACGTGAGGTTGTGCACCTTGGCAGGAAGAATAGAAATCAAGAAAAGGAGAGAGACTGCAGAATGCTCTGGTACAGAGGGGTCTGCTTTTCTTTTATATGAACCACAAAGGTTAGGCAATGCAGGTGCAGCAAGTAATTAGGAAGGAAAATGGAATGTTGACCTCTATTGCAAAAGGGTATAGAGTATGAAAGTAGGCAAGTCTTGCTACAACTCTGCAGGGCAATAGTGAGACCACAACTAGAGCACTGTATAAAACTTTGGTCACCTTGCTTAAGGAGGGATGTACTTGCTTTGGAAGAGGTTCAGAGAAGGGCCAATTCCTGGAATGAGGGCTTTGTCTTATGAGAAAGGGTTGAGTAAATTGGGCCTATATTCAATAGATAAACAAATGAGAGGTGACCCAATTGAAGCCCTCGTATATTTGGAGGGTGTTTGACAGTGTAGATGTTGAGATGTTTCCCCTTTTGAGGAAAACAAGAACTGGCGGAGATTGCTTCAAAATAAATGTGAGACCTCCTAAGCTGGAGATGAGGAGAAATTTATTTGAGGATCACTAGCTTTTGGAATCCTCTTCCCCGGTGAGCAGAGGGGGCTGGGCTCTGAATATGTTCAAGGCTGAGTTAGACACATTTTGATTGAAAAGTGAGTCAAAGATTATGTGGAGGTAGACAGGAAAGTGGGGTTGAGGCCACAATCAGATCAGTCTTAATCTTATTCAGTGGCAGACTCGAGGGGCCAAATGGCCAACTCCTGTTCCTACTTCTTACGTTCATGTGTTTCAAAAGCAGATTCTTTCAGTCAAAGTTCCTAGTGATGCAAAGGTAAACATTCTTCATTTGGGCAAGAGCTTGCAAGTCACTGGAGAGCCACATGTCAGGATAATCACAATCTCCAGCGCTAATATAAATGTTAGATTCCTCAAAGTTCTTTGTGCAATTCTCAATATCGCGAACTGCTCATCTAAATGGCTGTTAATAAGGATGAAATACAAAAAAAAACAGTTTGTGTTCTTGCTACCCATTCAAGCATCATTGATCAGAAAATACTGCCTTAGTTCAAACATCGCTCAACAAATATTTTGAATACAAAGAAAAAAAGATTGAAATCTTGAGAATAAAAATCATGTCATCCACTAAAATTAATGGTTATAGGTGTCTAATATGCCCTATCACCACTGTTATTTGAATTTCATAAAGAGTGTTTATGTTAGCATTTGCTCTGCCTTCAAACTTTAGAATCTATTTTTAAAAGCAGTTAACAGATGAACCATAGAATCCCGACAATGCAGAAGGAGGCCATTCAGCCCAATGAGTCTGCACCAACTCCCCAAAAGAGCTTCTTACCCAGCTCCACCACCTCCCCCCCCCCCCCCCCCCCCGCCCAACACACACACACCCTTTACCTATAACCCTATGCATTTATCAAGGTTAACCCACCTAACCTACACATCTTTGGACACTAGGGGGAAATTTAGCATGGTGAATCTTTGGACTGTGGGAGGAAACTGAAGCACCCAGAGGAAACCCACACCAATGTAGGGAAAATATATAAACATGAAGATTAATAAAACAGTGGGATGCAGCGAAGCTTTATTTTTATTAGGTGTTTATGAATGGAAACCTATCACCATGTTTGAAAAGCTCCAAATAAAGTTCAAGAGAAATCCATAGAGGTTGTTTCTCTTTTCTGAATAAGGATGCACATTGTTCCCCTGCAGAGAGACTGAGTCCAGAGAGTTTAGCCCTTGGACAGTGAACGGTGGCACAGTGGTTAGCACTGCTGCCTCACAGCGCCAGGGACCTGGCTTCGATTCCCGGCTTGGGTCACTGTCTGTGTGGAATTTGCACGTTCTCCCTGTGTCTGCGTGGGTTTCCTCTGGGCGCTCCGGTTTCCTCCCACACTCCAAAGATGTGCGGGTTATGTTGATTGGCCATGCTAAATTGCTCTATAGTGTCGGGGGAATAGCAGGGTAAATATGTGGGTTTAAGGGAATAGGGCCTGGATGGGAGGGATTGTGGTTGGTGCAGCCTTGATGGGCCGAATGGCCTCCTTCTACACTGTAGGATTCGAATGAGCAAGATTGACTGGTTGATCATCATTAGTGAACTCATAAGAATGGGCCATTCAGCCCTTCAAGCCTGTTCCGTCATTCAATGAGATCATGGCTGATCTGTGACCTAACTCCATGAATTTACCTATGCTCCACATCCCTTCATATCTTTGGTTAACAAAAAGCTATCCATCTCAATTTTAAAACTGGCTATTGATCGAATATTAGTTGCAGTTTCCAGAAGAGAGTTCCCAACTTCTAGCACCCTTTGCATGAAGAAGTGTTTTCTCACTCCTGAATATTCTGGCTTTTAAGTCCCCAGTGAACAGAAAGAGTTTCTCCTAGTCTCTCCTTTCCTTCCTCTCAATACCTTCTGAACTTTGATCCAATCATGCCTTAACCTTTGAGATTCTGGAGGGCATTTTCTAATCTTCTACCCACTGGGATCCCATTTGAATTCTTCAAATTTGATGCCGCCTCAGAGAGCAAAGAGGGAGAGAGAGTTGCTGAGTCGGAGGAGTGTATGCAGGGGCGGGGGGGTATGAGTTGCTGAGCCGAGGGGTGTGGAGTGGGGGGGGGGGAATGATAATTGTTGCGTTGGGGGGAGAGTTGTTGAGATGGAGCGGGGGAGGTTGTTGAGTGGGAAGGGGCTTTGTTGGGGGGGCGGTTGAGGTTGAGGGGAGAGGTTTTGGGGGGGGGGGGAGTGTTATTGATCGATTGTGTGTGTGTAGGGGTAACTTTGTGGGGTGGTCAGGTGGGGGAGTTGTGGGGGGGGTGTTGTTGAGGGGGTGAGATTGAGTGGGGGTGTGTGTGTGTGTGCGCATGTGTGGGGAGGGGCTTGTCGAGGGGGGTGGGATTTAGGGGAGCTATGTCAGCGTGTGTGTGGGGAGTGTTGTTGAGTGGGGTGGGATTGAGGGGAGGTGTGTCTGTGTGTGTGTGGGGTGGGGGGAAAGAGTGTTGTTGAGGGGGGTGGGAATGAGGGGGGGTTGTGTGTGTGTGTTTGGTTTGGGGGGGGGGGGGGGGGTTGGTGGTTGAGCCAAAAGGGTGTTGGTCAGGTTTGGGTGAGCGGGTTATGGGGGGAAGGCAGTTGAGCCAGAAGGGGAGTGGTTGGGGAGGGGGGTGAAGTTGAGAGGGGAGTTATGGGAGGCAGTTTGTTGAGGGAGGTGGGTGATTGAGGGGAGTGGAATTGAGGTGGGGTTGTGTGTGCGAAGGGGGGGCTTGAGAGGATGGGATTGATGGGGGGTGTGTGTGTGTGTGGGGAGAGGGGGTGGTCGAAGGGGGTGGGATTAGGAGGGGCTGTGTGTGTGGGGGTGGTTGCTGAGGGGGTGGGTGGTCGAGGCGGGGTGGGATTGAGGGGAGCCATGTGTGTGTGTGTGTGTGTGTGTGTGTGTGTGTGTGTGTGTGTGGTGGTTGTTGTTGTTGAGGGGGTGTTGTGGGGGTTTAGTTGTTGACGGGGGGTGGGTATTGCACTCAACATAACCCTCAGAGATCAGACTTATGCACCTTAATGTAATGACGCCTCAGCATCAATCCCAGCACCATCCCTCTGAGTCGCCATTCCTCTGACACCCCCTCCCCCGGGCTCGGAACTCACAACCCCAAATGAACATTTCACCATCCACCGTTCTGGAATCCGGGAAAAAAACTCCAGCTGATTCAATCTCTATTTGTAACTGGACTGTTGGAGTCCACTGGTAAATCTTGTCTAGCACAGATTTTAAATGGCCAACTCTGCCACTAAAAGATTGTTCCAAACTTCCTTCCACAAGTACATCAACATGATGCCACTATAGGTAGTGACTGCACAGTGTACAAATAAAACCAGCCAGACTCATTGTAATTGCAAATGCTATCCTGCGTGACAGTTAAACACGTGAACATTATAACTAGTATGTGTCCAACTAAGAAAGTCAAAATGATAGCTTCTACAGTTGTAGAATTCTGTATTTTTGGCCTATTGTAATGCACTGTGGTTAAGGCCCATAAATAAATAGGGAGGGAAGTCTCTAAGGGAACCCTACCCTTTTTCTGATCCAGAATCGTGTGACCTCTCCCCACTTGTCTGTGCCCTAGACATGGTTCCATCAAGTAGTAATTTCTTTTAAGCAAGACATGGCAAGATGACAAGAATAAGTGGAGAAACCAGCGCTCGATAGCAGTGATGTACAATGTAAGCAGTAATATTTAGCAATGATCTATAAGCAGCGTTAAGCAACAAATTTAGTAGCTATTTTGTAGCGGTGTTTCAGGGACAAATTGGACAAAGGTATAGCATAATTAACTACATAGCTATGGTAAAATGCAAAAAAAAAACCTCAAACTAAAAAAGCTGGGTAATTTAAAAGTGAATCTCAGAGGGAAGGAAGCAAAGTAGTTTGTGTGTAATCAGCAATTGATTCTGACACAAAGATAAATGATCCAACCTACTTCATTAATTATGCGCTGCATATTATGCAAAGCTCTCAGAGAACCTTTGAAGACTGTTGTTTCCATAGATAGTATTTTTAGATTTCTGTCTGCTTAAAGGATCACGGAGCCAGTAGATTCAAATTCTACTGCTGCCTTTGTCCAATTTGAGACTTTTGTCTGCTGGTGTCCAAATGCCGAATATTTTTGTTTTGCAAATAAATATATATGGGCTAGAAATTAGCCTCAAACAGTGGCACAAAATGGGTGGTATTAGATCAGTCCCCTCTATCCCATACCTGATGCTTGGTTCCATTGACAGCAATATATCTTATACACAGTGGCACACTGGTTAGCGCTGCTGCCTCACAGCGCCAGGGTCCCGGGTTCGATTCCCGGCTTGGGTCACTGTCTGTGCGGAGTCTGCATGTTCTCATTGTGTCCGAGTGGATTTCCTCGGTTTCCTCCCACAGTCCGAAAGGCATGCTGGTTAGGTGCATTGGCCGAGCTAAATTCTCCCTCAGTGTACCCGAACAGGCGCCGGAGTGTGGCGACTAGGGGATTTTCACAGTAACTTCATTGCAGTGTTAATGTAAGCCTACTTGTGACACAAATAAATAAAATATATTTTGCCGTATAGAAGAGAAGAATCTTGAACAAGATTACAGATCAGTTAAACTTTGAGCCTTTCTTTACCCAGAGAGCAGAGATATACGGGGCAGATTCCCAGAGGTGGTGATTGAATTCGGATCAATTGGCTCCTTTAAAGGGAATTGGACTGATCTTTCTTCAGAGATAACATGATGGGCCAGAGTTTGCTGTTAAACTCATGGCGTGATTACTGATTCTTGTGATTTATGTTCAAACAGCACAGCAACTCCAGGTGAGAGGCAGATGTGCAGCTAAACACATACATCAAAAATGCTCTATGGCTGATAGTGTCACTTTGCTGTTCATCTCGCAAAAACGGCATGCACATTCTGACTTGCCAACGAATGGCACAAAGTTGCTGTGTTTATATCTATCGCACAAGTGAAGTTGCTAGGGAAAGTTAAGGCAAGTTATTTCAAAGTTACAAGTCTTAATTGCTGACAAGCATCCTTTTGGGATCAGTGTGGTTACAGCACAGGAGACCTTTCAGCCCACTGTGTCTGTACTGGCTCTCCAGAGGAGCAGTTTACCTAGTGTCACATCCCCCACCTTCTCCCCAATTGCCCTACATTCCTTCTTTTCACATAATAATCCAACTCCCTCTCGAATGTTTGACTTGAACCTGTCTCCACCACGCTCTCAGGCAGCACATTCTAGATAGAACCATAGAATCCCTGCAGTGTAGATGGAGGCCATTTGGCCCATCGAGTCTGCACCGACCGTAATCCTACCCAGGCTCTATCGCCGTAAACCCACATTTTTACCCAGCTAATCCCCCTGACACTAGGCTTGATTTAGCATGGCCAATCAACCTAACCCCTGCATCTTTGGGCTGTGGGAGGAAACCGGAGCACCCAGAGAAACCCACGCAGATACGGGGAGAATGTACAAACTCCACACAGACCGTAACTCGAGGCCAGAATTGAACCCGGGTCCCTTGCGCTGTGAGGCAGCAGTGCTAACCATTGGGCCACCGTGCCACCCCACCGGGTGTCTAGATCCTAGTCACTCTACATGAAAAAAAATCCTCTGTTGCTTATTTTTGGCAATTACTTTAAATCTGTGCCCTCTTTGTAGCAATGTTTCAAGGACAAATTAAACAAAGGTATAGCATAATTAACTATATAATGGTAAAATGAATCTTTCCCCAGTCAGAAGGTTTTCCCACTTACTCTGCCCAGACCGCTCATGATTTTGTAGCCTTTATCAAATCTTCTCTCACTCATTTCACTTCCAAAGAAAACAAGTCTCAACCATGCTAATCCATCTGCATAATAATAATTATTTATTTATTAGTCACAAGTAGGCTTACATTAACACTACAATGAAGTTACAGTGAAAATCTCCTAGTCGTCACACTCTGGCGCTTGTACTGGCTCAGTACACACTGAGGGAGAATTTAGCATGGCCAATGCACCTAACCAGCACAATTTTCGGACTGTGGGAGGAAACTGGAGCATCTGGAGGAAACCCACACAGACACGGGGAGAATGTGCAAATTCCACACAGACAGTGACCCAAGCCGGGAATCAAACCCAGATCCCTGGCATTGTGAGGCAGCAGTGCCAACCACTGGGCTACCATGCCACCCTGTTGAAGTTCCTCATCCCTGGAACCATTCTCATGAATCTTACCCGCACTCTAGTGCCTTCACATCCTTCTTAAAGTGTGGCACCTAGAACTAAATGCAATACTTGGTGGCACAGTGGTTAGCACTGCTGCCTCACAGCACCAGGGACCCGGGTTCAATTCCCGGCTTTGGTCACTGTCTGTGCAGAGTTTGCATGTTCTCCCTGTGTCTGTGTGGGTTTCCTTTGGGTGCTCCAGTTTCCTCCCACAGTCCAAAGGACGTGCTGCTCAGATGCATTAGCTATGCTAAATTCTCTGTCAGTGTACCTTAACAGGTGTCGGAGCGTGGCGACTAGGGGATTTGCACAATAACTTCATTGCAGTGTTAATGTAAACCTACTTGTGACACAAATAAATAAACTTTAAACTTTACTTCATTTGAATCAAAATAGTGTTCCATTCAAGTTTAATATAACTTCCTTGCTTTTCTACTCTATGCCACTATGAATAAAGCCTAGGATGCTATATGTTTTATTAACCACTTTCAACCCGACACTGAAAATTAGCTATTAAGAGTGTGAAGTCTACTTCCTTCAGCTCTTAATTGTTTTGAAATTTTAAAAATCTAAAATGTTATTTTTTGAAAACTTTTCCTATCTTTTTCTCTTAATCGCCCCTCCTCCCTTGATGTACCTGATTTGACATTGAATTTCCCATTAACTTACACTTGCTTCTTATTCATGCACTCCTTGATTTGTCTATCCAAATGGTTAAGGAAATACTATTTTCCCTCTCAGATCCCAAGTTGCCCTACTTGCCTTGCTATCAAAATGTACTTTAGGAAACGTGCTGCACAAAAAAAATGTAAAAATCTAGATTTGCAAGCGCAAGTCTAATTAACAACACGGTGGCACAGTGGCTAGCACTGCTGCCTCACAGCTCCAGGGACCCGGTTCAATTCTGGCCTCGGGTCACTGTCTGTGTGAAGCTTGCACATTCTTCCTGTGTCTGCATGGGTTTCCTCGGAGTGCTCCGGTTTCCTCCCACAGTCCGAAGACGTGCGGGTTAGGTTGATTGGCCATGTTAAATTGACCCTTAGTGTCAGGGGGATTAGCAGGGTAAATATGTGAGGTTACAGGAACAGGGTCTGGGTGGGATTGCGGTCGGTGCAGACTAGATGGGCCGAATGGCTTGCTTCTGCACTGAAGGGATTCTATGATTAGCACGCAAGAAACAATATTTTGACTGTGTGACAATAATAAATCAAATCAAATGATTCTATGAACTGTGGATACTATTATATCTCCTACAACCTAATCTGTTGCAACATTTCTAAATTGTTTGTTTATCTCTAAGCAAATTCAAACCAAGTTTGGTTAAAGAACAAGTTACTTTACATGGTTGCTTTATACAGATCATTTAAGCAAACATGATTTTTGAACGTTCTTTTAAGTGACTGCTAATTAATCCAAGAGAAATCTA
Organism: Mustelus asterias; assembly: GCF_964213995.1. NCBI lineage: Eukaryota > Metazoa > Chordata > Chondrichthyes > Carcharhiniformes > Triakidae > Mustelus > Mustelus asterias. The sequence goes on along the minus strand of NC_135815.1, from coordinate 90,322,480 downwards.
TCTCCAACAGCTAGCAATCGTGGAAAATAAACCAATCTGCTGTCTCTCGGTGACATTGTTACACATCTGTCGTTTGACAGATTTTTCTGACAGCCTTTGTTCAATTTTAATACAACTGCAGTCTAATCATAGATGCACGTTAAGGTCCAAATTCTACTTGAATTGATAGCTTTATTGAATCTTCCAAATGTCACAAATTAGAATATTGTGGAATATGGGCAGCATCCCCAGTCAAATGTATGGGATATTGAATGGACAATAATTGCATTCTAATGGAACTGGACCTTTACTTTGCCATTTTCTTACTAATCCTGACATTGCAAAGTTAATTTTCATTAATTGTCTTCACCTGTAATTTCACAACCTGGAGGTGGCCTTAATAAGGTCACAGGGATCATCCGAACAAAGCAACTGGCATACTTCATAAATCAGTAGGTGAGGAAGATTCTTGAACATTATTATTCCTCTTTATTCACACTACCTCCCTACCTCATCGCAAAGTTCATGGACACTGCTACTTCCTTGTGTGTCATCTGCAATGATGTGAAATTCTCCAGAATGCGACCAGCAATAGTAGATAAGACCCCGAGATTTGTTTTTGCTGCCTTTATTTGTTACAGCATGCAAGAAAAAAAGAGTTTCAGCTCTTTCATGAACCTCAGAAACCTGAATAAGCAAGAAACTACAAAAGGTCGTTAATGTAGCCCAATCCAGCATGCAAACCAACCTCCCATCCATTGACTCTGTCTACACTTCCCGCTGCCTCGGTAAAGCAGCCAGCGTAATCATGCACCCTAGAAGAAGGTGGAAGAGAGAATGTCTATCAGGAAAAAGATACAAAAGTCTGAGGTCATGTATCAACCGACTCAAGAACAGCTTCTTCCCTGCTGCTGGCAGACTTTTGAATGGACGTACCTTGTGTAGATCTTTCTCTACACCCTAGCTATGACTGTAACATTACATTCTGCACTCGCTCTTTTCCTTCTCTATGAACAGTATGCTCTGTGTAGCACGCAAGAGCATGCTGTAAGCTAATACGTGTGACAATAATAAATCAAATCAAAGTTAAGAAGAAAGTTTAAGTTAGTTGTAACAGCTGTGATCGTATGGCAAACCTACCCAAGGAAAGTGCCCAGAAGACTACCTATTTCCATAATTATTTCAGGTTTTGGTGATACCTGTTATAGATATAGGAACACTGAAATCTTTCTTCAACTTCCTTGTATCATCCAAATGAGGTTATTGGCATGATCCACTTGAAGGGCTGATTCCTCTTGCTATTACATAATTCTGGCAAGTAGGCTCAGTCCCCAGGTACTGACACTTCAGATATAGAATCATAGAATCCCTACAGTGTAGAAAGAGGCCATCTGGCCCATCGAGTCTGCACCGACCACAATCCCACCCAGGCCCTACCCCCATATCCCTACACATTTACCCAGCTAATCCCTCTAACCCACGCATCTCAGGACACTAAGGGGCAATTTTAGCATGGCCAATCAACCTAACCCGCACATCTTTGGACATATATGTTGCTCAATCACTACAGCTTTTTTTTTAGAAGGATCAGAGACCTCATTCCCATCTGTACATGCATTGAAAGACTAGAGTTGCTTGGAGCACAATGACCTTGGATAAGGGCAGCTTTTCAGCCATTTTAATGTAAATACATTGGTTTACCTTTATGTTTTACACCCATGGCCAATTACGTAGGAAGAAACCCTATCTATTTGTCCAGAGAGGTGAGTGGAAAAGAAAGAGTATGGACATACTTCAGAAGAAATCACAATGGGTTCACATGTGGACCATTCAGAACTCAGTTGCCATAATGGGCCAGAATTCACATCAAGTGGAATTAGATCTGGAAGAGTTACGAGCTTAAAAAGGACAGACTTTAACCCAGGTGTGAAGCTCTGGATAGAGAGAAAATCAATTTGAATTATTATATTCTGTTGTCTATATCTAGAGAAAGGGAGCATAAAACAGGCCCAGCTTGAAAGTTAGGCATGGCTCTCATTTTCCCAGCTGCATCATCTCTTGTCTAGATCACAGAGTATAATTAAATAAAGGGAATGTAACTGATAGAACTTGGTCTCCTGGACAGCACTCCACATCCGAGGATAGTATAGCCAGAAGTAATCAAACATTCAAAAATATATATATTCCTGGGGCAGTATAGCATTCAAAGTAAAGTTAAAGTTTATTATTGTCACAAGTAAGGCTTACATTAACACTGCAATGAAGTTGCTGTGAAATTGCCCAGTGAAACTGTGAAACACTCCAGCACTCGTTCGGGTCAATGTACCTAACCAGCGCGTCTTTCGGAATGCGGGAGGAAACCAGAGCACCCGGAGGAAACCCACGCCGACACAGAAAGAATGTGCAAACTCCACACAGACAGTGACCCAAGCCGGGAATTGAACCTAGGTCCCTGGTGCTGTGAAGTAGCAGTGTTAACCACTGTGCTACCGTGCCGCCCATCACTAATTGCATAAATTGTCCTTTTTGAACAGTTGCAGTCCACATGATGAATGTATTCTCATAACACTGTAATGTTCAGAATGCAAGGAGTGATGAAGGGAAAGTAATAATCTTTTCCAGTCAAGATGGCATGTGACTTTGAAAGAAACCTGGATGGGATGGTCATCCCAGGACCTTGCCCTTCAAAGTGGTTGGATACAGCACAGAACCAAATTCAAAATGGTAAAAGTAATTCAAAAATAAAAGAACAAAGAAGAAAGAACAGTACAGCACAGGAAACAGGCCCTTCGGCCCTCCAAGCCTGTGCCGCTCCTTGGTCCAACTAGACCATTCGTTTGGATCCCTCCATTCCCAGACTGCTCATGTGACCATCCAGGTAAGTCTTAAACGATGCCAGCGTGTCTGCCTCCACCACCCTACTTGGCAGCGCATTCCAGGCCCCCATCACTCTGTGTAAAAAACGTCCCTCTGATATCTGAGTTATACCTCGCCCCTCTCACCTTGAGCCCGTGACCTCTCGTGATCGTCACCTCCAACCTGGGAAAAAGCTTCCCACTGTTCACCCTATCTATACCCTTCATAATTTTGTACACATCTATTAGGTCTCCCCTCATTCTCCGTCTTTCCAGGGAGAACAAGTCCAGTTTACCCAATCTCTCCTCATAGCTAAGACCATAAGACCATAAGACCATAAGACATAGGAGCGGAAGTAAGGCCATTCGGCCCATCGAGTCCACTCCACCATTCAATCATGGTTGATTTCAACTCCATTTACCCGCTCTCTCCCCATAGCCCTTAATTCCTCGAGAAATCAAGAATTTATCAATTTCTGTCTTGAAGACGCTCAACGTCTCGGCCTCCACAGCCCTCTGTGGCAATGAATTCCACAGACCCACCACTCTCTGGCTGAAGAAATTTCTCCTCATCTCTGTTCTAAAGTGACTCCCTTTTATTCTAAGGCTGTGCCCCCGCGTCCTAGTCTCCCCTGTTAATGGAAACAACTTCCCTACGTCCATCCTATCTAAGCCGTTCATTATCTTGTAAGACCCTCCATACCAGGCAACATCCTGGTAAACCTTCTCTGCACTCTCTCTAAAGCCTCCACGTCCTTCTGGTACTACGGCGACCAGAACTCGACGCAGTACTCCAAATGTGGCCTAACCAGCGTTCTATACAGCTGCAACATCAGACTCCAGCTTTTATACTCTATACCCCATCCAATAAAGGCAAGCATACCATATGCCTTCTTCACCACCTTCTCCACCTGTGCTGCCACCTTCAAGGATTTGTGGACTTGCACACCTAGGTCCCTCTGTGTTTCTATACTCTTGATGGCTCTGCCATTTATTGTACAACTCCCCTCTACATTAGTTCTTCCAAAATGCATTACTTCGCATTTATCTGGATTAAATTCCATCTGCCATTTCTTCGCCCAATTTTCCAGCCTATCTATATCCTGCTGTATTGTCCGACAATGTTCATCGCTATCCGCAAGTCCAGCTATCTTCGTGTCATTCGCAAACTTGCTGATAACGCCAGTTACATCTTCTTCCAAATCATTTATATATATCACAAATAGCAGAGGTCCCAGTACAGAGCCCTGCGGAACACCACTGGTCACAGACCTCCAGCCGGAAAAAGACCCTTCGACTGTTACCCTCTGTCTCCTGTGGCCAAGCCAGTTTTCTACCCATCTAGCCACCTCTCCTTGTATCCCATGAGCCTTAACCTTCTTAACCAACCTGCCATGAGGGACTTTGTCAAATGCCTTACTGAAATCCATATCGACGACATCCACGGCCCTTCCTTTGTCAACCGTTTTTGTCACTTCCTCAAAAAACTCCACCAAATTTGTAAGGCACGACCTCCCTCTTATAAAACCATGCTGTCTGTCACTAATGAGATTGTTCCGTTCTAAATGCGCATACATCCTGTCTCTAAGAATCCTCTCCAACAACTTCCCTACCACGGACGTCAAGCTCACTGACCTATAATTATCCGAGTTATCCCTGCTACCCTTCTTAAATAACGGTACCACATTCACTATCCTCCAATCCTCAGGGACCTCACCTGTATCTAATGAAGAGACAAAGATTTCCGTCAGAGGCCCAGCAATTGCATCTCTTGTCTCCCTGAGCAGTTTAGGATAGATGCCATCAAGCCCTGGGGGTTTGTCAGTTTTAATGTTACCGAAAAAACCTAACACTTCCTCCCTTGTAATGGAGATTCTCTCTAACGGGTCAACACCTCCCTCTGTGATCACTCCCAGTCAACAAGTCCCTCTCCTTTGTGAATACTGATGCAAAGTATTCATTTAGGATCTCCCCTATTCCCTTGGGTTCTAAGCATAATTCCCCTCCTTTGTCCCCGAGAGGTCCGACTTTTTCTCTGACAACTCTGTTGTTCCTAATATATGAATAAAATGCCTTAGGATTCTCCTTAATCCTATCTGCCAAGAACATTTCGTGACCTCTTTTTGCCCTTCTAACTCCCCGTTTGAGTTCTTTCCTACTCTCTCTGTATTCCTCCAGAGCTCCATCTGTTTTCAGTTGCCTGGACCTAACGTACGCCTCTCTTTTCTTTTTGATCAGATCCTCAATTTCCCTGGTTATCCACGGCTCTCGAATCCTACCTTTTCTATCCTTCCTTTTTACAGGCATGTGCTTGTTCTGCAGCCTTATCAACTGCTCCTTAAAAGACTCCCACATGCCAGACGTGGACTTACCCCCGAACAGCCTCTCCCAATCAACGGCCACCAATTCCTGCCTAATCCTCCTATAGTTAGCCTTCCCCCAATTTAGCACCCTACTCTTCGGACAACACTCATCCTTGTCCATTACTATCCTAAAGTTAACAGGGTTGTGGTCACTATTTGCCACATGTTCCCCTACCGAAACTTTGACGACCTGACCGGGCTCATTTCCCAGAACTAGATCCAGTATAGCCCCCTCTCTAGTTGGGCTATCTACATACTGTTCCAAAGAACCTTCCAGTACGCATTTTACAAATTCCTCCCCGTCCAGACCCCCAGCCCTAAGCACTTTCCAGTCTATACCAGGGAAATTGAAGTCTCCCACTACAACAACCCTATTTTTTCTGCACATATCCAGAATCTCCTGACATATCCGTTCCTCCACTTCCCGTGGGCTTTTGGTGGCCTGTAGTACACCTCCAGCTTAGTGATGGCACCTTTCATGTTTCTGAGCTCCACCCACAGCGATTCATTACATGACCCCTGTAAATTGTCCACCTTCTGCACCGCTGTAATATGCTCCCTAACTAATACTGCTACTCCCCCACCTTTTTTAGCCCCTCCTCTGTCTCGCCTAAAACACTTATACCCCGGAATATTCAGCTGCCAGTCCTGTCCTTCTTTTAACCATGTCTCCGTCACCGCAACCACATCCAAATTCCGCGTAAGCATGAAGGCCCTAAGTTCGTCTGTCTCACCCGTTACGCTCCTCGCATTGAAGTAGATGCACTCCAGACCCACTCAGGTCATCCTGCTCCAGAATGCTCTTCTTCTTAGCTAGCCTTGCCCTGGCCCCCAGCTCGACCCCAGCCTCAGTACTTACTGACCTACTGTTTTGATCCCCACCCCCCTGCCACACTAGTTTAAACCGTGCCGAAACACTCTAGCAAAACACCCAGCCAGGATATTTGTGCCCTTCCAGTTAAGGTGTAACCCATCCTCTCATGAAGACTTCCCAATGATCTGTGAATTTGAAACTCTCCCTCTTGCACCAGTCCTTTAGCCACGTGTTCAATTGTAGAATCTCCCTGTTCCTGGCCTCACTAGCACTAGGCACTGGGAGCAGTCCAGAGATTGCTACCCTAGAAGCCTTATTTTTTAGCCTAGCACCCATCTCCCTGAATTGCTCTCGTATGACCCCCCTGCTCTTTCTACCTATGTCATTTTCACCAATGTGTACAATTACATCTGTTTGATTACCTTCCCTTTTTAATATGCTTCCTACCCTCTCGGAGACATCCAGTACCCCGGCACCAGGGAGGCAGACTACTATCCTGGAGTCTCGTTTGCGCCCGCAGAACCGCCTGTCTGTGCCTCTAACCATCGCACCCCCCACCACTATTTCTCTCCTAATCCCCTTCTTTCCCTTCTGGGCCTCTGAGCCTGTCTCTGTGCAGGCGATCTGGTCTTCGTGGCTTACCCCTGGAGGGTCATCCCCCTCCACAGAATCCAAAACAATATACCTATTTTGGAGGGCAACCACAGGGGATCCCTCCACTGACTGCTCACTCCCTTCCCCTCTCCCATCTGTTGCCCAGCCCTTACTATTATGGGAGACTGCCACTGGGGTACTTTCTGGTACATCACCCTTATGACATTTACCCTTCCTACCTTGTAAATTGTGTACGTGTCTTCCTTCTGAGGCCCCGGTGTGACTACCTGCTTATAACTTCTATCTATTATTTTCTCATTTTCCCAGACTAAACTGAGGTCATCGAGCCGCAGCTCCAGCTCCCTTACACGGTCCCTCAGGAGTTGCAGTTGCATGCATCTGGCACAGATATGGACCTCTGGGAGGCAAGTCGTCTCCGGGAACTCCCACATCCCACACCGAATGCAGCAAACTGGCCTCTCACTCATACCTTCCATTTCCTTTATAGTTTTGGGAAAAAAAACAACCTTCCTTGCCTCCGCTTGTTTTCGCCGAAGCCCTGTGAGCCAAAGCCCTTATAGCTCTCACTCTGCTCCCTGCTTACTCCGCTGCCCACTACAACGCTGCCCACTCAAAAGTGCGGCCTGCTTTTAAACCCACCAAAAAACCTTCCCAGGCCTCTCCTGGGCCTACTTTCGGTTTCAGAAAAAACCTCCGATTTTAAACCCAAAAATCACTGAAAAATAAATAAATAAATCAAGTCTAGAAACAAACTCTCGTGTCAAAAACTTGACACAGGAAATAGACACAACACTATTGCTCTGTGCATGTTTATTTTAATCTTGGAAGTAGATTGGCAAGGCAGATAAGCCTGGTCACCCTTCACTTCTTCAAGTGGCCTATGCAATAGCAACCAGATTGGAGATGTATCGGCTTAGAAAGCGAATTAAGTGCAGATAAAATGATAGGTATTTCAATGTGGATATGGATTGCCAACTGCTTGAAAGACGTTTCTGTTTAAATAGTGATGTTGTGATGAATGGGGGAAGTGTACAGAACAGAGTGTTAGAGGAATCAATACACGAATATCCCTAATTAAGAGCAACAACTTCAATTCTGAAATCCAATAAATTAAATTGCTAAAGAACACCAGTTGGGATTGGGATGCAATTGAACTGGACAGCAGTAAGTTTTACAAGTGTTCAGAATAAATAGGCAGAAGAGTGGTAGATGAAATTCAAGATCAATAGTCACAAGGTGCATAGAAAGCAAAACTGAGCGCCACAAGTTTCATTTGAATGGAATGGAAATAACAAATGAAGCGAGAAATGGTAGTAGATTAGCTATTATGTCAATCACTGTGCATGAACAATGTACTTAAAATATGATTAAGGGAAGCATGGTGGCACAGTTAGCGCTGCTGCCTTGCAGCGTCAAGGACCCGGGTTCAATTCCTGGCTTGGGTCACTGGCTATGTGGAGTCTGCACATTCTCCCCGTGTCTGCTTGGGTTTCCTCTGGGTGCTCCGGTTTCCTCCCACAGTCCAAAAGACAAGCTGTTTAGATGCATTGGCTATGCTAAATTCTCTGTGTACCCAAACAGGTGCCGAAGTGTGGCGACTAAGGGATTTTCACAGTAACTTCATTGAAGGTTAATGTAAGCCTACTTGTAACAACAACAAATAAACTAAACTAAAAAAACTAAAGCAGGAAATGGGATAATACTGACATGGGGAGACGATGGCTTGTAGTATTATTGCTAGACTATTAATTCAGAAACTCAGCTAATGTTCCTGAGGCCAGGCTTCAAATTCCACCTCAGCAGCTGGCGGAATTTGAATTCAATAAAAATCTGGAATTTAGAATCTGATGACCATGAAACCATTGTCGATTGTCGGGAAAACCCATTTGGTTCACTTATGTCATTTAGGGAAGGAAATCTGCCATCCTTACCTGGTCTGACATACATGCCACTCCTGAGCCGCAGCAATGTCACAACTGCCCTCTGAAATGGCTTAGCAAGCCACTCAGTTGTTCAAGAAGGCATCTCACCATCATCTTCTCAAGGGCAACTAGGGATGAACAATAAATGCTGGCCATCCAATGACGCTCATGTCGCACAAATTAATAAAAAAACTAACATTGTGTCGTACAGTGTCCAAACAGCACCTTGGAATATTGTGCTCACTTTTGGTCAAAGTCAACATTGATGTTGCTATCAATAACTTACTTTATATGTTGCTTTCAATGCTTTGAAAGTAATTTTTATGCAGAGGTCAGCATCAAACAAAATTAGGAAGGAAATCAAGGTAAGTTGGCATTAGAGGGGCTTCTGCAGAAGGGTTGAGATATCGAAAAAGAGGGGTTCAGCGAGATTTCAGATGTAGGGAGGGAAGTAGGGTTTGAGGAGACTGCAGAGGTAGGAAGTAGGGCTGGAGGAGATTGCAGAGGAAGGAAGGGAAGTCGAACAGAAGTTTATGGGCAAGGACAAGGCTTTTGAAATCAATGAACAGAGATGGAGAGAAATTGAAGTTATTCCCTGGAACCATGTGGCACCCACACCTTACAAAATGGAGAAAATTATTCCCAAGAATTTTTGTCAATACAGCACAAGTTCAAATCAGTGAACAATATTAAATGCAACACTGGCATTATGCTACCCTGGACGTATGCGAAGGTATTAGGTGTCAGGACTTTCTAGAGTAGTATTTCTGTCTGTACCTTGAAGCCATGAGTAAAACTTCTGGTCTTAACAAGAAACATTCTGCCTTCTTCTGATTGACCAAACTACTCTGCTGTTGTGGTCGTGATTAGAATTGTTGTGCAGAATTGATTATGATCCACAAAACTCTTCAGCATTAGAGCTTGTTCCTGAGAGATTACCTGAAACTCCACAAACAAGTTCCGAAACCAAGTGTAACTAAAGAGTAAACTACCCTGATATTCAATTCTTTCCTCAGCTGACAGGACATACCAAATCATGCAGCCTGAGTGAGCAAAACTCCCTATACGTATGCGCCATATATCCTCCATTGCCATGAGAATGGTGGATAATTGATTAAGACTGTTGCTTTTCCAAATAACTCTCACTGTCGCAATTGAAGAGTGGAAGTGGTTATAGTGCAGGGGAAGGAAAGAGATTGCAGCATCGCAAGCTGTGGAACGGAATCTAATAAATCTGGTCATTTACGAACTAGTACCAGAAATAACCCCAATGTCCTTCAAGTTTCTACCTAATTATCTAATCCCTTGCCATGTGGTTAATACTCAATAGGCTTAGCACAACTGGGAATGTGCAATGCTATCATTACAATTGTTGTTCAGATCCAAGGAATTAATTTTTCAAAACTACAGAATGAAAGAAAAAGCAGGGAAAAGACAGCAGTGAAGATGTCTGGTTCACACTATAGACACCCTATAGTGGAGGGAGAACATGCAGGGACATAAACTTTGTGGTCATAAATGCATTCTAATCAAAATGTAGCAATGCTCTACTCAAGGAATTGGAGGATTATACATCGGCTGAATCTCACATCTGATCAGTTTTCAGCAACACAATACATGGGTGGCATGATGGCACAGTGGTTAGCACTACTGCCTCACAGCGCCAGAGACCCGGGTTCAATTCCAGCCTTGGGTCTGTGTGGAGTTTGCACATTCTCCCCGTGTCTGCCTGGGTTTCCTCCCACAGTAAGAAGTCTCACAACACCAGATTAAAGTCCAACAGGTTTATTTGGTAGCACAAGCTTTCGGAGCACTGCCCCTTCATTAGTTGAGTGGTTATATATAGACACAAATTCAGTTTACAAGATAATGGTTGGAATGCGAGTTTTTACAGGTAACAAGTCTTAAAGGTACAGACAATGAGTGGAGAGAGGGTTAAGCACAGGTTAAAGAGATGTGTATTGTCTCCAGCCAGGACAGTTAGTGAGATTTTGCAAGCCCAGGCAAGTCGTGGGGGTTATAGATAGTGACATGAACCCAAGAACATCTCGCCAAGGCCATCCCCACACCCCCACTTCTTGCCTTCAAACAACCGCACAACCTCAAACAGACCATTGTTAGCAGCAAACTACCCAGCCTTCAGGAGAACAGTAACGACACCACACAACCCTGCCACAGCAATCTCTGCAAGACGTGCCAGCTCATTGACACGGATGCCATCGTCTCACATGAGAACACCATCCACCAGGTACACGGTACATACTCTTGCAACTCGGCCAACGTTGTCTACCTGATACGCTGCAGGAAAGGATGTCCCAAGGCATGGTACATTGGGGAGACCATGCAGACGCTACGACAAAAGATGAATGAACACTGCTCGACAATCACCAGGCAGGAGTGTTCTCTTGCTGTTGGGGAGCACTTCAGCAGTCACGGGCATTCGGCCTCTGATCTTCGGGTAAGAGTTCTCCAAGGCGGCTTTCACGACACATGACAACACAGAATCGCTGAGCAGAAACTGATGGCCAAGTTCTGCACATGAGGACGGCCTCAACCGGGATCTTGGGTTCATGTCACACTATCTGTAACCCCCACAACTTGCCTGGGCTTGCAAAATCTCACTAACTGTCCTGGCTGGAGACAATACACATCTCTTTCACCTGTGCTTAACCCTCTCTCCACTCACATTGTCTGTACCTTTAAGACTTGTTACCTGTAAAAACTTGCATTCCAACCATTATCTTGTAAATTGTGTATGTGTCTATATATGCCCTGTTTGAGAACACAACTCCCACTCACCTGATGAGGGGGCAGTGCTCCGAAAGCTTGTGGCTTGTGCTACCAAATGAACCTGTTGGACTTTAACCTGGTGTTGAGAGACTCCTTACTGTGCTTACCCCAGTCCAATGCCGGCATCTCCACATCATTCCTCCCACAGTCCAAGGATGTGCGGGTTAGGTTGATTAACTATGCTAAATTGACCTTCGTGTCAGAGGATTAGTAGGGTAAATATGTGGAGTTACGGAATAGGGCCTGGTTGGGATTTTGGTCAGTGCACTTGATGGGTCGAATGGCCTCCTTCTGCACTGTAGAGATTCCATTCCATGGAATCGCATAATGGTTATGCGACTCGTAATCCAGAGGTTGGATTAATGAGTCACACTTGTTCAAATCCTGCCCTCTTTTTAGGTCAAACCAAATACAAATCCTGCCATGGCAGCAAGAATTTGTATTTAGCTCATCTGGAATTCACAAGTTAGTTTCGGTAACAGTGACATGGATGGCCATACAAACCCATGTGGTTAACTAATGTCCCTTAATGGAATGAAATCTGCTGCCCTTACCCGGTCTGGTGAATATTCTGACTCATAACTGCCTTCACAATGGTTTGTATTCATGTAGGTAATTCAACTTCACCTCTTATCAAAGGCAGTTAGGTATGGACAAGAAATGCTGACCTTGGTAGTGACCCCACATCCCAGTGAACGAATAAAGCAGCTATGGACAAAATCACCAACTTGTGCCATAAAGATGTACTGACTAAAGCAAGTGTTACATAGGTAACCTACATCTACAAATCTAGAAACTCAAGCTGCCCCCATCCTACAACATTTATGCAAAGCCCTTCTGCCCACTGCAATGAAGGCAAATTGATGTATAGGAGGATTTCACCCTTCATAAACAGTCTTGACACTCAATGAATGCTAATTAAGCTTGGGAAATACCTGCAATTTCAAGTTTTTGCTCACTAATTCCAAGGCTTCAATCATTTTCATACACATCCAGTGAAATCAGATGTGATGTGGCAACCTCATGGGTCGGGTTTTGGAAAAAAAATGAAGAGATTCAGTGTGCTGCCGAGAAAAATATTTCAGACGCCAGCAGTGGTAAGGTTTTGGGGGTCAGAGGAGATTGCAAAAACATATGCCAAGCTTTGCGCACTAATTTACGATAGTTGGCAGCACAGTGGCATTATGGTAATCACTGCTGCCTCCAGCACCCAGGTTCGATTCTGACCTTGGGTGACTGTTTGTGTGGAATCTGCACATTCTCCCCGTGTCTGCATGGGTTTCCTCCGCATGCTCTGGCTTCCTCCCAAGTCGTGCGGGTCAGGTTAATTGGCCATCCTAATTCCAACTCCCCCCCCCCCCCTTAGTGTCAGGGGATTAGCAGGGTAAATATATGAGGTTATGGGGATAGAGCCTGGGTGAGATTGTCGTCGGTGGGCTGAAAGGCCTCTTTCCGCACTGTAGAGATTCTACATTGACTCCAATGGCAAAAAGTAGTCCAACAGACATATTGAATAATTTAAAATCACGAGGAAATTCCAGCACACAAACAGGATCTGCAATCTAGCAACCCATTGGGTGCAACACCATGCAGAACAAGGCTTTGCTCACAAAGAAAACCATATTTTCACAACTGCAAAACAGCAAATAGGAGTTGTACTTTATTGTATGGCACAAGTCTTTTCACAAATTATTTACTGGTATTTGGGACGAAGGAATAAATCTGTTGACAAGTGTATAAAATATTTAGCCCAGGAATAATGTGCAAGTCAATAAATTACCATTTTTAAATGGGCATAGAAAATTATCAGGGTAATTTTGACTTCAATGGAAATAAACTCAATAGAGTTGTAGAACAGGCTGCCAATTCCTTATTGGCGGTTATAATATAGCAGTCAAAATTACTGCCACTCTTTAAACAGGCAGTTTTGATATCCATCCAAAGATTATGCCCAAAATGAAGCCACTTATCTATGTTTATCAAAAATCTAATTCAAACAGCATTTGTACAAGAGACAATTTGCTTAAGTTACAGATATTTCCCATCCCTCAGTGGTCCCACATCCTAGGGAGAGAGATGTGCAAGGTGACCGGCTCCCACACAGCAACCAGACTTCCCATATCTTTGAGGGAAGGCACCTGGTTTCCATGTGGTATCACCTATGGAATTCGTCCAAAAGCTGGTGGCCTAATGTTACACCATCTCCCACACTGACAGTATTCCTGAAAGCCAAGATCAGCACAATACGTAAATGTTTATTCCTCATTAAAATCATTAAACGCGATCAATTAAAAAAACTCAATGTTGTTTTCTGCATGTGGTGATGTCCTCATCCATGTTTTCAGGCCAAAATCCTGACAGTGCCTGATGACTTGATCCAGAATTTACTCCAGAAAACACTGGAGTAAATTTTAACTTTCATTGCCCATCACCCATCATCCAATTGCTGCATACATGATGGACGGGTCCATTCACTTTGCAAGTTTTCCACCTGTGACAAAGTTTAAAATCCACCCCATCAACAAATTTTCTTCTAGCCAAGGCATGTGGTTCAATGGCTCATTCATTGGCAGCACAGTGGTTAGCACTGCTTCCTCTCAGCGCCAGGGCCCCGGGTTCAACTCTCACCTTGGGTCGCTGTCTGTGTGGCGTCTGCACGTTCTCCCCGTGTCTGCGTGGGTTTCCTCCAGGTGCTGTGGTTTCCTCCCACAGTCCAAAAGACGTGCTGGTTAAGTGCATTGGCCATGCTAAATTCTCCCTCCGTGTACCCAAACAGGCGCCAGTGTGGCGCGACTAGGGGATTTCTGATTTCATTTATTGTCATGTATATTAGCATACAGTGAAAAGCATCGTTTCTTGCGCACTATGCAGACAGAGCATATCATTCATAGAGAGACTACAGAATGTAGTGTTACAGTCATAGCTAGGGTGTAGAGAAATATCAACTTAATGCAAGATAGAAAGAGTTTGAATGAAGTTTGAGAAGCATAGAACGAGAGTAAAAGATAGAATTAGAAGGTAGCTGGGCACAGTTTGCAAGAAATCGCCTTGCTCCGGCGCCACCTTGGAAGAGTTTTTCCACAGTAACTTCATTGCAGTGTTAATGTAAGCCTACTTGTGACACTAATAAAAAACTTTTAAACTCATCTACTTCAGCCCACCCCAAGAATTCACAGGTGTACTTAAAAAGAAAAGGTAAATTGCACAATTGCAACTGAACAATTTGATGGTACTTCTGCACTAAAAACAGACGTGGTGTAGTGACAGATTCCCAATCAGATGTTCATCAGTATGAAGGTCATAAAGCATGCCCCTGCAGTTGTGCATAGTGTGACAGCTTTCAAAGGTCAGCACTGATGTGCAAAGATTGTTTCAAAAATGGAAAAAATCCCCCCTCCTACATTTGAAACATTTTAATTATATAAAGTTTTGCTTGAGAAGACAATGGACAAATGCGATATCACAGCAGATCCAAACTTTTAAGAAAACTCAAAAAGAAATAATGAAACAGGAGTAGAGTAGTAAACCAAAGATTTTAAAGCATTTACTAAAGATCACTTTTGATGTACAGTGTACAGGCATAAAAACTTAATTTCACTAACCAGCTTTGAGATTTCCCAACTCATTATGATGTTAACAACTAAACCTGGCTGTATGCATTCTGCATTATATTTAACATACCCCCATCTTGACAGCTTTAAAAAATGGAAACTGCAGAATCCATTTTACTGCAAACGAAACATCGAGCACAAAAATACGTACAAACACGTTAAAAACTAGGTCAGCACTCTTGACATAATGATTAAAATTTAGCTTGGATGTATGTTCATCAATTAACTGGACCCTGTAAGGCACAGCTTGTGTTGCAGAGCCAGGCGAGGTTTCAATTCCAGCTGTATCTTCCAGAATCGGGCGGCAATGGGTAACGCCTGTCAGGGTACCCCTGAAAAATGAAATGTTGTCAAACATTAAAAGAAAATGACTGAATAGGCAAAGACAAAATAAATTAAAGCACTATCATGTAATTGAATTTGATAGATGCAAGTCTAACACAAGATTGTGCAATGTTGTCATGCATTGTGGAATTTTCACCAGTTTCCCACAGAAAGGATTTGGAAACAAGTGACATTTAAGTGTTGTAAATTAAAGCTGTTCAGAATTCTTCTGAAAGACGTATGCTGCAGCACTTAATGTCAAAACAGCGTGTTAACGAGTCAATTATCTAAATGACTGGATACAACAAGGAATTTGTTACCTCAATTCAGACTACCAGTAGGCTACTCGAGCCAGTATTCTAGGGTGTATGCACCCTGGAGCAGGATGTATGCTGAGGCTATGAGCTTGGGAAGTGGTCAGTTTGGTTGACAGGCTTACTGGAGAATGGAGAAGAATCACAGGAAAGGAAGAGAACACAACCTTTCCATTTCAAATGACCACTGAGAAAAAAGGACGGGGGATCCAGCAATATATTAGTGTGGACCACAAGAGAAAACCCTCACATCTTAAAGCCAAGGGCAGTCACAACTAAGAGGGGACTTAGAAAAAGTTCAATTAGCCCAACATGGGCAAGTGAGATGCCTTTTAGAAAAAACAACAGGTGTTTGAATGTGTGTGAAACAAGTTATTAGAATTGTCACGTTGTACATTCAAACAAATGGAAAGTAAAGTAGTTCAATGATTCATATCTGATCTCACCACCTGATTCATTTCAGTCCACCTACTGAAAGGTTAGAGGAGAACTTGTGTTTTGATATCCAGTTCACATTCCAAAAGTATGGAGTGAGGGGGGTCTAGAGAGTGTGAGGGAGGCTGTTCAAAAAACTACCTGTTTTTCAGTATGCCTAAATCTTTCCTTTTAATTTAATAAACAAGACACCATTCACATTTTAATACGGAAGCATTTAGAATCTCAATTCCTAGTATATTCATTTAAAATTGTGCACATCTTTGAAATGAAAGTGTTAAATATACTTTTAAATAAATGGACAAATGGAATGGGATCTCCTTACCTATGCAACCTCATCGCTTTTTAATTTCTTCACCTCTCATCTCCACTTCCAAAAAAACACACAATATAGCTATTTACTTTTATGTTAATTCCTAAAAAGCTATTAACAGACACTATGGCAAAGGACAGAATTTATACAGCATTCAATTGCTGAACCGTATAGCAATGAGAACGAGTATTAAAAGTTAGCTTGCTAGTCAGCTTTGCAGATAGGAAATGGGAGACATTGCAATGTAAACCTGTGGACAGACGAGCCTTTTCTAGCATAATGTGTGTTGCTGGCAAAGGCGTAAAGCAACAAGACTTGGGTGGACAGGGCACAACTTCAAAACTTGCAGATGACAAAACTTGGAAGCATTGGGACATTTGAAGAGATGGCGATAGCCTTTAAGAGGACATAGACAAGTGGCCAATTGGGCAGACAAGTGAGTGAAAGAAATTTCATGCAAAGAAGCATGAAGTGATAAAATTGATACTAAGAACTAGGAAATGTGTACAAAAGGCACATTTCTAAAGAGGGTTCAGGAGCAGAGAGACCTGGAGGTACATGCGCATAAAACATTGAAGGCGGCAAGGCAGGTTGAGTAAGTGGTAAATAAAGCATATAGGAGCTGACTCTCTAAATAGAAGCATAGAGTACAAAAACAAGGAAGTTATGATACACCTTGCTAAAACACTAGTTTAGTGTCAATAGGAGTATTGTGCCTGGTTCTGCCCATCACATTTCAGGGTGTGACAACATTAGACAGGATGCAGAAAATATTCATCAGAATAAAGTTCCTCGTCCCTTGAACCAGTTATGCAGATAGACTGGAGAAGCAGGAAAGGAGATTTCACGCAGGTATTCTAAATCATGAGGGGTCAGGGCAAAAGATATAAGGAAAAACTGTCCCCATTGGCAGAATGATCAAGAAACAGAGGACACTGATTAAAACTGACTGACAAGAGAAGCAATGGCAAAGAGGAAATCTATTTTTAAAAACGCAGTGTGGTTCGGATGCGGGAAGCACTAGCCCTGTGTGTGGTGGATGCAGATTCAATTAAGGTCTTCAAAAGAGAATTAGAATCATTTAAAGAGAAAATGTTTGAAGAGCTACAGGAAAGGCAAGGGAGTGGGACTAGGTGAGTTGCTCTTGCAGACAACCAGCATAGGCATGAGGGGCTGAACAGCCTCTGCCTGTGCTCTAAACATTCTATGAACAATTTACACAACTATTTAGATAAACTGGAAGCATTGCCTCATGGGTCTTCTATGTTGCTAGGACATTGCAACAATATTTTTTGCCCATTCTCTCATCCAGGTAGCGTGCTGTCTGTGCGAAGGGCAGAGGATGTCAGCTAAGTTGAGGAACCAATTATCCAATTTCCAATACGGATTTAAAAATAATCTATATTTGGTACATTTATCAAAGTCCTTTAGATCAGCTACTGCATGGATCAGATTTAATGTCAAGTCCAATTACTCTGTCAATCTCTTCACTTCTAAAGATGTGCTGCACAAGATGTTGCAAGTCTAGCTTGTAACAATAAATTTATGGTGCTGATGAGAATTAGTGCCTTTAAGGCCCTCCAGTGTTTTCCCTGAATGAACTAGTACCAAAATTAAGGGCAATTTTCTTCTTTTAACTTGGTTTCTAAACTGGATTAAGGAGGAACGAAAATAAATTGGGAGAATTTGAGAGAACTGAATTGAATATTAGCAAAACAATGGATGATAAATTAAAGGCAACAGAGATGTATGCGGCTGCTGAGACACACCAGGATGATTGCTTGAGCAACACGTACAACAAATGAAGTTTTGAGGAAAAGTTGGCACACGAGAAGAACTTTTGCAGATGATCAACAAGAGACAACTGCATTTCTTTAGGCACATACATGGAAGAGAAACCAGATAATCTGGCAGCGACTGGTAAAATTGAGGACATAGCAAGAGGCTGATAAAGGAGCATATATACCAACTGTTTAAGAAACAGAACAGGTATAATATTTGAGAATAATGGATACTATATCAAGGACCGTGGAAGCTGGACAGCCTTGACAATCTTAAAGAATGGCACCTGAAGAATCACACACACAAGTGTGCAGGATTTGGAAGCTGGATCTTGGACACCTCAGGTACTTTAAGTTACTCAAGTTATCCAAAATGATCAAATAGTCTTTTCAGTTACTAATACAACATTAAACAACGCAGTTAACTCAAACACAATTTGTTAATATTATCATCCATTTTTGTTACCTGACGCCCTCTACGGTCGTCTTGCCGTTGGTAATGGCTTGGCAATCCTGACCCAAGCCTGTGATGATTCTGCTGGAATATACCACTTTGAGACTGCATGATACGATTCCATGCCAACTGCTGCTCAATCCCCTGGTTTCTATGAAGTAAAAAGTCAGCTGGCTGTTATACTTCAGAATGGGCTGTATTTAATTGTCAAATACAAACTTTATGCTCTAATTAAAAAAAAAACACATTTTGTGGGTTATATAGGAATCAACTGAGAAAGTTTCATTTAGAGATCCACTGACAACTGATTAGGAACAAGTGGCAAAATATGGGAAATGCCCAAATATCCGTTATGAAAGGTAGACAAAAGGATCATATAAAAGCAAAATACTGCAGATGCTGGAAATCCAACATAAAAACAAAATGCTGGAAATGCTCAGCAGGTCAGGCAGCATCTGCGGAGAGAAAGAGTCAACATTTCAGGTCAACGACCTTTCAGACTACTGAATATTGCCAGTATTTTCTGTTTTTATTGTATAAAAAGAGTATTCTGAGACACCAACTCACTGCAATAGTCTGTTCCAGGATCTCTACCAATAAAATTCTAGCCAGCTGTTTGAAGGTTCAGAAAGTAATGGAGGGAAATCTGATAAATCTACATTCTTATCCTTCAAAGTGGGGACAGGCAAACCTGAATCTAACACTGCCACCACACACCCCACAGTGACACTGTGGCACAGTGGTTAGTACTGCTGTCTCAGTGCCAGGGACCCGGGTTTGATCCCCAGCTTGGGTCACTGTCCGTGCTGAGTCTGCACGTTCTCCCCATGTCTGCGTGGGTTTCCTCCGGGTGCTCCGGTTTCCTCTCAGTCCGAAAGACATGCTGGCTAGGTGCATTGGCCATGCTAAATTCTCCCTCTGTGTACCCGAACAGTGTCGGAGTGTGGCGATGAGGGGATTTTCACTAACTTCATTGCAGTGTTAATGTAAGCCTGTTTGTGACACTAATAAATAAACTTTCAACACAACAAGCCTATAATTCGAGTAAGCAACTTCCACCATAATCTAATTTGCTTTAGAATGTTTTTCCTGAATATCTGCAATGTACTTTGTGTCATACCATGCAGAAAAACTCTTCAACAATTTATAAGTCAAGTAGACACTACAATATGTTTCAGATTTTGCTTCTCTAAATCCTTAGTTCCAGATTTACTGACCTAGAACATCCTGGTTGAACCAGGCTTTGTAACGTCATTTTAATTAGCTATCCTTCCTGACATCGCAGATCAACAATCAACATCATGATTCATGCATACATCAATCGCGGTTCAAGAATATTCAAATATACCACACTAGAAAGCTTACAACCGTGAAAAATTAATTTTAACTCCAATGATGGAATAAGTGCAAAACATTATTGTTACAAAATCTAAATTGATGTCAAAATTCTTGTTTTTATTCAGTTTTCATAATTGTATGACAGCAGCGACTTATTCTTAAAGAAGTTTGACTTGTGGTTAAACTTTCATTTTGCCTAATAATTTGGCATCAAACCCTTGTATATTGGCATGTTAATACATTATTTATAACTGATGAACTCAAGCCCTTTGCTGATAGTTCCAAGATGGGGACAACCTGTTTTGGCCAAAAACCAAAAAAACCCGACAATCCACACGAGTAGTAAACAATCCACCAGGAGAACGCTGCTTTATTTTCTAAATAGTCAGACACTTTCATGAAGTCTATTCTTTCCAGTTAATTGCAGGTTGTAAATGGATTCTTACTGCCGAGTATTTTGAATCTAGGGTAGGGCTGTGGCTGTATTTTCCCATCCATTATGCTACTCAATATGTCAGAAGGTCTGATCGGGAAGAAACCTTTTCAAGTCCCATTGATGCAGTTTCAATTGACCGTGGTGACCTAGCAACACAAGCACTAATTGGCACAGGCTGACTGACATTTGGTGTACAGTTTATATGGGAACAAGAATCCACTTCAATTATTACTCAGCTTGTCAGCCTAGATTCCCAACAGGAAGAAACATTTAATTGTCACTATCATCCTGAAGATGTAAAAAGAGGAACAGGTATGAAAGTACTGGAAAAGTACCAAGTGCTAAACAATTAAATTGTACCAATCTACAAGGTTTAAATCAAGCATTCAATTATGTCTGCAAATGTTGCATTGCAAGTTCAAAGCTTCTGGTTTTTTAAAATACAAGCAAGCGGTTAAAACAGAATTTCCATATCCTAATTTAAGGTTATTTCAGCTTCCTTCACTCGGTTCGGAATATAAAAGTACATAAGCACAACCACTATGCACAAGTTTAATGCTTCATAAGGGGTCAGAGTTGCACCCTTCTTGACAAAGATTCCCTCGTTCAGAATAAACAGTTTCCCAGATTTCAAAAAGGTGGTGCCTCCCCCCCACCCCCCAACTTTACAGAGCTCATGCCAAGGAACCTCCCTTGTTCTCACTTCACGTACGATGATTATAATAGACGAGCACTTCCTTTGAGAGAACTTAAAAGGGTGGATAAGAACTACTTTGGATCTGCAAATATCAAAAGTTTATGGAAAAACCACCATATTGCACTGCAATAGTTAAACTGCCCACTTTTGAAAGGTGGCATGCAAAATGAAACAGCACTCATTCCGGTTCTGTAAATTCAAGTTGGCCATGTACAAAATGTTTTCAGCTCACCAGCTATTGTGGAAGCTTAAGTAGCTCCACAGAACATCACAAAAAAAGATCAATATGTGATTTGTGCATCACTCAAAAATAAATACTATTACACATGCAATACTAATAACCTTGGATTACTACAGGTAGAGTTAAGAGATATCGATTATCATCACTTTCTTTGACTCGGTCAGGACATGTCATCTATCTCTAATTTACAGAAAATTCAACGAGACAACATACAAGGTTTACTGGATCTATCTTTTCATTGAAGAAATGACAATGGAGCACAGGTTGGATCTATTTTTCAAATTACAGCACGAGGAAGAAAAGCTTGCAACCTACAATGGAACTTGGCTATTCTGCGTAGAAATATAATACTGCAGAAACATCTTGAAGCTGTTAACCTTGGTGTTATTTATATGGGCTTTTCAAAGTAGAAATATTAACATGCTGAAACTGAAGCTACAGAAGGTGCAACAACAGTCTGGAAACATTTTTGCTTAAACTTACAAAGTTGAAACAATTTCTTGTACAAAAATTTCACATTCATGCCTTACATGTACACATACACATCCCTTACAAAATCCCTTATTACAAAACCATGTCACATTCATTCTACAGCACAGTACTATTGAACTTTACAAACTCAGTAATCCTCCTTCAGGTTTCTTCTGTATTTAATTCAGTTCAATCTTAAGTAGTTAAAGAAACTGTTTTCGGTTGCCACTAATAACTACTGACCTACAGTGACACTGCTCCACAATAGGCTTGTCAGGCCTGAAAAGTTGTACCAAAGAAGCTGATTAGTACTTGAAGAGGTTTGTAGCAAGAATCAATGGTTCGTCTGTACTAATACTGTGGTTCCAGCACAAAATGATAATAGTGGAACACATTAGTTATGCCTCATTAATCTTCATGATTCTCAAAAGAAATTTGCTTAGCCTATCCAAAAATTTAATGCAGCTTTAAGCTTCCAATACTGAATTTTATAATTGTAGACACAGCATTCAATCAAGTCATAGTCACCAAACCTTAAAATAAATAGCTTTCAAAGAAAAATCAACAAATTTTGCCAAGATTAATTTAATATCATAATAGATGCATTATGTATGTAGCTTAATGAAGTAAACTAAATTGGTTAATCTTTTCTCACCAGGACACTGAATATTGGGATGGTTAAAGCAAATTCAATTTTTATTATGGAGTAGGAATTGGTTAAAAACACAAGATGCTTCTGAGCAGGAAGAATGTTCGGCAGAGGCGGTTAGCTAAGAACACCTGTGTAAAACTACATAATCACTAGAAAAATGTTTACCAGGCATTTGGGATAATTTCTTCCTTATTTTTAAAGAATAAGTTGTCTCAAATCTGTGTACTTTTTATATTTAAATTCACTTACTCATTGCTGCTTTGCATTAATAAATCCACCACAGTCACTAAAACGGATGCAAGAATGAAGATGTTTACAGCAGAGGATATTTTATTAAACTAATTTTGCACCAATGTAGTTTGCAAATGGCTAAATAGAAAAAAGATCAAAGAGAGAACAAGTCATTGTTAATTGAAGGGCCAAATTTAAATGTTAAATGATTACTGAATGCAGATTTGATCCATCTTAACCTTTAAACAACAACCATAACTATATGAACAGAATCCAGAGACAAGACATAAGAAAATATAAATTCTCTTATGCAGAATTACTTGTCTTTAAAACATAGAAACTCAGGACTTTTTGGTTCAAATAGTCAACGTATTAGAAGTAGAACTAGGCATTTTCTAATTAGGGCAAGAATTATTTTCCACATCAATAATGGCAAAAGTTAGCTGATACAAGTATTAATGGAATCCCAAAAGCTCCTGCAGAAAGGAAGGGAATAGCCTCCTTGATCCAGCCATCCAATGAGTGATTCATAATCATTCACCTGCTATCCAAGGAAGCCAGTCACGAACGCATCATTAGAGCACAAAGCTGTCAGCACCATCACATGTTGCTCTCTTTGAGCTCTCAGTTGCCCTTTGGCAAGACCTCAAAATCTGGATGCAAAGCCTAGTCTGGCACAAACACATGTCCAATTGCATGTAAAGCTCACTGGGATATTTTTGGGCTTTCCTGGTGTTTCTTTTTTTGGTATAAAGTACGTTTACAACACTGTTCACTGTGTCATAAAAGAGAATGTTTCCTTTCAGGGCAATGGATATCCCCAGTAAGGGGCAGCACGGTAGCACAGTGGTTAGCACTGCTATAGCGCCAGGGACCCGGGTTTGAATCCTGGCTTGGGTCACTGCCTGTGTGGAGTTTGCATGTTTTCCTCGGGTGCTCCGGTTTCCTCCCACATTCTGAAAGATGTGCTGGTTAGGTGCATTGACCTGAACAGGTGCCAGACTGTGACTACTAGGCAAATTTCACAGCAACTTTTAATATAAGCCTTACTTGTGACTAAATTAACTTTAATCTATTGGGCAATGGTCTTATTGCGCCTTGGGTCTAAACCCTATAATTAAAGGAGTTAAATGTTGACAGCAAATAAAGATAAGCAATCTGTTTAGTTTAGAGAGCATCTTTGAGACAGGGAGAAACTTGACTTACAGTAATTTAGCCCGAGTGGGAAACTAATGCATCCCAAAGAATGCCAACCTCATTTGGAGTTTGCCTTGAGCAAATAAATATTTCATCTAGTGTTAGCTTCTCTTCCTTATTTAGAGGGACTCAAAGGTACTGTACTTCAGCAGCTATCTGCATTTGTTAATCCCACCACATGTAAAAGCAAGGCACCCAAGGAGTTGAGTTATGAATCAAAGCTCTTTTCAAAACTACAGACAGTAGATTATCCCTACATTAATACTGATTTCAGCTACAACAAACTATTCAGTCTTGGCTCCACTAAAGTGTTTAGGACCATGGGTGATACCATCACCAAGGCAGTTTATCAAGAGCTGTTGTGGAATAAGTCAGCCTTGCTGGTTTAGAAGTCTGGAGGAGAATTAAATAATTCAAGTAATGGATCATTGTGCTCTTCACTACCAGTAGAAAGATCTTTTCTGATAATGCACAACTGTTTCAATTATCTAGAGAAGGATAGAATGATGCAAACACATTGTGGCATGAAGGGAAACAAAACAAAGGGCTCTACAAAATCCTAAAACTTACTAAGGAATGCACTTGTAAACAACTTCTAGTGTTACAACCACACTAAACGCATGGTTCATCTCATGGTTCACTGAGTCCAGCATGGGCCTTGTACAAAGCCCAAGACATACAAAAGTGATGTCCTTTTATGCACCATCTTATCTATGAAGGTTATGCACAACCCAAATGGTCAAATGGTTGAGTGCATTGCTACACCAGTTCTGAGCAAGTTTTCTGTATACACTGAAGGATTCCTTGACCTTTGCAAAGACCACACTGGACTTGAATATCGATAGCAATATTGCGGTTATGCGCTTGTTTGACATTGCTCGCTTATTCACTAGTGTGCTGCTCAAGGAAGCCATAGACACATGCACCACATCACTACACCACGGTGATCTACACGCAACCCCATTGTTTGAATCAAACTTATGAACTCAGCAACTTGTGCTGTTGAGTTCAGTTTTAATGACACCATGTATTCCTCAATAGATACGCTTGCCATGGGATCCCCTCTAGAACCTTTTATTACTCACATCTTTGTCTGTTTCCAAGTGAAATGTGTCTTCAATGGAATGACCCCATACCTCCTACCCCTTGCATATTTCCAATACATTGATTATATGTTTGCTGTATTTGAATCTGCAGCTGCATGCAAGACTTTCCTTATAGAATTTTTGCTATCTGTTTTATATTGAGCTAGTTTACTCTCATAATCCATCCTACTATTCTTTATAGATTTTTTTGAGACTTTTTGTTGACCTTTAAAGATTTCCCAATCCTCTAGTTTCCCACTAATCTTTGCCACTTTGTATGCATTTTCTTTCAATTTGATAGCCTCCTTTATTTCCTTAGATATCCATAGCTGATTCTCTCTTTTTCTACAGTCCTTCCTTATAACTGGTATATACTTGTGCTGAGCACTGTGAAAGATCGCTTTGAAAGTCCTCCACTGTTCCTCAATTGTCCCACCATAAAGTTTTTGCTCCCAGTCTACCTTGACCAACTCCTCCCTCATCCCATTGTAGGCTCCTTTGTTTAAGCACAAGACACTGGTATTGGATTTTACCTTCTCACACATCATCTGTATTTTAAATTCAACCATACTGTGATCGCTTCTTCCGAGAGGATCCCTAACTGCAAGATCATTAATTATTCCTGTCTCATTACACAGGACCAGATCTAGGATAGCTTGCTCCCTCATAGTTCCATTGCATACTGTTCAAGGGAGCGATCGCGGATACATTTTATGAACTTCTCCTGAAGACTGCTTTGACCGACCTGGTTTGACCAATTGACATGTAGATTAAAATCCCCCATGATAATTGCTGTCCCAGTTTTACTTGCATCAGTTATTTCTTTGTTTATTTCTCGCTCCACCATGATGTTATTATTTGGTGGCCTATAGACTACGCCCATCAGTGACTTCTTCTTCTTACTATTTCTAATTTCCACCCAAATGGATTCAATCTTTTTTTCCATAGAACCTATATCATCTCTCACTACTGCCCTGATGTTAAAGAACAAAGAAAATTACAGCACAGGAACAGGCCCTTAGGCCCTCCAAGCCTGCACCAACCATGCTGCCCAACTTAACTCAAAACCCCCTACCCTTCCAGAAAGAACAAAGAAAATTAGAGCACAGGAACAGGCCCTTCTTAAATATCAGAGCGACACCACCTCCCTTACCTTCCTGTCTGTCCCTCTGAACAGTCTGATACCCTGGATATTTAACTCCCAGTCGTGACCATCCTGCAACTGTGTCTCTGTAACGGCCACCAAATCATACTCATTCGCGATGATCTGTGCCGTCAATTCATTTACCTTGTTTCAAATACTACAAGCATTCAGATAGTATCCTTACGCTAGTTTTGGTACTTTCTTTTTGTATTTTAACACCCCCATTAATAACATCTCCTGAGTTCTCCTTCCTTAACTTTTTTCCTGGATTTTGATGTAGTTGGAACCTTCTCCCCACATGCTAACCTGCTGCTTTGCTTTCTATTAACCGTTATATTTCCCGTAGTTTTACTCTTTCCTTCCCCCCAACTTGCTAGTTTAAAGTCCTTGTGACCACCCCATTTATCCTTTTCGCTAGAACACTGGTCCCAGATCGTTTCAGGTGAAGACCGTCTCAATGGTACAGATCCCTCCTGTTCCAATACTGATGCCAATGCCCCATGAAATGGAACCCCTCTTTCCTACATCATTCCTTTAGCCACGTGTTAACTTTCCTAATTTGCTCAACCCTATGCCAATTTGCATGTGACTCAGGGAGTAATCCAGAGAATATAACCCTTGAGGACCTGTTCTTTAATTTAGTTCCTAGTGCTTGATAATCCCCAAACAGGTCCTCTTTCCTAGTCTTGCCTATGTTGTTTGTCCCAACGTGGACTTCAACAACTGGATCCTTCCCCCTCCCACTCCAATATCCTTTCAAGCCAGTCAGAGATGTCCCTCACCCTGGCACAAGGCAAGCAACATACCATGTGGGACTCATGATCTGGCTTAGAAAGGATGCCATCAATCCCCCTAATTATAGAATCCCCGACAACTATCACTTGTCTTTTTGCTCCCTCCTCTTGAATGGACTCTTGTACCATGGTGTAATGGTCGGCTAGCTCATCCTCCCCATAGCCCTTTTCCTCATCCACACGGTGCAAGTACACCATACCTGTTGGACACGGTCAAGAACTGAGGCTGCTCAGTTCTTGATTTCAGGATCCCTCGACCTGCCTCACTAAGAGTCACACCCTGCTGTCCATGACCACTGACCGAATTAGAGGTACTTAATCTACCGGGTGTAATCGCCTTCTGAAACAAAGTGTTCAGATAACTCTGCCCCTCCCGGATGAACCACAGCTTCTGAAGCTCTGACTCCAGCTCATCAATTCTGAAGTTCTTCGAGCAACCAACACTTGCTGCAAATGTGGTAATTGAAGCTCGCAATGGGATCTGCCAGCTCCCACATCATGCAACTACAGCACATCACTTGCCCAGGCATCTCTACTTAGTTAATTAATTAGTTTTTTAAAAAAGTTTGCAGTGTTCTTTTTCAAATTTAGCACAGATTTCCTAATAGCCAAACAGGTCACAGCGTCCTTTTTCAGGTTTGTTTTCCAGGAGTTAGATTTATACTCAGTGCTGCTGCTCCGCCCTTTCCCTGGAGGCCAGGTCACGGATCCCTGAGACCAGTTTGATTTATACTCAGTGCTGCTGCTGCTCTGCCTGGTCCCTGATGACTTTCCCTTGCTTGTGCTCCTCACCGTGACTTTTTTATTTGTTTATATCCAATTCAATTCAATCAAAGTCTCAGCAAGTGAGACATTCCAGATCCAAGCTGAATGGACAGGCTCACCACTTCCTGTCTTGGACTTGATCTACATGATCCAAGCTGATTGGAGCAGGCATTGCACCTCCTCCAAGGCTTGATCTCATTTGCATCTTAGCCAAAAGGCCGAGCTGCTACTTTAAAAAATTGCTTCAAATGAAGCCTCAGTGTAACCTCATGACTTTGGCCATGACTTTTTTTTGGTTGGGGGGGGGGGGGGGAAAGAGGGAAATACTTTAGTGTTTGGGGTTTAACTGTCCTTTACAAACAGCTCCTCCACGAACCACTTTCTGGAAGCAGTGACTGCACCTATGCAAATTTTCCCCACAACAGCCAATCAGCGTCACCGCTCCGCCATCCTTGCTGGATGCTTGCCTTCACATTAACACGTGGGGTGTCTTCTGAAGGATGTGATTGGAAGTGAGAGTCATGCTCGCAGTATGGGTCACTTGTGTGTGCTAGAAGAGTTATATATTCACACACAGGGCACCCTGTTCTTTGAAAACAGAAAATTTAATTTCTATGCATTGCACTTTTTAAAAACTAAACAACGCTTGGGGACAACAACTCTTTGGTTTGATGCTCATGGCAATGCTTTGGCCAATCAGAATCAACTTGCCCAGTTTGAATTTAAACAAAAGTCTGGAAGTTAACTTTTTTTAGTACAGTTCCCCATGGCACCACCTCTACAAATCAGTACCCACTTGCCAACTCTTCTCATGTAGTATAAATTGTTGCTCCCTTTGAGATTTGGCATTCTTGCAATTTCATCCTGATGAGCACAAGGCAAAAAGCCCCAACAGCATGTCTCTTTTGTCACGGATCTGGAATGTTACAGGACAATTTGATCAATATGTTCAATGGGAACAGAAAGGTAGGTAGGTAAGAGAGGGCAAAAAGAGTATTTCCACCAACTGGGGAATTTCAGATTGGGGCAAAGTCTAAAAACGAGAGCCAGACCTTTTAAAGCATGTAACTAGGAAATATTTACATAGTGGTAGAAGTTGACAACTCCCTTCTGCAAATGACAATTATTGCTTGATCAATTATTAATTTTAAATCATAAATGTGTTATCTACAGGGGTGGAGGTATATTAAACAAAGGCAGGATATGGAGTTAGGTCGCAGATCAATCATGACCTCACTGAATGGCGGAACAGGCTTAAGGGGCTAAATCGCAGTCCTTGACTCAATGTTCCTAATTAGGTTTGAGGTTGAATACATGTAGTTGTGTTCCAATTTTCATAATTTATGAAATTAACTGAAAACTCAGGAGATTCTGGAAATTTACATGACTTCTGTGCACACTGTTTCTTCATAGCAAAACAATAAAGTGGGATCCAGCAGGTTCTATATGTATGGTCTCATTTTCACCCCTATTCGTCAGTCAGTTCTTTGCCATAAAAATCAAACGTAACGTACATTTGTTCAGGTTATCAATATTTGATACATAAAAATCAGGAAAGCTGTATTACGCTACCCAATGTTTGGAACTAACCGATGGACTATGGAAGGTTACGAACAGTGGCAATGTAAAAACTAAAATCTGAAATCAGCAATCCTGCTGCCCAAGTTTGACAAGCATAAGCTAATAAAGTTGTTCAAATTCCTGATTAACAATGTAGAGCACATTAATATTGAAAGCTTTTTTCAATGCACAGGATCTTTAACAGCATGCTTTTGGAAACAAGCGCTTCATTCTCATTATTGTAGGCAGCTGACGAATAAATAGATAACCTGTTAGTGACTTCACTGCTTTTACGTACGCATCTATGTGGTACATCTTAAATCCGAATAACAGCTATTTTTGGCTTATATTAAGGTATCAATAAAGAAGCATTCCCATGCATTAAAGATTCCCTTTATTTTGCTTTGTGGACAGTTTTCTCATGCTTTTTTTCCCCATCCACTTGAAGATCTTTCCATGACAATGCACTTACCTGGCAGGTGAATAAAGACTGTGTACATCATCTGATACTTTCAATAAACTTCAACTAATGCCTAGTTGAAAATTAATATAAATTGTTTGGGGATTTAATTGGTTGATAGTAAACCATTTCTCTTATCATCATATGTTGCCCTCAGTGCAAGCTTAGATGAGTACCAAATTTGTTTATTCCCTCCTAACCAGCGTGTAGCGGTACATACATCCACTGCTCTCCAGCATTTCACAAAAGTGATCACTACTCACCCATGGGCCCAGAATATATCAGATTGGAGGATCAGCATCCACACAACCACATGACATGGGGTCTCAGATATCTACTGGAAGCAAGAGTTCTCCCAGTATTTTTCTCATTTCATTGTGAGAAATGCCAATGCCAATTTTAGCACTCCAATGGCCGAAATCATGAACAACATACTGATTTCATTAGGTATGCTCAAATGCCCCACTTTAATGTAAATGATTTGATAAGACCATAAAAGGAAGCATACAGCTAGCTTTCCGTGGTTAAATTTCATAACACAGCAAGCCAAACATCAGTTCTTGCAGCTACACTGCAATTTGGGAACCAACAATTCAGGATACCCTTAACAGGATCTGACTTTTCACCTGCTAAATATATCAGCAAAATAGATATGCTCTTTGAAAAAAACACGTATGCTCATTTTAATGAGACACCACATTAAAGAAAGCCCTGCTTGAACAGGTATGGTACAATTTACATACCGCAACAATTGAAAATTACAACAACAAAAAGAAAATCCCAGCTCAAGTACAAGTTTTTCCACCAGATAGACAACGCTGAACAGAATAATTTCAAATGTGGCAGATAACACGACTATCCGTACACACTCGTAATTAACTACCATAATGTATTTATCACAGGTTTACACATGCCCCATCTAAACAAGATCAAAAATTAAATAAAGACAATGCAAGATATTAGAAAACAATAAATCGAAGAAAATAAACCTGCGTTTATAAAATGACTTTCACATCTTCAGCATTTGCACTTATTGAAGTACTTAAGTACTTCAGGCCAGCACAGTAGCAAATTATACTCATCAGGATTCCATAAACAGCAATAAGAAAAATGATCAGTAATTCTCTGCTGGTGGTGTTCGTCGAGGGATGTTAGCCAAGGATATTACACAAATACATGCAAACTACATTCATTATGTTGGTCTTCCAGACAGACAAAATGAACAGCCTTAAAGTTACGTAGTTCTTACCTCTGAGGTATAAGCTGCTGAAAAAGTGGTTGTGGACCACGCCATGCATCTTGGGGTCTCAAACCTGTGGATAATACAACTGTATCAGTAGGATTACAATAAAAAATTTCTTCACAATCTTTGCATTAGAATACTTCAATATTGGGACTTGGTGAAAACAAAAAAAACCATAAATCTGTTACGTCTTTTTATATGGAGCATTACAACCAAACTTCATGTTTTCCAAAAGGTCAGTCAATGGTAAACTAAGTTTTCATGAAATCCCACAGACTGAATAGAAAATTCATGCTTGTGTACTGACTGCAATTACCTTTCCATCACCTGCAAAAACTTGTTTAAAGTGGTGTTTCTTTGATAAACTTCTAGATGTGCAAGGGCTTTAAAACATGCTGCCTTTGCTATGTGTGGTCTGATATGAAATGTTTTGGGGTAGTCTCAGTCTACTGCCCAGTGCCTAATTCAGCAACGAATGACAGTCAATCAGCCTGAAAGATATTAGAAATGCTACTCCAAACCATTTAAGTAAAAATGAAAAACATCATACTGATACGCAAGTGGATTTTAAAAGTTTTATGGGATGTGAGCATCTGAAGCTAGCCCAGCACTTGTTGTCCATCCCAAAGTGTCCTTGAAAAAGTGGTGAACTCACTTCTTGAACCGCTGCAGTTAATCAGGTGCAGACACACGCACTGTTGTTGAGGAAGTCGTCCCAGGATTTTGACCCAGCAACAGTGACTGAACGGCAATATATTTCCAAGTCAAGATAATATGTGGCTTGAAGGGGAACTTGTAGGTAGTGGTGTTCCCATGTGTCTGCTGTCCTTGTACTTCTAGGTGGCAGAGATTGTAGACTTGGAAGATGCTGTTGAAGAAGTCTTGGTAAGTTGCTGTAGTGCATCTTGTAGATAGTATGCACTGCTGCCACTGTGCATTGGTGGTGGAACAAGTGATTAAGTTGGTGGGTAGGGTGACAATTAAGTGGGCTGCAATGTCCTGGATGGTGTCAAGTTTCAAATGTTGTTAGAGCTGCACTTATCCAGGAAAGTGTGTGTGTGTGTGTGTGTGTGTGTGTGTGGTGGGGGGGGGCGGGGGGGGGGGGGGCGGGGAGGGGAGAGAGGAGAGGAGAGAGAGAGGGAATGGCGAGGCTAAGATTATTGGTCTCCAACAGCCACAAGCATCTTCCTTTGTGCTAGGTATGGTTCCAATCAGTGGAGATTTGTCCCAGCAATTCTCATTGACTTCAGTTTTCCAAGGATCCTTGAAGTCACACTCGGTCAAAAACTCGCGGTGTCAAGGTCAGTCACTCTCACCTCCCTTTTTGATTTTGGCTCTTCTTGCCCATGTTTGGACCAAGGCTATAATGAGGATGCTCTTGAAATTGGGGATGAATTATATTGTTGAAGCTCTCTTTCTCTGTTCTGCACCTATCTATGCTATCTGGCAAGTGCTTGGCATTGTCCATGGGTTTCCAAATGGCACACGTTAAACTTCTACCTTAATCTCACCTTGAGCAGAACTTTTGATGAGTTGCTTCAGTGCATCTTGCAGATGGTACACACTGCTGCCACTATACATTGGTGGTGGAGGGAGTCAAAGTTGAAGGTGGTTTATCCGAGTTTACTGTACTTTGGATTAGTTTGTGATCTTTATGGATTAGGCATGTCGAGCAGATCATTCCATTTTGTTTGACTTTGCTGACAATGAAAAGCAGTAAAAGGTTTAACTGAGTGGGATTACACCTAGTACAATTGTCTGACGTTTGTTCCGAGGTTAAGCAGTCTTGTCACTTACAAAATGCATTTACAGGAAGAAATGAGTTTATAGGGTAAACCTATATTAATTCTAAAGTAGACTAGATCATAACTATAAGTACTTTATTGAACAGCCATTAATCAGATTCTGGTTTATATCTAGCAACACCGAAGCCACCTCAGATGTACTCTTAGATACAAATGTGCTACAAAGCTTTCTTCGCCTTCACCCATTCTCTCCTGTTATCTGATCTGACATCTAATCTCGACATCAATCGTCCACTAGAAAGTATATTATGATGCTGACTAACAACTCTTCCTACCATTGTGAGATCTGCATTAGCATATCTTATTGACTTAGCATTCATCACTGTAATACTGCAGAAAGAACTCAGCAAAAAGGTATAGGGAGTGCCCACCATCCACTCTGTGCCACTGCACACTGGTACGCCAATGGCTCATCGTGTTACAAGGCATCTTTTACACAAAAGACAATCAATGCAATTAAAGGCGATGTGTTGGAGCCTTGACTATTCACTATATTTATTAATGATTTAGATGATGGAATAGAAATAAACACACCCAAATTTGATGATACAAAATCACAGCACTGTAAGTAGTGTAGCTGGAAGCAGACAACTACAAATATTAAGTGAATGGGTAAAATGGTGGCAAATGGGTTTCAATGGAGGCGTATATGAGCTTGTCCACTTTAGACCTAAGAAACGGTGGAGGCCCAGAGACTTGTATATAGATTAAAATGTTCACAAACTGGGACATAATATAACAAAAAGGTTACTGGATTACTGGCCTTTATATCTTAAAGAATAGAATATAAGGAGATAATAATAGGTGTGCTTCATTTTTACAAAGCCCTGGTTAGACCACACTTAGGATTGCTCTGTGCAATCTTGGGCACTACATCTTAGGAAATGAAACACACATTAGTTACGATTTGAAAGCTCAATTAATAGGTGTTTACTAGAATGCTCATAATGTATTTTAGTTTTGAGTTGGAAGAGAGGAGCGAGAGAGAAAAAAGGAAAGGAGGGAGGGAGACTGGTTAAGGATATGGGTGTCTTTGGCCTGCTGCAACTTACCCCTGAATGGATTGAATTGGAACAGATAGAATATTAAGGATGAAGTAATTGATACCAGAACTGGGAAAAATAAAGTGACTGTGCTGCTGGTTCAAAGGTAATGTTGATGCTGCAGGATTGGGTAGTGGAAAGCAGTAGGTGGAATTAAGAGATGAGGGATGAATAATCGAGTGAAGGGAGAGGATCTCCCCCACAACCACCACTCCAAATGCAGTCTACAGCTGCTGGCAATTCCTTTCCCTACTAGACTATCCCACAGCTGAAAGGATAAAAGAAAAAGACTGAGACATGTGGATCATGATAGAGGAAGGAACAAAACAAGGGGCAAGAAGCTCAACTGCAGGTAAAAAAAAAGTCTCTTAATGACATTATACAATAATCATATTCTCCGACTTGCCATTTGGCAAAACCGTGGGAGACCAACTAATATACAAATAAATGCGTCACAGCTGCATCTCCAGCTGGTTTTTTAATTCACTGAATTATATAAAATCATAACTAAAGAGGGGATGCATTAATGAAGAGGTGACAAATAGGAAAGAATTTTCTCAAGTTCAGAAACAGCCAACAACAGCCTCATTGAAGTAGAAGGATGAGCCTGTCGCGACCTTGGCTCCCCATTAACCCTCTGCACCTGCTCTTGGAAAAATAGTTTGCACCGGACCCAAATAGTAAAATGAAAAGAATCACCAAAGAAAGAATAGATTTACCTATTTTGGAAAGACCTGGAACCATGATATTCATGGCACACCTGCAAAATGCCTGGACCCCGGGTCGCCTACAAGCTCCCAGAGCCTCTTCTGTGAGTTGATACTAACCCTGGCAGTTGCCTACATGGCATATATCAGTTACAACTTTTATAACTTTTAACTGACAAGAACGAGCATCCATGACACAGGTGAGGAATTTAATTTCTAAACCCGCTGATCCAATGGAAAGCTGAAAGTATAGACTCTGGGGGAACAATTGACAAGTAACTGAAAGCTCTCTTTAGTTTTGCAGAAAGGCAGTACTAACTCTCAATTCTGTCCCCCTCCCGGAGATGTTTGCATTCTCGAAAAGAATTTACTTGATCACATTCAATAGGTTATTTCTAACATGTCACATGTAGGAAATTAAACTTTAAACCACGTCAAATTTCAAAGTGGAATCTTAGAAAAAAATAGTCCCAACCATATGAAGTGGATTCATTTGTGCTAAGGTAATCTTCCTGTGATAAGAGGCAGAAACTGCCTAAAGTCTTCACTTTCTAAATGTTTTCCAGTTGTTAACAGTAGTAACATCTGACCGAAGTCTCCATCTGCTATATGAACAATTAGGACAGCTAGTAATTTACAGTACAAATAACTGACTTAATCTGCTTGAAATCAGTGGAGCTTTTAACCAGACAAGTGCTATGCTGAACAAGATAACTGGCTCACTTGCTAAGTTTTAAACAGTGTCTTTGTAACTGACTCTTATGGTGATGACAAATGTTTGATAAAGATGACTGTTCGTAACAAATATGAAAGTAAGTAGTGGGGACTGTACTCTAAACTAATGCAACAACTACCTTTCTTTTGTGCTGGGAATTCAAACAATTGTGTATTTACATGGGTATTGTATATTATCCATTAAGTTTTGGGGGGAGTATTCTGATGCTTCCTATCTAGCACCATGCTTCACATGCAACCACCGATTTGTTGAGTGAAGTTACTGTCAATCTGTAATTACCTTCAGAAAGACATAAATCCATATTTAATATACAGATACACTGCACAGGAATGAGCTTGTCTCAAGCTCATAAGAACCAAGCAAATATCACTCCAGGGAAGACCATACATTGGGATCTTGTAATACAACATTACATTTCCCCCCAATACTGCAAAATGTTTCCCAGTGACTTAGTTGATATTGCATTATATTGTACTATGGCAAATGAAGGAACCCAACTACATCTGCTCCTAGTTCAAAGGCATAAAATTTTTTTTTCTGGAAAGGCATTATAACAACTGCATGGTTTAAGTATCAAGTACAGTATTTAAGTAAACATAAATGGCTTTTTGACATGTTTATACAATTTTCATACATTTTAGAAATCAAAATTTCCAAATTGAAAAGGCAGGCAATATTAGGAAATAAGTTTTGAACAGCAATTACTATCTACAGAAGCTTGCTACATGATGTTAATCATTCTGCTCATGTGCAAACTTCACTCACTTTCAAATGAGGATTTGAACTCAAATGTTTTTTCCATAACTTACGATGGAGACTGAATAGGTTTTGAGCTTGTGAAAAATCACTTTAGAAAATTCTTGGAACAATTATCCACATTTTGAGGGGATGGGGTAGAGAAATCAAGATACCAATTTGTAAAATGAAAATGCTGATTTAACTTGAGCAGCATAGGGTACATTACAGGAAAATACACTGATTCACTGAGAAGCACTATCAAGTTTTTTTAAAAAAATAGCTTTATTTTATACAATTGAGCACTAAATTGCAGAGAGAAAAGCTCATCACTTTTCAATGCTATTAGGCCATATTTTTAGACGTTTGTTAAACTTTCCACTGTGAACTGAAGTGAGAACTCTCCTAATCAGTGTGACAATCAGGAAAAGCCTTGGTGTTTACTGATTGCACTAATCAAAACCAATTTTCAAAATGTAGTTAATTGGCGAGCTTACATTGAAATGAAAGCATGTCATAAATCAGATTCAATTTTGGATTGCAAAAACCAAATATTCTATTCGCATTGAGTGCTTGCAGACTGCACTTGACTCCCACAAGTTATCAGCACTCAGACAATTCATCAGCAGCGCATAGACTGAAATATCCGAGTGAAATCAACGATTGCTGATGGAAACACCCACAACATATATTCCAGGGTGGAGGGGGAAAGAAAATAACACTGATTGACCGCACTGTCCTTCCAGTATCTATAACCAATTCTCAGCATCACTAACCCATCATATGATTTTCCAGAAGCAGTAAGTGGGGGGTGGGGGCACAGATGACAGTAGAAGAATCACTATGATTTTATTGCAGTAACTATTCCAAATTAAATGTAGAAAGCAAATGGAAATGATCTGGTTGTAATGAATATGCACTGGCAATGGGAAAAGCACATCAGTTCTGAGAACCGAACAAAACAAGTACAACAAAGGCAACAAACTTTTTTAAAAAGGGCAATGGCCACCATAGTAATGGCAGGATGTGGGTTCATGTTGTATTTACGCTACTTAACATCCTGCAAGTGCAAGCAAGATTTTCACACTAATTTCATTACAGTGTTAATGTAAGCCTACTTGTGACACTAATAAATAAATTTTAAACTTCAAGTGCTAAAATCAGTAAAACCATTCCGAGCACAGGCAAACAACCCTCCAGGTGGAAGAAAAGTATTTGAATGCCACTTTACCTGTATCACAATGTACTGTTGCTACAATATTCTATGCCGTACACAAAACCAGCACATGTAGGTTTATAAACGCAGACTATAATGTTCTTGAAAATATAGCTATCAAATTCAGAATTCAATTACTTCCTTCAATTCAAAATCAATCCACCTACTTTAAATTGACAAATAGGACTGTCGCCATGAAGAATACAAAAAACAAATCAATATCCTGTTATCTTCAAGTGGTATTGTTTTACAGGTTCAATTTTAAATACAACAGCACAACGTGGTAAATAAACTTTACTAAAAGCATGGAATAACTGGATTCTTAACTGTAGCAGTTTCAAGTAACTGTGTACACGAATCTTACCAAAAAAGGTACTTCTGACCACAAGTGGGAGAAATGCAATACAAAGTCTAGAAGTGAACAAATTTTTCTAAATTAAAAATGCTTTACTTAAATACAAGCATTTCCTTTTAAAAACAAAGAAACACTTGGTTCTTTCCATTCCTCATCCTCTTTTTAATTTTCAGCTCTCATGTCCATTTAGGCTGCACACAATTACCCCTCCCTTGTTTTTCAGCGTAGCAATTCCAAGTAGAGAAATAAACTGCAAGGTGGGGAGGACAGAAATCGTCTTGGGCAGTGAATTCCAGCCGCTTATGGTCAGTGGAGGTTTTCAAAGAACATCTTAAAAGGAGTGACCGAGGTAGAGGGGTGGCGAGACTTAGGAAGGGAACTTCTAGAGCTTAGAGCCTAGGTAACTGAAGACACTGGCACAAGTGGTATAAGTGATTAAAATTGGTGATGTTCAGGAAACTAGAACTGGAGGAGCACCAAGACCGCGGAGGGTTGCAGAGATCTAAAGAACTGAAAATGCGGGTCTCACTACTGCATAGCACCGTTAACACAGAAAAGCACCCAAAGTTACCTGTGTGGTGTTCATACAAATATACAAATGAGTAGTAGGCCACTCAGTCCTTCGCGCCTGCTCCACCATTCAATCAGGTCATGGCAGATCCAATTGTAACCTCACCTCCATATTCCCACTTACCCCCAATAACCTTTCACCCACTTGCTTATCAAGAATCTATCCAGCTCTGCTTTAAAAATATTCAAAGTCTCTGCCTTCACTGTCTTTTGAGAATATGACTACAGTGGATGCCAAGACAAAAGTGGCGGCTTTGGTCAAAGTGGCAGATTTTAACAAAGATCATGAATGAGAAGGGATTTCCAGAACTATGATTTTGACATAGTATGCTATGATTGCAAACAGTGTGGTTCAACCCAAGACAGTGGCCAGGGAGGGGGATGGAGTTAGTGAAAAGGGTGCAAAATTTGAGGTAGAGCTGGATACAATGGCTTTATTCTTCCTAAGGCTTAGCTAGAATCGATTGCTGCTCATTCAAGACTGTATGCAATCTGACAACAAAGCAGTGGTGGAAGCCAAGTGTTGGCACAAAGGGAGAGCTGGATGTCACAAGCAAATAAATGAAAGGTAATTTTATGTTTTCAAATATTGCTTCCAAGAGATTTCATGTAATGAGGAAATAGGAGACAGCTATGGACAGACCCTCAGAGGATTCAAGGTCCCATGTTGGGAACCTCAGAGGACTGTTGGGGTGGGAAGAGGAACCATTGCTCTGGCTGGAGATTGAGGGGCAGCATGCCAACAAGCAAGACCAGTTCCACTGAGCTGGATAAGGCAGGAGACTCTGTCAAAGGCTGCAAAAAGAGGAATAGTGCATCATGGTCACCACCTGAGGGGATATTATTTTCACTTTTGGTTATGACTGTGTCCAGCTAGCTCAGCTGGTAGAGCGCACGAGACTCAATCTCAGGGTCATGGGTTTGAGCCCCACGTTGGGTGACATTGTTTTGGGGCAGCAGAATTGGCATAGTGGTTAGCACCGCTGCCTCACAGCGCCAAGGACCCGGGTCCAATTCCCAGTTTGGGTCATTGTCTGTGTGGAGTCTGCGTGGGTTTCTGCCGGGTGTTCCGGTTTCCTCCCACAGTCCTAAAGACATGCTGCTTAGATGCATTGGCCATGCTAAATTCGCCCTCAGTGTACCCAAACAGGCTCTGAAGTGTGGCGACTGGGGGACTTTCACAGTAACTTCATTGCAGTGCTAATGCAAGCCTACTTGTGAAACTAACAAATAAACTTAAACTTTTAAAACTTTGACTTTAAACTTTTCCAATGCTGTTGCAGAAGTGGAAGTTTCAGGACATTGTTGTGGGGAAAATACACACAGATCTGGAAGCCAGTAACATGTACAAGTATTTTTGGGGGGGTGGGAAATTGGAAGTTAATATGCAAGGACAGCATGAACTTGAGAGGAACCATTTGCTATGTCAATTATCATGAAGGTCAGGAAGGACAGTTTAATTGGATTTTTGCAACGAATTTTCAAAATGGCCATTAATTAAATGCGCCAATAGGCCAGAGGTTTACTGTCGCTGCCAAGAGTTTTTTTTAAAACTACTCTCACAAATTTTATCTTTCATTTATAAAATAGAACCTAACTCTTGTCAGTTTTAGGCTTTGATAAGTTTACTACTTAATCTGTAAATCACAGGTTCATCAATTAACTTACTTGCCAGTGGGACAGCAAGAGATGGTGGTGCTCTCATCAGTGGGGGCCGAGAATTTTTCCCTTGTTGATAAAGAGGCGGAGGGGTGTAACTGTAAACACCACTTCCTCCTTGAGAGCGATCTTTTGACATAACATGGCTAAAATAAAATTAAAGAAACAATATGTATACTTGTGCATTTAATACAAACTAGGTTATTCTTTTTATGTTAAAACAATTTAATATAAAAATGCTATTTTCTCTGGGTGATGGGAACTGAAGCCAATAGCTTTTTCAATGATCCATATCCTGCAGCTATGCACAACGTGAAACATTGCACCCAAAACCAGATATCAACATTGGAGAGTCCAGGTTCAACATCCAACACAACACTTAATTTCACAGCAATACTTCACAATGAAATTCATCGCCATTCTTCTACTGATTTACATACAGTTGAGAACTGAACCAAAGGGTTAAAAGCCTATCAGGTAAAATCGAGAATTTGAGGATTTTTCTTCTAGGTGAAAGACTTGAAGGGTGACCTAATAGAGATCTTTCAAGATTATGAAAGAATTTGATAGGGTAGACTTGGTGAAAATATTTCCAATGACAAGGGAGATCAGAACTAGGGCCATGAACGTATGAGAGCCACTAAATCCAAGAGAACTATAGTCCAGAAGTATCAACAGTCACCAACAAGTCTAATAGAAAAATTCAGGAGAAACTTCTCTACTCAGACTAGGACTTGCTATCACAAGGGGTGGTTGAGGCAAAAATGCCTTTAATGGGAAACCACAAGGGAAAAAGGAAAAGAAGGAATTGTCAACATGTTAGAAGGGCAAAAAGAGGCTCATGTAGAGCACGACCACTGGCATGGACTGACTGAGCTACATGGTCTGTTTCTATGCTGTAAATACTGTGTAATCCAACACTATAGAACTTTTCGGTCTTGCTGTTCCCATAAAAGGTACTGGCACATAGCTTGCACGTCACAAAATGTTAAAGTTGCACAGGAGCCTGCAAGTTGCATGTGCAAAGAAAAAAAATGACTTGCATCCCAAACAGCAGGAGCTCTGTCTCAGGATCGACTAAAATCTGTATCAGTACCTGGCTGACTGTAAAGATTTTATACGCTCTGCTCCCTTGTCCAATATCGCAATAAGGCTGATTTGTATCCAATGCTGGAGAAGATTATTTGGGAATAGCTTCACCCTAAAGTCTTTGCAGGTTCAATTTTGCACAAGATCCTACTCGTGTGTTGGGAGCATCAAATCCCAGATCCCCATGCACTGGTACAAAATCATTAAAAACACAAACTGAAACCATTGTTTTCACTCAACAATTCAGCTTAATCACATCAAGCTCTGCGACAGGTTTCAACGCTTGAAATGTTGTGATATGGAAGTGATGGCATCAACAGTGATCGGATTGATGTTGATTGGAGTAGGTTGTGATATGAATAGGCTACAGAGCACTCCACTCTACAGGGAATATTTTTTTTCAAATAACTTTCTAATTGTGGAATTAGATCAATTCTTAACTACGTGCAAGTTAAACAAATAGTGGGGGGTTGGCAGGGGAGTAGTCATTAGTACATGCAATGACAGCATTGAGACATGTAATTCCTGCTTTTAGTTTCTATCCCAAGTTAACCAGGGGGCAAACTCAAAGCTGGAGAGTGTGTGTGACATATGCTGAAATATTCTTGCTGATCATAGCCTAATTAATTGAACTTTTCCATTTGATGGCTTGGAATGTCACTTACCCCAGTGTTCTAAATGCTGACTGGTCCAAGTGTACCTGTTGTCGATTTGGGTTGAAGCCAAGTCGAGGCCTCCATGGCTGCTTTGAGTTAGACTGTTCCCAATCACCTGGTTTCAATACTTTAGGAGGCTTCCTGAAAAGGTAAAGATGAAACCAAACAATTTAATGGTCATAATCATTGTATCTTACAGCACAACACTGAAGGCGTTACTCAGCCAGTCGTGCTTTTGCTGGTCCTTTGAAGCAGCTCTCCAAATTTAGTTCCGCCTTCCCTCTTAGCCTTGCAAATTACTTCTCTTAAAATACATGTCCAATTGACTTTTAATGTTTCTTATGAAATCTAATTCCACCACCCTTTCAAGCAGTACATTCCAGAATTTAACAACCTGCATGAAGAAATTTCTCATGTCTCAGTGATACCTTTGCCAATTATTTCAAATCTATGATCTTTGCTTATCAACACACTTGTAGGGAGAAATAATTTCCTCCAGCATGTTGCAATAAAACTGCTCATGATCTTGCAAATTCTCGAGTAGGGGAGCTCCCCTTAACCAAATAGCGCTCATCATCTCGGGAAACCTCCGTACCCTTCCGAGGCCTTGACATCCTATCTAAAATGTGGTTCCGAAAATTGCACACAATACTCCAGCTGAGGCCTAACCTGAGATTGGTCAAGTTGGCAAAGTACTAAGTCAGTATTGTCCTCTGCCTCCAGAGAATTTCCCTAACCAGTCCCATTTATTTAGCTAACCCATTGTATGATAAGAGATTTCATGGATCCTCTATGTTACCCCACTAATCTTTTGTCATATCCTCTTTTCTCTTCTACATCATTTTCTTTTTTCCCTTGCACATTCTGTATTCTGCTGTTAATGAATCATTTACAACCAAGGTGGTGGTTAAATTTTTAAGCATCTACCTTGCAGATACATACCACATATTAACTTCTACTCATACTCCTTCCCACAAAACTACTCATGCTCCTTTCTTAGATTACGCAGTTAATATTGGAGTATTGCTGCAGAGGCTCTGATGAAAGGTCATCTAGGATTGAAACGTTGGCTCTACTCTCTCTCTACAGATGCTGTCAGACCTGCTGAGATTTTCCAGCATTTTTCTGTTTTTGTTTCAGATTCCAGCATCTGCCGTGTTTTGCGAATATCTTTCTAAGCCGAGCCAGGACAACATTGCCTGGTTACGTGACTGTGGGAACTGTGGCATCCATGTGTGTCCCACACAATATTTCAATGTTCAAACAGCTATGCTTTTAGCAAGCATCGGTGGGCACTGACCAAAGAAAGAACCCGATTTTCTCCTCGCTAGCCAAGTCGACAGGAGAACTCAAATTCGCTAACTTAATGTAGACCTGACAAACAAACCAATTTCTGAATGATTTTGTGATTTCTCACAAGCAAACAAGTCTTGAGATGTTAAGTTTTCTTAACATCAAAGAAATAAGCATTGTTGGTGAGGTTGTGTTCATGATTCAAAGTTGTTACCTTGAATGTTAAGCCTTTACAACAAAGTTCAAACCGTAAGAAAGACTGTTTAAAGAAATGTAACTTACACTGCTGAAGGTAAGAAGCAAGCTTTGAATATGTAGTTATCTTCAAACTGAGGATCCTTGAAAAGTATACTGCAATGAAGGAGGAAAAATTGTGTATTCAGCAGATTGCTTTTATTATACACAAGTAATAAACAAAAACAGACTAATTCTGTGACCTGAAACAAGTGCAAGTAGAGTTAATAAATTTTGCACTCACCTGCATGCATTATTCTGAACAATATCTTCCAATGCTGGTATAGGAGAAGGGACAACTCTAAAAATAAATAAATTAAAAAATTCATACAAATGCCAAAGGAGTGCCTTGCTATGTCAGTCTGTCTTTTTAAAATTGATTTCTTCTCCTTGCACTCACATTCAGGAAAAACTGGAGCTGGTGACCTGTCAATAAGCAGAAGGTAGGTGCACAAGTGGATACATTCTTTCTCCTTACCTCCAGAAACACTTTCCTCCCAATAAGACATTGAGCCAAACACACACCCAAGAGCAGATATAAAGTTGTTCAAGCAATTGCTAATACTGGACCCCAATATTCTAGTCCAAAATGAAACACTGTAAATACTCAGGATGCTTTTAAAATTGAAAAGGCTTTTCATTTTTTGAATCAGATAGATCCTTCTACAAGCTATCTTGCAGCAAATTAGTCTTTTATGTATTAAGTGAACCTTAAAAAAATCTGAAGACAAATTTCTTTTCACCATTTTAAACTCACATTTAAGTCAATACGTGCGTCCCAGTAATTGTTGAAGTATGCAGTAAAACCTTGTGTATAAATTCACTTCATTACACAAAAACTATGATTGACAAAAATGTGCACTTACTTTCCTGGTTTTATTACATCACTCTGCAACGTTAGAAGACCTTTTATACCATGGCAAAGCTCAGGAGTCATCTCTACACCCTATAACCACAAGTTTCATTTTCTAAGTACACTTATTTTTCAAAAGCCAGCAAGTAGCAATGAAATTACACAACTGCATACTTACCTCAGCATCACTATTTTGCAACTCGACAATGAAGTCAAACAACTTGTGATCTTTTCCAACAAACAGCACATCGCTTCCAAGACTATTCCTTCGCTCTACAATTAAGATGTTAAGTTCAGTTTTATCCAACTATTTCCAGCATCTTTTGTTCAGGATTCAATCATATCATGTACGCTTGATTATAGATATGGTAACTGGAGGTAAGATTCTCAAATAAAGAGGCTTAAAAGCAACACCAAATTTTTTTCATAAAAGCTGCAGCAATTTTCAAAAAAGATTATCTTACACCTTATACAAAGTACCATACATCAAATCAAACATGGGTACAGTGAATGTGCTGAATCAAAAATTGATCTATTATTGGCATTTTGAGACTTAGTAATGCAAGTACAAATAATAAACCTAGTGATTACCCGGTCAACTCAATGCAGTTAGCGTAATGCTTACTTTCATCAGGAGAGAGATCAGGATAAACCGCTTCCAGAGCTGCTCTAAGCCGTCGCTCATCAACAAATGGCAGAAGTGCAACACCTAAAGACAGATAAGCAGTCAATTAATGCTGGAAATAACTAGACCTCAGTCATTGACTGCGCTTGCATAAGCAGTTGAATTTCTAGTCTACCTTTCAATCTATAAATGCAGATTCA
This sequence comes from Mustelus asterias, assembly GCF_964213995.1. Classification (NCBI taxonomy): domain Eukaryota; kingdom Metazoa; phylum Chordata; class Chondrichthyes; order Carcharhiniformes; family Triakidae; genus Mustelus; species Mustelus asterias. The sequence goes on along the minus strand of NC_135815.1, from coordinate 90,277,820 downwards.
ATCAAAGCTGGATACAAGTGCTGCCAAAATTTTGCCCCTTAGCACCAGGGCTTTTCATGCTGTAGGTACCATTTTGCTTCCAAAATGGCATCTGTATATGTGCAGAAGGGCATCTGCCAGAAGCATGTAGAATAGGCAGATTGGAACATGATTATACTGCTGATTTGGCGTCAGCACTGTAACTTTGGAGCTCAATATTCAAGGCAATGCTGTCTATTAAACAACTAAACACGTTCAACAGCAGAATGAACAACCCACCAGTGGTATATAGAGGGACCATTTAGTTGCTGAATGATTTATATGCTGCAATCACAGAAGTGTGTGGTGGTTTCTAGAGTTGATTAAAGTTGAAGTCTACAGGGAAGTGGTCTGACACATTCTGAAGGCCTCGGTCCTGACTTCAAGGATTTTGCAAATGACTCTTACACTCAAACATGCAAGCAGTAGTTTGCATTCTCATTGGCCTACAGCATGACAAGGAAAATTAGCAGAGGTGACACTGACATGTCCATATTACTGGGGAGGTCATCACTGAAATCTGCCAAATTGCAGCCACAGAGTAGGACAAGAATGCCATTGCCAGTGGCTGCGCAGGCAACCACTTCCACAAACCATCAACTTCTCAGCCACAGCTGGGGATATTTGCAACATCTGTCTGTAAGCTGTTCACCGATTCATAAAAAGGAGATCACTGAGGCTGTATTCCCAGAAAGCTGAATACTGTTCATTCTCTCTTGCTATAAGTAAACATGCAACTCGAGGACCCTGTGATGGAGGGTGACATTTATTGCACACATATTGCTTTGGTCATGTCAGTTCTTAAGATATACCATTTCGTCCAGCTCCTGTGCCATTAGAACAGAGCCCATCATGTTGGTATCCTTGCAGCAGTCATGGTGCCTCCACCGTTGCATTTAAGCCATCTCAATAAATAAGGAACTGGCTACTTGGCAAAAAAGGACATTCCTTGATAGCGTAGCCTAAAACTCTAGGGTGCAACACTTACACGTGTGGGCAGAATGCAGAAAACAAAAGCCATACTGCCACAGGAAATGTGACAGGGCAGATCATTAGAACACAAAAACAGTACATCTGTCCAGATTGTTTTGCAGGAACACTGGAATATTTGGCAGTCGGTGTCAAGATTTATGGTAGCAGGCTAGAACCTCAACATCATGAGGGCACAACCTCAGCCACCAGCTATGGCGAAAGCATCTGCAGAAGGGAGGAAGAAACCAACGCAATCCTTTTCTGGCCAAGTTGTCTGTGAACCACTGATCCAACTGCAATACTTATATATGTAATCCCATTGCCCATTACTAACAGTTTGCACACCTTTACCGTTCCTCTATTACTGACCATCGCAGCATCTGCTTGGTCAAAAATAAAAAAATATTCCAAATCAAACTTGTAAACCAAACAATGCCAGGTTGTATACAAACTACTCACCACTGTGCACTCCTTTAAATGCCCACCTTTTGCGGCCTTATTCTGGCCTAGTGCTCCACTTAGTGCTATCCCAATGTTTGCAAGATCTCTGGTGGGAGAGACTGCAGATGACCTTACAGAACGACCGAGTAGCTCTGGGTCTATAAGTCCTAGCTTCAGACTGCACCACCAGCTCAGCATGGGTGGCAGCGGTCAGGGTTGGCAGGCAAAAACAAGTGCATTGGTGGAATGGCAGAGGACAAATCTGTAACTTTGAGAGAGGACAGCAGGTTCATGCTCCACAGTGCCACACTTTCGGCAACAGCTCAGCAATCCTAACAATGAGCTGGAGGACAGATTGCTTTGACACCCTGCATGTGTGTTTGAACACTGGCGTATACAGCTATGGTGGCATAGGAACAGGAGTGCGCCATTCAGCCCACCGAGCCCATTCCATCATTCAATAAGATCATGGCTGATCTGTGGCCTAACTCTATATACCTGCCTTAGGCCCATATCCAATACCTTTGCTTAACAAGAAATCTCAGATTTAATGATAGCAACTGATCTAGCATCAATTGTTGTTTGTGGAAGAGTGTTCCAAACCTCTACCAATCTAAGACAGCATGGCAGCATTTTGGGCTTGCATGAATTTAGGGTGAACTTCTACCACCATTCGGACACTAAGGTGGCATATGAAATACTCGTGTTTATTAGCTGAGGCAAAGAATTCAAGAGCAGGGAGGTAATGATGGAGCTGAATAAAACAGCTGGAGTACTATGTGCAGTTCTGGTGCACTCACATCCTTCCTACAGTGTGGCAACTAGAAAGGGTGATGATGTGGAGATGCCGGCGTTGGACTGGGGTAAACACAGTAAGAAGTTTAACAACACCAGGTTAAAATCCAACAGGTTAACTAGAAAGGGTGCACAGGAGATTCACCAAGATGCTCCCTGGACTGGAGCAACTCAGTTATGAAAGAAAGGAAGGAAAACTTTTCCCCTTTATAGGTGAGTCAATAATAAGGGTGCATAAGATTTAAGGGGGCAACAGATTTAGAGGGGATTTGAGGAAAATTTTGTTTAAACAGAGGGTGGTTGGAATCTGGAACTCTATGCCTGAACGGGTGGTAGAGGCGGGAAGCCACACAATATTTAAGAAGAATTTAGGTGAGCACTTAAAATGCCATAGCATGCAAGACTACGGACCAAATGCTGGAAAATGGGATTAGAATGGATAGGTGAACAGCTGGCGCAAACACAATGGGCCTCTTTTTGTGCTGTAAAACTCTGACTCTACGTAGCTGCTGTTTGCACTGAACTGAAGTTGAGACATCAGCCACCACATTTGGCACCATGGGTAGATCCACAAGTCTTAAGAAGTTGGCCACCACTTTCATACTAGAGATGATGGGCTCTAAGCTTGTGTAAAGCCCTGAACATGGATGTAAAATGATCCCTGACTACCCATATGAGTCTAACCTCATGGATACTAGATCTGTGGACTGGGAATCAATAGACATTGCTGAGATAGGAAGAGAGCACTGAACAAAAAAAAAGTTAATTTTTAGAATTGTTTTCGGATTACTAGATGTTTAGGCAATGCCAAGTCGTGGGCAAAATCTTAACAGCTTGTATAGTCCTGTTTAAGCTTTCTTACTGGAAACTGCAAATACTGAAGTGCAGTGATAACTAAATTAAACTTGCTTGGCCTGTTTCAGTTTGCATGAGATCTGCAGAACTAAGTAGGGCAAGTATTTCAAGCATCCTTAAGAAATCAGAGCAGCATAAAAACACAGACATATGAGAGGAAGCTTCCAAAGCAAAAGCTGAGCACAGGCTGTCACCCCAGACAATAGGGCAAGATTTTCAATTAACTATCATAATGGTAGCTCATTCCAACATACCATGGAGAAGAAATACTGCTGTCCAAACTGGCAGTGGTTTCCAACTGGAAATTAACTAAAGACAACTAGATTTTGAGAAACCATTTTAATTTTTCAAAACGTGTCTATTGCACAAATTTCTTTTGATATGCTTAAATTGAATGCACTTATTGCAAAGTCCATACAGCGCAGAAACAGGACTCAGTTCAACAGGTCCGTGCCAATGTTTATGTTCACATGAGCCTTCTTCCATTCTCTGAACTAACCCCATCATATATCCTTCGAGTCCACTCTTCCTTATCTAGCTTATTTATTAGTGTCACAAGTAGACTTACAGTAACACTGCAATGGAGTTACTGTGAAAATCCCTTAATCGCCACTCCAGCGCCTATTCAGATACACTGAGGGAGAATTGAACATGACCAATGCACCTAACCAGCATGTCTTTCAGACTGTGGAAGGAAACCTGCGCAGACACAGGGAGAACACGCAGACTCCACAGACAGTCACACAAGCCGGGAACCGAACCTGGGTCCCTGGTGCTGCGAGGCAGCAGTGCTAACCACTGTACTACTTCTTGAATGGATCTAAGCTATTCACCTTAACTATTCCTTGTCGTAGTGAGCTACACATGCACACAGACTGGATAAATTGGTTCTCTTGGACTCCTTGTTAGATTCATCGGTGACTATCTTTATTTATGGCCCCTCTTTCTGGCCTCGCCCACAAGTGGAAACATCTTCCCTATCTACATATCATAACCTTGAAGACCTCAATCAGGTCACCCCCCTCAGTCTTGACTTTTCTGGAGATGAGAACTCCAGCCTGGTTAACCTTTCTTCTTGGGTACAAGGTCTCACTTCTACTATTATTCTGGCAATTCCTTTTTGCATCTTCTTCCAGTTATTTGACATCCTTTCTTATAATATGGAAACCAGAACTATTCCCTGTACGTCTCCATACTGCAAAATTCTGTCAAGTCTAAAGATTATAAATAAATAAATCTGCACCTAGGAGTTTAATATTTATTTCTGAACTTGTGGCTGAATATCTAGACGGAGAAGATAAAAGTATTTTAAAATCCAATTATGATATCACTGCCAAGTAAGGAACAGAAACAGAATTAATCCATTTCATTCTTATTCATCTGTCAATAATGACAGCCAAAATCACCCACTCATTGTTGATCCTGGTTCAGCTCCTGAATCAGAACAGCCAAATTACGTCCAGTAGTAGACACCTTTTCTCAAAGCTATTTCTGCTTTTAATTTGATCACTGGGTCTTGCATATCTTACTGCTTTCCCTATAAACACCTGCAAAACACAGCTGTCTTCAATCCACATTAAAACCACAATATTCAGGGAAGTACATTAAGATAATAGACCATATACTGAAATCCAAAATCCTACCTTGCCACGCATATTTCTTTCCATTTAAATCGAGAGCAAAATCATCAGGATAGAAATCAATGATTGAAGAGTCCTGTTTTAAAAAAAAATAAATGCTTCATCTGCTGCCTGCCCAATCTCAAATTATACAAACATACTCATCTACTTCGTCCTCCAAGAAAAGTCATTTCAAGCTGGATCAGTATTTTATGCAGCTTATTACAATCAAATTCACAGCATATACATATTGTTTGTGATGAATCGTACAATATATTCTTGTCAATTTTCAGTCCAGTTGTCAAGCAATTAACAGCAATGTGCATTTAAAATGGCTATTTATACCAATCTTTGTTCTCATTAAGAGGCATTAGCATTTGCTCCAGAAGATGTTTTAATTTCCTATGAAAATCAAATGACCAAAAATTGCAAATGATCATTAAAATTAAAACCAAGTTCCATGTTTTATCAGCAGTTCAATCCAATGGTAGCTAGAATGGGAAAAATCTTAGTTCCAAATACATTACAGATTGCACTCACAGAAGTGTCCTTGAGGCTTGTCAAACAAGACTCTCTATTAATTGTCCTAGTTAGGTAATTTTGAGATTAAGGATGGAATACGACAAGTCATACAGCTAAGGAAGCTAAAACAAATGATACACAATTTTTATTCAGTGCATGGTCTGGGTTTTCTTACAGTTGCTTTCATTATTGTCCATTTTAAATTTTACTTTAATTAAGTTCAATTCAACAGCATTTTATGTTTGATGAAACGCATGTTAGTGAAAACCAAGTCACATAACCCATCTTAGAAAAGTACAATAAATGTATCAAAATTTGTATTCTCTAAACCTCTCGCCTTACAATTCACTGCAGACTGTTAATTAAATTAACAGATTAATAGAACATTTACTACACAAAAAGCAGCCACTCGGCCCATCCTGTTTATGCGTGCCAAAAAACTTGCCACCCAGCCTTGTATCACACTTCCCAGCATTCTGTCTGTAACCCTGCCAGGTTACTTCAGGTGCCTATCTTACTTAGTCAACCTTTTAAATGAATTGAAAGTTTGCTATGCTATGCTATTTCTATTTGATTGAGCGCATCGTATACTTAACCTAAATGTGGAAGGGGAATGAAAATCTTCATTTGGATGGAAAGATCAAGTAATGAGAACAGATGCATTTTAAAGTGTTTGCTGTAAGATCACCAAGTTCCATTTTTTCATTACCAATTGTTCAATTTTTAAATCTAGTTGAAAATTTGAAGTATTAATTTCCATCAACGTCTTAGAATCCCTACAGTACAGAAGGAGGCCATTTGACCCATTCAGTCTCTACTGACCACAATCCCACCCAGGCCCTATTCCCGTAACCCCACACATTTACTCTGCGAATGCCCCTGACAGTAGGGTCAATTTAGCATGGCCAATCAACCTAACCCGCACATCTTTGGACTGTGGGGAAAAAACAGGAGCACCTGGAGGAAATCCACGCAGACACAGGGAGAAAGTGCAAACTCAGACAGTGACAGAGGCCGAAATTGAACCTGGGTCACTGGCGCTGTGAGGCAGCAGTGCTAACCACCGTGCACCATACATGTATGCATTTACATAGGCAGATCATGCAGAATACTCATTTTGAATAGCAATCATGCCAAATTTTAAGAACAAAACCCACCGGATTCACCATCAGTTCTCGCCAAGTCTGAGGGAGGAAGTTGCCGCTTGCTGCAGGAAACACCCCCATCAACTGTTCCAGTGGTTTGAACTGCAAACAGAGATTCAAATATGTTTACATGTAAGCATTCAGAAACAACACATTTCACACCCACATGACAAAATGTTCTGCTTAACCAGAACATTCAACATTTTGTAAAGGAAGAGAACGACCAGGGACAAAAGACAGGCAAACAATGGGTAAAAGGAGTAGAGAACAGTGTGAGAGAAGGCAAGTAAGTGCTTAAATCTGGCTCAGTTGTGGGGGTTGGAGATGCAAGGAGTGTGAAAATGGTGGTCCAGGAAGTTAATGAAGAAAGGAAAAGCTTAAATTAGGACCAAAGATTTTGTGACGGTTAACTGCAAATGTCTGTATCAAAACCAAACACCCCAAAGAAGCTTATTCAGCAAACAATGTGAAAATGGGCAATTCATTTGCAGTGTAGTTAAATATCATCAGCCTCGTCTTATCATTATTAACCTGACAGTTTGAACATAAAGGATAGTTCCAGAGCATCCCTCCTTAGATCAGGGCGCTGAAAGTCAAGCTAGCCTGTTGAAGGTGCCCAAGGAGAAGGCGGCACTCAGGGCAGAGATTAGGGGGAGGCCAAGGCGTGGTCAAAAGGACAGTGGGGCGGGGTTCAATTTTTTAGTGCTATATTAGCATTTAAAAATTCATACTTGTAGGATCCTCAACAATTTCACAGGTACCACCTGGAAGGGGGGCTATGATGAAAGCAAAGACCAGAGTTTAAGAGATGAAAGGAAAATGGCATTTCATTTTAAATTTTGCAAAGAGTGGGGAAGGGAGAGAGAGAGATGAGGGTTCAGGTCTCTACAAAAGCAGGTGTTAACATTTAAAATAGAGTGCAGAAAAAAATGAAAAATTAATCTAACATGAAAGGAAGGCAAGATGGCCCCTTTATTCAGAAAGGAAAGGTTCAAGCTATCCAGTGGTGGGATTGTTGTGCTGTAATCGCACAAAGTTGCAGGGAGAAAATCCACCATCCCAGTATTTGCTGGAGCGGGTATCTCAAAACTAGCCCCATTAACAAGACAGATTTTTTTCTTCCAGGTCGGTCCCCAATGTTTTTGTGCGGAAATGGTATGGGAGCAACAAGCGATCTGAAATGTTGGAGAACAAAGGGACTAAGTACATTTCCTTAATCAATGAGATTTAAGGATTGAGAAATAAACAAAGGGATGACAAAGAAGGTGAATTAGAGTCAAATCAGGCACATGGAGAAATAAAGTGAAGGAAAGAAAGATAGAAAAAAAACAAAGGAAAACAATTACTGATTATAGGAACGCCATACCAGTTTAAATTGTTTTCTTTCTGTGCCAGAGAGGTTGAGTGGAATTACAGGAACATAAATCTCAATTACAGCCATAACTTTCTGGGACAACTTCAACTGGAAATTAATGTAATCTTTTGCAACTTGCCATTTTTGTGAGACCAACAGCAGGATGGTGCAAAGCACCAACAACATGAGTCAATTTTACATTCACATGGTATTTCTTCTGCATCCCAAGTTGCATGTTAATAACAGCACATGCATTAAACAAACTTTGACAGCAAATTCTGGTCAATAATAAGTGACAGTGCAGGAACTTATAATGGGAAAAGTTATCAGCAACACAGGAATTTAACTGTGTAGTCAGGAAACCTGTACAGAGCCATGATGTAGCCACATATATGGAATATATCCACATATGTGTAAGCACACCCAAATACACCCAAGCAAGCTCCAATCAGAGAATTGCATTCCGATTAATGTCTTTAAAACATAATACCAACCATTATAACTCAGCAACATATGCAAGTTTGCATATCAACACCATAGCCAACAAGTGCTCAACATACAACATAGGAGACACAAGAACGTGAAACCTGCACTGAGTTATACATCAGGTGTAATGTGACCTAAAAATCACCATGATACATGCCAATACTAAGAATTCCTTCAAATCAGACATGGTGACCTACATAAATCTCATAGATGTTACCCATGGTGATTGCAGTTTGCTAATTTGCAACTCAAGGCTACAAGCTTCTAGGAATCATTTTACCATTTTAGAATACTTTCAACAGAAAGCATGCACTTATTGCTGAGGTCCGAAAAAATCCAGTCAAAAGCTTACCGGTTTTGTTCCCGTTTCAAATGTGGAAGGCATATCTTTAATGTCTGTGAAGTCGGAAGCGAATGGTGCATAGTGAAATGGGTAGAACCACTTCCATGAAGCACACCCCTGTGAACAGAATTTAGTTTTTAAAAACAAAACTTGTCAAAGTAGAGAGAACATAGCACTTCATTTCTAACACCTACTGCCGAGGCCCTCAAAACGATCACTCTCCATCTTTGACTGTTCCAAGGATTGCTCCAAGAGCATATATTCCAGAGCATTCATTGGATAAGCTCCTTTGCAAATGCAAACCGCAGCTGCCACAAATTCCAAATATTCCAAGGGGAGAGGGAGAGAGAGAAAGGGGAGCAAAAGGGGGGGGGGGGGGGGCAGAGAGAAAGGGAGGGGGGGAGAGAGAAAGGGAGGGGGGGGGAGAGAAAGGGAGGGGGGGGGAGAAAGGGAGGGGGGGAGAGAAAGGGAGGGGGGGAGAGAAAGGGAGGGGGGGAGAGAAAGGGAGGGGGGGAGAGAAAGGGAGGGGGGGAGAGAAAGGGAGGGGGGGAGAGAAAGGGAGGGGGGGAGAGAAAGGGTGGGGGGGAGAGAAAGGGAGGGGGGGAGAGAAAGGGAGGGGGGGAGAGAAAGGGAGGGGGGGAGAGAAAGGGAGGGGGGGAGAGAAAGGGAGGGGGGGAGAGAAAGGGAGGGGGGGAGAGAAAGGGAGGGGGGGAGAGAAAGGGAGGGGGGGAGAGAAAGGGAGGGGGGGAGAGAAAGGGAGGGGGGGAGAGAAAGGGAGGGGGGGAGAGAAAGGGAGGGGGGGAGAGAAAGGGAGGGGGGGAGAGAAAGGGAGGGGGGAGAGAAAGGGAGGGGGGGAGAGAAAGGGAGGGGGGGAGAGAAAGGGAGGGGGGGGAGAGAAAGGGAGGGGGGGGAGAGAAAGGGAGGGGGGGAGAGAAAGGGAGGGGGGGAGAGAAAGGGAGGGGGGGAGAGAAAGGGAGGGGGGGAGAGAAAGGGAGGGGGGGAGAGAAAGGGAGGGGGGGAGAGGAAGGGGAGGGAGGGGGGAGAGGAAGGGGAGGGAGGGGGGAGAGGAAGGGGAGGGAGGGGGGAGAGGAAGGGGGGGGGGGGGAGAGGAAGGGGGGGGGGGGAGAGAGGGGAGGAGAGAGCAGTTGACAGTGCCTGACTTTACCTCGATTTTTTTTAAAAATTGCTTCTGGTGGGAGTTATTTTGTTCCATAAAAAGCGAAAAACTCAAATATATTCCTGCCCACAATTCCTTTCCTTTAAATCTTTCTAAGAGCTCTCAATTTGGAATGCACTATGCACTCCAATACAACTCCAACAAAAGAAGTGAAGAACAAAAAGCTTACGTACCTGGTAATAGTACTGAAGGACCCAACACAAACCTTCAACATATGATTCGACAACTTTTCTGCGGAACCTTTCATCAGAAGCATCAACATCAAACTTGTTTTTATAATAACGTTGTTTCCAGCCGTCTTCCCAAAGCCTGTATCATAAAAACAAAATGTATTACTGTGAAGAAAAATAAAATAAAATCACACCAACCTTGCAGCACAGCAACTCAGGTCAAATGCTTCAAGAACCTATCTGGTTGTGATTCAGTTTCCCTTATTCTTTTAATGCAGTTTATCCTCAGTGAGAGTTAAGGCAGTAGGTGTCGAACCTGCATCCTTTGGCAATCGAGCCTCTGAACCCGAGGCAACTTGATCCTCCAGTATTTTCACTCATTTCTTATTCGCTGACCTGTCTTGAGACAATTGCTGGGTGTGGAGTTAAAAGCACCCCAATTAACGCAATCACCTCACCGGTAAATAAGTCATAAGCAGAACACGAATTGCTAGCATCAACAAGTCTATATACCTGAAAACGTCCAACTCTTGTAGCCACCGAGGGGAATGAACTTTACAATAAGACCATAAGCTATAGCAGCAGAATTAGGCCATTTGGCCTCTCAGGTCTGCTCCGCCATTTAATCATGGTTGATATGATTCTCACCCCCACTCTCCTGCCTTCTCCCCGTAACCCTTGATCCCCTTATTGATCAAGAACCTATCTATCCCGGTCTTAAAGACACTCAATGACCTGGCCTCTCATTTCAGTTTTAAAGGAGTATCCCGTCAGTGAAGCCAATCTCTCCAGAACGACTGAATTTTAAGCCACATTTTAGAGATTATTTCAAAATGCCACAGCATCACAATATGCACAGGCAGGCACATATTCCACACACCTTGTAATATGCAAAAGCTCTCGAATGTTGGATGCAGCCAGAGCATTAAAGCATTAAAACCGGTCAAGGTTTTAGAGGTGAAATTCATGAACACCAGAGTATCGGCAGCATCAGAAACCCTCCCCGTCAGGTCAGAGACCATGTAGTGTTGCTAATAAAGTGGGTGTCCACACATACAATGTAAATATACTTAAAACCAGTCAAGATTTTAAGAGGTAAAATTCATGAATGGCCTTTGAGCATTGGCAACATCAGCCCTGTTTCAGGAGATAGGCTTCTCACTTGAATCACAAGATTGTGGGTTAAAATCTCACTCCAGAACACAAAAATCACGGCTGACACTCCAGCATAGTACTGGGGGAGTGCTGCACTGTAAAAAAGGTGCACTTCTATTTTCAGAAGTGACGTTAACTTTGGCCTCCTCTGCTCACAGGCAAGTGTAAAAGATCCCAAGGCAGTATTTCAAACAGCACCAGGGGAGTTCCTGCTGGTACCATGGCCAGGTGCCACATAAATGCAAGTCCCTTTTCTGTACTCTCCTTATATGACTGAACATTTGCAGCTGTCTTAAAGTTGAAAGTTTATTTATTAGTCACAAGTAAGTCTTACATTAACACTGCAATGAAGTTACTGTGAAAATCCCTTAGTCTTGATATTGTCTTGTGGCATCAAATTATGCCCAGAATTGTCTGGAATACAGAACCTATGAAAGGTCACCCCTTGACTGGTATTGGTAGGAATTTCCATCAATTTAGAGAAACCCCAGACAGTTCGGCTCCTTCAAGAGATGCAATTTGAGCATTGTAGCACTGGGGGGGCCAGATATTAGGGTGGAATCACGTGTCAGGTCCCCTGTTCTTGGTCATTGCTTCATTAAGTTGCAAAGACAGGGGTTGCAGGGGAAGCAGAAGTACCTACCCTGCCTGCCCGCCTCCCTCTATCCAGCAAGTCTCACCAGTTGTGCCAACAAGAAGCAGGCCTTCTGTAGACCATATTAAGAAAGTTCCGATCTGCAATCAGGGTCAAAGTGCCATGAGAAAAAGCATATGAAAGAGAAACACCCAAAGTGGAGAATCCACAATCACACTCGCCCTGCCGTACCTCTGGCAGAACAGCAAGAAGCATCTCAGAAACCCTTCCCGTCAGGTAGGAGGCCATACAGTGCTGCTAATAAAGTGGGTGTCTACACCTATTATGCAAATATAATTAATCCCAGGATTTGTGCCAGTTCTGGCAGCTCAAAAGCTCTCGAAGGATATTATAGCAATTCTCAGAAAACACTCTGAGGAGCCAATCACTGATCTAAACACTGGCATGAAAGAAAGCCAGTCACTAGAAACAGCACTTTATACACACTCCAAACACTTACTTCAGGTTGAACTGGTGATCTTTGCGTTGACAATGTACTCAGTGGTTCGATTTGGTTTCGTGTTCCCCCCCCACCCCGTGCTAAAATAAACATGCTCAAAGTCTGCAACTGCTACTGTGGCAGAATATCATTGACTTGAACATTTTCTTCAGGAGAGAGGGAGAACACACAACAATAACAGAACACAGGTCAGTCAACGTGAGAAGAGAATGTGAGAAATAGAAAAATTAATAAAGGAGACAGAGAAAGAGCATGGACTTGCAATTATTTGCATCTTTCACACCCCCCGGAAGTCCCGAGAGTTGACATTAATCATATAGGAAAATGCATTAGCCAATATGCACGATAATCAAACAGATGGCCATATAACCTATTTTTGATGGTGCTGATTGAGGGATATTTGCAGAGCTAGACAAAAGCAAAACACAGCTATTCGAATTGCACCATGGCGTATTTTTCAAACCAACTTAAACAGGTGCTGATTTAATGACTCATCTGACAGAGTGCATACTCTACTGCACTGAACTGTCAGCCCAGATTACGTGCCCCAGTCTACAGTGAGGCTTGAGCTCACAACCTTCTGACTCAGAGACAAGTTAGATACTGGTGAACCAATCTGACATACAAGTAGTAACTTGCTTCGGCCTATAAGCTTCAGAGTGGCTGGAACCCATTCTTCGTTTTAGAACAAAGCCATTTTCTAGGTTGAAATTAATTTATCTCTATGCCCCAAATCTGTACTTCAAGAGCCAAAACATTCAACACATTTTGGTTGTCTAAGGATAAAACAAATGGATAAAAGAATCACTTTGAACTGGACAATCTTCTTTGACCTATTATTAGTAACTGTCTCCATGTGCCCACCCCCCACTCAATATGTTGATTTGTTAGGACAAGGGAGACAGTGCCACTCAGGGGCAATATCCCTCCAGCCTCACCCCACTCAGTTTCTCCATTTACACAAGGGAAGCCCTTAAGGTTCTTCAACTGTTCTCATTTTTTTTAAATCATCCTCACGTGTGGGCATTACTAGGAAGGCCCAAGTTACCTCAAGAAGGTGGTAGTAGGTCTTCTTCCTGAATCAATCTCAATAGCTTACTAGGTCACTTCAGAGATAGTTAACCACATTGGCGTGGGATGGGAGTCACATTTGATTCAAACCATTAGGGAAAGCAGGCTTTCTAGTCATTTTTACAACAATTTGAAAGCTTCTTGATCAGCACTGCATATGGTTCTATTTAAAGTTTCTTTCATAAATAAATTGAATTCAATTTTAAACTGCCATGGAGTTTAAACATGCGTTTGATAAAAAAGTATTTGGCCTCTCAAGCCTGTTCTGCTATTCAGTAAGATACCGGCAGAGCTTCTACATCAAGTCCATCCCCCCCCCCCTCCGCCGCCACCTCGGACTCCACAAGCGTCCAGGCATGTGTTATCTGAGTTTTGAATGCATTCATTGACTGAACATTCACACCCTTCTAGGGTACAGAATTCCAAAAAGTGCAAGTATATATTTATTGGGAGTCTGTAACTTGAGGTAAGCAAATGGTTTATGGTCACAAGCGTATGCAAATTGTTTCCAGCTCACCCAATATTGAAAAATGATCAGAGGCAAAATTACTTTGTGTACAAATATCAAAAATAAATGTACAAAACGAATTGCAACATTTACAAGACATCTGGACAGGCACATGGACAGGAAAGGTTTAGAAGGATATGGGTCAAACGCAGGCAAATGGAACTAGTTCAGTTTAGGAAATCTGCTAAACATGGACGAGTTGGGCCGAAGGGCCTGTTTCAGTGCTGTATATCTCTATGACAGAGGCAATGGTTAATGGATTTACCTCCCCTTACTCTCAATTTCAAAGAAGAATTATAGAAAAATAAAACTCCGCTACTTAAACCAATATGTAAATGATGCAACAGCATGTTGTAGAAAGCAGAGCATGAAAAATATCTGGACACACTCATTCAATAGCAGAGTGCCATTTATTTTGAGAGATTATCAGGATCATCGGGAGCTATACCGAGATTGGAATTGTCAGCTCATCAAGAGTCTGTGCATGTCACTGGATTACAACCACAGTACTGATGTTAAAATGGCAAAGTACAAAATAAGGCTTCGGTATAAATTATCACTTTTTTTTTTAGCCATTACTGCTGTCAGACAATTATTTTAATCGAAAACCAGTGCTGCTTCCCAAGGGTCAACCTCAATTCATAATATTTAGTCTTAAAGTATTCTCCCCCAACCTCCCCCCACTGTATGCATTTTATAGGCCCCAGTGATAACTACACAGTGGAAATGGACAGAACTGGTTAGTGCCTATACAGGCACTCAGACTGAATATTCACATGTGCATAAAATGTCTAATTTACAGTTTGATCTCAGATGGAGAAGGGACTTTTAATAGAACAACCTACTTGCATAGTAATTTCACTACTCAATCAACAGCTCCAATGTCTCAAAATGCTTTGCTCAGCATTCCTGTACCTTCTACGTTAATTACTACTCGATAAATGGTAAAGCAGTTATGGGAGAGATGATGACATTTGTTACTTCAAATTAAGTGGTATTAATTGGAGCACCTATTTTAGGAATTTGCTGAACAGCTAAACAAGGCAATCAGCCAATCGCTGTACCTGATGTTATCTGGTGGTTCATCATCATCATCATTATCCCCATTCTTCCGCTTCATTCCTAGAGGCACTGGGCTTCCATCTGAATTCGAACTATTGTTGTGAGCTGATGTCTAGGAAATTAAAAAGGGAAAATAAAAAATAAACTTTTAGCATTGCTTTGTAAATAACACAACTGGCTCAAAAAGGAACAAAGAACAAAGAACAGTACAGCACAGGAAACAGGCCCTTCGGCCCTCCAAGCCTGTGCCGCTCCTTGGTCCAACTAGACCAATCGTTTGTATCCCTCCATTCCCAGGCTGCTCATGTGACTATCCAGGTAAGTCTTAAACGATGTCAGCGTGCCTGCCTCCACCACCCTACTTGGCAGCGCATTCCAGGCCCCCACCACCCTCTGTGTAAAAAACGTCCCTCTGATGTCTGAGTTATACTTCGCCCCTCTCAGCTTGAGCCCGTGACCCCTCGTGATCGTCACCTCCGACCTGGGAAAAAGCTTCCCACTGTTCACCCTATCTATACCCTTCATAATCTTGTACACCTCTATTAGATCTCCCCTCATTCTCCGTCTTTCCAAGGAGAACAACCCCAGTCTACCCAATCTCTCCTCATAGCTAAGACCCTCCATACCAGGCAACATCCTGGTAAACCTTCTCTGCACTCTCTCCAATGCCTCCACGTCCTTCTGGTAGTGCGGCGACCAGAACTGGACGCAGTACTCCAAATGTGGTCTAACCAGCGTTCTATACAGCTGCATCATCAGACTCCAGCTTTTATACTCTATACCCCGTCCTATAAAGGCAAGCATACCATATGCCTTCTTCACCACCTTCTCCACCTGTGTTGCCACCTTCAAGGATTTGTGGACTTGCACACCTAGGTCCCTCTGTGTTTCTATACTCCTGATGACTCTGCCATTTATTGTATAACTCCTCCCTACATTATTTCTTCCAAAATGCATCACTTCGCATTTATCCGGATTAAATTCCATCTGCCACCTCTCCGCCCAATTTTTCAGCCTATCTATATCCTGCTGTATTGCCCGACAATGCTCTTCGCTATCCGCAATTCCAGCCATCTTCGTGTCATCCGCAAACTTGCTGATTACACCAGTTACACCTTCTTCCAAATCATTTATATATATCACAAATAGCAGAGGTCCCAGTACAGAGCCCTGCGGAACACCACTGGTCACAGACCTCCAGCCGGAAAAAGACCCTTCGACCACTACCCTCTGTCTCCTATGGCCAAGCCAGTTCTCCACCCATCTCGCCACTTCTCCTTGTATCCCATGAGCCTTAACCTTCTTAACCAACCTGCCATGTGGGACTTTGTCAAATGCCTTACTGAAATCCGTATAGACGACATCCACGGCCCTTCCTTCGTCAACCGTTTTTGTCACTTCCTCAAAAAACTCCACCAAATTTGTAAGGCACGACCTCCCTCTTACAAAATTGGAAATTTTCAAAAATTACAAAATTTTCCCTCTTAGGAAATTGCAATTTAAGGTGAAACTTTGCCCGCAACCATGTTGGCATTTGATGTGCTTCGTTACAGAGCTACGATCTAGCAAGTCACAGAAATTCACATCAGCATGAAGTGTCACGGAGTTCAAAAGAAAAGCAACACAACAGACCAATAATCTCACAATCAAACAGTGCCAACAAATGATACAAACATCACTTCAGTCAGCAGGGCATAGTGCTGCCTTCTTGAAGTAATAAACACTAGCTTGACTTTATGCAAAGACCTATCATCAATTCTGGAACATTTCCTTTCATACAATATTCTATAACAATAATCATCATATTAAGAATGCCATATTGCATCAATTTTATACATCTCAGTTACTGCTTTTTAAATACGTTATTTCTGATTTCATATCAGTGGAAGGGAACAAATTTTGTCTCCACCCAAAGTCAGCAGTACATGTTTGCTGTTTAGGTATATTAAAAGTTGGATGAAAGGTACACCAGCAATTGCTTCAAGTACATCGCTATTACTGAAGTGCCACAGTTGAATCCTTTTCACTAGTCAAATGTAGTCCAACTCAGTAAATAATTTAAAACAACTGTGCTATATTTGCATTCTGACAATCTGAGTTGCTTTGTGTGTGTACGCTGCATAATAATGGCTTAGCAACATTGCTGGTTTCCAGGATAAAAACAGGTGAAACCTATTCTCAATGACAGAGTTGGTTAATTAACAATGAACAGTCAAAGGACAAAGAAAATTACAGCACAGGAACAGGCCCTTCGGCCCTCCAAGCCTGCACCGACCATGCTGCCCGACTTAACTAAAACCTCCTACCCTTCCGGGGACCGTATCCCTCTATTCCCATCTCATTCATGTACTTGTCCAGACGCCCCTTAAAAGTCACTACTGTATCCGCTTCCACTACCACCCCCGGCAACGAGTTCCAGGCACCCACCACTCTAAAAAATCTGCCTCGTACATCTCTTTTAAACCTTGCCCCTCGCACGTTAAACCTATGCCCCCTAGTAATTGACTCTTCCACCCTGGGAAAAAGCTTCTGACTATCCACTCTGTCCATGCCTCTCAATCTTGTAGACTTCTATCAGGTCTCCCCTCAACCTCCGTGGCTCCAGAGAGAACAAACAAAGTTTCTCCAATCTCTCCTCATAGCTAATGCCCTCCATACCAGCAACATCCTGGTAAATCTTTTCTGTACCCTCTCCAAAGCCTCCGCATCCTTCTGGTAGAGTGGCGACCAGAATTGAACACTATATTCCAAGTGTGGCCTAACTAAGGTTCTATAAAGCTGCAGCATGACTTGCCAATTTTTAAACTCAATGCCCCGGCCGATGAAGGCAAGCATGCCATATGCCTTCTTGACTACCTTCTCCACCTGCATTGCCACTTTCAGTTACCTGTGTACCTGTACACACAGATCCCTTTGCCTATCAATACTCCTAAGGGTTCTGCCATTTACTGTGTATTTCCTCAGTGAGAACGAGGAGCAGATTGGGAGTTGCGGGTTTGTGGATTAGTTTAGCTGATCTCATGTGCGGCAGCACAGTTAACCTTAGCACCGAGTGGGGAGGAGCAGAAGAACACAAATATTTCCAGAGCCTGGGATCCCGTTACTGGTTATCATCGCTTAACCAGTGCTGGGAATGTGTCTGTATAGACATGGAAATGTAGCCTAACAAAACGTTTAAGCTCACGCGAAGAATATTCACTGGCAGAAAGTGCCAGAGGCTATGTCTTGCCTATGGGAATGCAACCCAGCAAGGAACAACATTTGCAGGAGTAAGGAGATGACAAAAACTAATGGAAAGAATAATGAAATTTAAAACTGAAAATATATAAGTGATGTCCCAAAGAAATAGTCTATTCACAAAGTTGTTCCCCTACCCCCATTTACATGAAACTATTCTAATTTCACATCAAAGATAAAAATCAGGTTATGCTATAATGCTAGAACACAAAGGCATTTGCGTGAAATTCCTGTCAGATACTTTAAAGAAAGCATTGGTGTATTTTAAATGGGATAATACTCCATGAAAATGAGTTTCCTACAAAAGATTAGTGCATGTATATGTTTATATAGCACAGCTTGTGTTTCTTTCAGCAGGTCCAGATACCTTTCGTCATGCAAGTTCATGGAATGGGCCTTTCCCTTTTTTTCCCCATTTCCTTCCAGTTTCTGCTGGAGAATGGGAACCAGTGACTACACACCAGGCACTTGCAACTGCTGCTCAAAATGAGTCAAAAGCAGCACTGGAACGACAGAGCCTGATTTCCAACATCACAATCAAAATTCGGACTAGTGGATATGAACATATCTCTACCACATATAGCACAACATAGCTTCTGAATTTTAATTAATTTACCACTCCAATTCCATACAACCTCTCTTGCCATCCATTTAAATAGGTCAAAGCTAAAACGCCACTGCAGCTTCAGATATCACCATAAAATGGCTTGGCAGCACAGTGGTTAGCACTGCTGCCTCACAGCGCCAGGGATCCGGGTTCGATTCCCGGCTTGGGTCACGGTCTGTGTGGAGTTTGCATGTTCTCCCCGTGTCTGCGCAGGTTTCCTCCGGGTGCTCCGGTTTCCTCCCACAATCTGAAAGGCGTACTGGTTAGGTGCATTGACACAAGCAGGTGCCGGAGTGTGGCAACTAGGGGAATTTCACAGTAGCTTCATTGCAGTGTTAATGTAAGCCTTGCCTGTGATTAATAAATAAACTTTAAAACATATCTTACTATATTCTAAGCTCATTTAGCGAGAAAATTTAATTCACCACACAGGAATGCTTATGGCGGCAACAGGAAAAAAATTAGGGTTGTACTATTTGTCTGAGAAAACGTGAAACTAAAGCAATATCTTATTAACTTGAAGGCAATTGCTTATTTAACAAAAATAATACAGTAGCCAAGGAATTTAAGAGGAAATTTTCCAAAACAACACAGCAATAATCTTGGTTCCAAATAAGGGATTAGATCGCATCATCATGACAAGGCATGCATTACTCTTTACAAGAATACAGGAATTGGGAGTACCCCATATACCCTGTCGAGCCTACTGCATCAGTTATTACAACCATAGCTTATCTTGGGCTTCAACTCAACTTCCCTGTCTGTTCCCCATATCACCTCGATTCCCCAAGGCCAAAACTCTGAATACATTTAAGGCTGGGATAGACAACAATGGAGCATACAAAACCCTTTGGGGCAGAGAATTCCAAAGATTCACAATCTTTTAAGTAATTTCCCCTCACCTTAGTCCGAAACAATCAGCCTCTTATCCTGACACTGTGCCCCCAGTGTTTTAGATTCCCCGACAAGCAGAAACAATCTTTCAGTGCTTACTTTATCAAGCCCCTTCAGAATTCTGTACATTTCAATGAAATCGGCATTCATTCTTCAAAATTCCACAGAAAATATACTACCCTCTTTCGCCACCCTTCCCCTTTAAAAATAGTAACAATCCTTTGTTGTCCTTGCTATCCCTTGCAAGCCTTTTTCTACATATTTAAGTCTTCCATTATAACTATTTGTTTTGCAACAAGTTTCTCATCTCCACTTTCATGGATCCTGCTACTTTATCGCTGCTAACTGAAGGTCTATAAATAACTCTGACCCAGTCTTGCATCCTTTTCTATTTCAAAACTATCTACAGTGTTACTTATAAACCTGCTTCCCAATGAAACAATCCCTTGTTCAATATTGCTATTCTTCTTTTTCTAATTTTGTTGGTTTTCACAAAGTGCTTATAATCCAAATATTTATTGCCCAGTCATGCCGAGTTTGCAACAGGTCTTAAGTGATCATAATTGCGTCATATCCTAAGACAAATTCGCATTTTTAATTTATTGATTTAATTTCTTCTACTACTTGCTTAAGGATACATTTAAGTTGATAGTGGACCCTAACCTGACTTTATGAATTCTTGCCTGTAAACACATTTTAACTTAACCCACAGAAAGAAAATCACTTCTGTTCTTTTTTGTTAAATCAGTTATTTCTTCTTGACTATATATTTTTTTCTGAACCTGCAGTATGATGATCTTTAACACTACTCATCATCTGGACATCAATCATTTTTTATTTTTAGGATATTTTTATTCCTACCAGAACCAATATTAATTAATAGACAAATCATATTGATAGGCACCTTCAGGGATTATAAACACCTAATGGTGTAATCGGGAGGTTTTCAGAGGACAATAATAAATATAAGCCAAGCAATAATTTTTTATTTGAAACACTTTCAGAACATTATACGATTATTAACACTAACTTGACGTCAATCTTGCAGCCTCTATTCTCTCAGCAGCAGTCATACCAGTCATATACCAGTCAGTATTCACTTATCATGTGGCTCAAGTTCCACCCAAGTTTAAATGCAGAATAATGTTCTAAAGCAGAAATCATTACTTGCATCATGTGCTTTTAGGATGTGCTGCATATATGGGTTGGAATGACTCACTGTTCAAAACAACACCCAAAACCATGAATTAATTTCAAGTTCAATCATTAAACCACATCCCTGCTAGTTTCAGTCATGTCATAAATCAATTTTTTCAGCATAAAAAAGATCAAAACGAATGACACAGCAGTTCATGGTCAGCAATATTCTCTCCAAGGTGTGCCTGTGCATGCATGGCATGGCCATGCAATCTGGAACATACACATGTTAAAATAGACAGGCCACTCACTGCAGGGAGCTCGAGCAGGAGGCTGAACATCAAATCCCAACGCGAAAAGCACAAGCAGTTGAAGGGTGTAGGAAGAAGTGCAACCGTGATTGGAGGAGTGGGGAGCACAAGCCAGGGGCAATTGTCCAAAGTGAGAATATGAGTGAGAAGGGCAGGGCTACTTTGAGTGATTGAGCTTCAAATTGACAACGCTCTGAATCCATTAAGGGTTGTGGGAGGGGGACAATAAGAGTTGGAAAAATTTCCTGGAAGATGATTACCATAAGGGGAGGACTCAATCGGCCTGGAGCAGGTTTGGTTGCCGGTGCTGAAATAGAGCAAGACTCAAGTACTCCCAATTCCACAGCTCTCAACCGCTCAGGACTCAGCCTAGAGCTGAACGGTGCAAAGAGTCTCACAGCAACTAAGGGGGAACATCTCATCATGGCCAGATGAGTTTAAACTTTTTTTTAAAGTTTATTTATTAGTGCTACAAGTAGATTTACATTAACATTGCAATGAAGTTACTGTGAAAATCCCCAAGTCGCCACACTACAGCGCCTGTTTGGGTACACAGAGAATTTAACATGGCCAATGAACCTAACCAGCACCTCTTTTGGACTGTGGGAGGAAACCGGAGCACCCGGAGGAAACCCACGCAGACACGGGGAGAATGTGCAAACTCCACACAGCAAAGACCCAAGCTGGGAATCGAACCCAGGTCCTTGGTGCTGTGAGGCAGCAGTGCCAACCACAGTGCCACCGTGCAGCCCAATGAACACACAATGAGGTAAAGCTGATCATAGGACTTAATCTCAATGAACACAATGCTCTCTGATGAGCAGTTTTATGATGCAGACTAGGTTTTTGATCATATATATAGTACATGACCATTAAAGACTTAAGTTTCACTTTGGCTGACCCACATACATTAGCCTAGAAGCCACAAGTTCGTTCAAGTTGTTTAGGTTCACAGATAATGAATGAGAAATCTAATGATGAGAGTTTCATTTCACTGTTTGGTAAGGTGAATGAATTTTCAAAATTGTTTTTATGATCTAAACCCAGACTTCCAAGCTGTCTAAAAGCTCACCTGTCCTTTTGCAAATACATCTACTCTCCTGGAAGCATGAGCCCTTGTGCCAGAAAAGGGTAGCTAACAAACTAGGTGTGCGATGAGAGAATAGGAATGTGCCCATGGAAGGAAATGAATGTTTCCTCCAGGGTGTGTAGGTATTCATATGCCCATGGAATGTACCATGAATTGAATTAAACAGGTATCTCAAACTGCATGCAAGATCAGTAACTTCCATAATCTAAGTTGAAATTTATATATTAGTGTCAAAAGTAGGCTTATGTTAACACTGCAATGAAGTAACTGTGAAAATTCCCTAGTCACTACACTCCGGTGCCTGCTCAGGTACACTGAGGGGGAATTTAGCATGGCCAATGCACCTAACTAGAACGCCTTTCGGACCGTGGGAGGAAACTGGAGCACCCGGAGGAAATGCACACAGTCACCCAAGCCAGAAATCAAACCCGGGTCCCTGGCATTGTGAGGCAGCGTGCCAACCACCTACCGTGCAAGTTGCATAGAGATTTTTTTTAAATGTGGCGCTCAGATGAGCCTGTAGCCCATCCAATACAAATTAAATTTAGATGCAACATACCAGTAACTTCACAAAAACAAAGTCTGAATATTTAGACAAAAAATGTCATTTGTTCCATAATTATCGGACTCCGATTTCAATCGGGTTGTTGAGATAACTTCACTCTATAGATGGTTGCGGATTATTGAATAATAATTTTCAGTGGAAAGCAGAGCAACTTCCATGATCTGAAATTGTGCTTCTCTCATCTTAGTCACTCTCTCACCAAGTACTGCAAGGTCAGTTACTATACTGTAAGGTGCAAAGCAAAGCTCCCTCCACTCTGCTCCTTTTCTCATTGATTGGGCATTTTTTCCCCACTTTGGATTGTTAGTCCAGTCCATTCCACTGTATTGCTCATGAATGAATTCTGAAATCACACTGCTTAACCATCCACAGTTTAATGAAAGGCCGTGGTAAAACTTCCCTACTTTTATATTCCATTCCCCATGCAATAAATGCCAACATTCCATTTGCCCTCCTAGTTACTTGCTGCACCTGCACAAAAAAGTGATTCATGTACCAGAGCACCCAGATCCCTCTGCACCATTAAATTTATTATGCATCTTCAAGGGGTAGACAGGAAAATGCAGTTGAGAACACAGTCAGATCAGGTCGTCATCCAGATGGCTCCCAAAACATATCGCAGTCTCACCTTATTTTGTTGATCTCTACCCTGTACTCTCATTTCATAAGCTGTCTGTCTTGCATTCTGCATGGGCTGTGGCCTACCACCCCGTTGACCCAGAGGTTGTGGGGCAAGTTGTCCACCAAGAACAAAAGAGGTTGCCTCGGTCTGATGAAAGAGCAAAGGTGACAGGTATAGAAATGGTTAAAAAAATTAAACAGCTGCAGCTAGCAAAGAACATAACTCCAAATTACATCAACAGGATAGAACAGTAGGAAAAAGCACATCAAATCTGCAATAACAAACCGGGAGGTGGATGGCTGAGAGTTTCACCAAACTATATCACAAACATTTATGTTATATATTAACCATTTAAGAATCTTAATAGAGACGGGTTAAATCAAATTGGTAAAGGTTGTCATCACAATAGTTTCTTGGAACAATATACCGTGAAACCAACTAGGAAGGAATAAAGCTATTTTAGACCTAGTATTGTGCAATGATGCAGGTCTAATTAGAAATCCCGTAGTAAACAACATCTGCAGGGTGGGGGTGGAAAGAATGCATCATAATAAAGCTACATACTCCAGTCCCAAATATAAATATTAAACTTAAACAAAGGAATTACGCATGTACAATAAACTGTGTGTAGTCTGGAACTCAACCCAAAAATATTCTCTACAAACTGGAATTTCTGAGGTTCCCCAATACGAATCAATACTTCAACTGGAAAAAATAATGAAACTATCCACAATCTATACCCGTACACTGTAATGTTTAAATGTACTGTTGAAGACTAGAAGTAGAAAGTATACTTTTCATTACTTCTGAGTGTTTGCATATTATTTTATGCCACAAGTATTGCGCTGTATTTCACTGGTAAATGGAACTCTCCATTAACTGGCATTTTTGACAACTGGCACTACCAATTCCCGACATACGCCAGGTAATAAGATTTTACTGTACAAGCGGAAAGCTGGCCAAGATCATAGAAACCCTACAGTGCAGAAGGAGGCCATTCGGCCCATCGAGTCTGCACCGACCATAATCCCACCCAGGCCCTACCCCCACATATTTACCCGCTAATCCCTCTAACCTACGCATCTCAGGACTCTAAGGGGCAATTTTTTTTAACCTGGCCAATCAACCTAACCCGCACATCTTTTGGACTGTGGGAGGAAACCGGAGCACCCGGAGGAAACCCACGCAGACACGAGGAGAATGTGCAAACTCCACACAGACAGTGACCCGAGCCGGGAATCGAACCCGGGACCCTGGAGCTGTGAAGCAGCAGTGCTAACCACTGTGCTACCGTGCCGCCCCCAAAAGATTGATTGGGCAAATAAACTAAAAATGTATGGTGGTAAATAAACGGTGGGCAATTTAAAGAAACAATTACAAGTGTTCAACTAAGCTATATTCCATTAAATAAACAAAATCTCAAGCAGAAAAAATAGATCTGTGATTTAGCAGGGAAGTTAACGGATAGAATCCAAATAAAATAATATCGCAATGCATGGTAAGCTCAAGGTTCGGGAATGTTTTAGAAACTGGCAAGAGCGACCAAATATTGATAAAAAGAGAAAAAAGAGAATAAAAGACTAAACTGACAAGAAATGAAAACGAATTGCAAGAGCTTTTACAATAATATAAAAAGGAAGAGAGTAGCTAAAGTAAATGTTATCCCTTAGCGAGAGAAGCAAGAGAAATTATGGGAAAGGAGCAAATAGCTGAGAAGTTGAACAAATCTTGTCTGCCTTCAGTGGAGGAAACAAATGACATATCAGAAATTAAGGGCAATCAAAAGGCTAACAAGAGTGAGGAACTTGAGGTAATTGATATCAACAGGGTAATGGTTTGGAGAAACTCAAGGGATTAAATGGCAATAAATCTCCAGGACCTGATGGCCTGTAGCCTTGGGTTCTAAAGGAGGTAGCTGCAGAACTAGTGGATGCACGTTATTATTTTTCAAAACTGCCCAGATTCTAGAACAGTCCTACAAATGGAAAATAAGAACAAAGAAAATTACAGCACAGGAACAGGCCCTTCGGCCCTCCAAGCCTGCACCGACCATGCAGCCCGACTTAACTAAAACCCCCTACCCTTCCGGGGACCATATCCCTCTATTCCCACCCTATTCATGTATTTGTCCAGACGCCCCTTAAAACTCACCATCGTATCTGCTTCCACTACCTCCCCCGGCAGCGCGTTCCAGGCACCCACCACCTTCTGTGTAAAAAAACTTGCCTCGTACATCTCCTTTAAACCTTGCCCCTCGCACCTTAAACCTATGCCCCCTAGTAAATGACTCTTCCACCCTGGGAAAATGCTTCTGTCTATCCACTCTGTCCATGCCCCTCATAATCTTGTAGACTTCTATCAGGTTGCCCCTCAACCTCCGTCGTTCCAGTGAGAACAAACCAAGTTTCTCCAATCTCTCCTCATAGCTAATGCCCTCCATGCCAGGCAATATCCTGATCAATCTTTTCTGTACCCTCTCCAAAGCCTCCACATCCTCCTGGTAATGTGGCGACCGGAATCGAACACGATATTCCAAATGCGGCCTAACTAAAGTTCCATAAAGTTGCAACATGACTTGCCAATTTTTAAAGTCAATGCCCCAAGCTGATGAAGGCAAGCCTTCTTGACTACCTTCTCCACCTCCGTTGCCATTTTCAGTGACCTGTGTACCTATACACCCAGGTCCCTCTGCCTATTAAGGGTTCTGCCATTTACTGTATATATCCTATCTTTATTAGACCTTTCAAAATGCATTACCTCACATCGTATGAAGTCTCACAACACCAGATTAAAGTCCAACAGGTTTATTTGGTAGCAAAAGCCACAAGCTTTCGGAGCGCTGCCCCTTTGTCAGATGAGTGGGAATTCTATTCACAAACAGGGCATATAAAGACACAAACTCAATTTACAGAATAATGGTTGGAATACGAGTCGCTACAAGTAATCAAGTCTTAAAGGTACAGACCAATGTGAGTGGAGAGAGCGTTAAGCACAGGTTAAAGAGATGTGTATTGTCTCCAGACAGGACAGTTAGTGAGATTTTGCAAGCCCAGGCAAGTCATTATGGGGGTTACAGATAGTGTGACATGAACCCAAGATCCCGGTTGAGGCTATCCTCATGGAACTTGGCTATCAGTCTCTGCTCAGCGACTCTGCACTGTTGTGTGTCGTGAATGCCCGTGACCGCTGAAGTGTTCCCCAACAGGAAGAGAACATTCTTGCCTGGTGATTGTCAAGCGGTGTTCATTCATCCGTTGTCGTAGCGTCTGCATGGTCTCCCCAATGTACCATGCCTCGGGACATCCTTTCCTGCAGCATATCAGGTAGACGTTGGCCGAGTTGCAAGAGTATGTACCGTGTACCTGGTGGATGGTGTTCTCACGTGAGATGATGGCATCTGTGTCGATGATCCAGCACGTCTTGCAGAGGTCGCTGTGGCAGAGTTGTGTGGTGTCGTGGTCACTGTTCTCCTGAAGACTGGGTAGCTTGCTGCGGACAATGATCTATTTGAGTTTGTGCGGGTGTTTGAAGGCAAGAAGTGGGGGCGTGGGGTTGGCCTTGGCGAGATGTTCGTCTTCATCAATGACATGTTGAAGGCTCCGGAGAAGATGTCGTAGCTTCTCCGCTCCGGGGAAGTACTGGACGACGAAGGGTACACTGTCTACCGTGTCCCGTGTTTGTCTTCTGAGGTGGTCGGTGTAGTTTTACGCTGTGGCGCGTCGGAACTGTCGATTGATGAGTCGAGTGCCATACCCTGTTCTTATGAGGGCATCTTTCAGCGTCTGGAGGTGTCTGTTGCGATCCTCCTCAGCTGAACAGATCCTGTGTATACAGAGGGCTTGTCCGTAGGGGACACGGTGGATGGAGTACCCTTCGTCGTCCAGTACTTCCCCGGAGCAGAGAAGTTACGACATCTTCTCCGGAGCCTTCAACATGTCATTGATGAAGATGAACATCTCGCCAAGGCCATCCCCACTTCTTGCTTTCAAACAACCGCACAACCTCAAACAGACCATTGTCTGCAGCAAACTACCCAACCTTCAGGAGAACAGTGACCACGACACCACACAACCCTTCCACAGCAACCTCTGCAAGATGTGCCGGATCATCGACACGGATGCCATCGTCTCACATGAGAACACCATCCACCAGGTACACGGTACATACTCTTGCAACTCGGCCAACGTTGTCTACCTGATCCGCTGCAGGAAAGGATGTCCCGAGGCATGGTACATTGGGGAGACCATGCAGACGCTATGACAACGGATGAATGAACACTACTCGACAATCACCAGGCAAGAGTGTTCTCTTCCTGTTGGGGAACACTTCAGCGGTCACGGGCATTCGGCCTCTGATCTTCGGGTAAGCGTTCTCCAAGGTAGCCTTCACGACACACAACAGTGCAGAGTCACTGAGCAGAGACTGATAGCCAAGTTCCGCACACGAGGACAGCCTCAACCGGGATCTTGGGTTCATGTCACACTATCTGTAACCCCCATAACGACTTGCCTGGACTTGCAAAATCTCACTCGCTGTCCTGTCTGGAGATAATACACATCTCTTTAACCTGTGCTTAACGCTCTCTCCACTCACATTGTCTGTACCT
Organism: Mustelus asterias; assembly: GCF_964213995.1. NCBI lineage: Eukaryota > Metazoa > Chordata > Chondrichthyes > Carcharhiniformes > Triakidae > Mustelus > Mustelus asterias. The sequence continues at coordinate 90,249,964 of NC_135815.1, read as the reverse complement.
TTAAGACTTGATTACCTGTAAAGACTCGCATTCCAAACATTATTTTGTAAATTGAGTTTGTGTCTTTATATGCCCTGTTTGTGAATAGAACTCCCACTCACCTGACGAAGGGGCAGCGCTCTGAAAACTAGTGGCTTTTGCTACCAAATAAACCTGTTGGACTTCAACCTGGTGTTGAGACTTCTTACTGTGTTTACCCCAGTCCAACGCCAGCATCTCCACATCATGATTACCTCACATCTGCAGACATGTAGTTATTCAAGAGAGCGAGTGAGAAAACAGGCAACTACAGGACTGTTAGCCTGACTTCAGTTGTTGGGATAATGTTGGAATCTATTATTCAACAAGTCTTAAAAATGAACACAATCAGTCACATGGGTCTTACAAAGGGAAGGTGTTTGACAAATCTATTGAGTTTTTTTTCCTCCAAGGTTGCAGCTGGTAGGGTAGATCAAGGGGAATAAGATGTAGTATACATGGATTTCCAAAAGGCATTCAATAAGGTGTCACTTAAAACATCAACAACTAAGGGCTCATGGAGTTGGGGATAATAAATTAGCATGGATGGAGGATTGGTCAATGGATAGGAAACAAAGAGTAGTGACAAATGGGGCATTTTCAAGTTACAACAAACAGAAAATGCTGGAAAATCTCTGCAGGTCTGACAGCATCTGTGGAGAGAGAATAGAACAGAGCTCTGATGAATGGTCATTTAGACTCAAAAACATTGACTCTATTTTCTCTCCACAGAGGCTGTCAGCCCTGTTGAGATTTTCCAGCATTTTCTGTTTTTGTTTCAGATTCCAGCATCCACAGTATTTTGCCTTTATCATTTTCAAGTTGGCTGTGATTCATGGAGTACCATAAGGATCAGTACAATAAAAGCAAAATACCGCAGATGCTAGAGATCTGAAATAAAACTGAAAGTGTTGAAAAACATTAACAAGGCTGGCAGTATCTGTGGAGAGTTACCATATTGAGTCCAATGTGATTTCAGATTCAAAACATGAATTCTGTTTTTAGCTCCACAGATGCTGAGAGACTTGCTGAGTCTTTCCAGCATTTTCTGTTTTTACATCAAAAGGGCCAGAGTTATTTGCCTTCTATATTAATGACTTAGAGGAAGAGAATGAGAATAATCTGTCCAAGTTCGCTGGGAATGCAAGCTGCGAGAACGATACAACGAGGCTGTAAGAAGATATAAACAGATTAGGAGAGTGAGCAACAAGGTGGTATATGAAATATAAAGTGGGAAAGTGAGAGGTCATTCACTTTAGCAGCAAGAATAGAAAAGTTGAATATTTTTAAAAGGCATGAAACAATTAAACGTTGAATTTAGGATATACTCATACAAGGAACAAAATTAGAATGAAGTATAGCAAACAATTAGGAAAGCAATAGCATTCTGGCTTTATCGCAATGTGACTGGAGTAGAAGAAAAAGGAACACTTGGAACAATTGCATTGGGCTCTGGTGATACCACATCTGGAGTCCAGTGAGCAGTTTTGATCTCCATATTTAAGATACACTTGCCTTAGGTGCATTGAGTACAAGAGCGAGAGATAATGTTGAACTTGTATAATACACTAG